>NC_091092.1:32467016-33092016 GCF_032405125.1 Capricornis sumatraensis
ACACAATAGAAGATTAGGAAATTAAATGCATATTGGAGTTACTAAAAAGAAATATACTGCAGAATAGCAAATTACTTATGTAAAATAAACACATAGGAAGCTTTACTAGGGTCCTTGGAAAAGGAAAAAGAAATGAGAGGGAAAATGACAGCTATGGAAGAAAGAAAATGGGGATCTAGCCCATGAATAATTGATATATCTGGGAAACAAATGTTACAGAAGTTATAATTTATAATAAAGTGAAAGACAACTTTTATGAATTGAAAAAATGCCCATGTATGTACCTTGAAAGGGCCTACTAAATTTCAGGATAAAAATAATGAAAGGAAACTCATATCTAAATGTATTCTGGTTATATTCTTACACTATATGTATACATTTTAAAGTCATGCTGGCATCTGTGAAGGGGAAAAATAATAAAGACAATCTAGGGAAAAAAAAGCAAGCTGACTCTGGATTTATCTGTAACATCTTAGTCTTATTTTTCGTTTAGGACTAAGATGTTACAGATAAATCCAGAGTCAGCTTGCTTTTTTTTTTTTTTTTTTTCAAAGGCAATATAACAACATCTAAAGAGGCAAATCTAGAGGTGGCAAGAGTTCGACATGTCTTTTACATTCAGCCATGATTACTTCCATGTGTGAAGGCAATAGAAGTAAATCTTCAGATGCAAAATGATTCATTTAGACTTTTGAAAGAATTTACTTTAGGCCTTATTCCAGCCAACTGAGAGGTTTTTGTTTTTAAGGTCTAAAATGTGAAAATCACATTATTATGAAGCCAGCAGACATTTTTTTCCTCTGAAAATCATGTTAAAACAATCAGGGTGAGAGTATATGTTTTCAGGTGGATTCTGCCAACCTAGACGTAGAGCTTTAATTTGCTGTATTGTCTTCAGATACTACTATTCTTTCATTTCCACTCCTTTTTAGTACCAAGAAGTGTGTTTTCCAAGCCATATCTTTTATCTCACAGTTCATATGGAATCTTGTCATGTTTAATGAAAACTTACAACAATTATTGGTGGTGTACCATTCCAGCACTTGTTAGCAAAAGATAAACAATTTACATAGTCACTGAATCAGAACATTGTGCCAGGAGAATTACTGAATAATTTTTACTCTCTACGAAATCATACCTACTTAAAGAAATATAACGGACATTCATTATAAAGAAACTTGAGTAACTTACTGCATCTTTAAAACACATTGACTGTCTTGACTAATTGCTACTATAGGCTGATGCTTTGTGATTTACCACGTATAAACTCAGGTGTGGTCACAATAATGCACTGAGTAATTACTAAGGTTATGAGGTTAGTTTGAGAATTTTGAGATGTATCTTATTAACCAAAATGTCTTATCTGCACTAGAATGTGAAGTCTTATATAAAAAAGAGAAAAGAAAAACAGTAAATGCAGAATCTTCCACTTTAACTTCACCCAACACCCTAATTACATTAAGATCAATATTGATGATCCAGATACACAGCATTATTCATTTATTCAGTCAGCAAATCTTTATTGAAGTACTCCTATGTACAAAGAATTTTACTGGAACCTAGATGCACATCTGCGATAGCCTTGCCTGGTAATTACCTCTTTTCTACTTTCTCATGCTTAATAAATATTTTCTTCAAACACTTCGAAATAGTCAGATCATCATCATTCTTGGGACTTTGGAATTCATTTTTTTTTAGTCTTTGTGGAAGGGAATTTATTGAGTGGGAAGACCACAAAGGAGCCTTCTTGGGACAAAAAGTGGGTGGTTATACATACATGTTCACAAGTCAGTTCAGTTCAGTTCAGTTGCTCAGTCGTGTCCGACTCTTTGCGACCCCATGAACTGCAGCACGCCAGGCCTCCCTGTCCATCACCAACTCCTGGAGTTCACTCAGACTCACGTCCATTGAGTCCATGATGCCATCCACCCATCTCATCCTGGGTCGTCCCCTTCTCCTCCTGCCCCCAATCTCTCCCAGCATCAGAGTCTTTTCCAATGAGTCAACTCTTCACATGAGGTGGCCAAAGTACTGGAGCTTCAGCTTTAGCATCATTCCTTCCAAAGAAATCCTAGGGTTGATCTCCTTCAGAATGGACTGGTTGGATCTCCTTGCAGTCCAAGGGACTCTCAAGAGTCTTCTCCAACACCACAGTTCAAACGCATCAATTCTTCGGCGCTCAGCCTTCTTCACAGTCCAACTCTCACATCCATACATGACCACAGGAAAAACCATAGCCTTGACTAGACAGACCTCAGTTGGCAAAGTAATGTCTCTGCTTTTGAATATACTATCTAGGTTGGTCATAACTTTTCTTTCAAGGGGTGAGCATCTTTTAATTTCATGGCTGCAGTCACCATCTGCAGGATTTTTTTTTTTTAAACATCAACATGAATCCACCAGATAAGATTGAATTCCATCTTTATAAATATGTATGTAGGTTTAGGGGCCAAAATCTAAAATTTATCTTGAAAGTAGATTTGCCTGTCCACGTCGTTCTTGCAAACACTATGCCGTTATTTTACATGAGTTTGTTCACAGTTACCAATTATATGTGAAGGCCAGTTGTACATAACCTTCCCATAAATATAACTTTGAGGATGAATTTAGATCTCACTTTTCTTCAAGAAAATAAGCCTCGCACTCAGTGTCACATGATACAAATGGAAGGTCAAGTAAGGATGAAAGAAAGCTATAGATGTGTGCGTGTGTGCTGAGTCTCTTATTTGTGTCCGACTCTTTGCAACCCCCTAGACTGTAGCCCACCAGGCTCCTCTGTCCACGGGATGATCCATGCAAGAATACTGGAGTGGGTTGCCAAGCTCTCCTCCAGGGGATCTTCCAGAGCCTGGGATCGAACCTGAATCTCTTTACATCTCCTGGATTGGCAGACAGGTTCTTTACCATTAGCATCACCTGGGAAGCCCAGGGTACATATAGGTTATATTATTTTAATGGATTCTCTTGGACAACCTATAGAAAGTTGGGAGTGATAGAAAGAAGAATTGATTTAAAAAGCTCAGACATAAAAAAAAGAATGAATTTGAATCCGTTGAACTGAGGTGGGTGAACCTAGAGCCTGTTATAGAGTGAAGTAAGTCAGAAAAAGAAAAATAAATATCGCATATTAATGCATATATAGGGAATCTAGAAAAATGTTACTGATGAACTTATTTGCAGGGCAGGAATTGCTATATAGATGTAGAAAACATACTTGTGGACACAGCAGGGGAACAAGAGGATGGGATGAACTGAGAGAATAGCACTGATATATATATATACATATATATATATATATATATATATATATATATATATATATACACTGCCGTGTGTAAAATAGATACTGAGTGGGAAGCTTCTGTATAGCACATGTAGCTCAGTCCAGTGCTCTGTGATGACCTAAAGGGGTGGGATTGGGAGGGTGGAAGGAAGGTTCAAGAGGAAGAGGATATATGTATACTTATGGCTGATCCACATGGTTGCATGGCAAAAACCAACACAACATTGTAAAGCAATTATCCTCCAATTAAAAATAAATTTAAAAACAGATTATTGAAAGTTCAGGCCATTTTCCTATTTCTCCATCTTGTTCCTACTTTCTCGTTTCTCTTTATTTAATCATAAATAAATTTATAATATATTGTATAAGGGTGTTTTTCTATTTTTTTTTTTTGGGGGGGTGGTGTTTTTCTTTAAGAAGTTTCTATGGGAAGTTATATGCCATAATGGGTAACAGAACAAGAGTCGGAAACCAAGTTACTTGGGTTTGAATCCTGACTAATCCATTCCCTAGATATGTGACTTTGTACTTATTTTTTTCCGTTTTCACATGTGTAAAATGAAGGAAGAGGTTATCTCCATAAAAATTCCTATGAGGCACAAGGAATAATATTAGTACCTAACTCAGGGTGGTTTTAAGAATTCAGTTATATTTATTTGTGTATGGGCAAACAGAGTTTGTATGCCCTAGATAGATAGTGCTTTTGCCTATATTAATCTTCATTAATCCTTGCAACAACTTTATAGGGTTCAGTTCAGTTCATTTCAGTCACTCAGTCATGTCCAACTCTTTGCTACCCCATGAATTGCAGCACCATCCCTGTCCATCACCAACTCCCTGTCCATCACCAACTCCCGGAGTCCACCCAAAGTCACGTCCATCAAGTCAGTGATGCCATCCAGCCATCTCATCCTCTGTCATCCACTTCTCTTCCTGCCCTCAATCCCTGCCAGCATCAGGGTCTTTTCCAATGAGTCAACACTTCGCATGAGGTGGCCAAAGTATTGGAGTTTCAGCTTCAGCATCAGTCCTTCCAATGAACACCCAGGGCTGATCTCCTTTAGAATGGACTGGTTGGATCTCCTTGCAGTCCAAGGGACTCTCAAGAGTCTTCTCCAACACCACAGTTGAAAAGCATCAATTCTTTGGCCCTCAGCTTTCTTCACAGTCCAACTCTCACATCCATACATGACTACTGGAAAAACCATAGCCTTGACTAGACGGACCTTTGTTGGCAAAGTAATGTCTCTGCTTTTTAATATGCTATCTAGGTTGGTAGCATACTTCCAAGGTAAACGTCTTTTAATTTCATGGCTGCAATCACTATCTGCAGTGATTTTGGAGCCCAAAAAATAAAGTCTGACACTGTTTCCACTGTTTCCCCATCTATTTCCCATGAACTGATGGGACCAGATGCCATGATCTTAGTTTTCTGAATGCTAAGCTTGAAGCCAACTTTTTCACTCTCCTCTTTCACTTTCATCAGGAGGCTTTTTAGTTCCTCTTCACTTTCTGCTATAAGGGTGGCATCATCTGCATATCAGAGGTTATTGATATTTCTCCCGGCAATCTTGATTCCAGCTTGTGCTTCTTCCAGCCCAGTGTTTCTTATGATGTACTCTGCATAGAAATTAAATAAGTAGGGTGACTATATACAGCCTTGATGTACTCCCTTTCCTATTTGGGACCAGTCTGTTATTCCATGTCCAGTTCTAACTGTTGCTTCCTGTCCTGCATATAGGTTTCTCAAGAGGCAGGTCAGATGGTCTGGTATTCCCATCTCTTTCAGAATTTTCCACAGTTTACTGTGATCTACACAGTCAAAGGCTTTGGCATAGTCAATAAAGCAGAAATAGATGTTTTTCTGGAACTCTTGCTTTTTTGATGATCCAGCAGATGTTGACAATTTGATCTCTGGTTCCTCTGCCTTTTTTGAAATCAGCTTGAACATCTGGAAGTTCACGGTTCATGTATTGCTGAAGCCTGGCTTGGAGAACTTTGAGCATTGCTTTACTAGCGTGAGAGATGAATGCAATTGTGCAGTAGCTTGAGCATTCTTTGGCATTGTCTTTCTTTGGGATTGGAATTTAAACCGACCTTTTCCAGTCTTGTGGCCACTGCTGAGTTTTCCAAATTTGCTGACATATTGAGTACAGCACTTTCACAGCATCATCTTTCAGGATTTGAAATAGCTCAACTGGAATTCCAGCACGTCCCCTAGCTTTATTCATAGTGATGCATTAATCCTTGCAACAACTTTATGAGGTAGGTATTCTAATTATCAGAGAAGGCAATGGCACCCCACTCCAGTACTCTTGCCTGGAAAATCCCATGGACGAAGGAGCCTGGTAGGCTGCAGTCCATGGGGTCGCTGAGAGTTGGACACGACTCGGAGACTTCACTTTCACTTTTCACTTTCATGCATTGGAGAAGCAAATGGCAACCCACTCCAGTGTTCTTGCTTGGAGAATCCCAGGGACAGCGGAGCCTGATGGGCTGCCGTCTATGGGGTTGCACAGAGTCAGACACCACTGAAGCAACTTAGCATTCTAATTATTGTCCTTATTTTGTAGATAACTGAATTGAGTCATTGAAAGGTTAAATAACTTGCTCAAAATTACATAGCCAATGAGTAGGAGAGCTGAGGTTTGATTCAATATAGTCTAACTTCTGAGTCTGTCTTCTTGACTACATTTCTCGTTCTTTCAAACCTATACTGAGAGAACTTTACTTCAGGAGCATTTACTAATACCCTGGGCAAAGAACACAATTGCTAGTATATCACCACTTAGATTTCTTGATGTTTTAAAGATAGGCTTGCTCTTCTGCTTTTAAAAAGAAATACTTTAGTTATCTGTATCCTTTCAAATAAAGGTGAAATAGAATATAATTGCAAAAATCATGACTGCATTTACAGTTGGCACTAAAATTCATAAATTATCCACATCTTCTACTCCAATTTCCATGTCACTTACATAAGAAATTGCTGATATGATTCAGAGCATTATTTGATGATTGACTTTTAACTTCTCTTGCACTGCCATTAAGAAATAGGAGAATGGCATTGAAATATGTATAATATCATATAACAAACAAATCGCCAGTCTAGGTTTGATGCAGGATACAGGATGCTTGGGGCTGGTGCACAGGGATGACCCAGAGGGATGGTACAGAGAGGGAGGTGGGAGGGGGGTTCAGGATTGGGAACACATGTACACCTGTGGTGGATTCATGTTGATATATGGCAAAACCAATGCAATATTGTAAAGTAATTAGCCTCCAATTAAAACAAATTTAAATAAAAAACAAAAAACAAAGAGATCAACCCCCCAAAAAAAAGAAGAAATAGGAATATTTAAATGTGCAGGTAGTTGTCTCTGCCCTTCACATATCTGCCTTTAGAACTTATTACCAATAGCTTCAGGCATTTAATAACATATTTTATGTCAAGGTCATATTAGTGGGGTCTTTCATGTGTCAACATTTTGCCCAAAGAATTCTTAAACCCAAACTGCATTTCTACATTGGAAATAATTATCAGAATACATAAGAGCAAAATGAGCTCTAATAGGTAAAATAAGAATATAGGTAAAGAGCCAAATGAATAAGTGCATGTTATATCGATCACCAGCTCATATTTTAAAAATGCTTTTAGACAACTCTCACTCTGATAATCACTGACTATATCTCTGTGTTAATGTCTGTCATTTTAAACAATGTTGTTATGTGAAATTGTGTATCTACATTGAATATCCTGAGAATAAATTAATAAGGCACTACTGAACTTGGTTTTCAGAAGCTATTAAAGCAAATAATGGATATTACTAATGTTAAGATGCCTTTGTCACTATTCAGTTCAGTTCAGTTTAGTAGCTCAGTTGTGTCCAACTCTTTGTGACCCCATGAACCACAGCACACCAGGCCTTCCTGTCCATCACCAACTCCCGGAGTCCACCCAAACCCATGTCCATTTTGTTGGTGATGCCATCCAACCATCTCATTCTCTGTCATCCCCTTCTTCTCCTGCCCTCAATCTTTCCCAGCATCTGGGTCTTTTCAAATGATCCAGCTCTCTGCAGCAGGTGGCCAAAGTACTGGAATTTCAGCTTCAACATCAGTCCCTCCAATGAACACCCAGGACGGATCTCCTTTAGGATGGACTGGTTGGATCTCCGTGCAGTCCGAGGGACTCTCAAGAGTCTTCTCCAATTCAAATGCATCAATTCTTCTGTGCTCAGCTTTCTTTATAGTCCAACTCTCACACCCATACACGACTACTGGAAAAACCATAGGCTTGACTAGATGTATTTATATGTATACGTACATCCATATTAAGCACTATTTTAATAAAATAACCCCTGATTGCAAAATATTTCTTCAAATGCTTAAAAGGAGCTTTATACCTCACATCTCATAACCCCCACTCCTATGTACTTTGATCCAACCACAAAAGTACTTATCAAAAGCTTTGCTTGGACTAAAAGATTCCACATGTATGTGTCTGAATCCTTCATTAATCTGTAAATTCCAAGATGATAGGGACTATGCTTAATCCGATGCACATCAAAATCGTTAATACATAGTAGGTGCTCAAAGTATTTCTTAAGTAAATGAAAGAGTCCTTACATGAAAAAAAAATAAAAATTTGATTAGCATATAGATGAAAACTGAAGACAAGGGAAGAAATTGTTTTCCAGAAATGATTGCCAAAATGAGAATATAAAAATGGATATTCACAGAGCCCAAGGAAGCCCAGAATTAAATGAAAGGGTAAGTGATAGGAGCAAATAAAGGAGGTTCAGAGAAGTAGGAGAAAAAATAGAGAGTAGTTATAAAACAAGGGAAAAGAAACATTCTAGAAGTTGAGACTTAATAACAGTGCCAAATGTGTGGAAAAGGTAAGCAGTTTGAAGACTGAAATTAACTATGATTGTTGTCATTCTTATATATGGAATTTTATGTATAGTATATCAGTGTCAATCTAAGCAATGGTAAATATTTAAGAACAAATCATTTGAATTAAAGGTCCTCCACATATGGTAAATCACCAAGGTTGGTTTGTGTTATACACTACAGAAACAATAAAAGACTTAAGGTAAAAGTGTTTATTAAAAACAGGATACCTAGTTTTCTTTTTCATTTCAAGAGGATGTTGGAATAGGAGACACAAATTAACAATGTTTATTACTGTATATGTAATTTCAATCAGAATCTGAAAGCCTAAAGCATATAAAGGGAAGTAAAATTAATACATGCGGGCACTTTAATTAGAATAAAAATAAAAATGTTCTTTAAGCATTTATCTCAGATACAATCATTATTTTTACAGTGAAAATGAACTCAAATTTCATACTTTTAAGCTGATTGAATAGATTTCTCCTCATTCAATTTCATGGAACTGCCCAATTTACAGAGAATTTGGGTATTAAAATTTACTGTACATGACAACTGGAGTCATTTTCAGAATGCAGTCTACCACCTCTATGTGATTAGACTTCCTATTATAAGCTCTGAAAAGGTTAATGAATAATACCTTTGCCAAGCAGCTCAGGTTTTATAATTGAGTGTAATAAGTAGATATGGTGATGGAGTTCTTTGTTAATGTAATTATAATGCAGATCCACCATGTGTTATAAAAACACCATAGTGAGAGATTTAAAGAAAATAAAGACTTAACACATTTGTTGCTTGTAAATATGATCAAGAAACACATTGTATGTTTCTACTGACATTTGTCTATTAACTGCAAAATATACCTCAGAAACAACTATTCTTTCAAACTATAAACAAAGTTAAAATGGCCTCATGACTTGAATTCCCATCTCTTCAGCCTGTCTCTTCCAGCCTTCTGATGAGAGAGAGTGAGCAGGAAAATGAAGGTTAGGGTAGGGAAGAAAGAAGAGAGAAATGAGGTATGAGAATATTTGCTCTTTGTTACCTGGGTTTCTTCTCTGCTCACCATGAAGACAACTACAACACTTTAAGTATCAATCTAAATTTATTCCCCCAAGACAACTGAAATGAACAACACCCTATACAATTACCACTTGCTTCCCAGTCCTTAGCTTGTACTTTATTCATAAAAGCTGTTACCTGTATATTTATCTACAGCCTAGTGATTAAGAGCACAAACTCTGGAGACAAGCCTGTCTACATTCAAATCTCAATTCTGGTTAACTCTTAGCTGTCTGCTCTTGAGAAAAGAATTTAAAATACCAGAAGTAGTGTATTTCTTGCACTATACCTAGATTAATAGTGATATATGAGGTGTTTTCCAGCTTGGTTCAGGCTTTCCTTGCAAGACTCATCTCCTACGAATTCTCTCTCATGATAGATGCTCTACGCATAGCACATATTCCTAAGCACATCGTCCTTCTGAATACCTAAGTTTATACCATTCCTTTTGCCTGTAAAACTTCATACTATATGAGAAACTACTACATTTGTCATTCAAATGCCACCTCCTCTTTGAAGCCCTCCCTAAATGCTGTGAAGCCTTTCCTTATCTGTGATCCTATAGCACTTACAATTTTAAATAAAGATCTGCTTTCAAAGTTTATTGGCAAGGTTTGAGGGAAAAATTACAGTGGAGAAAGGCTGTTTTCAATACTATTTATGTTTTGGAGTAATCTAAAATTTTTAATAATGTAACTGGAAAAGATTTTCTTAGTTAAAAAAAGAGTGAAACATCAGGATTGTTCTACTGATTTTCAGAAATTAAATGATGGTTGCATTGGAAATAAAACCAACTAATAAAATTTTCTGAACTATATCTATGTATTCTCATTGTTCTTTTTTAACTCATTAAACCTGATGCTTTTTCAGAAGGTCTGCCTTCTCAACAGGGCTTTTCTCTATTGTCTCCTTATCTGTGAATGCAATGGGAATTTTAGGCAATTTAAGATGCACCTACTCAGTCTTTTATAGACTGTTTAAAAATGATGCTTATTCTGAACAGTATTACCAATTTTTGTGTTAATTCTTATTTAACAAAATATCAAATAGGCATTGAGGAAAGCCATTGATGGTTATTTCAAATAATATTGTGTAAAAAGCATGTCAACTCCATCTAGTCAAAAAGATCAAGGTAAAAAATGTCTAAGTTATTTATTTCCATAGATCCCTTAAGCCAGGAATTTAAAACCCATATAAGCCCAAATAAATTAGAATTGTCTTTCTTTTACTTTCTATTTCCAGAGATGCTTAAAATGCTTTATATTTATAACATTTAATGAAAATGCAGGAAACTGAAAGAAAGCCAAGTTAGGGAATAAGGAGATGGATAAAAACAGAGGGAGGAAAGAAGAGAGGCAGGAGGAAAATAAAAGTAGTAGCAATTAATGCCACTTTTCTTGGCTCTCTAAGGAATTTTTGATTCTGTGTAACAATTTAATGTCTAATATAAGAGCTATTTGATGGGCACTGAGGAGGGAGAAAAAAACATACTTTTAAGTGTCATTAGCTACCATTTATATCAGGAGATTATTTCTGGTTTTGTGCACTTTGGGGGTTCTTGGGTAATTTAAAAGAAAATGAAAACAAGTCATTTGGAAGCTATTATAATTTTTATGCAGCCGAAGAAATACACACAGTATCAGGCAATATAGGAACTTAAGTCTGTTTCCAAACTGCATGTCTGTATTCTCTTGATGAATTCTTGTATTTATCTGATAAAATGTTAAGCACTAAAAATGTGGGATTAAATAAAACAGCTTCATGCATGGAGACCTCTCTTACCTGGAGGAATATCATGTAGAGAAAAATGAAAAGCATTTTATTATTGAGGCTGTAGTATTACCTTTTTTTTGAATAACCATGACTGCATACCTCTGATGTTTACATGTAATGCTCAAAATAATTTCATCATGATAAATTAAGTTATACTGCAGCAACAAACAACTCCAAAATGTCACTAGCTTAGAACACCAGAGATGTATTTCTCACACATAATACTGGCCTATTAACAGTTGTCTAGTGGCTCTGCTCCAAGCCACTTTACTCTGAAAACTGGGTGGATAGAACCATCACCAGCTTGAACAGTATTAGTCATTGTGACAAAGAAGAAGGGAAGCTCTCTGGAAGGTTTTTTGCCTCAAATTAAATGCTCTGCATTGTCAAGTAGATGGTTCACGACTCAAGACAGAACTACTCATAGCTCCATCCAACCACAAAGAGGTGGTACAGAAAATGCAATCCTGCCTCATGGCACTAAGGAGTGGAGAATAGGACTATTCCTTGAAAGTATTAATGATTCCTACATACATTTCCAAATGAAGTCTTCCTAGCAAGTTCTAAATTTCAAAGATTCTATACAGAGCAGAAAATGGATAAGAAGGAGCAACATTTAAATGAAATTAAATATGTATACACACAGTTTGGGGGGAGTTTTAGGAATTTCTGACAATATTCTACAAAATACATACCTTTAATTTGAAAGTACTGTAACTAAGAGAAAACTATGGGGAAATTCTTGTTAAAACTAGCAAACAATCCTTTACAGAAAAATCACTGGGATGTATCAGGGTTAAAAATAATAATCTAAGCATACTATAATCAGAAAAAATACTAGGAGCTTCATATTTTTGATAGATCGAAAATGCCACAGACATTTTCCAGAAGTTAAGAGATCACTGCTGGGTCAGCACTTCTATTCTCAGCCATGACACTGCTTTATAGATTTGATCATTACCATCCCTTATTTCCTATTTTCTGATTTACAAAACATTTATATTACTGTTTCATCCCAACCCATCCCATTCAATCACATTCTTGCCTCATCCCAGCATATTTATTCAATAAGTCTGATCTTCAATTTTCAAGAGGCATGGTAAGCCAGCTGGTCCTGATGTCATCTACCTTATGTCTATTTCTCTAAGATTTCAGCCCTTTTATTAAAAGGTAAAGAGGCTCTTTCTGATTTGATGTTTTTGTTGTCCATTACCTAGTGTTTGAGGGTCCATATTCTAACACACCGTAGGTTGGCAAACATATTTATTTTGAATGCCTGACAGGCTTCCCAGGTGGCACAGTGATAAAGAAAAGTGAAAGTCACTCAGTCATGTCTAACTCTTTGCAGCCCTATGGACTATACAGTTAATGGAATTCTCCCGGCCAGAATACTGGAGTGGGTAGCCTATCCCTTCTCCAGTGGATCTTTCTGACCCAGGAATCCAACCAGGGTCTCCTGCATTGTAGGCATATTCTTTACCAACTGAGCTATTAGGGAAGCCCTGATAAAGAATCTGCCTGCCAATGCAGGAGACACAAGAGACGTGGGTTTAATCCCTGAGTTGGGAAGGTCCCCTGGAAAAGGAAATAGTAACCTGCTCAGGTATTCCTTTCTGGGAAAATCCCATGGACAGAGGATCCTGGTGGGCTACAGTCCAAGGGGTCACAAAGAGTCAGACATGACACATCCACAAATTATAAATATATAAAATATAAATTAAATCACTGTGACTTCTGGACATTCTGGAATGAAAACAGAATTCTAAAACAAATTTTTATAAGCTCAAAATCACAATGTAAAAAAATATACCCTTTAAATGTAAAATTAGGTAGTCAAGGGTGAAATCTGGCTAAGGCAGGCAACAGGTCAAGGACAAGAAACTTGAACTGGCTAGGGCTTTATCAGACATCTAATCTCATTAAAATAAGTTAATGAAATAATAAGCGACTACATATTATAAGAAACATGCACAGTTACCTCATTCTATATTCAGTAGCCCATTTAAAGGACTTCAGTACAAACTGGGAGATAAATTTTCTTATAACAGTTTACAGATTAGAAACCCAAAACTTAGAAAAATCGAGTAACTTGCCCCAGATTGCACATGTAGTAAACTATGAAGTTCAAAATCAAATCATATTTAGTGACTCTTATAGTGACTGTACCTTATTAAAATAACTTATTTTCCACATCTCTTTGTACAAAAGTGAAATTTTCCTTTTTTAAATTTAAACACTTAAAAAATTTTAATCTAACTTTATTTGATGTTTTCTAATATGTAAAACATAGCTGTTGAATATACCAGATCAAATCGGATCAGTCGCTCAGTCGTGTCTGACTCTTTGCAACCCCATGAATCACAGCACGCCAGGCTTCCCTGTTCATCACCAACTCCCGGAGTTCACTCAGACTCATGTCCATCAAGTCAGTGATGCCACCCAGCCATCTCATCCTCTATCGTCCCCTTCTCCTCCTGCCCCCAATCCCTCCCAGCATCAGGGTCTTTTCCAATGAGTCAACTCTGCACATAAGGTGGCCAAAATACTGGAGTTTCAGCTTTAGCATCAGTCCTTCAAATGAACACCCAGGACTGATTTCCTTTAGAATGGACTGGTTGAATCTCCTTGCAGTCCAAGGGACTCTCAAGAGTCTTCTCCAACACCACAGTTCAAAAGCATCAATGCTTCTGCGCTCACCTTTCTTCACAGTCCAACTCTCACATCCATACATGACCACAGGAAAAACCATAGCCTTGACTAGACAGACCTTTGCTGGCAAAGTAATGTCTTTGCTTTTTAATATGCTATTTAGGTTGGTCATAACTTTCCTTCCAAGGAGTAAGTGTCTTTTTGTTTCATGGCTGCAATCACTATCTGCAGTGATTTTGGAGCCCAAAAAATAAAGTCTGACACTGTTTCCACTGTTTCCCCATCTATTTCCCAGGAAGTGATGGGACCAGATGCCATGATCTTCGTTTTCTGAATGTTGAGCTTTAGGCCAACTTTTTCACTCCCCTCTTTCACTTTCATCAAGAGGCTTTTTAGCTCCTCTTCACTTTCTGCCATAAGGGTGGTGTCATCTGCATATCTGAGGTTATTGATATTTCTCCCAGCAATCTTGATTCCAGCTTGTGCTTCTTCCAGTCCAGCGTTTCTCATGATGTACTCTGCATAGAAGTTAAATAAGCAGAGTGACAACATACAGCCTTGTCAGACTCCTTTTCCTATTTGGAACCAGTCTGTTGTTCCATGTCCAGTTCTAACTGTTGCTTCCTGACCTGCATATAGGTTTCTCAAGAGGCAGGTCAAGTGGTCTGGTATTCCCATCTCTTTCAGAATTTTCCACAGTTTATTGTGACCCACACGGTCAAAGGCTTTGGCATAGTCAATAAAGCAGAAATAGATGTTTTTCAGGAACTCTCTTGCTTTTTCAATGATTCAGTGGATGTTGGCAATTTGATCTTTGGTTCCTCTGCCTTTTCTAAAACCAGCTTGAACATCTTGAAGCTCATGGTTCACGTATTGCTGAAGCCTGGCTTGGAGAACTTTGAGCATTACTTTACTAGCGTGTGAGATGAGTGCAATTGTGCGCTAGTTTGAGCATTCTTTGGCATTGCCTTTCTTTGGTATTGGAATGAACATTGACCTTTTCCAGTCTTGTGGCCACTGCTGAGTTTTCCAAATTTGCTGGCATATTGAATGCAGCACTTTCACAGCATCATCTTTCAGGATTTGAAATAGCTCAACTGGAATTCCATCACCTCCATTAGCTTTGTTTGTAGTGATGCTTTCTAAGGCCTACATGACTTTACATTCCAGGATGTTATATATAGTGGTATGTATTAAGACCAAGACTTTTCAGTAAGTGAAGTCACTCAATTGTGTCTGCCTCTTTGTGACCCCATGGACCGTAGCCTGTGAGACTCCTCCATCCATGGAATTTTCTTGCAAGGGAACTGGAGTGGGTTGCCATTTCCTTCTCCAGGGGATCTTCCTGACCCAGGGATTGAACTTGTGTCCCTCATACTGCAAGTAGACACTTTTACCATCTGAGCCACCAAGGAAGCTTCTCAGTAAGAGTAAGGCTAAATTTTAATGCAAAGGTGACAGGCTCTATATGCAACTTCTAAAACATGTACCTTATTCTCTTATATGAACTACATTATTAACACTATTAGTATATTCTAAATATGCATATCTTTAAACTACATAGCATACAGTATGTATCCTTTGTCCAATGTCTCTACAACCTCTGACTTCCTGCCAGAGAGTACTGCTGAATGATATTTTTACAGTCTTGCCTGTTGAAAGAAACACAATGCAGCACTAGTAGAAAGTGAAATGAAAATATACTGGGGGATATAACAGGAAAAGAATGTAAGTACTACTAGGCTGGTTCATGCCAAACAGATTACAATAGTCATTATAACAATTATTATTAAGTTCCTCTTAGGGTTTTCTTCAAGTGGGACTGCTGTGTTCTAAAGTGTGGGTGGATTAGCATGTGAATATTATAGTTATCTAAAACTGTAGAGTATGAGATATTTTTAAATATTACAAGCAAAATTATTCACTTCTCATAAATGGATCACTCTTTTCAACATGTTTGGAGGGGATGTATAGTTTTCAAAGTTTCGTGTTAATATCATCAAAATGATGTACTGGGCTTATTATTTAACTGTATTACAATAGTTTAGGGGAAGAAGTAAATACATCACTTTAACTAGCTTCCCTTACCTTGAAAATAAGTTGGCTTAGTTTATATATGAAACAAGGACTAGCATTATAGAAATATGTACTAATAAAATGAATAGAAATGACACTGTTTTTACAAATCAGGAATGGAGATTTCTCAATTCTTCCTTAGGAACAATCCTTTAAACTTAAGTGCTCAAGTTTGAGGTGTAACGAGACATTTTTAGCAAACATACTAGAAATTATGTGTCCAGTTATCTCAGGTACCATCTGATGTAGTCAACTTGGGAGGTTATATGCTGATTATTATTACCAATTTAATTATCATATGACAGTTATTAAGGACTGACCAAACTTGTCAACAAATTCAGATGAAAATATTATGGGTCTCTCCAAAATACTGAATGTAATGACCTAAAAATGCCTATATGATGAGACTACATTTCTACCAAAGCCATTTTGGATCAGCTCAATTCAGGGTAGTCTAAGAATGCCATGTCTCTCGTTTATTTAGATGTTAGATGTTTGAATGTTTATTTAGAGGTCAGCTTCTCTGTTGAGCACAATATCCTATTTCATCATCAGTTCTACCTTGAGAGACTGGTAAGTAAGATAGTATTCTGCCAGCTTTTTCTCTGGAAACTGGACACACCTATATTTTAGCACCATATCCAGCAAGTTCTTTCCACTCTCTGGTTATAAAAATAAAATTATTTAGTCTCAAAATCCAGGATGTATTGACAACCTTATACATACCCACCTCTTAAAGAGCAGTTAGACTGCAAATGAAACCTGGTTGTAACTTTGGGACTATTTCAAGGGCAGTCTGGAATTCACCAATACCATGGCACAAAGTCTTTAAAATCTGAACCAGAAGTTCAGCTTCATGAAGCTATTTACCTTTCCAAATTCTATTCCTTATCATTTTATGGAAATAATACCAGAAAAACAAGCCAAATTCATTGAATAACATCAAGCATAATGGTAAATTAGAGATTCTTTTCCAAGGTATTTGTTTTTACTAGCACATTTTAGGGAAAAGTTCCAAAAAAGGTATCTGATAATTCCATCCTCTTATTTTCCAAGTCTAATTTCTTGAGTTGTATGAAGAGTAGTACAGTGAGATAGAAGAAATATGGTGAAACTTATTTTAAATCCAATCTTATTTATTGGGCTCCCTTCATAGCTCAGTTGGTAAAGAATCCACCTGTAATGCAGGAAACCCCAGTTTTATTCCTGGGTCAGGAAGATACCCTGGAGAAGGGATAGGCTACCCACTCCAGTTTTCTTGGGCTTTCCTTGTGCCTCAGCTAGTAAAAAATCTGCCTGCAGTGTAGAAGACCTGGGTTTGATCCCTGGGTTTGGAAGATCCCCTGGAGAAGGGAAAGGCTACGCACTCTAGTATTCTGGCCTGGAGAATTCCATGGCCTGTATAGTCCACAAAGAGTCTGACACGACTGAACAAATAGAAGAAATATGGTGAAACTTATTTTAAATCCAAACTTATTTATTAATTAGATCTAATTGGCATAAGTGAAACAAGAGTCCCAAATAGTAGCAGTCTATTATTTTTCCAGTAGTCATGTATGGATGTGAGAGTTGGTCTATAAAGAAAGTTGAGCACTGAAGAAATGGTGCTTTTGAACCGTGGTGTTGGAGAAGACTCTTGAGAGTCCCTTGGACTGCAAGGAGATCCAATCAGTCCATCCTAAAGGAAATCAGTCCTGAATATTCATTAGAAGAGCTGATGCTGAAGCTGAAACTCTAATACTTTGGCCACCTGATGCGAAGAACTGACTCATTGGAAAAGACCCTGATGCTGGAAAAGATTTAAGGCAGGAGGAGAAGTGGATGACAGAGGCTGAGATGGTTAGATGGCATCACTGACACAATGAACATGGGTTTGAGTAGGCTCCGGGAGTTGGTGATGGACAGGGAAGCCTGGCGTACTGAAGTCAGTGGGGTCGCAAAGAGTTGGACATGACTGAGTGACTGTACTGACTGATTATATTTTACAAGGATGTCAACTAAGGTACCAAAAGAATACCATTTTACATACTAGTGTTATTAGTAATATAAAAAAGAAATATACTGCATGTAAATAATATATTCAGCCAGTTTTAAAGCTGCCATTATGTATGAATTTTAGTATGAATGAAGACTTCAACTGAAATTTTGTTTCTTATCCAAGCAATATTTCATTTTAGGCATGTATTGAACTTCCATAGACTTTGGGCTTGTGTCTAATTAGGGTTGGAAGTAGACCAATTTGGCTTCCCTGGTGGCTCAGATGGTAAAGAATCCACCTGCACTGTGGGAGACCTAGGTTCGATCCCTGGGTTGGGAAGATCCCCTGGAGGAGGGCATGGAAACCCACCCCAGTATTCTTGCCTAGAGAATCCCCATGGACAGAGGAGCCTGGTGGGTTACAGTCCATGGGTCACAAAGAGTCACACATGACTTAGAGACTAAGCACAGCACAGTAGACAATTATTATGAACTGTTTATTTTGAAATATTCTATAAGGTGTCATGCAATTGTAACAAGTAATTTAAAACACTGAATTCAATGACCTAAGTTTTATGATAATATTACAGAGGAAAGTAAAAACATGGAAATGTAAGTTAAACATAATTCATGATCTTAATTGAAGACACTGAGGGTTATAAAGTATAAAGGAGTTAGATCAATGATCTAGAAAACAACTTTAGATGAATGAATATCAGACTTTAGAGATTTAAGTATTCTGCAAAGAAGGAAATATTGAATATGATTTTCTGATTAGTTGTGATGGCCTGGGTATGAATGATTTGCCCTTTGAGGCACAGTGAAATATGTCCTGTCTTTGCGTGCATGCTAAGTTGTTTCAGTCGTGTCAGACTCTTTGCGATCCCATGGACTGTAGCCTGCCAGACTCCTCTGTCCATTGGATTCTCCAGGCAAGAATACTGAATACCGGAGTGAGTTGCTGTGCCTTCCTTCAGGGGATCTTTGTAACCCAGGGATCGAACAGTGTCTCTTACATTTCATGCCATGGGTTCTTTATCACTAGCACCACTTGGGAAGGGCACCCATAAAATATTTTATGGTACCCATAAAGTACACATTAAATAAATTAATATATAATAAATATATATGTATATATGCTTGTGTATATGCACATATTAAAATATATATGTATATATATATATATATATTTTACTCAAAGGAAGATTATGTCAATGATGCTGTAAAATTTGAGATTGGGTCTTTTATTATTAAAGCTCATATTCATATTTCTATGATGATGCTTATGCTCAACTTTCTTGCAGTATTAGAAGGAAACAATTCTTCTAGTAGGCATTGGAGTGCTTTTTAATGAGTGACATATTGTTTAGTCTGAGCGACTGAACTGAACTGATGGAGACTCGATCTTATTGTTTCGTCATGGTCACATAAATCAGTACTTATGAATGTCAAGCCTTTGCTAGTATGATGAAGTGACGTTGCTCAGTCGTGTCCATGGACTTTGCAGCCCCATGGACTGTAGCCTACCAGGTTCCTCTGTCCATGGGATTTTCCGGGCAATAGTCCTGGAGTGAATTGCCATTTTTCTCCAGGGGATCTTCCCAACCCAGGGATCGAACCCAGGTCTCCCGCATTATAGACAGACGCTTTACTGTCTGAGTCACCAAGGAAGTCCATACAACTTAAAAATTAAAAGCAAGAAAGTAGAATAATCCAAGCTATGTGTTTAAACAAAATTTTTTCTTTACCACAGCCAAAACAATCAAAGTAAATATAGAGACACAGTTGATAGAATGCTATAGATAAAGTACAGAGGCAAGTAAGAAATGAGGATATGATATTCATTTGAAATCAAAGTGTTCAATTGTTTAAATAAAATTATTAAGAATAAATATCTGTAAATAGACTCAAATAAAGATTAACATAAATATTTGAAAATGTGTTGCCCTGTAGATTGAAGTTTCTTTAAAGCAAAACAAAAAGAAGTTCTGAGAGGACAACTGGTGAATTTCTTCTCAAGTGATATATATTGGGATGGGATGGTAATATATTGGGATGGGATAAATTTGGGATAAATAATGGGATGGTATAAATTTCATGCCACATCATGGGAAAGGCAGAATTTATCTGACAATCTTATAGAAAATGCACAACCGTTATCACATATCTACCTAACATCAGAATCAGAACTGAAAAACATTTTTCATGAAAGTAGTCCCTATAGATAGGTTGAAAAGTCTCCCTGAGTTCTGAATGTCAGTAACTATACTTCCTTGTCTTCTTGTTTTATCCTCTTCTAAATAGTGTCTAAAGAGTAGTTTAATCACAATTATTTTGACTACTCATATTACAATTATGTTTGCTATATTGATAAATTATGTTACTTTGTCATAAGTACTTTAAATAATTACAGTACTTGTCAGATATCTCTAAAGTAGATTATTTCATGCAAAAGAAAACTTAGTGTATCCATACCCATATCATATTATATTCTGTCCTTGATGTGACATCACATCAGTTTGATTGACAGTTGATAACATTACAGATAAAGATACCTATTTTATCAAAGGATTATGCCTGTCATGGTATAGGAGATTTAGTGTCACTCACTAACAGCTAGTAACATTCTTTTTGCAAGTTTGGGGAGTTACAGATAAGGCTAGATGACAGGGTATCACAAACAGTTTGCATCGTTCAGTAATTTAATACAAATGGACGCATGAGTTTTTCCCATTTGAAAATTATATATTTGAGTTTCTAAATTTCCACTTGAAAGATAAGGTGAATGCCTGTGGTAGAAATGTTTCCAACCATCGCTTTCTGGTGGTTAAACTAGCTTCTACTTGGAGGAAACGTGTCACTTCTGATCAATTCCATGCTAGCAAGGAGACACTGCTTTTTAAACTCAAGATTTTATTTCCTAACAAGATAACATATATAATATGTAATTAATATCAAGACTGCCAATATTTGTAATACTGTCAATGAGATATTGACTGATAAATTAGTAATAAAGTACCAGAAAAACATGAAGACTGGAGATGCTATAGATCTTCTCAAATGGTTTCTCCAAGTGATCTCAGTCGCTAAGGCCTGTCTGACTCTGCAACCCCATGGACTGTAGCCACCAGGCTCTTCTGTCCGTGGGATTTCCCAGGCAAGAATACTACAGTGGGTTGCTGTTTCCTCCTCCAAGGGATCTTCCCAATCCAGGGATCAAACCCATGTCTCTTGTGTCTCCTGCATTGGCAGTCCAATTCTTTATCACTGAGCCACCTGGGAAGCCCAAATCCCATGAACAGAGGAGCCTGGCTGTCTTCAGTCCAAGGGGTCACAAGAGTCAGACACAACTGATCATAGAGCACACACACATACACAATTCAAGTTTAATATATCCCAAATCTAATTTATTATCTTCTATCTACTGAAAAGATTCCACCTACAGTCTTTTCCCATTTTAAGTAGTGACAACTTTTTCTCACTCCACACATCCCATCCATCAACAAATTCTTTTGATTCCAACATCTATATAAATCTAGAGTATAACAGCTTCTCACAATTTCCTTTACTATCTCTATGATCCAAGAAACCATCATTTTTAAATAAACTCAGAGCCCACTAACTGCTTAATCTGCTCCCACCATTCTCAGTCCTCACTTCTGTGTAGTATACAAAGTGTAGTATTCACACAGCAACAAAGAGATTCATTTATCTAACTCACATCTTGTCATTACTATGTCTCTCAATATCACATGGAGCATAAACAAATATTTTTACAATGATCTAAACACTAAAAATATTCTGCTTCCCCCTTACATTGTTCCAACTTCATTTCTGACCATTTTCCCCTTATTATACTGGCTCTAGCCACAGTCTTCCTTGATGGTCTTCAAAAAAGTCACTCTCTCAACTTCGGGCCTTTCTATTATTTCTATAATGGCAAGACAAAAGTGACATATGATTTATCTTTATTTTCATGATGTGTAATAAAAGGAGATCAAACCAGTCAATCTTAAAGGAAATCAGTCCTGAATATTCATTGGAAAGACTGATGCTGAAGCTGACACTCCAAATTTTGGCCACCATTGCAAAGAACTGACTCCTTAGAAAAGACCCTGATGCTGGGAAAGATTGAAGGCAGGAGGAAAACGGGACAACAGAGGATAAGATGTTTGGATGGCATCACTGATTCAATCGACATGAGTTTGAGCAAGCTCAGGGAGTTGGTGATGGACAGGGAAGCCTGGCATGCGACAGTCTATGGGATCGCAAAGAGTTGAACGTGATTGAGTGAGTAAACTGAACTGAATAAAAGGAGAAATACTTTATGTTAACTGGCTTTTGAAGACTGCCCTCCCTAAGTTGCAAATATTGTGCTATTGAAGTGATAGTGAATCATCTTATCACCAGAGAACAGATTACCCATTGATAAGATATGGTTCTACCGGTTTATAGTTCATGCAAAAACATGCCTATGCTATACTAAAATAGTACATTACAGAGCATTAAAAATACATAAACTTTGGGTGCACTGGGTAGTATATCTACCTTTGTGTGGTATATCTATGATATTTAGAAAATAATGATAGAAAGGTGTTAAGGCAAAGTCATTTAATCAGAAAACTCAAAAAAAGAAGTGAGGACTTGTGAACATACATATGTATTAAAGAGGAGAGTATATATATTGGAAATAGGCAAACTTTTTTGAAGTTGATGACTTATAATTTCTATAGAGAAATAAAGCATACTATACACATAGAAAAAAGAGCCTTGGTCTTCTTAGTTTGCTAAATTTTCAAAGTACTAATACTCATTTAGACAGTGCTACTTTTTGGATAAATTAGTCAATATCCTTTAGATACAATGTCCTAAGTGTTATTAAGAAGCTATGGAACTCCCCCTACCCCAGTTAGGAGCATTACTAGGCAGCACATTATATGTTGAAAATCACTGCAGATGGTATTGCAGCCATGAAATTAAAAGACGCTTACTCCTTGAAAAGAAAGTTATGGCCAATTTAAATAGCATATTAAAAAGCAGAGACATTACTTTGCCAACAAAGGTCCATCTAGTCAAGGTTATGGTTTTTCCTGTGGTCATGTATGGATGTGAGAGTTGGACTGTGAAGAAAGCTGAGTGCTGAATCGATGCCTTTGAACTATGGTGTTGGAGAAGACTCTTGAGAGTCCCTTGGACTGCAAGGAGATCCAACCAGTCCATCCTAAAGGAAATCAGTCCTGGGTGTTCATTGGAAGGACTGATGCTAAAGCTGAAACTCCAATACTTTGGCCACCTCATGCGAAGAGTTGACTCATTGGAAAAGACTCTGATGGTTAGAGGGATTGGGGGCAGGAGGAGAAGGGGACGACCCAGGATGAGATGGCTGAATGGCATCACTGACTTAATGGACATGAGTTTGAGTGAACTCCAGGAGATGGTGATGGACAGGGAGGCCTGGCGTGCTGCAATTCATGGGGTCGCAAAGAGTCGGACACGACTGAGCGACTGAACTGAACTGAACTGAACTGATTAATTATCAAATACAATAGAGAATGCAATCAAATATACAAAATAAATCAGGAATGAGTCTTCTTTCAAAGTAATAACAATAAAAAAAAATCTGTGAGTCTTAAGGGTAAATGTTTGTAGGAGAGAATCCAACTTATCTAAGATAGGAAGTATTTCTCAAATGTCAAATAACTACTTTTATTTCAAAGGGCGCTTTTGCAAGAAAAAAAAATATTTGAAATTCTCTTTTGTCATGAAATTCTCCTTTTAAGACACATTAAAAAATCTTAAAACCTGGAGCTAAATAATTGCACTTGGTACAGTAGCATTTCTATTTTCAAAGAAGGTTCTGTCTCACCAGTGCTTGTTAATAAAAGCTCCATCATAGTAAAATACAAGCTGGCATTTATTCCATGCTGTTACAAACAAGTTTGTGCAGCATACTTGAAGTGTGTTTTCTTGATAATTCCTATAATACAGTACATGGCCTCCTACTGAATGAGGTAAATGATGATAATAGCAATCATCAAAGTTATAATACTTCAAGTCCTATTAAAGTTGACTTCAGGAAAAAAAATTACTGTGTGCTGTTGTTTGTCACATTGTTACTTTTTTTTTAACTTTCACTTGGCTTTTTTATTTTTATTTTTTTGGTTTTGTAAAATTGTTAGGATGTCAAATCAGTCTCCATAGATTTAAATATTATGAGACTCTGCTTAACAGCCATGAATAATGACATTACTGAAGGTAAAGGTTAGTATAAAACACATGAAGTTCAAAAGAAAATTTTCGTTGGAACAATGTCTTAACAAAATATGGGACCTAAGATTACTCCAAACATGTGTGCTAAAATGACTATTTAAACATGATTACAATGTGCTATTTATATATTTTGGTTGATGAATAATAATGCCTTTTGCACATGCTTAAAGAGTAATTTTATGTTAACCAAAGCTTTAGTAGTAACCAGATTTTTCAAAAACTTTCAATGTGAGCAACTAAGGAACACAGGATTTCATTTTAACTGAGTTCAAAAGAAGGTCTTAGATAACTGCTTGTGATTTATTTTTAAATAATTCACTTGAAACCAGATTTATAAAATCTTCTGAAGGGAATCACTCCAAAATTAAAACTTTAGATTCTTTCCAAGGAATTAATGTTTCATTTTGCTACAGAGCTTTGCCTGCCCAAATCCAGAAGAATATTTTTCCCTCTCTGGTTACAGTTTCTTAGAGCAGAAGTAATTTATTCTTGCATACAGACTTAGTTATTTATGGTGTTTTACATGCTTATTATGGTAATGCTAGTTTATTTGCAAAAAAAGAAAAAAACAGTGTGCACTAATAGAAAGTAGTGGGATTCTATTCTCACTGGGCATTATTAAGAATCATTATTAGCTGCCTACTCTTTTATAGCATCAATACAGCCTTCTGGTATTTAGTCAATATTTTCTCATAATACTTCATATTTAATTAATCTCAAAGATAATAAATTGATGTTTGTCTTAATTAATCTCAAAGATAATAAATTGATGTTTGTCACCCATCCTTTACATTTAAACTTGAAAAGCATTTTTATGTTTTGTTCTTTAGAAATTAAAAAAAATATTTATGGGAATCATCAGTTTAATCTGGTATGCATTTTTAAACCATGGATAAAGATTACTTATCCCCCCACATTTCATGGGGTGAAATTAGCATATTCATTAATTTTGTTTCTATTTCCATTTCTATTCCCAAGGTTAATTAATTTAAAGAAGTCTGACTTAATTATGTATCCTATAGTCATTTCTGCCAGGTACAGGGCAAAGAAACCCATTTAAATACAATACCACAGATTCCATTTCATGGCTATGGCATACTCTTGTGCTCATTTACACTATATGACCTGATTTTTTTTCCTGAAGCATATGTTCATTGACATTTTATCAGTTGGGATTCAATGAGAGAAGCAGAAATAATTAAAATTGTATAGATATAGATACATTATAGATACTAGATACAGATTGTGCTGTACTCACTCAGTCATTTCCGACTCTTTGGGACCCCATGGACTGTAGCCCACCAGGCTCCTCTGTCCATGGGATTTCCCAGACAAGAATCCTGGAGTGGGTTGCCATTTCCTCCTCCAGGGGATCTTCCCAATCCAGGGATCGAACTGTGTCTTCTGTGTCTCTTGCATTGGCAAGTGGATTCTTTTCCACTGTGCCACCTGGGAAACCAATTAGATATAGTTCAAAGATATAGATACAGATATAGACACAAAAGCTTCCAGTTCTTTCTGAATAAATCCTCAGACTTATTAAATTAAATTGCCTTACATGATTGTGGGACTGGCTAAGGAAACCTAAAATCCATAGGCAGGTTGTCAGTAAGGGCAGAATGGATCTCATGGGCATGGATCTAAATTGTTGTCCACAGGCAGAATCCGTCCCCCCACCCACCTCAATCTCTCAACCTTCAGTACTATTTTTAAGGCCTTACAGGTGATTAAATTAGACACACCTAGATTATCCAGAGTAACCTCTTTTACTTAAAGTTAACTGATTAGGAACTTTACATTGGCAATATAGCATCACAACATCACCCAGATTAATGTCTGAATAAACAGAGAATGTAGCCTAGTCAAGGTGATACATTAAAAAAGAAAAAAAAACTGTAGCCATGAAGCCAAATTTAATCAATAAAAATCTGTTACCATTTCAAAATATTACACAAATTTAACCTTTAAATATATTGGCATTATATCTTTAGAAGGTAGAAAAAACATAGCTGTTTGAACTGACACGCCCTTTGATACTGCTAACAGGAGCAAGAGGAAATTAGAAGACAGGGGAGTAAAATACTCAACAAATTACACCATGAATATATTCCTTCCCAACCTGAATCTCAGGACAAATAAATAATTCCTACAACCAAGGAAGACTGCAAATATGGTGAAAGGATTCAGTCATGAACTTCATGTAGCAAATAGCATATCAAAATATATAGAGGAGAATTTCCAGAAGTAAGTAACAGATCAGCTTGACTTAAACCATTCTGCAAAAATCAACTAGAAAAGCTGTGGAAAATACTGTTTAAAATATTTCTAAGGCATGAGTGGGCTACCAAGACAGCCAGAATCTGAAGAGCCAAGATCCAGAAACAAATGGGAAAAAAATTTAAGAAGGGCATTTCAATTCAATTTTCCCTTCAATGTATTAACCATTAAGCCAGTGTATTATATGGCTTCTGAGAGGTTGAAAAACTATCAGAGCTTTTACTGGTCTCAGGTGTCTAAGGGAGACAACTAGAATTCACAGCCCAATAAGGAGAAGTTTCTCTCAAACAACCTGGCTTTCATTTTAGACTTTTCAAGGCTTATCTCTAAGGAAAAGCAGGAACTGGATATATAAAAGTTCACACAAGAGATTAAATTCAACTTTTAATGAAATGAATTACTGAATTTATAGAGGTGTTATGTCTATATTTGGTCTTCCCTGGTGGCTCAGTAGCTAAAGAATCTGCCTGCAATGTGGGAGACCCAGGTTCAATCCCTGGGTTGGGAAAATCCCCTGGAGAAGGAAATGGCAACCTACTCCAGTATTTTTGCCTGGAGAATTCCGTGGACAGAGGAGCCTAGGGGGCTACAGTCCATGGAGTCACAAAGAGTCGGACATGACTGAGTGACTAACACTTTCACTTTCACTATGTCTATATTCTAATGAAAGCAAGAAGCAAAAGCAAATCCTCTCTTAGGAAATACTATACAGACAGTCACCAAGTGAACAATGGTTTCACTTACAATTTTTTTGACTTTATTGTGATTTGAAAGTGATACGCATTCAGTAAAAACCACGCTTTAAAATTTGACTTTTTTTTCTGGGCTAGTGATATGTGGAAGAATACTGTCTTGTGATGCTGGGTAAACAGTAAATACACTTATAACCATACTGTATCTGTGCAACCAGCTTGCTTTTCATTGTTTTGTGTAATATTAAACAAATTACATGAAATATTCAACACTATTATAAAACAGGCTTTGTGTTAGATGATTTTGCCCAACTGTAGATTAATGTAGGTGTTCTGAAAACATTTAAAGTAGGGTAGCTATCCTATTTGGTAGGTTAGGGTATTAAATGCATTTATTTTCAATGTAGGATATTTTCAACTATGATGGGTTTATCAGGACATAACCCATTATAAGTTGAGGAAGATCTGTGATTCTGAACCTCAAAATACAATATTATAAAGTAATTAGCCTCCAATTAAAATAAATTTAAATTAAAAAATAAATTAAAAAACAAACAAACAAAAAAACATTTCATATACCATTTCTGGCATATAATAAAATAATTAACATACTTAGCAGATAAGACCAGGTGACCAATATCAGTAGAAAACTAGATAATAGAAGTAGATGCATAAGAGACTCAAACTCTGAGGTTGCTAGACACAAATTTGAAAATGAGAATTTCAGTACAAAATAGGAAGCTGTAAATAACAAACATATGGTTTCCAATTCAGCCCATGAAGAACTTAGAAGTCACCATTCCACCCTCAAAAGTAAAAATCTTAACAAACTGAAACCTCAACAGCTCTTCTTAGGTCCATCAGAAGAGCAACATCACAAGCAAATTGCTATCCCTCAATTTGGAAAGAAACACAGGCAGATACAGAGGATCAGAACATACCAGAACAAAAACTAAGGAGCAAAAATCTCCACAGGAACCAGTGCTAGGATGGGAAAACCTGAACTATAAGGAACAAAGTACTGGAGGCTCAGTTTGCACAAGTCTGTGAGATAAAAACTCCAGGGGAACCTAGTCATAGGGGGACCACCTCACAGTGAATATTGGAGGAAATTTTCCTCTTGCTTCTGGCAGGGGAGGGGAAAAGGAACCATTTTGAAGTCTGCCATATCATTCTGTTATTAATAAAGTCTGTCCTCAGGATAAACTATTTAGCCAAAGTCTAATTGGTTTAAAGTTTTATCAGAGCCTAACCAATCTGAGGTTGGGGGCGGCAGCCAAAAGGAGCTACCCCACATCCGAGGTCAGGGGCGGTGGCCAAGACGAGCTACCACATGCCAGAGGTCAGGGGAGGCGGCCAAGAGGAGCAACCCCACATCCAGGAGCAGCAGCTGCACGGGCGCAGGAGGGCCAAGAGGAGCTCTTCCACGTTCAAGGTCAGGAGGGGCAGCCATGAGGAGATACCCCTCGTCCAAGGTAAGGAGCAGTGGCTGCGCTTTGCTGGAGCAGACGTGAAGAGATAGCCCATGTCCAAGGTAAGAGAAACCCAAGTAAGATGATAGGTGTTGCAAGAGGGCACCAGAGGGCAGACACACTGAAATCATAATCACAGAAAACTCACCAATCTGATCACATGGACCACAGCCTTGTCTAACTCAATGAAACTAAGCCATGCTGTGTGGGGCCACCCAAGATGGGAGGGTCATGGTGGAGAGGTCTGACAGAATGTGGTCCACTGGAGAAGGGAATGGCAAACCACTTCAGTATTCTTGCCTTGAGAACCCCATGAACAGTATGAAAAGGCAAAAAGGTAGGACACTGAAAGATGAACTTCCTAGGTCTGTAGGTGCCCAATATGCTACTGGAAATCAGTGGAGAAATAACTCCAGAAAGAATGAAGGGAGGGAACCAAAGCAAAAAAAAAAAAAAAACACCTAGTTGTGGATAGGACTGGTGATAGAAGCAAGGTTCAAGGCTGTGAAGAGCAATATTGCTTAGGAACCTGGAATGTCAGGTCCATGAATCAAGGCAAATTGGAACTGGCCAAATAGGAGATGACAAGAGTGAACACTGACATTCTAGGAATCAGCGAACTAAAATGGACTGGAATGGGTGAATTTAAATCAGATGACCGTTATGTCTACTACTGTGGGCAGGAATCCCTTAGAAGAAATGGAGTAGCCATCATGGTCAACAAAAGAGTCCGAAATGCGGTACATGGATGAGATCTCAAAAACGACAGAATGATCTCTGTTCATTTCCAAGGCAAACCATTCAATATCACGGTAATCCAAGCCTATGCCCCAACCAGTAATGCTAAAGAAGCTGAAGTTGAATGGTTCTATGAAGACCTACAAGACCTTTTAGAACACCAAAAAAAGATGTCTTTTTCATTATAGGGGACTGGAATGCCAAAGTAGGAAGTCAAGAAACACCTGGAGTAACAGGCAAATTTGGCCTTGGAGTATGGAATGAAGCAGGTCAAAGGCTAAAAGAGTTATGCCAGGAGAATGCACTGGTCATAGCAAACACCCTCTTCCAACAACATAAGAGAAGACTCTACACATGGACATTGCCATAAGGTCAACAACGAAATCAGATTGATTATATTCTTTGCAGCCAAAGATGGAGAAGCTCTATACAGTCTGCAAAAACAAGACTGGGAGCTGACTGGCTCAGATCATGAAATCTTTATTGCCAAATTCAGACTTGAATTGAAGAAAGTCAAGGTTCGTGGCATTGCACAGGAGACAGGGATCAAGACCATCCCCATGGAAAAGAAACACACAAAAAAAACAAAATGGCTAACTGAGGAGGCCTTACAAATAGCTGCGGAAAGAAGAGAAGCATAAAGCAAAGGTAAAAAGGAAAGATATAAGCATCTGAATGCAGAGTTCCAAAGAATAGCAAGAAGAGATAAGAAAGCCTTCCTCAGTGATCAATGCAAAGACATAGAGGAAACAACAGAATGGGAAAGACTAGCGATCTCTTCAAGTAACTTAGAGATACCAAGGGAACATTTCATGCAAAGATGGGCTTAATAAAGGACAGAAATGATATGGACCTAACAGAAGCAGAAGATATTAAGAAAAGGTGGAAAGAATACACAGAAGAACTGTACAAAAAAGAGCTTCACCACCCAGATAATCACAATGGTGTGATCACTCACCTAGAACCAGACATCCTGGAACGTGAAGTCAAGTGGGCCTAAGGAAGCATCACTACAAACAAAGCTAGTGGAGGTGATGGAATTCCAGTGGAGCTGTTTCAAATCCTGAAAGATGATGCTGTGAAAGTGCTGCACTCAATATGCCAGCAAATTTGGAAAACTCAGCAGTGGCCACAGGATTGGAAAAAGTCAGTTTTCATTCCAATCCCAAAGAAAGGCAATGCCAAAGAATACTCAAACTACCACACAATTGCACTCATCTCACTTGCTGGTAAACTAATGCTCAAAATTCTCCAAGCCAGGCTTCAGCACTACGTGAACCGTGAGCTTCAAGATGTTCAAGCTGGTTATAGAAAAAGCAGAGGAACAGGAGATCAAATTGCCAACATCTGCTGGATCATCACAAAAGCAAGAGAGTTCCAGAAAAACATCTATTTCTGATTTATTGACTATGCCAAAGCCTTTGACTGTGTAGATCACAATAAACTGTGGAAAATTCTGAAAGAGATGGGAATCCCAGACCACCTGACCTGCCCCTTGAGAAACCTATATGCAGGTCAGGAAGCAACAGTTAGAACTGGACATGGAACAACAGACTGGTCCCAAATAGAAAAAGGAGTCTGACAAGGCTGTATATTGTCATCCTGCTTATTTAACTTCTATGCAGAGTACATCATGAGAAACGCTGGGCTGAAAGAAGCACAAGCTGGAATCAAGATTGCTGGGAGAAATATCAATAACCTCTGATATGCAGATGACACCACCATTATGGCAGAAAGTGAAGAGGAACTAAAGAGCCTCTTGATGAAATTGAAAGTGGAGAGTGAAAAAGTTGGCCTAAAGCTCAACATTCAGAAAACTAAGATCACAGCATCTGGTCCCATCACTTCATGGGAAATAGATGGGGAAACAGTGAAAACAGCATCAGACTTTCTTTTTTGGGCTCCAAAATCACTGCAGATGGTGATTGCAGCTATGAAAGGAAAAGATACTTATTCCTTGGGGGAAAGTTATGCTAACGTAGATAGCATATTAAAAAGCAGAGACATTACTTTGACAACAAAGGTCTGTCTATTCAAAGCTATGGCTTTTCCAGTGGTCATGTATGGATGTGAGAGCTGGACTGTGAAGAAAGCTGAGGGCCGAAGAATTGATGCACCTGAATCGTGGTGTTGGAGAAGACTTTTGAGAGTCCCTTGGACTGCAAGGAGATCCAACCAGTCCATCCTAAAGGAGATCAGTCCTAGGTGTTCACTGGAAGGACTGATGCTAAAGCTGAAACTCCAATTCTTTGGCCACCTCATGCGCAGAGTTGACTCATTGGAAAAGACTCTGATGCTAGGAGGGATTGGGGGCAGGAGGAGAAGGGGACGACAGAGGATGAGATGGCTGGATGGCATCACTGACTCAATGGAATTGAGTCTGAGTGAACTCCGGGAGTTGGTGATGGACAGGGAGGCCTAGCGTGCTGTGATTCATGGAGTTGCAAAGAGTCGGACACGACTGAGCCACTGAGCTGAACTGAACTGAACCACCCTGAAGGACTTCCCTGGTGCCTCAGTGGAAAAGAATTTACCTGCCAATGCAGGAAATGTGGGTTCAATCCCTGGGTCGAGAAGATCGTTTGGAGAAGGAAATGACAATTCACTGCAGTATTCTTGCTTGAGAATTCCCATGGACAGTGGAGCCTAGCTGGCTGAAGTCCATGGGGTTGCAAAGAGTCGGACATGATTTAGCAACTAAACAACAACAAGAACAAATCAACCTGAGTTGCCCAACTTTAGATCCCTTTAGCCATCCTGCCACACCTAAAGGAGGAGACTGGAAGCACTGTTCAAATACATAGTCCAGGAACACAGCTCACCAAAATACTAAGACCTAATCGTTATAAATGATTATAACCATTATAAATGGTTAGAAAATGATTCCCCTCCCCCAAACCTTATCACTGCATTACTAAAGACCAATTTACTACAATTCATTTTAACCAGGACAGCATGTCCACCTTTCAACAAAAAAATTATATAGCACACTAAAAGGCAAAAGCACAGTCTGAAGAGATTGACCTAGCATCAGAACCAGGGTCACATATGGCAGGAATGCTGAATTATCAGACCGAGAATTCTTTTCAACTATGAATAACATTCTAAAGGCTTTCACAGAAAAAAAGTATAAAACAAGCAAGAACAGATGGATAATATAAGCAGAGAGATAGATAGCCTAAGAATTAAAATAAATACTAGTGTTCAAAAATACTAACAGAAATAGAGAATTGCTTTGATGGACTTACTAATAGACTGGACACAGCTGAGGAAACAATCTTTGAACTAAGGAATTGATATTAGAAATTTCCAAAATCTAAAAGCAAAGGGAAAAAAGAACAAAATAAAGAACTGTGGGATAACTACACAGGTATAAAATATGAGTAATGGAAATACTAGAAGAAGAAATATTTGAAGCAATAACGATTGAGAATTTACCCAAAGTAATATTAAGACATCAAATCACAGATCTAGGAGGCTTACACAATACAAAATAGGATAAGTACAAAAAAAGAGAGGCAAACCCCTACAACTAGGCATATCATATTTAAATTTCAATAAACCAAAGATGATAAAATTTGTGAGAGAAGACAGAGGGACAAAGATATAATTATATTCAACTTCTCAGAAACCACTTATGCAAGAAGAGAATAGAGTGAAATTAAGTACTGAGGGAAAAAGAATTCCTACCAAACTGAAATTCTGTAACCTTCAAAGTTATCCTTCAAAAGGGAAGAAGAAACAGTGACTTTATTTATAATTTATATAATATACATATTCAATATTTAATGATGCTTATTTATAAGTGAAATGAATGACACCAATGATAAAAGGGATGGGAAGAAGAAATTAGGAATCTTATTGCCGAAGTTGTAGTGTTATTTGGAAACTGATGTGGATTAGTTGTAAATGTATAAGAAACTTTAAAAAGTTGGAGGAAAAAGCTGTGATTCTGTCCTGCACAGCTATTCTCTAGAACAGTGGTGGTTTATCTCCATCTGCTTTCTCTCCCACTTAAGTGTGTGCCACTAACCCATAGAAGATTCAATGGTTTGATTAACACTAGCTTATAAGGAGATCCAACCAATCCATTCTGAAGATCAGCCCTGGGATTTCTTTGGAAGGACTGATGCTAAAGCTGAAACTCCAATACTTTGGCCACCTCATGCGAAGAGTTGACTCATTGGAAAAGACTCTGATGCTGGGAGGGATTGGGGGCAGGAGGAGAAGGGGACGACAGAGGATGAGATGGCTGGATGGCATCACTGACTCAATGGACGTGAGTCTGAGTGAACTCCGGGAGTTGGTGATGGACAGGGAGGCCTGGCGTGCTGCGATTCATAGGGTCGGGAAGAGTCGGACACGACTGAGCAACTGAACTGAACTAAACTGAACTGATTCTAAGCTTGAAAACACTTAAGATATCTTGCCGGCGGCAGAATGAAACACCAATACTGCAGAGTGGTTTAAATCCTTATATTTTAACACTTGCTTCTTACAGCTACTTTATTTTATATCCCTTGCACAACAATCTACAGGGCAAGCTGCCAAGCACTATGATTTCGAGACTATACAGTGCGCAGGCGCAGGGCAAAATAACCTTTACCTTGACTTTTACTGCAGCTAAGACTTTGTTTTGGGGAACTTCCTTATCAACTTAGAATCCGTTTTGTCCCAGGGTCTGTTCCTTTTGAGGAATCAGAGAAACATCCTTGTGTGCAAGAAATGTTCTTTTCCCACGGGAACAAACAGGATTCTTAGCTGAACATCTCGTTTGCAAGAATGTTCAGTTCAGGTTGAGAGTCTCCTTTGCAAGCACTTCTCAACCTTCCTTAAACCTAGTTCCCTACACTGGGCAGAACATCTCGTTTGCAAGATGTTCAGCCCTGGTTGAGAGTCTCATTTGCAAGCACTTCTCAACCTTCTTTATACCTTGTTCCCTACAATATCTAAGATCAAAAAATTTACTAGGTTTACAGTTCTTTCTCTGCCACCTTTTTCATGAACCTCTCCTTAATCTTATTAGTAATTTTTTTCCCCCTCTCTCTCTCTTGCTCTCCATCTTGTTTTCTCCTTTAAAGTCCTAGAATGATACTGCAGAGTTTTTATTTCTATTATACCTAAATTACTTCCTTTGTATTATACTTTGTATAATTATAGGCTTCTTGAGGACAAGAATTCATTTTACATTTTTTTTAAAACACATGCAAATCTGGCATAGTATATCTTTGTTAAATTGAATTGAAAATACTATACAGAATATACTCAAGTATATTTTGAATCAATACTACACAGTGATTTCCTTTTCTGTGGGAAGGAGAGATTCAAACATGTATAGCCAGACCAAATCAATAACCTAAATCATTTTTCTGTGGCACATTAATATTTTTATAATTATTTATCTTATTATCCAAATTTGGAGTCTAACGCTTTTCTTATTATGGCTCTGAAACTAGTCATTTCTAGACTGGATGCAAGATGATTTCTGGATGGAATCTTAGGGAAATTTACTATGCCTTCTGACTAAATTGAACCTAAGATGGTTTTCTTGCTCCCCAAAAGATTAGTGGGGAAGGTTGGTGTTGGTTAAGTATCTTTTCTGGATTATCTCCTACTTAGATTGTTACATTTAATTTACAAAATGTTTTCCATGGATGAACATAGAAGCCTATTTATTTTGTAGTTAAAAGACATTTCTTTTTATAAGTATGTTTTATTAAGATTACATCTAAATAACTGAAAGAGAAATGTTATGCTGAATCAGATATTACTTTATTTCATAAAATGTGTAAATTTGTATTTAAAATCCCACACATGAATAATTCAAAATACATATAACCATGTTCCTCAAATGGTTACAAAAATCAAAAAAGTAAAGCATACTGATTTTTAAAAGCACTTAAACATTATTAGAAGTCTATATTTAAAGTTAATGATTATTTTATTAAATAATCATTCCCTATATCTTTGGTGAAAAGTAAGCAACATTTGCACCATAAAATCATCTGAAAATATTTCTACATTAAACCTGAGTGGGATGTTCCTTATCTCATTCAATTGTAGCTGTATGCAGCATTTCATTTTTTAATAAATGAGAATATTGAAGCTCAGGAAACTTAAGAAAATGCATTCACAATAGGTGGTAGAACTTGATTTACCTCTCTAAGTGTCGTTTCTAGCAAAAGGTTTCTAATATTCTTCAATATTGGCAAGAAAAACTACTATGTACAGCTAACAAAAGCCCTAGGTCAGGGAGATTTACTAGCAATTTTTATCATTTTCTTTTCCTATTTTTCCTATTTCTTTTCCTATTTCTTTTCCTTCTATGTTTGAAGACTCCATGATATCTTAGCAACACATGTGTGCTGTCTTAAATATAAAAGTCATTCTCAAGGAGATACACACAATTAACTCTCTCATTGCCTTCATCATAGTGGTGATCTTAAATCTGTTTTGTAATCAATCAACAATGACTGAGTTGTTACAATGTACTCAGTAATATATTAAGTGCTGTGGAAATATAATAGTGCTATCCTAACTTAAACTAAAGTAACAAAAAATAAGCACTTCCATCTGCTTATAATCTAATTTCATGTACATCAATTATTTTGAAATGAAAGTTGCTCAGTCATGTCTGACTGTTTGCAATCCCATGAACATGGAATTCTCTAGGCCAGAATACTGTAGTGGGTAGCCTTTCCCTTCTCCAGGGGCTCTTCCCCACCCAGGGATTGCATTGCAGGCAGATTCTTTACCAGCTGAGCCACAAGGGAAAGCTCAAGAATACTGGAGTGGGTAGCCTATCCCTTCTCCAGCAGATCTTCCTGACCCAGGAATCAAACCAGGGTCTCCTGCATGGCAGGCGATTCTTTAACAGGGAAGCCCTGTTATTTTGACGATATCTGCTATTAAATAATGTTGCTTAATAAGGTACTATTTGATTAATAGAAACAATAGCTGCATTAGAGTTAAAGAAGTGAGAGATATGTGTTAATTGGAATTGGCAAACCTATTAATGTATGCCAATATTTGTGACAGGTTCTTTGAAATTATCCAGTCAGAGAAGAAAAGAAAGAAGGAAGGAAGAAAGAAAGAACAAAGAAAGCCTGCATAGACTATGAGATATCATCAAGAAAAACAATATATGCATTCCTGGAGTTCCAGAAGAAGAGAACGAGAAAGGGGAAATTTCTTTAAAGAAATAATGGCTGAAAACTTTCCAAATCCTGGGAGAGATTTGGACATCCGCCTTCATGAAGATCATAGGTAACATAAGATATCAATACAAAAAATCTTCCCCAAGATAATATAATAAAATGGTGGTAGAGAACCAAAAGGAAAATTAATGAAAACCAAAACAGTTAAACATTACTTGTCTATGAATTTCTTTGGAAGGAACGATGCTAAAGCTGAAATTCCAATACTTTGGCCACCTCATGCGAAGAGTTGACTCATTGGGAAAGACTTTGATGCTTCGAAGGATTGGAGGCAGGAGGAGAAGGGGACGACAGAGGATGAGATGGCTGGATGGCATCACTGACTCGATGGACATGAATCTGAGTGAACTCCGGGAGCTGGTGATGGACAGGGTGGCCTGGCGTGCTGCGATTCATGGAGTTGCAAAGAGTCAGACATGACTGAGCGACTGAACTGAACTGAACTGAACTGTCTATGAATTATGTCTTTTTCAGTAGCCCTGAGAAGGAGAAAAGGGAATGCTTTAAAGACAGAGCTTGGTTTCACAACCAAAATAAATAACATTTGTAGCATGCTTAATAAGTACTAGGACTGTGGCAATACGCATTATGAGAGGATGAGAGTTATGCTTTCACAGCCATTTATGGATGTAAGTTCATTATTTCATGTGTTTCTCTTAAGTTCTTAGGGTCTTTGGGTGGAAAGAAAGGGAAAGAAGGAAAAGACTATAAGGAGGATTTTATACATCAAATGTGGCACACACTACTAGAAGTGGCATACACTACTTCTGCCGCATTACTTTAGCTAGACCTAACTGCACAAGATGCTGAGAAATGCAAACTAGTAGAGATGCAGTCTAAATGGAAAGCCTGTTTTAGTCAACAGTTAGCCAGTCTCTGCCACAGGCTCATAGGTAATATCAAAGGAATGAGGATTGGCTTTGGGGATGCAATGAGAATAGCTGGTGAAAGAAACATGATAGAGATTTTAGTAATGAAGATTCTAAAGTGACCAAACAGTATGGTTATATAAGAAATACAAATTGTCAAGGGAATTTGGCAGTAAAATTCACCTTTTGTTATTGGCCATAGGGAGTTTTTGTTTCAGGTTCCTCCCTCCCTGAGGTAACTTGGGTTCCAAGTTAAATGAAAAAGCAGCAAGAAGTATGATTGAGTGATTGAGAATCAAGAGTTAATGAGAAAGTTTCAAATACAGAGTCTGTAGCATCTGGTATAAGTAAGAGAAAAAGAAACTTGAAAACTCAAAACCTGTTACTCAGTCACATAACCATGTAGCCTTGAAACTCTGGGACTCCAGTGTCACAATACTCATGCTGGAAAGTCAGACACCAAATAGTAGCTTGTAATTTTGCTTATGTAAATTATTACCTATACTTAGCAGCTTATTAGAAAGCTATTGCAATTTTATGGACCTTACTTTACTTATTGGGAATGATAATAATAGCACTTAAACTACAGCAAGTGTAGATTTAGATAATTTATTTGAAAACTTGCAGCACATTAAGTTCTGTCCAAAATGGCCATTGAGACATTCGGTCCATGATTCATTAAATAATACAAACATTTAACTTCATTAAAGTTTTATTTACATTATTTTTATTGTCATTTCTTATGAATTTTGGGTTTCACACTTATTTTTGTTCTTTCTCGTCATGAAGTTTAGCAGGGTTAGTCTTAAGTTGATGAGCAACTGATCTAAAGTTTATAACAACTTGATTATTGGCTTTATATTCATTGTATCTGTTGTATCTGGTTATAGGAATTTTATTTTATTGGCATCATCATGAAGTTGGTGGCTGTATTTGAGTGTTATCACCAAGAACCTGGGTGATAACTTGTTAATTTGCTCTTCATCTTTTAATACTCCAATAAATCTCCAAATTTAAGGATGATGCACTGCCATTAGTTTTCGAAATCTGCTATGCCAGTTTTTCACAGCATTGTTTGCCCTGTGCTTGTTATTCACTATTCATGTATAAACATCCCAAGTTTCTGGCAGAAATCTTGGAGCTTCTGTTCTTCCTCTACCTTCTCCATGACTTCCATGGATATAATCCATCAGGTCATCTGAATTTTTTTTGTATTCTCCACATTTTACTCAAAATTTCATTTATATCTTCCAAAGGTATAAATGGAAGTCCAAGCAACATGGATGGTCACTTACTGGTGTCACTCTAATTGTTTTCAGTTCAGTTCAGTTCAGTCGCTCAGTCGTGTCCGACTCTTTGGGACCCCATGAATCGCAGCACGCCAGGCCTCCCTGTCCATCACCATCCAAGCAACATGGATGGTCACTTACTGGTGTCACTCTAATTGTTTTAGACTCACGTATTAGACCCAAAGAATATGTTATTCACCACAGTGACTAAAAAACATGAAATAAGCATCCTTTTGCTTGTGAATTTGGTAAGAGTAATTGAATTGAATTCATATTTACAAACTCAAAATCTATCATACACAATGAAAGGTTAATATCAAGATTTCTTTTCCATGTAAATGCAAGTATTTTCAAATATACATACATATATATGCAAGTTTCCTCATGCTTTTTCATTGTTAGTGCATAAATCAATGACACAATATCACCTAACATGATACTACGCACAGTAAATAACTGTACTGGCCCCATCTTGAAGGTGCTATCACTGAATAATATGGTTGTTGTTCAGTCTATCAGTCGTGTCTGACTCTTTGTGACCCCATGGACTGTAGCACACCAAGCTTCCCTGTACTTCACCATCTCCTGGAGCCTGCTCAAACTCATGTCCATTGACTCAGTGATGCCATCCAACCATCTCATCCTCTGTCATCACCTTCTCCTCCTGCCTTCAATCATTCCCAGCATCAGGGTCTTTTGTAATGAGTCAGCTTTCCACATCAGGTGGCCAAAGTATTGGAACTTCAGCTTCAGCATCAGTCTTTCCAATGAATATTCAGGACTGAGTTCCTTAGTGATTGATTGGTTTGATCTCCTGGCTGTCCAAAGGACTCTCAAGAATATTCTCCAACACCACAGTTCAAAAGCATCAATTCTTCAGTGCTCAGCCTTCTTTATAGCACAACTCTCACATCCATCCACGACTACTGGAAAAACTATAGCTTTGATTATATGGACCTTTGTTGGCAAAGTGACATCTCTGCTTTTTAATATGCTGTCTAGGTTTGTCATAGCTTTTCTTTCAAGGAGTAAGCATCTTTTAATTTCATGACTGCAGTCACCATCTGCAGTGATTTTGGAACCCAAGAAAATAAAATCTCTCACGATTTCCATTGCTTCCCCATCTATTCACCAGGAAGTGATGGGACCAGATGTCATGATCTTAAGTTTTTTTGAATGTTGAGTTTTAAGCCAACTTTTTCACTCTCTTCTTTCACTTTCATCAAGAGGTTCTTAAGTTCTTTAATTTTTGCCATAAGGTTGCTGTCATCTGTATATCTGAGGTTATTGATATTTCTCCCGGCAATCTTGATTCCAGCTTGTGCTTCATTCAGCCCAGCATTTCACATGATGGACTCTGCATATAAGTTAAATAAGCAGGGTGACAATATACAGCCTTGATGTACTGTTTTCCCAGTTTGGAACCAGTCCATTGTTCCTGGTCCAGTTCTAACTGTTGCTTCTTGACCTGCATACAGGTTTTGCAGGAGGCAGGTAAGGTGGTCTGGTATGCCCATCTCTTTAAGAATTTTCCAGTTTGTTGTAATGCACACAGTCAAAGGTTTTGCATTATCAGTGAAGCAGTAGTAGATGTTTTTCTGGAATTCTCTTGCTTTTTCTATGATCCAACAGATGTTGGCAATTTGATCTCTGGTTCCTCGGCCTTTTCTAAATCCAGCTTAAACATCTGAATATTATCAGTTCATGTACTCTTGAAGTAGCTTGCAGAATTTTGAGCCTTACTCTGCTAACGTGTGAGATGAGTGCATTTGTGCGGTAGTCCGAACTTTCTTTGGCATTGCCTTTCTCTGGGATTGGAATGAAACACTGACCTTTTCATTCCTGTAATATGTACTGTCATTTAAATACTGGATATTGTCAAAGTTGTGTGAATAAGAATTCTTTCCTTATCTTGAGCACCAGAATGGTGCATAAGAAATTGTTCTCATGTCTGGTCACTTTATACTACTCTGGAATTTCATTTCCATGCAATGACTTCTTTACTGAGTTTCTTTCTGGTAGCATTAATAGGACTTCTTCATCATGAATATGATGGAGAGTTCTTTGAAGGACCTACAGTGGTGTTGCATTTGGTTCTTCTGTGTGTCCTTTTAATCTATTCAGTTTTTTCCCTTACTTCTCCTTCAGCATCAACATTGTGTTGGTTTTTCCTTTCCCTTCTTGAATAATCGTACTGTTATCCCAAACCTGACTAGCTTGTATATCAGGCATGTAGGTTCTCCTCTCTCACAGCCCCAGTCCTTTTACTCCTATCAAATGAATGGAAATGGTAACAAAAAACATTACAATGTGCCATTGGCTTTTCTTTTTGTGAGTATATTATTTCTGCTATATTCCATTGAGAATTTTCAAATAAAGATGTCACATTGCCAAGCAACAGAAAAAAGGTTATTTATTTATTTATGTATTTTTCTTTTGTAGCCATCTGATCAATGGTCACTGGTTTGCTAGTAGAGGAAACCTTGCTAATGTCTTATGGATTTGACACCTGGATCGACTGGGCAGGATTAGCCAGTATGTAGGTACCAGTGGAGCGCATGGTAGTCAACATCCATAGGCAGGTAAGTGTGCGAATCACATCCACTAAAATCTCTCCAAATGAGCAAACACTTCTGGCAGTCTAAGTGTTCCTCTGTAAGGTATCCAGCCAAGGGAAACATCACCCATTAACCTTGGGTGACAGGGCAGTTGTAGGGAAGTTAATTAGATGCCTGTATCACCCTCACGACAGCTATTATACCTGATCACAGTATAGTAAGAGAGCCGCACTCATTCTCATTCCTCCTGATGATGATCTGTAAGTATTTACAGATCAACAATTTAAACAATTTATATCAACAATTTCACTGCCAGCCTGACCAAGCTCCTCCTTTCAAACTCTGTCCTAATTGAATGATTCAGCCATATCCAACCAAATGCCCAGTGGCAATAATACGTGGGATGGATTTTTGCCTTTTTTTATTCACAATTACAAACTCCTACCTAGATTTGCAGATTGTATTTTAAAAATAAATTTGTTGAATAAAACTGTACAACATTATATCATTAAAAGTAATTGGGTTTTTATAGTTTATTTGTAAATAAAAGATAGTATGTCTTCATTTTTTTAAAAAACTTGATATTTTAAAATTATATACTGTTATCTGAGGCCTAACATTGTAAGAAATAGGAATAGTTTCCTTTAAACAACAAGTAGAAAATGGAAAATATCACTGTACAATATATTTTCTCTTTAAGAGTTTTTGAGCTATGTTAAAATTTTTCACTGTTATTTGCATTAAAATAAGGAAAAATATCTTTTGTGAAATCAGTTCAATTTTAGCCACTGCTGTATTTGCAAAATAAATATATGCTAGTTTCTTTCCTCTAAAACAGAGTGCATTAAGTGGCAATTACCATCCTACATACCCTTTAAGTTTAATGAGTAAGAAATCTGATGGAATGTATAATAACTAAGCATGGTAGATGCTTTTCATTTGTGCCAACAGTGCAGAGAGATAGAGATAGATAGATGAGAGAGAGAAAGAAAAAGGTTGGGGGTGGGTAGTGAACATTTGGCTAATATAAATCTCTCTTTATATATATTTTCTACCAACAATTTAAGTGTATGAGGCATGACTTGAAAGCAATGAGACTTGTTTTTTTGTAAGACTACTAAATAAATCTATAGACAGTTCTAAAAGATGTTAAAAGATGTTTTATATAAAAATTCTGATAGGCTTTTTTAAAGCAAGCACTTAAACAAAACAGCAATGCATGTGATATAAAGTACCCTAGGCATACAGTGAGATATTCAAAGTTGAACTGATTCCCTCCTAACTGAACATATGATCTTTTATGATATTTTTGCTTTTGTGGATTTCTATTCCCTTAGTATTGAATGAAATCTCTAAAATCCATTTCATTTGTAAAAATCACGAAACTATTTATTTTTTAGAATTATATCTCATATTTATGAAAGATGTTTAAGTCAGGTACAATTTCTTCAGCCTTCAAAAAAATAATCCATCTACTCCATAGTTATGCCCCCGAATGTTTTAAGTGATAACAATGACAGTTAAGTGTTTTACTATTTTAAAACATCCACTTCCTATTTGCCTAAATAGAAAGACTCAAAACTGTGCATTGTGGTTGACAGGTAACAAGGTCAGATTTACCAATACATCACCACAGTTCATATCTATGTAATTTGCTGACTGTATAAGGAGAGAAATTTTTCAATTTAAATACTTTTTAAATACAATTTAAATACTGTGACTAATCTGAAGCATATCTGAACTTTTATCAAAAGATTTCCAAATTAGAGCCCAAGGATCTGGAGGTATGGCTTTCTATATTTTCATTCTATAGATGGAGCCAGTGCAGTGAGGGAGGGAGAGAGGTGATCTCAAATTTGAAAAACAACAAAAACAAAAAACTATCCTCTGAGAACGGTGGTTACCTAAAAAGCAGATACATTTTTTGTAAAGTGTTTCTAAATACTACATTTAAATTTAGCCTATAACGGATTCCCAAATGAATTACTACATTAATAAATAAACACATGAAGTCAGAAAATATTTTACCTGATTGATGCACATTAATATTTAAATAATTGCTTTGTCTTCCCTTGTATTTCAAATTTACCTGTGGCTAACAGATTATTCATTCAGTTATTCATTCATTTAAAATATTTTTGTTAACTCCCAATTTCTACTTGGAATATACAAAACCATACAGGACACCATTTCTACCTTTATAACAAAAACAACAAAGCCAGATATCCTGCAAATTCATAATTCTCTTGGTCCTCTCAGAAAGCTGTGGTCACAAAACAACTAAATAACTTTAAATCTAAGGAAAGACAGGGAAGAAGAGATAAGATACATATACTTATGTGAAGATGGATGTAGCCAGACACTGTTAAGAATTAAGCAATATTTAAGTGACTACTATAGTATAGTTTTTTATATTTAAGAATTTTTTAGTTTGATAAATGTTCAATGGTTACGTAAGATGTTAACATGGAAGGAAACTGGGTGAATGGCACATATATAGGAACTCCACTAGATTGCAGTTTTTCTGTAAGTATCTAATTTAAAAAAACTGTTATAAATTATTGACAGATTGGTAAAAGATGACTGTGGCTAGAAAGAATATAGAACTCTTGAGGGCACAGATATAAGGGAAATACACACTGCAATCTCTTCTCCATGGGCATCACTGGACACTGAAAACATACTACTGACATTGTGAGAAAGCATCCCTCAGTCTATGACATAAAAGCACCCTTCTAAGTACGCATCTGAGTAAGAGGAATAGCAGCAGCAAATCCTACCCAGACATATTTCTCTTATTGCACCTATGGGACAGAAACTTTAAACTGTGAGAGGGAAGGGCAACACTAACTGTCACCCTTAGAGCACTGGTGAAAATGAACTACAGCTGGTAGAAGGGAACAAGAAAAAAAAAAAAAGTGTAACCCTGGGAAGGGCAAGAGGATGGGCTAAGAACTATATCCGGGGAAAGGTAAGAGTGTTGAGAGGGCCACACCTCCAAGACTTAGGGACACAGTTCTTGCCAGGATAAAGGATTCATTAGAATGACAGAAAACACTCCATCATCAGGTTAATCGGAGTCAAGTGATAAGTAACAGTGGAATAATGATGAAACTGTATTAAGAGCCTGAATGAAAACTCTCCCTGAGACACAGCCCAAAGGAAGATCTAAAGCTGTGGAACAGACATTGATAAAACCGCGAGGCAACCAAAAGCCACCCTAAGCCAATGTATCTCTTGAGGAATTTAAAGTCTGACACAACTTGTTAATAAGACTAACAATAGCAGCAAGAAACTCCACACTCTGCGCTACTCTTGACTAGAATGACACACATATACACACTCTAAAAACTTAGTAAAAACAAAGACATGCCCATTTCTTGACATAAGAACTATTCACTTAGCCTCTATTGTCTTACATAAGATGTCCAGGTTTTAACAACAACAATAAAAATACAAAAGGTATATTAAAGAATCAATTAAAAACAGCTTACTGCTAAGAGACAAAGTGATCAACAGAATCAGAATTAGATATGAAACAGATGTTGGAACTATTTGAAAGAATATTTAAAATAACTATGATGAATATGTTAGGGGTTCTCATACATAAGAGAGTCAGATGGCAAATTTCAGCAGAAAAATGCAAATTATATGAAATAATCAAGTAAAATGTTAAAAATGAAAATCACAGTAGATGTGATACACAATACCTTTGATGGGCTCATCAGTAGATTGGACACAGCTGAGGAAACAACCAGTGAACTTGAACATATGCCCATAGAAATTATCCAAACAGAGACACAAAGAGAAAAAAAGGGTGAAAATAAACATACAGAGCAGCCAAAAATTGAAGGACAACATCAAGTGATCTACCATGTGAGTACTGAAATCCATAAAGGAAAAAAGAGAACAGGGAGCTAAAAAATATTTGGAGAAATATTGGATTTGCTGCTGCTATTCCTCTTACTCAGACTTGCACTACAAGGGATGCTTTTTCAGCAACTCACCAGTCTTTGTTCTGAGTGTCCTGTGATGCCCATGAGGAGTCTGTAATAAGTGTGTACTCCCTTTATGCCTATGCCCCCAGGGATAGCCATATTCAGCTTTTACCAATCTGTAAAAATTAATGTCACACAACAAACCACAGAGAGCAGAAGCTCAGAGAAAGCCAAGTAGAATAATTAATAACACACAAGCACATACACATGAACACACACAAAAAAACTAGACTTACATTCAAACAGGTGAAAATATGTCATTTAGAAAGGACATGTGATATATGGAAAAAAAAAGATGAGAATTACAGAATATTGTCAGAAACCACACAACACTGTATTGAAATGACACTTATAAAATGTTGAATTAAAAAAAAAAAAATTCAACCCAAGTTCCATACCTAGTGAAAATGCATTTCAAAAATGAGGAAGAAATAATTTCCCTGGAAACAAAAGAGTGAATGTATTCCTACATACCTACATTACAAGAAATGTTAAAGGACATTCTTTAAGCAGAAGGAATATGATACTAGGAATAAATCTGAATCTACACAAAGAATAAAGGCCACTGGAAGTTGAAAAAAATGAGAGCAAAAGTTATTTTTGTCTTAATTCTAACTGCTTTAGTTACATCTGTTTTGTGTCACTTATTTAAAGCAAAAGTAATACCAAAGCACTGTGTTTTTAAAATATATGTAAAGTGAAAATCATTACAAAAATAGTAGAGAAGAAAGGAGGAAAGAATTTGGAACGTATAATTGTAAGGACCTTGCAATACACATGAAGTGGTATATTATTTAAAGTGGACTCTAATTAATTGAAAAAATATATTTTAAACTCTAGGATAACCTTTTTTTTTCTTTTTAACAGAGGGAATAAGTCAATAATGGAGATAAAATGGAATTACAAAAATAAAATGAAATCACTAAAGTGCTCAATTAATCCAAATGAAGGTGAAAAAGAGGAAAATATATGGAACAAATGGAAAACAGCTAGCGAGATGGTCAATTTAATCAAACCACATCAATAATCACATTAAAGGTAAGTTCTCCAAATATGGGAATTAAAAAAGATTGCCATATTGGTTAAAAAAAATTCAAGGCCAATCTAAATCCTGTCTATCCTGTCAATCTAAATCCTGGAAATTGATAGACAATATATAGGTACACAGATTTAAAGAGAGGAACAAAACTATACACAATTCAAACTCTGATCAAAACCAGAAATAGAACTGCCTTATGACCCAGCAATCCCACTGCTGGGCATACACACCGAGGAAACCAGAATTGAAAGAGACATGTGTACCCCCAATGTTCATCACAGCACTATTTATAATAGCCAGGACATGGAAGCAACTAGATGTCCATAAGTAGATGAATGGATAAGAAAGCTGTGGTACATATACACAATGGAGTATTACTCAGCCATTAAAAAGAACATATTTGAATCAGTTCTAATGAGGTAGATGAAACTGGAGCCAATTATACAGAGTGAAGTAAGCCAGAAAGAAAAACACCAATACAGTATACTAATGCATATATATGGAATTTAGAAAGATGGTTATGATAACCCTGTATGAGAGACAGCAAAAGAGACACAGATGTATAGAAGAGTCTTTTGGATTCTGTGGGAGAGGGAGAGGGTGGGATGATTTGGGAGAATGACATTGAAACATGTATAATATCATATAAGAAGCAAATCGCCAGTCCAGGTTGGATACAGGATACTGGATGCTTGGGGCTGGTGCACTGGGAGGACCCCAAGGGATGGTACGGGGAGGGAGGTGGGAGGAGGGTTCAGGATGGGGAACACGTGTACATCCGTGGTGGATTCATGTTGATGTATGGCAAAACCAACACAATATTGTAAAGTAATTAGCCTCCAATTAAAATAAATAAATTTAAATTAAAAAAATAAAGCTAGAACATCCTTATTAATGTCAGACAAAGTACACTTCAGAACAAATAATGTTATCATGGAAAAAAAGGGCATTGTATAATAGTAAAGAGGCCCGTTTTCTGAGAAGACACAACAATTCTGTGTGTGCACTTAACAAGTTTTAAAATACATGAAGCAAAAAGTGAAAAAACTGAAAGGAGAAAAAGAAAAATCTACAATTAAAGTTGGAGCCATCAACACTCTTCTCTTAGTAATCGATAGATCAAGTGGAAAATCAGTCAGGATAAAGATCTGAAAAACATTTTCAACCAACATGACCTAGACATTTATAGAACACTCATTCCAACAATAGCAGAAAATATTTTTTTTCAACTGCACATGTAACATTGAGCAAAATAGAGCATAAATTTTTAAAAGAACAGAAGTCATAGAGAGCATGCTCTCTGACAAATGAATGAAATAGAAATCAATCAATAGAAGGAAGATACCTGAAAATGCCCAAATATCTTGAAAATAAACAACACACTTCTAAATATAACCCATGTGTCAAAAAGGAAGTCTCCAAGGATTGTTAGCAAATTACTTTGAACTAAATAAAAACAAAAGCATAACATATCCAAACTTGTGGAATGCAATTAAAACAGTACTAAGAAGGAAATTTATAACATTAAATGGTTATACTAAAAGGAGTACTAGTCCTTAAATCAGTAAACTAACCTCCCAACTTCAGAGATTAGAAACCAGAAAAAAAAAAAAAAAGAATATTTTTAACCCAAAGGAGGCAAAAGAAAGGAAATAAGATGAGAACTGAAATCAGTTAAACTAAAGACAAAAACAGACAAAGCAATGAAGCCTAAAGCTAGATCCTTGAAAAACAAAAACAACCTTTTTAAATTGCCTTACTTACCGAGAAAGAGAGAGAGTATGTGTGCAAGACAGGATACAAATTACCAATATCGGGACTTCATTAGGGAAGAACTTTACTACAAAACATATAAATATTTAAAGGGTAATAAGAATATACTAAAAACTGTTCTATCTCCGTAAATTTGACAACATAGATGGAATGGAAAGATTCTTTAAAAGACATAATGCCAAGTTTACATAAGTGGACATAGATACTCTTTTAAACTTACATTTTTTAAATAAATCGAATTTGTAGTCTAAAACCTTCCCACAAATAAAACTAGAGACCCAGTTGAATTCTACCAAATAATTAAGAAATAATGCCAACTGTACATGATTCTTCCAGGAACTAGAAGAGGAGAGACTATTTCCCAACTCATTTTATGAGACCAGCATTACCTTGATAGCAAACTACTCAAAGATATTACAAGAAAAGAAAAACCACCAACTAATATCCCTAATGAACATAGATGGGAAAATCCTCAACTTAATATTAGAAAAGTAAATCTAGTAACATACAAACAAAGATAACCTTGACAAATGTGAAGCTGTTTCAGTACTTAAAATCAATCAAGATAAATCACAATGTTAACAGACTAAAGAAGAGAAACCATAAGACCATCTCAGTAGAGGCAGAGGAAAAGAAAACATCCTTTCCTGATTTAAAACAAAACAAAAATAAATCCTGAAAACTAGGAATAGAAGGGTGCTTAACCCAAAGGCATCAACAAAATACTTACAGTTAACATCATATTAAATGCTGAAAATGTAAATTCTTTCCCCATAACACTGAGAATAATATGAGGATGTTCACTATACCCCTGCTATTCAACAACATCTATTAAGCACTTGTGATGCAATAAGAAAAGGAAATGAAGGCACACAAGTTGAAAAGGAAAATAATTGTCTCTGTTTGCAGATGGTACAAATGTTTACACAGAAAATCTTCAAAAAGTCTACCCTAAAGATACTAAAAGAAACAAGTTTAACACGGCCAAAGGAACAAGATCAACAGGAATAAAATGCATTTCTATACATTAGCGATCAACTTAGAATTCAAAATTAATCAAGCATCATCATTAACAAAAATACCGAAAATGAAATGATTCTGTATGAATCTCACAAGATACATGCATTATCTATATGCTTAAAACTATAAGAATTTTAGCAACTGGAACTCTCATATCTGCTGGTGGGAATGCAAAATGGAATAGCTACTTTGGAAGATAGTTTGGCAGCTTTTAATAAAGGTAATCATATATTCGTCATATGACTCAACTCTCCCACTTTTCAGCAATTACTTAGGGGGAAATGAAAATTTTTACACAAAGTTTTTATGTAGTTGCATATAGCTAGCTGTTTTATTCATATTTGCCAAAAACTGGAAACAACTCAAATGTCCTTCAAACTCTGAATAGATGTCTGCATCATCTGACATCCATAAAATGGAATACGACTCAGCAATAAATAGGAATGAACTATTGATGTGGCAACATCAGTGACTCCCATGTGCATTTCACTCAGTGAAAGAAGTCAGTCAAAAGGTGGCATATTATATGATTTCATTTGTATGTCATTTTTTAAAAGGTAAGCATATACTAACAGAGCACATCAGTTACAGCCATGGTCTGGCTTTGAAAGAGCAGTTCGTTACAAAGGGTTGCACAAGGAAATTTGTGAGAGAGATGGACTCTTCAGCTTTAATTGAATACTGTAAAACCTAAAGACAAAAGGAGTTGTAAACACATTTTTTCTTTAGTCATTCTCTGTACTCCCTGGCCCCACAGGAGTATCAGCAACTGATTATGGATTTTCTTACAACTACACTGTGGATGAACAAATAAATATATTGTGCATAGTGAGAGTCTCAGAAAGAAGTTACAATAAGCACGATGAAAGGCTAGAATAAATCCTTTGGTGCTGAATTAGAGTCAACAATATCAAAAAGTATAGGTAGAGAGATGAGAATAGGCAGATAAGATAGATGATAAACTGAAATAAAGATAATGAACTTCGGTTACTGTGCATACACATATATCTTTGTTGTTTTAGAACCTACATTCTAGTTTGAATGAGTCAAACATACAACTATGTATTATGTCAGTAATAAATTCAGTGGAGAAAAGTGAAGCAAATAGATACAGGAAATACACGGGTGTGTGTGCACTGATTTTATATATATGCATACATACATATGAATATATACACATTTGTATATATTTATGTATATGTATAATATATATGCATATTTATGCTGTCTGAGAAGTTGTCTCGGATAATGGGACAGTTGAGCACACAAATAAATAAAATTGGACTTCCTGGGTAGCTCAGCTGGTATAGAATCTGTCTGCAATGCAGGAGACCCTGGTTTGATCCCTAGGTCGGAAAGATCTCCTGGAGAAGGGATAGGCTACCCACTCCTGTATTCTTGGGCTTCCTGGGTGGCTCAGATGGGAAAGAATCTGCCTTCAGTGCAGGAGATCTGGGTTCGATCCTTTGGTTGGGAAGATCCTCTGGAGGAGGGCATGGCAACCCACCCCAGCATTCTTGCCTGGAGAATCCCCATGGACAGAGGAGCCTGGTGGGCTACAGTCCATGGGGTTACAGAGTAGAACATGACTGAGTGGCTAAGCACAGCACAACACAGCACATGAATAAAATTAGAGGAAACTTCATGTAGCTATTTGAGGGAAGAATATTCCTAGGATTGGGAAGACTGAATGCAAAGTTTGCGAGGCAAAAACTTTAGTACATGTTATTGCTAATAATCTAATATATATAAGAGATCTGCGGATATTTATCATCAGAGTCTTGTTATTTTTTTTCCCTTTTGAACAAAACCTTTTTCAAATATTAACACTATGACAGTCCCAAACATTAATGCTAATTGGTGAAAAAAAATCTAAAGCTTCATTTAAAAAGGGTAATATTTCGCATTCCAATGTGTTTTATTCACTTGCAAAATTCCTTACCACATAGTTGCCTTAGATAATTATCTCTCCGATCCCTTTTTACCTTTTAATTTCCAATAGAAATCCTGCAACATTTTTGAAAAAGGGTTCTTAAGCATTTTTCCAGAGCATGTCTGTACTTAAAAGTAGTCCACCTATAAAATTGTTATTGTTCCTATAACTTACTAAAGGCTTGCCTACTAGTTACCTTTCATATACATATCATCTATCTTTTTTCCATTGTGACTTTTATATAGGTAACAGATAATTCTCTTTCTATTTTGTAAATATGTATTTTTGCCTAGACTTATAAAATGCTAATATCAGTAATCTGGGAGTTGTGATCAAGTGTATAACTATCTTATCATCTGAGCAAACTATCAAAGAATAACCAATTCACATCCACAAATTTGATTGAGTTTGTAAGTACAGACATGTTTAAATAGGTTGGCATTTCATAACCATCACATGAAAACAAACATGTCAGGGAGAAACTTCCAGTGTAGATCTAGCCCCATGACCACAATTTTCTACCAGTACATTATTTTTCTCTGGATGTTAGGGATAGTTATTTTTTATTTTATAGAATGAGCATGTTTTTCTAGTGAAGGAGATAGTGAAGTATAGGGAAGCCTGATGTGCTGCAGTCCATGGGGTCACAAAGAGTTGGACATGACTGAACAACAACGAAGCATGTTTTTCTACTATATTTATGCATATTTCTCAGTAGCTTGAAAAAGCATCAGTGAAATAAAATTTTTATCAGTTTCAGTGAAAATGGATAACTTCTGGTTGCATCCATCTTTTAAAATGTTTGGTTCGTCTTTTAGATTATGAGTGGCCCTTGACCTTGAAAAAAGTTATATAACACTGAATTCAACATGAAAATGTTGCAGTCCACTTCTGCTCTTTTATTTAATGTCCTATATACTCTAGATGCACGCAAAGGGTCAAATCATGTAATGTATCTGATAAAACATGGATAACCATGCTACGTGATATAATGATGAGATGTTACAGTGACATTAAAACTGTAACAATAACTATCCCCTCATCATTCTCTCCAACCAAGGATCCAGATTAGCACTTCTTGATATAAATTATATTCCCAGTTTTTAGATCATTCTACTTCATTTTTATTACTTTTGACATCAAACAACTTTATAGAATATTGTACCAATGGCTTCTCAAAGGACAATAGAAATTTGAAAATGAAATAAAACTTTGCATTTCACACAAAACCTTCTGTTGACATCATAAATCTGAGAGGAACAGAAAAAATTCATTATAATGTTTGTCATCACATAGAAGTATTTTACTTATGATCTTACTATATAAAACATTTTCCATATTTCCCTACATTTTCATATTTCATATAAAACTATCTAGTGTATAGATTTAACCATTGAGATTATAAATCCATTTTCTAAATGCTTCATTGTTGACATGAATTTTACATTATTCAATTTCTTAAAACCCAAAAAACCTCAGGTAGTAGCTTCACTGCATGAATTAAGTGTTCTCTGGAATAAAAGACATTCTTTTTGTTTATAACATTTTTTTCCATTATCAAGAAGGCAATGTGAAAAATGCATTCGAGGGGAAAGAAATAGCATATCTTGGCACTGTGACTTAAGTAGATTTCCTATTCATTGAACAGATAAATGAAGCCAGTACAATGTTACAAAGAGTGTTGTTTCAACTGCTACTGTATTACTTTGTGATATCCTCCACAGGAAATAGTCTATCACTGGTACTCACTGTCAAATCCAGTTCCCAGCTGTGACGTTGTAACCCTTCCATTCATTTAAATGGCTGTCTTTTGCTTTAGGATATTAAAAATGTCATGGAAATAGTTCTCAGGTTTCCATTTCCATGCACAGCCAGTGTTTAAAAGTAAATAGACAAACCAGGGAATATTATAGGATTAACATTAGGTAAACTTAAATGCAAGTCCTAATTTCAGTTTCATAGTACACAAAATATTGCATACATTGATGGTGGAGTCTTTCTGCTTTCTGAGATTTATTTATTGATCCTAAAATATCACTTAATCACAGATTAATTCTCTATATTCTTAATATATGCCTGGCTTTAGATAGCAGCTTAAGCAATTCCTAAAGCTGTTATTCCAAATAATATTCATTTAGCTAAATCAGTTGTCCTTCATCTATTCCTCACTCTCAGCCTTCTCCATAGAGAAAAGTGAGGCTATCATGATTGAGTCCTTTGGTTGTTATATCATAGATCTTATACACGCTTATAAGAGCATCCATTCCTTTCTCATTCCTTCTTTTGGAGTTTTCATTTATTCTCTCTAAGGATGATATTATGACATTTCCAGCAGGTTCCCTCACCCTCAATCTCTTCCAGGCCATACCTCTATTACTAATGTCCACTTTCATCTGTATATTCAAATTATTTTCGGCTACTCCCTGGTTTCCAAGCCTTTCCCCTTCTCCTGGGGGTCTATATTCTCCAGAATCATCCCATTTGTCAGAATCAGGGACATTATTTCAGGGAATGAAACTTAGACCAGCAACTAAAGCATAGCACCACCTAGTGTCTAAACTAGTGGCTGAGAAATAATGGAGGTGGGGTTCTGTAGAGGCACCAGTTGAGTTATTTCATCAGAATGAAGCAGGTACTGGGGAACTGAAGACAAAAGCAAAGCCAGTCCAGGCTGTATAAGCAATAAAGCAACACTAAGAATATGTTTAAGTTAAGAGTATTAGTGACATGACAGAGGGAAAATCAAATGTTTAAGGAGCCAGAACTGGATAAAGAGCCAGTCAGCCATAGGACAAAACCAAGATTGAACAGTACAAAAACTGTAGTATGAAAACTAGTTTAAACCAGAAAAAAAGGGACTTGAAGTTGTTAATCAGTAAAAAAAGCTGTTTGGCAAATAAAAAATATAATTATATGAAACGAGATTCTCTTTTTGTGACTGCTCAGGGATAGGAATTTGCCTTGATGCTGCTGCTGCTGCTAAGTCGCTTCAGTCGTGTCTGACTCTGTGTGACCCCATAGGCGGCAGCCCACCAGGCTCCCCCGTCCCTGGGATTCTCCAGGCAAGAACACTTGAGTGGGTTGCTATTTCCTACTCCAACGCATGAAAGTGAAAAGTGAAAGTGAAGTCGCTCAGTTGTGTCCGACTTCCAGCGACCTGATGGACTGCAGCCCACTGGGCTCCTCCATCCATGGGATTTTCCAGGCAAGAGTACTGGAGTGGGGTGCCATTGCCTTCTCCGGGAATTTGCCTTAAAGTGCACTTAAAGTCTTCTCACTCTGTGGATCTGCGATTGAAAAAAGCTGAGAGCTTTTTCTAACCTTCCTTCCTCAAAAAATTTGCCATTTCTTCTGTGCCATTGATGTTGCAGAGGAACTCTAATTCACTGGAGGGCAGAATCACTGGTACACTGAGAGGAGATAGTTAAATAGAAAGAGGCTGACTCTACAAAAGCCTACCACACAGGTCTACTGTACATATAAAATGATCAGTCCTGGGTGGAATTATCATATACTATTGTGGTAGATTGTATTATTCGTTCAAATTGTTCCCCACCTCTCTATGCAAGGTCCACCACTATCTCCCTGGGGTTTGGCCTGATGGGAAGAGTATCATTCTTACTATACTGTTCTCTGGCTTATTCATGTGACTTGCTTAGGCTAACAGAATGTGAGTAGAAGGAATATATGGCCCATCCAAGAAGTGATGAGACATTGAGTGGTTCTACCATTGCTCTTTTTGCTCTGCAGCAAGACATACATGCCTCAGGAAGAGGGCTGTTCCTTCAACCTGAGACTCTGAATGACAGGATCTCAGAGCAAGCCAAAATTTACCTATAAAGGAGATGTAAGGTGAGTGAGAAATGGAAATTTTTCTTTTGTGAGGCAGTGAAAATTTTAGGGTGCTTCTCATAGTTTAATATTTTTAGCTCTCTTACTCAACTACTCAGCTCTTCCACACTACCCATTACATTCCCTAGAATCATATACTATCAAATCTAAAAAGGCCCCCCACAGGTAATTCAACTCCAAACTGAGGCATGAATTCTATTTACTGACGTCTTAGAAAGTGATGGTGTGTGTAGCATTCACCTGGGTACCTCTGGTGACAGTGATTGCAATAATTTTTGCAGTCATAATATCACTATTGAATAGTTCTGATTCTTCACATATATTTTTCTATACAGAATATGAATCTAATCACACCTCAGTCTAGAACTGTATAGATTGTTATTTCGTGCTGAGAAGTTGGAATTGTATCCTTTGCAGTACTTTGACTCTATAGTCTCACTCTGCCGAGATCTCTAAGACACAAGATCTACCAGCCAAAATACAGTATTAATTGTCTGCATTAGTCTGGATAAGTAATAGTGGCTGCTATGAAAACAATCTGTTAAAGACTGAGGCTTAATATACATAAAGTCTTATTTCTGGCTCATGCTACAGGTGAAAACAGGTCAAATCATGCTCCTGCATAGATGTCCTCCAAGTTGTGACTCAGGAATCCCAGTTCCTCTCATCTTGTGATGCTGCCTTCTGCAAGATGTGGCTCCCATAATGCATGTCAAAGGGGAAGAGAGAGCATGAATAATGATGGAGAGGAGGTAGGCCCAGCATATATATATATATATATGTTCACATTTCATTGGCCAGAACCCGTTCAGACACACTGAAACCAGTTTAAAGGGAAACTGAAAAATTTTGGTCTTCCTATTTATCTTCAGGAGGTGAAAATAGGATTGATGAGCATCTAGCTACTTTATAGAGTTCCTAACATTTGGCTTTAATGCAGTAGTAGATAGTGAGCTATGGTATACCACTAGTCACCTTGACCTAATTGATATTTAATAAGAACACATACATTGTAACATATTCAACAATTAGACTCAGTGGTAAAGAATCCACCTGCCAGTGTAGGAGTCACAGAAGATGTGAGTTCAATCCCTAGGTTGGGAAGATCCCTTGGAGAAGGAAATGGTAACTCACTCCAGTATTCTTGCCTGGAGAGTCCCATGGACTAGGGGGCTTCAGTCCATGGGGTCACAAAGAGTTGGACATGACTGAGTGACTAACATGCACACAAATGTACTTATGTCCAGTTAATATTTCTATATCTAATAAATGGCAAAATTTATGAGACTCTATTGTGTCATTATTTAAACACTAACATGCTATGTCTGCAACCTTCTTCTAATCCAACAGGTTAGTAATTAAGAATAAGTAGCCCAATTCATTGATGGAAAATAACGTCAGAGAAAGAGTCCATATTTTCCTCCTTCATATCCTCTCATACAAAAGCATTAGCAGTGATACCTGTCCCCATCTTGTCAATGGTTTTGCCAGCATGGGAAGACTTATACAATTGTCTTGTAAATAGGAGATATTTTCAACTCAAATGTTAATTTATTCATACAGATACTTAATAGTACTTTCTATGTATCTGAGGTTCTAATAGTATCTGGAGAGACAAAAATGGCCAAGATATAGTCTCTGCTCTCTAGGGACTCATTGCATTGAAACCAAGAAAAGAGACTGAAACAAATAACTAAGATTAAATATATTCAGTCAGCAAAAGTGATGTTGTAGGATACTCGAAAACCCATCTCAACCTAAACATAGTAGCAAAGGTCTGAGAAGCAACTTCAAATTAATCAAAACTCTGAAAATTAATTTACAGAAATCAGGTGAATGCTTTCAATTCCATTCAGTCACCCAGTCATGTCCGATTCATTGTGACACCATGGACTGAAGCATTCCAGGCTTCTCTGTCCATCAGCATATCCCAGAGCTTACTCAAACTCATGTCCATCGAGTTGGTGATGCCATCCAACCATCTCATCCTCTGTCATCCCCTTCTCCTCCCGCCTTCAATTTTTCCCAGCATCAGGGTCTTTTCCGAAGAGTCAGTTCTTTGCATCAGGTGGCCAAAGTATTGGAGCTTCAGCTTCAGCATCAGTTTTTCCAATGAATATTCAGGGTTGATTTCCTTTAGGAACCACTGGTTGGATATCCTTGCAGTCCAAGGGACTCTCAAGAGTCTTCTCCAAGACCACAGTACAAAAGCATTAATTCTTCAGCACTCAGCTTTCTTTAAAGTCCAACTCTCACATCCATACGTGACTACTGGAAAAAAACAGCTTTGACTAGATGGACCTTTGATGGCAGAGTAATGTCTCTCCTTTTTAATATGCTATCTAGGTGGGTCATAGCTTTTCTTCCAAGGGGCAAGGGTCTTTTAATTTCATGGCTGCAGTACCATCTACAGTGATTTTCAGTTCAGTTCACTTCAGTCACTCAGTTGTGTTCGACTCTTTGCAACCCCATGAATCACAGCACACCAGGCTTCCTTGTCCATCACCAACTCCTGGAGTTCACTTAAACTCATGTCCATCGAGAGAGTGATGCCATCCACACATCTCATCCTCGGTCGTCCCCTTCTCTTCCTGCCCCCAATCCCTCCCAACATCAGAGTCTTTTCCAATGAGTCAACTCTTCGCATGAGATGGGCAAAGTATTGGAGTTTCAGCTTCAGCATCAGTCCTTCCAATAAACACCCAGGGCTGATCTCCTTTAGGATGGACTGGTAGTATCTCCTTGCAGTCCAAGGGACTCTCAAGAGTCTTATCCAACACCACAGTTCAAACGCATCAATGCTTCAGCACTCAGCCTTCTTCAGAGTTCAACTCTCACATCCATACATGACCACTGGAAAAACCATAGCCTTGAATAGATGGAACTTTGTTGGCAAAATAATATCTCTGCTTTTCAATATGCTATCTAGGTTGGTCATAACTTTTCTTCCAAGGAATAAGCGTCTTTTAATTTCATGGCTGCAGTCACCATCTGCAGTGATTTTGGAGCCCCCCAAAATAAAGTCTGACACTGTTTCCACTGTTTCCCCATCTATTTCCCATGAAGTGATGGGATCAGATGCCATGATCTTCGTTTTCTGAATGTTGAGCTTTAAGCCAACTTTTTCACTCTCCTCTTTCACTTTCATCAAGAGGCTTTTTAGTTCCTCTTCACTTTCTGCCATAAGGGTGGTGTCATCTGCATATCAGAGGTTATTGATGTTTCTCCCAGCAATCTTGATTCCAGCTTGTGCTTCTTCCAGCCCAGAATTTCTCATGATGTACTCTGCATATAAGTTAAATAAGCAGGGTGACAATATACAGCCTTGACGTACTCCTTTTCCTATTGGAAACCATTCTGTTGTTCCATATCCAGTTCTAACTGTTGCTTCCTGATCTGCATACAGATTTCTCGAGGCAGGTCAAGTGGTCTTTTATTCCCATCTCTTTCAGAATTTTCCACAGTTTATTGTGGTCCACACAGTCAAAGGCTTTGGCATAGTCAATAAAGCAAAAGTAGATGTTTTTCTGGAACTCTCTTGCTTTTGTGATGATCCAATGTATGTTGGCAATTTGATCTCTGGTTCCTCTGTCTTTTCTAAATTCAACTTGGCCATCTGGAAGTTCATGGTTCACGTACTGCTGAAGCCTGGCTTGGAGGATTTTGAGCATTACTTTGCTAGCGTGTGAAATGAGTGCAATTGTGCAGTAGTGTGAGCATTTTTTGGCATTGCCTTTCTTTGCGATTGGAATGAAAACTGACCTTTTCCAGTCCCGTGGCCACTGTTGAGTTTTCCAAATTTGCTGGCATATTGAATGCAGCACTTTCACAGCATCATCTTTTAGGATTTGAAATAGCTTAACTGGAATTCCATCACTTCCACTAGCTTTGTTTGTAATGAGGCTTCCTAAGGCCCACTTGACTTTGCATTCCAGAATGTCTGGCTCTAGGTGAGTGATCACACCATCGTAGTTATCTGGTCCATGAAGATCTTTTTTGTATAGTTCTTCTTTGTATTCTTGCCACCTCTTCTTAATATCTTCTGCTTCTATTAGGTCCATACAGTTTCTGTCCTTTATTGTGCCCGTCTTTGCATGAAATGTTCCCTTGGTATCTTTAATTTTCTTGAAGAGATCTCTAGTCTTTCCCATTTCATTGTTTTCCTCTATTTCTTTGCATTGATCACATAGGAAGACTTTCTTATCTCTCCTTGCTATTCTTTGGAACTCTGCATTCAAATGGGTATATCTTTCCCTTTCCTTTCACTTCTCCTCTTTCTCAGTTATTTGTAAGGCCTCCCCAGACAGCCATTTTGCATTTCTTTTTTGGGGGGATGTTCTTGATCAGTGCCTCCTGTACAATGTCATGAACGTGTCCATAGTTCTTTAGGCACCTGTCTATCAGATCTAATCCCTTGAATCTATTTGTCATTTCCACTGTATATTCATAAGGGATTTGATTTAGGTCATACCTGAAAAGTCTAGTGGTTTCCCCTTCTTTCTTCACTTTAAGTCTGAATTTGGCAATAAAAAGTTCATGATCTGAGCCACAGTCATCTCCCAGTCTTGTTTTTGCTACTGTGTAGAACTTCTCCAACTTTGTCTACAAAGAATATAATCAGTCTGATTTTGGTATTGAGTATTTGGTGATGTCCATGAGTAGAGTCTTCTCTTTTGTTGTTGGAAAAGGGTGTTTTCTATGACCAGTGCTTTCTCTTGGTAAAACTCTGTTAGTTTTTGCCCTGCTTCATTCTGTACTCCAAAGCCAAATTTCCTGTTACTCCAGGTATCTCTTGATTTCCTCCTTTTGCATTCCAGTCCCCTATAATGAGACAGACATCTTTTATGGTTATTAGTTCTAGAAGGTCTTGCAGGTCATCATAGTACTGTTCAACTTCAGCTTCTTGAGCATTACTGGTAGGGGCATGGACTAGGATTACTGTGATATTGAATGGTTTGCCTTGGAAATGAACAGAGATCATTCTGTCTATTTTGAGATTGCATCCAAGTACTGCACTTCGGACTCTTTTGTTCACTATGAGGGCTTCTACATTTCTTCTAAGGGATTCTTGCCCACAGTAGTAGACATAAGGGTCTTCTGAGTTAAATTCACCCATTCCAGGCCATTTTATTTTGCTGATTCCTAAAATGTCGATGTTCACTTTGCCATCTCCTGTTTGACCACTTCCAGTTTACCTTGATTCATGGACCTAACATTCCAGGTTCCTTTGTAATATTGTTCTTTACAGCGTTGGACTTTACTTCCATCACCAGTCCCATCAACAACTGAGTGTTGTTTTTGCTTTGGCTCCATCTCATCGTTCTTTCTGGAGTAATTTCTCCACTGTTCTCCAGTAGCATATTTGGCAGCTACTGACCTGGGAAGTTCACCTTTCAGTGTCATATCCTTTTGCCTTTTTATACTGTTCATGGGTTCTCAAGGCCAGAATACTGAGGTGGTTTGCCATTCCCTTCTCCAGTGGGCCACATTTTGTCAGAACTCTCCACCATGACATGTCCCAAGATGGATGCATGAATGCTTTAGTTGAGTTAAAAAAAAAAAAACTTGAATATTTATAAGAGAGATTTATATTTCTATTTATCCTGACTGTACCCCTTTGCTCCTAGCAGCTTTGAAGACAACATCCCACATTACCAGTTTAGATTCCTATTATCACACAGCACAAAACGGACTTTATTCTCAAAAATTTGTGGTTTCATGTTTTGACATGTCTGTAGCTCTCTCAAGGACCAAATTTTAAAACTTGCTTATCTTTTACCTAACTAAGAACCTTCCCAGGATATATGTGTGCTAAGTTACTTCAGTTGTGCCTGACTCTTTTGGACCCTATGGACTGTAATTAGTGAGGCTCCTCTGTTCATGGGATTCTCCAAGCAAGAACACTGGAGTGGGTTGCCATGCCCTCCTCCAGGGGCTCTTTCCAACCCAGGGATTGAACTCATATTTCTTATGTTTCCTGCATTGGCAGGCGGGTTCTTTATCACTAGTGCCATCTGGGAAGCCCAGGATGGAGGCAGTTATACAAGGGGGCATTTGTCAAAAACATTTCAATTGCCTGAGCCACAGACACCAGTGGTAAAGTATAACAGCTGGGGCAATCAGTAAACAAACCAAAAGGCTTGGGAAAAGAGAATGGAGAATGAGATAAAAATCTAGAAGGTAACACTCATGAACAAGCCTGGGCACATGCTCAGAGTAAACCTAAGAAACACCTAAGCTCTCAACTCTGGATGATCTTTAGGATCAGCACAAGCAGGAAGTGAAGGCTAAAGCAGAGGTTTCTTTTTTTTTCTTTTTCAGTTTTATTAAGATAAAAGTGACTCATAAAATTGTGCAAATTTAAGATGTACAATGTAGTAATTTTATATATGTACATATCTAAATGATGGAGTTTTAAATTGCCTGGTAGAGAACTGAAGCATTACTAACCATATAATGTATGATTACATTTATATGAATTGTCCAGAAGAGGCAAATCCATAAAGATAGAACAGAGATTGGCAGAGGTAGAGGTGTGAGGAAAGGAGAATGGGGAATGAGTACTTCATGGCTACTGGATTTCTTTCTGTGAGTACAAAAAGTTCTAGAATTAGGTACTGGCGATGGTTGTATAATATTGTGAGTGTACTTAAATGCACTGAGATGTACATTTTAAATTGATGAAAACAGTGAATTTTATCTCAATAGAAAGATACACTATAGTATGTAATATTCAGATATATGCACACAGTACCACAGCAGCCCAGAGAAAGCCATCTGACTCATGTTTAGTGGTTAGGAAAAGCTTCCTGGATCGGGTAACATCTAATTGAGATTGACTTATCCAGATAGCTGCTTACTAGTCATGAAATGGTGATAACTGAGTCTGTATATAAGGAAGAATCTCTCCACAAAATCTGAGCTTTTTATAGAAACCTATAATTATAATTGGAATAGTCCTATAACATTTTCCTAAAGAACCAGATAGTAAATATTGCAGACCATATGTCATGGTAGCAACTGCTCATCTCTGTTGTTGTATTCCATAACCAGCCATAGGCAATATGTAAATAGTCATGATACTATTCCAATAAAATTTTCTTTACTAAAACAGGGCTGACGGCCATTGTTTCCTGACCTTTGGCAAAGAAGAATAGCTATCCAGTAACTATTGAGATGATTTTCTGAACACTGGTCAAAAGTCAAATAATTATGGACAGGTTTTTATGACCATATTTTATATTTTGAAACCAAAGAGATGCTGTATCTAAAGTGATATGTCAATAGCTAGTTCTATAATTTAACTTCTTACCCCAGATATTTCCTACTCTACTTTTCCATGGTACCTGTGGTAGATGATCTCTAAGGTCCTGGTGCTCCTTGCATCCAGAAATTTTAAACTTGTCAAATTTTCTTTCCTTTGATGTTGGCTGGACTTATTAAATAGCATGTAATAAAAACCATAGGGTAGAAGAAATGAAATGTCACTTCTGAGATTGGGTTTGGAAAGGTCTATAGCTTCAGACTTCCTGTCTGTCTATCTGTCTCTCCTTCACTCTGTCTCTCTCAGAAGCAAGCTGCCATGTGATGTGGAGCTATTTAAAAACTGGTAAGGAATTGATATCTCTGGTCAACTGAGTGTAAGGACCTGAGGCCTCCCGATAGCCATATGAGGGATCCCCTACTCCAAACACCCTAGTTGAGCTCTCAGATGATTGCAGCCACAGCAAATGCCCTGAATAAAGCTTTGTCATCGGCCCTGAGTTGCATGAACCAGCTATGCCTGAGTCCCCAAAAACCTGAGAGATAATAAATGCTGTTTTAAGCCACTAAATTTTGGAGTATTTTTGTTATGCAGCAAAATATAATGAATACAGTGTTATTTACTTACTCCTTTTTCCTATGTTGAGTCTTTAACTTAAATGTGTGTTTTCAGAGTTATATTTTTATGACTAGGAATCAAATGAATTGAGGAAATGCCAGGAGTTGGTGATGGACAGGGAGGCCTGACAGTGCTGCGGTTCATGGGGTCGCAAAAAGTCTGACACGACTGAGTGACTGAACTGAACTGAACTAGACAGATAAACTCAAGTGTAAATGCATAGATTAGACAGACCATGTATACGAAAAAAAGAAACCCATCTTAAGCTATGACTTAAAGCTTCAAATTCCAATGTTATAAATCTTCGAGTTAAGATTATAGTAGCATCATTAGGAACTTATCATGGCAATGATAATCAGTGAGTCTCTGGTCTAAAAATGTATATTCCTTCTCACTTGAAGGACATTTGTATTGTATAATGAATCAGAAAGAGACATGATTGAAAGCTATGACCTTATGCCAGGAAACAATGCAGAAATTTGCACTAATCATGCCTTTATACTCTTAGATGAAATGATGCTCTCTTCCTTTATATCTATTTTTCACTGACTCACTTTGAAGGGTTTATTTACATGATTTAAACTTTTCTCTGAATAAGATAGATATAATTTCAGGCTGACATTTGCTAAATTAAATATGCCCATCATTTGCTGTTATCTTTTTGATATATGTATATAGTAAAACTCTTAAAATGTGTTCATTCAGTCATTTCTTTCAATTATTCATTGTTAATTTGTAGAGCAATTTTTAAATTATTTCCTCCCATTTATCTATATAATTGTTCATAAGAGAGGATGTTAAAACTTTTGATTTAATTTGGGGTAGCCTATGTAACTGTAATCTTCTTTATATTTCAAACACATGAAAAGAATTCCATTATTAAGTATATTTACTGGAGAGAGCTCTCTCTCTCTCTTTCTCTCTTCAGACACACACACACACACACACACACACAATTCTTTTTTTCCGAAATGCTAGGACTGTTCTGTTTATCTAAATGAATAAATATTATGCTTACTTTTTATATGTTTTGGGTAATAAGTACCCTCATTTGGTTTAATCCTCTTTCTATGTGAGAAATGATCACAATTGAGGAAAAATGTGGCCTTTATGAGTCTCTGAGGTTATACTGAGTTGGCCAAAAAGTTTGTGTTTGTGTCTGTCTATAGCATCTTACGGAAAAACCTGAATGAACTTTTTGGCCAACCCAAAAGAAGCTTATATATGATGGGTGTAAAACTATCTTCCACCTTAGCTGTGGTACATGAAATCAGACATAGGAAAATAAGAAGTGTGTTTGAGGACTACTGGATGTCTATGTATAGTCAGTATCAAATGCTGTTTAGTAGCTAAGTCATGTCCCACTTTTCTTGTCACCCCATGGACTTTAGCCCACCAGTGTCCTCTGTCCATGGAATTCTCCAAGCAAGAATACTGGAGTGGGTTGCCATGCCCTCCTTCAGGGGATCTTCCCAACCCAGTGATTGAACCCAGTCTCCTACATTGGTAGGTGGATTCTTTACTGCTGAGCCACCACGGAAGCCTCTTTCAGTCTTGAATAGAGGTATCAAATTCAGGGCCTACGTAGGGAACAAGTGTCCTGATATAATGTTGAAATGATGTAGAAATAGAAAAGTTGAATCCACTGCTGTGCAAAAAAGCAGTAAGTACTGTAGAAAACAAGTGACAAGAAGGCCTAAATAAATCTGGAGACTATATTTGAATTCCATTTTTTTTACACTGTCTGTCAAGTCATCAAGCTGCATCATATTTACCTAAAGCACAAGAGAAACAGCTGTTCACTCACTTATTCATTCCTTCAGAGAAAACATGAATTCAATACCTATTATCTTCTACTCGCTCTACTGGATAATGAGGATACAGATATGAATAAGAAGCTATCACTGGAAAATAATATTTATATTTTCTGATTACTTGATATAGTATTCATTCAGCATAAATTCATTTGAAATTATTTATTGTGCATGTATTGTATTCCATTTATTATGTCAAGAGCTACAAACACATTGGTGAGCGAAAATGAATATGACCCCGGCTTTTATGTTTTGAATCATGAAGCAGCATATATATATATATATATATATATATATATATATATATATATAAAATGAGCCCTCCTCCCCAGAGTGTGCCCTAATCCAGTCCAATTGGTATTTTTTTTTTAACTTTTTAGTTTGTAGGAGTATAGCTGATTAACAATGTTTGTGATAGTTTCAGGTGAACAGTGAAGGGACTCAGACTTACATATACATATATCCATTCTCCCCCAAACTCCCCTCCCCATCCAGGCTGGCACATAACATTGAGCAGAGTTCTCTGTGCTATACAATAGGTCCTTGTTGGTTGTATGCTTAGTCGTTCAGTCGTGTCTGACTCTGCGACCCCATGGACTGTAGCTTGCCAAGCTCTTCTTTCCATGGGGATTCTCCAGGCAAGAATACTGGAGTGGGTTGTCATGTCCTCCTCCAGGGGATCTTCCCAATCCGGGGATCAAATGCAGGTCTCCCACATTGCAGGTGGATTCTTTACCATCTGAGCCACCAGGGAAGACCAAGAATACTTCAATGGGTTGCCTGTCCCTTCTCCAGGGGAACTTCCCACCCAGAAATCAAACTGGGTTCTCCTGCATTGCAGTCAGATTCTTTCCCAGCTGAGCAACTTTAAATATGGCAGCATATACATGGTGCTGTTCTTATAAGAAAAGGAGATTAGGAAATATGAGAAACACCAGGGAAGTGTGTTCACAAAGGAAAAACCATATGAGGACATAATGAAAAGGTAGTCATCCACAAGCCAAGGAGAAGGGTCTCGAGGGGAATAATATTTACAGACACCTTGATTTCTTAAACCTCCAGGCTCCAGAATTGTGAGAAATAAATTTCTGTTTTTTAAGCTACTCAGTCTGTGGTATTTTGTTATGGCAACTCAAGCAAACTAATATAAGCCCTATGACAGAAAACACAGAAAATGTGACAAACTAGAAGACAAGATAACTTAGTCATACAGAGTTACATAGATGAATCTGTGGAATAAACAAGCAGCTACACTATGCAGGGCTTTACAGGCCGCATTAAGGATTTTGGTTTTTCTGTCAGAGTAATTTAGAAACCACTGGGAGTTCTAAGCAAGTGTTTGTATACCTGTTAGGATGCTTTTTGGAGAAGGAAATGGCAACCCATCCCAGTATTCTTGCCTGGGAAATCCCATGGACAGAGTAGCCTGGACAGCTACTGTCAATGGGGTCACAAAAGAGTCAGACATGACTAAGTCATTAAACAAGAAAACAACAAATATTTAAGTAAATGTAATATTTAAGTGGGCTTCCCAGGTGGTGTTAGTGGTAGGGAAACCACTTGCCAATGCAGGAGACGTAAGAGAAAGATGCAGTTCCATCCCTAGATCAGGAAGAGCCTCTGGAGTAGGAAATGGCACAGTCCACTCCAGTATTCTTGTCTGGAGAATAGCATGGACAGAGAAGCCTGGTGGGCTACAGTCCACAGGGTCGCAAAGAGTCAGTCACAACTGAAGCAACTTAGCACAGGATGCTTTTAGCTGTAACTAGCAGGAACTCCAATCAATGTACATTAAGCTATAAATATATTTAGCTATAAGAAGTCAAGAGATAGAGGGATTTCAAAGTTAGTTAATTCACTGACTTAAAGCAATCAAGTATAGAGAATCCTTTGGCTTTTCACCCCTCCTATGTTTGCTGGCTTATCCTCCTAGATTAAATCCTCCAATGGTCCTAAATTACTGATATAACTCTAGGTAGCATTTGATAATGTCAATATTTGAAGGAAGAACAATACCATTTTTGTCTCAGAATCCTTTGCAAGAGTGAGTAGAACATTCTCAGAAGATGCTCAGTGTATTCATCCTCTCATATTTCATTTGCACAGAACTGCCTCACATTTCCATTCCTAAAAGAGTTACTTAACCAGGGAAATACAACTGTGATAACTGAGTTAGTGTAATCAAGATTCATCTACTCTTTGTGGAAAGAGGCCAAGCCTTCTCTGAAGAAAATGATCTCTTATAGAAGGGTGGATGATGTTGAGATCCATCTAGGAAGGAAGAAAGAATGGCTTCTGGTTAGTAAAATCTATCCAAGGCTTTCTGTAGTGTCTGTCCAAGGATTATATGATTACATTCATGTTTTGAAATATCTGCATGGCTGCAGCACAGAAAATTGTTTGAAGGTGGATGGGAGGGAACAGAATAGAAAGCAATTAGACCATTTATTTAACTATTACAGTATTCTTGGCTAGAGAAGATGGTATATTGGACCAGAATGGTGGGCATGAAGAAGAGTGAATGTATAAAGTCAGTTGAATTTGATGATAGACTAAGTTTGGGATATGCCTGAATGGGAGGTATTCCTAGTTTTCTGGTCTGTACAACTGGATGGAACACTGAAAGAACAGATTTAGTGAGGAAAATAATGAGTTTTACCTTAGTCATGTTGAGTTTGAGCTTCCATTGAGCTAGTCAGTTGGATGTATCAGGCAGATGATTGGATACATGAGTCTTAAGCTCATACTGGGGATAAAAACCTGGAAAAATATATAAAATTATTTATATATATGGATGGACAGGTGAATAAATGAGTGTTGAACTCAGATGGGAAATTTGGAATTCTGTGGTATAAAATAATAAAAAAAAGATTAAGAATTTTGTAAAGGAGATTGTGAAGAAGCAGTCAAATCTATAGGAGAAAAATGTAAATAAATAAATAAAAATGGAAAGACATGATGTCTAGAAAGACAAAGGAGTTTTTTGAGACACAGGGCATAGCTGAAGAAAATATTCCAAGTTGTGCTAAGAATATAGAGGAATTTGATGCTTATGAAGTGCCATTTCCAAAGAGTGCAGTAAAAGGTTTTTGAAAGTAGAAGAGTGCAGAGCTTGGGCAGAGATGTACAGTGCATATTAGGTATGAAAGTGCAATAGAGAATTGATTTTTTTGGTTGATAACACGTTAAACACTGAGAACAAGAAAGTGTGGCAGAAAGATTGGATGTACTGCTGCAAACTTATAAAATTTTTACCTCTTCATACACACACACACAAAAGAAAATTTTAGTGTACTTATTTAAGGGTGAGGGATTAAGCAGTTAGTTTTCAGTAAACCTCTACTGCCACAATCTAATTCCTTTCAGGTTTATGGTTGTTCAAATAAGTATACATGAGTTTCAATTATGTTTTCCATTGAACAGATATAATATATAGAAGTTAGGTGTTTTATTCAGGAGATCGCTAATTGTAAATGTTAAGAAGTCTTGAATTATGTGGTTGAATTATTAAGGTGCTTAGTCATTCTTTGATTTCTGTTAGGAAATGATACTTAGCCTTGGTCGAAAAACTTCAACCCAAAGAAAACTCAAGTTACACGTTGAAAACATGAAACATTGGTTTGGAAAAGCTGGATTATTTTTAAAATTTTCTTTGCTTAAAGATAAATATTTATGTAACACATTTGTACAAAAACTTCGGTTAAACTTGAAATGTGCTTCCCATTTCTGCAGTTATAGTATTCAACCATTTTACTAAACAAATATTTATTAAGCATCTACCCTTGTGGCTCAGCTGGTAAAGAATCTGCCTGCAATGTGGAGACTTGGGTTCCATCCCTGGTTTGGGAAGATCCCATGTAGAAGGGAAAGGCTACCTACTCCAGTATTCTGGCCTGGAGAATTTCATGGACTGTATAGTCCATGGGGTTGCAAAGTGTTGGACACAACTCAGTGACTTTCACTTTCACCTTCACCATATGAAAAACACTTTTTTATGATTGCAAATAAAGTTACAATATAGTCCATGTCCACAAGGAGAACATTTGAAAAGTCATACCTATATATAAACTATTACTTATACATAGACTGTTACAAGAAGTTGTTATGATGAAATAAGATGAAATAAATTGCCCATTTACACAAACATTTATATTTTACCTCATGCCATATATAATTTGGCTTGGAAACAGTGACAGAATTTATATTCTTGGGCTCCAAAATCACTGCAGATGGTGACTGCAACAATGAAATGAAAAGATGCTTGCTCCTTGGAAGAAAAGCTATGACAAAACTAGACAGCCTATTAAAAAACAGAGACATTACTTTGCCAAGAAAGGTCTGTATAGTCAAAGCTATGGTTTTTACAGTAGTCATATATGGATATGAGACTTGTACCATACAGATGGCTGAGTGCAGAAGAATTGATGCTTTTGAACTATGGTATTGGAGAAGACTTGAGAGTCCCTTGGACTGCAAGGTGATCAAACCAGTCAATCCTAAAGGAAATAAATCCTGAATATTCATTAGAAAGACTGAAGCTGAAGCTGAAGCTCCAATACTTTGGCCACCTGATGCAAAGAGCTGACTCATTTGAAAAGACACTGATGCTGGAAAAGACTGAAGGCGGAGAAGCGGACAACAGAGGATGAAATGGTTGGGCGGCATCACTGACTCAATGGATATGAATTTGAGCAAGCTCTGGAAGATGGTTAAGGACAGGGAATCTGGTGTGCTTCTGTCCTGCTGCTGCTGCTGCTGCTGCTGCTGCTAAGTCGCTTCAGTCGTGTCCCACTCTGTGCGACCCCAGAGACGGCAGCCCACCAGGCTCACCTGTCCCTGGGATTCTCCAGGCAAAAACACTCGAGTGGGTTGCCATTTCCTACTCCAATTCATGAAAGTGAAAAGTGAAAGTGAAGTCGCTCAGTCGTGTCCGTATCAGGCTCCTCCATCCATGGGATTTGCCAGGCAAGCGTACTGGCGTGGGTTGCCATTGCCTTCTCCGTGCTGCTGTCCAGGGAGTCACAAAGAGTCGGACATGACTGAGCAACTGAACAACAGCAGCATTTATAATTTATTCCATGGAGGGAGGAATTTGAATTTGAATTATTCTCTGTGATAGCTTTAGCACCAAGCTATTTACATATCAGTCAACAGAGATTTATTAAAAGACTCAAAGTCTCTGAATCTCTTCCTCTACCTTAAACCAAAGGTCAGGCATTTACAGTTCACTCATAGGTCATCTTTTGATCCAGTCAAACAAACAAACAGCTAGGGCCCTTTCTAACTCCTGGAGTTGCAGCATTCAATGCTTAGTGATCCCATATCAACAAATTCAACCTGATCAAATTTATATTCCTTCCAACCCTATCCTACATCTTCAGTGTAGGATATCCATTGCCACACATGTTCCTGGATTTTATTAGAAAATTCAAGTACCTCTTTTGAAGTATCACACCTCTTCAAGGGTCACACTATGTTCCTAACCATTAGGGACCTTCTGGGACTTGAGTCTAATTATAAGTTCAAAAGCAAAGAGGGATGGTTGGGGTAGATCCTGAGGAGAACCAGTATTGTCTTGCATGACAACTGTCTTAGAAGAGGCCATTACTATTTCCCTAGGCAAGGCAGGTTTAACCCTGCATTGTACTTCCTCAAAGGGAAAGGCCATACCACTGTGGGTTGGGAAGCCACTACCCCTGGGGCTGGAGATGCCACTGCCATTTTGGATTGGGAGGATAGTTTCACCAGCAAAGAAGGCTCATCAGAATTAAGGAGCTCAATGTCCCCAGCTCCATCAAGGTCTTCCCACATGTCCCCATTTCAATTAATAGGGTCTCATTCTTTCCCAATCAATATTTTCACCTTAATAGTAGACACTTTACAGGACTGAGTTCAGCTTGCATTTAACTCAATCACAGGATGGGTTTTTCATTTCATCTTCAGCAATTTCAGCTCAGCAAGCTATAGAAGATAAGGGTCTTCTTCAGGGCACACACAGATGCTATTAGATCAATTTATTCAGTATTTGAGCTGGGAATTAGAATCCCTGAGCTCATTCTTTTCCTTCACCACTTTGTCCAGAGACATTAGGAGCAAACAACCAATGTCATTATATTACTTGTTCTATAAAAAATATTCAAAAGTACCATTTATATAGTCATTTAGCTCTTTGCTTTTTCGTTGATTAGGAGTATCCAATGAAGATAACTTGTGAATTTATGAACAGTGCACTCCATGGACTGTCAATGTTCTCTTTTATATTGGAAATAGACTCATTAGTGTTTTTCAGTCTAATCAGATTAGAGACCCAATTCCAGAAACCCCAGAGACAAATCAGAAAGTTCATCCTTAAAATTCTCTTCCAGAACCAGTTTTGGTACCCAAATCTGTTTTTTCAGGTTCTCCAGAGGAACAGAAACAGTAGGATATATAATGCATACAATTGATCTTTGAACAGCAGAGCTTTGAACTGCACAGATCCAATTATACATGGATTTTTTTTCAACAGTAAATACAGTACTACCTGATCTATGGTTAATTGAATCTGTGGATGTGAAAGTGTGGCTACAGAGGGCTGACTATGGGACCTGAATATCTGCAGATTTTGATATCCATGGTTGGTCCTGGAACCAATACCCATGGAGATGATTTATGCACATAAACCATTATTTATATATATTAATCACATTCAAGTCCTCAACAGATTGTGATACCAACATTCATTGTGCTCAGTGGCTCAGTTGTGTCTGAGTCTTTGTGACCCCATGGACTGTAGCCCACCAGGCTCCTCTGTCCATGGGGATTCTCCAGGCAAGAATACTGGAGTGGGATTCCATTCCCTTTCACATTCATTGCTGAGGGCAATTTTCTTTATTCAGTCTACTGATTCAAATGCCAACTCTTCCAGAAACATCTTTATGGATACACTGAGCAGTTAAGTTCTATTAGCTTTTTGGGAATCCCTTAGTCCAGGCAAGTTGATGCATTAAATTAACTATCTTCTACTCTCTGCCTGGGATCTTCCTCATCAGCAACCTGGTTCTTAGACCTTCGGACTAGGACTGAATTAAACCACTGGCTTTCCTGGGTCTCCAGATTGCAGGTGACAGATCGCAGGATTTCTCAAACTCCCTAATTGTGTGAGCCAATTCCTCATAATAAGTCTCCTTTGATATTTTATTGTTTCTGTTTCTCTAGAAAACCCTGACTAATATATTGATCGTTTTTCCTTTGTTACTAATGCATTTGGTGTCATGTTTAAGAATCCATTGCCAAATCTGAGATCAAGAAGACTTATTGTATGTTTACATCTAAGAATTTTACAGTTTCATATTGTTTTGTGAGATCAAGAAGACTTATTGTGTATTTTTAATCTAAGAATTTTATAGTTTCATATTGTTGTGTATGTATTGTTTCATATAATTTAGGTTTCATATTGTTGACTGACAAAAAAAGCACAACCTAAAAGTTGATAATTTTGTTTTATTTGGCAGATTTACTGAGGACTTAAGCCTGGGGTAAATACTGTCAGATAGCTCTGAGGGACTGTTCTGCAGAGGTAATGGAAGAGCCAAGGGTATCTGTTAAAAAAAAAAAAAAAACAGGTGGTCAGAACATCAAAGGATCACTGTTAATTAAAGAAAGTCGGACATCTCAAGTTAATGAATTTGCTGCTTTTCCAAGTATAGGAAGATGCAAAACTTTGGGCTTATTAAAATTATTCCTTTGATATGCACTTTAACTATCTAGGGCCAGCCTCTTGCTTTTGTTTTGTTTTTCTATTCTGAATCCCCTTGGGGTACATGGTTGCTGATGGTTGCAGAGGTTGACTGGTGGCTGGCAACCTTTTTTAGTTCATCCTGGAATTTCTCTGAGGATTCAGCATCAGGGCAGCTACAGTGGCTGGCAGCCTGACAGCCCTCTTTGTCCAGAATATTTAGGTCGTCTGTTCAATTTTAGCTAAGTTTTGTAAGTGGTGTGAAGTAATGGTCCAAATTCATTCTTTACTATATGATCATTTGTCAAAGTACCATTTGTTGAAAATTCCACTCTTTCTGAAGAGGGAATTCATAGGGCCTGGACTCCATCTTAGGCCTGTTCATGCTGATCATGCTCGGCCATCTCTCCAATGGACTCTGAACTCCGTGTTTAGTGCCTATGGAAACAACAACAGAAGGATAAGGCTCCCTCCGGACAGAGGAACCTTGAAGATCGTATCCTGGTTACTCATCGCCTAGATGAGTAAACATACACTAATCCCTCCCTCCCCCCCACCCCCCACCTCCGGACAGGCCGTAAATTTTTCTGTACCTATTGGAGTGTAACCTCGGGCTTATTGATTATTGGCCAATTGTTTAACTGTTTGAATACATAACACGTGAATGTTGGGGTTATTGGGATTGTATTTACCCTTCCTTTGTTTTGTAAGTCTCAAGGAATTTGGAGTGGTGGGTTCAGACATGTACACATGGGGTATAAAAGATTTTCACAAATGCTGGTCGGGGTCCTTGGCTAAGAGGAGACTCTGCTTTGGGCCCGCTGGTGTGATAAACTGCACTCCACTATCTGCATTGTCCTTCTGAGTGAGTTTGTTTCCCAGAACACGTGGCTACATTTCCCCACTGAATGGTCTTGGCACCATTATTGAAAGACAGTTGGCACAGACATGGGATTTTAATACTGGACTATCAATTCTTTTCCATTAATCTATCAGTTCAGTCGCTCAGTACTGTCTGACTCTTTGCGACCCCATGGCCTGCAGCATGTCAGTCTTCCCTGTCCATCACCAACTCCTGGAGCTTGCTAAAATTCATGTCCATTGAGTCAGTGATTCCATCTAACCATCACATTCTCTATCATCTCCTTTTCCTCCTGCCTTCAATCTTTCCCAGCATCAGGGTCTTTCCCAGTGAATCAGTTCTTCTCATTAATCTATATGTCTACATTTATACCATAAACATAGTTTCCTCATTAATCTCCATGTCTATGTTTATACCAGGACCACATTGTCTTGATTACTGTTTCTTTGTAGCATGTGTTGAAATTGGGTAGTGTGAATCCTCCAACTTTGTTCTTTTTTAGGATTGTTTTACCTATTTTGACCCCTTGCATTTCCATATGAATTTACAATAAATTTGTCAGTTTTTACAAAGTTCTTTCATATTGTAACGTGTATCAGATTTTGTTCCTTTTTATTACCACGTAGTACACCAGTGCTGGCTTCCCTAATGGCTCAGGGGTAAAGAATCTGCCTACAATGCAGGAAACATGAGAGACAAGAGTTTGATACCTCTGTTAGGAAGAACCCCTGAAGAAGGAAATGGCAATGCACTCCAGTATTCTTGCCTGAAAAATCCCATGGACAGAGGAGCCTGGAAGACTACAGTCCTGAATATTCATTGGAAGGACTGATGCTGAAGCTGAAACTCCAGTACTTTGGCTACCTGATGGACAGGGAAGCCTGGCATGCTGCCGTCCATGGTGTCACAAAGAGTTGGGCATGACTGAGTGACTGAACTGAACTGAACTGACTTCATAGCTTTCTGTACTTTTTAAAGAAATTTTCTTTAGTTCTTTAGATATACTTATAGTGATACTTTAAAGTATTTATTCAATCTGACATCATATTCCTCACATAGACAGTGTTTGTCACTTCTTTTCTCCCCCCTACGTATGGATCACACATTCCTATTTCTTTTCATGTCTCATAATTTTAAAGAGTGGACATACAGGGTAATATGCTGTATTAATTCTGTATACTGATATCACACCCCCTCCCACCAACTGCATGCATGCTAAGTCTCTTCAGTCATGTCCGACTCTTTGCTTCTCTGTGGACTGTAGCCTACCAGGCTCCTCTGTCCATGGTATTCTCCAGGCAAGACTACTGGAGTGGATTGCCATTTCCTTCTCCAGCCCACCAACTATGGGTCCTTTAAAAATATATATATTTGCTTGATTTTTTTTTCACGTGGATAGACTATTTTTTTGAAATTAACTTTTCTTCAGTATGAGGCCTTGGTGTTGTTCCTCAGCCTTGGTTTTGTGCAGTCAAGCTGAATAACAGTGGATTTCCTAGGGCTGTCTTTGATTGTCCCTTTCTGTGACCAAACACAGCTATTAAGGCTGGCTGATTTCACTATTGTTTTCAACAATACCCTGGGGCATAAACTGCTGAGCAGACCCATCAATTCAAATTCAATCTCTTTGGAAGTGACAATTCCTGAAGCCAGCATTTGAGATATGTTCTGACCTAAGGACGGCTCTTGACAGCTGTCTCCTAGGTTTCCTCCTGCAATCTAGTTGGCCTATATTTCCAATGCATCTACCAACATCCTTCCAATTACCTTTCACTAAAACCCACAACTGTTTTTTGAAAATGTCCTTCAGGCTTCTCCATACTCTGTTGCAAATGAGGTCATTTCCTTCAGGAAAAGACTGGAGTGCTCTGTCTTACCTGCTTCCCCAGATAAAATCTCTTGATTGGCTCTGGAGATGAGCTTGGGGAAAATGATGCTCTTCTCTCTGAGTGACACCTCCAAATTAAGAGTACTAATTGGAGAGTGACAGTAGCAGGAACTAATTCAGGGATGATCTTGTATTCCCAGTATTCCCAGTAGTGTTGTTGAAGAGCTTCCAATGCGTAAATGGGGGCTGAGTAAAAGAAGGGAGCTCCTATCTCTCAATCACACTCACCAATTAGACTAAGTCACAGGTATCTGGGGGCAGATGAGAAATGCTGGCTTCCTACTTTCCTGGGAAAGTAGCCCTCTGGAAATGAAGGATAGTGGCAGCCCTGTGTTTTCGGCTACACTAATCTGGAGTGAAGTTTTCATCTCAAAGCATAGAAGATGGGGAGGAAAGGGACATTTCTCAGTTCAAATATCATAGAATACTTCCTGGGTGAGCTAATCTTGAGGGTTACAATATGACTTGTCTTAAGCACGACTGTCTTCCTGGGAAGAAGAAAACACAGAACTTTAGGTAGTTGTAAGAGCTAGCATGACAATGTAAAATCAAGATAAGGACACAATATTAAAATATTTCATTTAAAAATATTCAATATTGAACCACTGGATCATTTCTGAATGTTACAATAGCACAGGAGACTAGGCGAGGGTTGTCAATGAAAAAGCAGAAGGTATCTCAAAGAGTCTTAAAGTGTTTGGAAGATAGAGTCCTGATGGAAGTAGAAGTTTCCAAAGATACATCATATGTCAGATATCACCACTGAGATTATTGAAACTGGACATGGATTGAGTCTAATTAAAGCTGGTTTCTTGTCCTAACCCAGGTCAGACCTTGATTTCACTGACATAATCTGCAACTCAGCTTTTTTTGCCTGACAAATGAAAGGGTGAACTCTCTGGGAGACTGCCAATCTCTACAGTTCTTTTATACACACAACCATATAATGAAAAATTATGAGAAGTTAGAGTGCAGGAAAATGCAGCAAATACTCAAGATAAAGAGTGGAAAATAAAATTTTTAAATCCTGTAGTAGATTCAGATATTGAAGTTAACAGACAATGACTAAATTAATTGCTCTTATGTCAAAGAAAATAAATGAAAGATTAACAAAATGGATGAAGATATGAACATTATCATTAGATACTGGGATCTAAAAAAAAGTCAAATGGACATTTTCAGTTCAGTTCAGTTCAGTTGCTCAGTTGTGTCCAACTCCTTGTGACTCCATGAATCGCAGCACACCAGGCCTCCCTGTCCATCACCAACTCCCGAAGTTTACCCAAACTCATGTCCATCGAGTTGGTGATGCCATCCAGCCATCTTAGAAGTTAACAAAACAATATTGGTAATCTGAGCCACCAGGGAAGCCAATTAAAAATTCAGATGGGTTTAACAGTAGACTGGTCAAAAATGAAAATAGAATTTGTTATCTCAAAGAAAGGTGAATAGAATGTCTCCCAAAAAAAATTATATACAGAGAAACAAATATAAAGACAGAACAGAGCATAAGAAATAGGTGGGATACAACTAAATGGCACAATGTGCAGGTAATTAGAAGTGATAGAATGGGAGGAGAGAGAGCATGGGCCAGAAGCAATATTGAGATACATCAGTTCAGTTCAGTTCAGTTCAGTCGCTCAGTCGTGTCTGACTCTTTGCGGAAAATTTGCAAAACTCATTAAAGATATCAACACACAAATTCTAGAAACTCCATGGACCCAAAGAAAGATGAATTCATAGAAAACCACACCAAGTTTAAAGTGCTGGAAACCACAAAAATGTTAAAAACAGGAATAAATAAGAACAACTACCTTGATAGAAGCAATAATAGGATTGATGCCTGACTTCTGAAAAGAAACTATAGAATCAGAAGACAATGGAATTGCATATCTACATTGCTAAAAAGATTTTTGAAAATTTCAACCTAAAATACTTTATTTATATAAAATTTCCTTGAAAAATAAGAGCAAACTAATAGAAACAAAAATTGGAACAAGAAAAACTGCATCATATGATAGACTACAGGCAGCTTTGCAGGCTGAAGAAAAATGATCTAAGTTGGAAGGAATTTTGAAAGTGATGAAAACAGCTTGAAAAGATTAAAAAAAATGTTTTCCATCAATATCACTTCTATACAACATTGTACTGAAATTCATAGCGGTAAGGAAGGACAGGAAGAAAAATGAAGGGAGTGAAGATTAAAATGAATGGAAGAAAACTATCCTTATTCATAGATACTATGATTTCATATGTACACAAATAATGAGAATTTAGAAATGGATCTAGTAAAGTTACTGGTAAACAGTCAATATGATAGTAACTGTATTTCTATATACCCAAAGTCAAAACTGGAAAAATAAAACTTGAAAAAAGAACTGTTTATAGTACCATTAAAAAAAAAAAAACAAACTGAATCCCAGAAGTAAGTCTAACTAGATATGAGTAAAATCTCTGTGTTGATATCAATAACTATGAGAGATAAAATTGAAGCAAACCAGGAAAACAGAAAAACTAATCTTTTTCATCTTATGGAAAACTCTGTACTTGAAGATTTCACCTCTCCCCAAATTGATCTCTTTATATATATCATAATATGAATGAAAATACATGGAGATTTCTTTTATGGAAATTGACAAATTAGTTAGCAGGCATATCCATTCAGTTCAGTTCAGTTCAGTTGCTCAGTTGTGTCCGACTCTTTGCAATCCCATTGAGTGCAGCACGCCAGGCCTCCCTGTGCATCGCCCACTCCTGGAATTTACTCAAACTCATGTCTGCTGAGTTGTTGATGCCATCCAACCATCTCGTCCTCTGTCATCCCCTTCTCTTCCTGCCTTCAATCTTTCCTAGCATCAGGGTCTTTTCAAATGAGTCAGCTCTTTGTATCAGGTAGCCAAAGTATTGGAGTTTCAGCTTCAACATCAGTCCTTCCAAAGAACACCCAGGACTGATCTCCTTTAGGATGGATTGGTTGGATCTCCTTGCAGTCCAAGGGACTCTCAAGAGTCTTCTCCAACACCACAGTTCAAAAGCATCAATTCTTCAGCACTCAGCTTTCTTTATAGTCCAACTCTCACATCCTTACATGACTACTGGAAAAGCCATAGCCTTGACTAGACAGACCTTTGTTGGCAAAGTAATGTCTCTGCTTTTTAATATGCTATCTAGGTTGGTCATAACTTTTCTTCCAAGGAGCTGCTGCTGCTGCTGCTGCTGCTGCTAAGTTGCTTCAGTTGTGTCCGGCTCTGTGCGACCCCATAGATGGAAGCCCACCAGGCTCCCCCATCCCTGGGATTCTCCAGGCAAGAACACTCGAGTGGGTTGCCATTTCCTTCTCCAATGCATGAAAGTGAAAAGTGAAAGTAAAGCTGCTCAGTCGTGTCTGACTCTTAGCGACCCCATGGACTGCAGCCTACCAGGCTCCTCCATCCATGGGATTTTCCAGGCAAGAGTACTAGAGTGGGGTGCCATTGCCTTCCAAGGAGCAAGTGTCTTTTAATTCCATGGCTGCAGTCACCATCTGAAGTGATTTTAGAGCCCTCGAAAATAAAGTCTGTCACTGTTTCCACTGTTTCCCCGTCTATTTGCCATGAAGTGATGGGACTGGATGCTATGATCTTAGTTTTCTGAATATTGAGTTTTAAGCCAACTTTTTCACTCTCCTCCTTCACTTTCATCAAAAGGCTCTTTACTTCTTTGCTTTCTGCCATAAGGGTGGTGTCATCTGCATATTTGAGGTTACTGATATTTCTCCCTGCAGTCTTGATTCCAGCTTCATCCAGCCCAGGGTTTCTCATGATATACTCTGCATAAAAGTTAAATAAGTAGACAATATACAGCCCTGATGTACTCCTTTCCCTATTTGGAAACAGTCTTTTGTTCCATGTATGGAAAAGCAAAAGATCTAAGCAAAACAAGAACAAAATCAGAGGTTGATTGAATGAACTCACATAATAAATATAATCTCTATTAAAGGATACTATTTGTTTTTCTACCTTAAGCTTACTATCAATGTGATAAAAATCAGAATACTGTGTATACCTCATCAAGTACTGAATATGAAGGCTCTGAGGAAACTTTTTGGAGTGCTTAGGATGTTCTATAATTTGAGTTGGCTAGTTAGTTGTTTGTTTCCTGGATGTATACATATGAAAAAATAATAAAGTTTTCCTATTAAAATTACCATTCTTTGCCTAATGTATGCTACATTTGAATAAAAATATGAAAAACAAATCTGATATCAGTTAATGCATATTCATTGGAATTTGATTATTATGTTAAGTGTGTGTGTGTGTGTGTGTGTGTGTGTGTGTGTGTGTGTGTGTGCATGCTCAGTCACTCAGTCATGACTGTAGCCCACCAGGCTCCTCTGTTCATGGGATTTTCCAGACAAGAATATGAGAATGGGTTGCTATTTCTTTCTGCAAGGGATCTTTCCATCCAGGGATCAGACTTGCAAACCTGCATCTTCTGAATTGGTGGGCAGATTCTTTACCACAGCACCACCTATGCTACAAATGCTATACAATAGAGTTTATGTTCTGGCCTAAGTTTTTAAAATATAATTACAAGATAAAATTGAAAGAAAAGTGCCTAAAAATTACCTGAAGTGATTCAAATTTATTATCCCTTGGGTTAAATTTACTAGAAAACACTACTTTGAATGATATATTCTTCTCACCTAAAATTTCTCTGATTAGTGACAGGAGTTTTTAACTCTCCTTAGGGAATTGAAGTTCTCATTAGAAATTACATTATTCATGAATCAAGAGCAGTAATTTTTGAGAAATTTCACCAATCATTAGCCTCTTTCTGCTAATGTCTCTACAGAACTGACTAATACAGTTCTCTAGACAAGAGAGACTAATACTATTCTCCAGACAAGAATACTGGAGTGGGTCATCATTTCCCACATGCAAAACTATTTATTGATTGCCAATCATATGCCAGATAAAACGTTAGATGTTGGGCATATAATGGTGAATAAAGGATACTGTGTCTTTGCCTTCACAGTGCTGATACTCTCGTAAGAAGAGGGGAGAATTAATAAGACAAGTGAATAAAATGATTGATATTCTAGAAGATACCACAGTCTAGTGGAAGAAATAGATGAACAAGTAATAATTTTCATACATTTTAGAAGTTGTTATAATTATGATATCCCCATAGTACTGCAGCAATAGGATCAAAAAATAATTCTATCGTGGGTGGGAGGGGTGGAAGAAAGGAATGGATATTTACTTATTTTGGTAACTTTGCCACTAGCTATACCTATCAGGTTTCATTTCTCTGTTGATCCTGATAATAATTTAATTAAAACTTTCTCTCATCTATTACGCTTATTCTCATTTCTAATGCAATTTTTCCTTATATTGCTAACTTTCAAGTGCTTCCTTTCCTAGAAGATTATAAGAATTAAGGCAGAGAAATCAGTTAAGAGATACGAAGAGGGTCTGAACCAGGACAGTAAGGTCAGAGAGAAGACAATTTTAACTGATATTTAGAAGAATATATTAATGACTAAAACAGGAGTGTGAGAGGTAAAGGTAAAGAAGAGGTTAAAGCTAACCATCACATTTTAGCGTTAGCATATTTTGAGACTCACAAGTCCTTTTGAGAATGTTATGAAACTTGTAGAGCTTTTCTCCCAAGAAAGGAAAATCGATATACACAGTAAGAATTTCACAAGCAATATAAAACAGTTTAGATTTCTCTGCTTTAGTAGGCATAGTGGGATCAGTGGTTTGACTGTATGGAATTGTTTTGGTATCCTGATAAATCTTGATTGAATTTATAAGCTGTGATATAATTAAAAATTATGAAAAAGCCAATAAATTGTTTTAAATATATATCAGTTCAGTTCAGTTCAGTCGCTCAGTCGTGTCCGACTCTTTGCAACGCCATGAATCACAGCATGCCAGGCCTCCCTGTCCATCACCATCTCCCAGAGTTCACTCAGACTCACGTCCTTCGAGTCCGTGATGCCATCCAGCCATCTCATCCTCGGTCGTCCCCTTCTCCTCCTGCCCCCAATCTCTCCCAGCATCAGAGTCTTTTCCAATGAGTCAACTCTTCACATGAGGTGGCCAAAGTACTGGAGTTTCAGCTTTAGCATCATTCCTTCCTAAGAAATCCCAGGGTTGATCTCCTTCAGAATGGACTGGTTGGATCTCCTTGCAGTCCAAGAGACTCTCAAGAGTCTTCTCCAACACCACAGTTCAAACGCATCAATTCTTCGGTGCTCCGCCTTCTTCACAGTCCAACTCTCACATCCATACATGACCACTGGAAAAACGATAGCCTTGACTAGACGGACCTTAGTCGGCAAAGTAATGTCTCTGCTTTTGAATATACTATCTAGGTTGGTCATAACTTTTCTTCCAAGGAGTAAGGGTCTTTTAATTTCGTGGCTGCAGTCACCATCTGCAGTGATTTTAGAGCCCCAAAAAATAAAGTCTGACACTGTTTCCACTGTTTCCCCATCTATTTCCCATGAACTGATGGGACCAGTAGCAATGATCTTCGTTTTCTGAATGTTGAGCTTTAAGCCAACTTTTTCACTCTCCTCTTTCACTTTCATCAAGAGGCTTTTTAGTTCCTCTACACTTTCTGCCATAAGGGCGGTGTCATCTGCATATCTGAGGTTAATGATATTTCTTCCGGCAATCTTGATTCCAGCTTGTGTTTCTTCCAGTCCAGCGTTTCTCATGATGTACTCTGCATAGAAGTTAAATAAGCAGGATGACAATATACAGCCTTGATGCATTCCTTTTCCTATTTGGAACCAGTCTGTTGTTCCATGTCCAGTTCTAACTGTTGCTTCCAGTCCTGCATACAGATTTCTCAAGAGGCAGGTCAGGTGGTCTGGTATTCCCATCTCTCTCAGAATTTTCCACAGTTTATTGTGATCCACACAGTCAAAGGCTTTGGCATAGTCAATAAAGCAGAAATAGATGTTTTTCTGGAACTCTCTTGCTTTTTCGATGATCCAGTGGATGTTGCCAATTTGATCTCTGGTTCCTCTGCCTTTTCTAAAACCAGCTTGAACATCAGGGAGTTCACAGTTCATGTATTGCTGAAGTCTGGCTTGGAGAATTTTGAGCATTACTTTACTAGCATGTGAGATGAGTGCAATTGTGCGGTAGTTTGAGCATTCTTTTGCATTGCCTTTCTTTGGAACTGGAATGAAAATTGACCTTTTCCAGTCCTGTGGCCCCTGCTGAGTTTTCCAAACTTGCTGGCATATTGAGTGCAGCATGTTCACAGCATCATCTTTCAGGATTTGAAACAGCTCAACTGGAATTCCATCGCCTCCACTAGCTTTGTTCATAGTGATGCTTTCTAAGGCCCACTTGACTTCACATTCCAAGATGTCTGGGTCTAGATTAGTGATCACATCATCATGATTATCTGGGTCGTGAAGATCTTTTTTGTACAGTTCTTCCATGTATTCTTGCCACCTCTTCTTAATATCGTCTGCTTCTGTTAGGTCCAGACCATTTCTGTCCTTTATTGTGCCCATCTTTGCATGAAATGTTCCCTTTGTATCTCTAATTTTCTTGAAGAGATCTCTAGTCTTTCCCATTCTGTTGTTTCCCTCTATTTCTTTGCATTGATCACTGAAAAAGGCTTTCTTATCTCTTCTTGCTATTCTTTGGAACTCTGCATTTCAATGCCTATATCTTTCCTTTTCTCCTTTGCTTTTTGCCTCTCTTCTTTTCACAGCTATTTGTAAGGCCTCCCCAGACAGCCATTTTGCTTTTTTGCATTCCTTTTCCATGGGGATGGCCTTGATCCCTGTCTCCTGTACAATGTCACGAACCTCATTCCGTAGTTCATCAGGCACTCTATCTATCAGATCTAGACCCTTAAATCTATTTCTGACTTCCACTGTATAATCATAAGGGATTTGATTTAAGTCATACCTGAATGGTCTATCGGTTTTCCCTACTTTCTTCAATTTAAGTCTGAATTTGGCAATAAGGAGTTCATGATCTGAGCCACAGTCAGCTCCTGGTCTTGTTTTTGTTGACTGTATAGAGCTTCTCCATCTTTGGCTGCAAAGAATATAATCAATTTGATTTCGGTGTTGACCATCTGGTGATGTCCATGTGTAGAGACTTCTCTTGTGTTTTTGGAAGAGGGTGTTTGCTATGACCAGTGCATTTTCTTGGCAAAACTCTATTAGTCTTTACCCTGCTTCATTCTGCATTCCAAGGCCAAATTTGCCTGTTACTCCGGGTGTTTCTTGACTTCCTACTTTTGCATTCCAGTCCCCTATAATGAAAAGGACATCTTTTTTGGGTGTTAGTTCTAAAAGATCTTGTAGGTCTTCATAAAACTGTTCAATTTCAGTTTCTTCAGCGTTACTGGTTGGGGCATAGACTTGGATAACTGTGTAATTGAATGGTTTGCCTTGGAGATGAACAGAGATCATTCTGTCGTTTTGGAGATTGCATCCAAAAACTGCATTTCGGACTCTTTTGTTGACCATGATGGCTACTCCATTTCTTCTGAGGGATTCCTGCCCGCAGTAGTAGATGTAATGGTCATCTGAGTTAAATTCACCCATTCCAGCCCATTTTAGTTTGCTGATTCCTAGAATGTCGACGTTCACTCTTGCCATCTCTTGTTTGACCACTTCCAATTTGCCTTGATTCGTGGACCTGACATTCCAGGTTCCTATGCAAAATTGCTCTTTACAGCATCAGATCTTGCTTCTATCACCAGTCACATCCACAGCTGGGTATTGTTTTTGCTTTGGCTCCATCCTTTTATTCTTTCTGGAGCTTTTCTCCATTGATCTCCAGTAGCATATTGGGCACCTAATGACCGGGGTAGTTCCTCTTTTGGTATCCTATCATTTTGCCTTTTCCTACTGTTCATGGAGTTCTCAAGGCAAGAATACTGAAGTGGCTTGGCATTCCCTTCTCCAGTGGACCACATTCTGTCAGGCCTCTCCACCATGAACTGCCCCTCTTGTGTTGCCCTGCAAGCATGGCTTGGTTTCATTGAGTTAGAAAAAGCTATGGTCCTGTGTCACTAGATTGAGTAGTTTTCTGTGAGTATGGTTTCAGTGTGTCTGCCCTCTTGCAACACTTACCATCTTACTTGGGTTTCTCTTACCTTGGCGTGGGGTATCTCTTCACGGCTGCTCCAGGAAAGCACAGCTGCTGTTCCTAACTTGGATGAGGGGTATCTCCTTACCGCCTCCGTTCCTGACTTTCAACGTGGGATAGCTCCTCTAGGCCCTCCTGTGCCTCCTCAGCCACCACTCCTCAGGTTGCTCTTCCCAGCTGCTGGCCCTGGCCTCTGGCGTGGGTGGCTCCTCCCAGCTGCCGCACCCGGCCTCGGGCTCCGGGTGGCTCCTCAAAGTCACTGCTCCTGGCCATATAAATACATACATTAAAATGGTTGTCTTCAAATTGCATATACTTCAGTTCAGTTCAGTTCAGTTCAGTCACTCAGTCTTGTCAGACTCTTTGCGATCCCATGAATCGCAGCATGCCAGGCCTCCCTGTCCATCGCCAACTCCCAGAGTTCACTCAGACTCAAGTCCATTGAGTCAGTGATGCCATCCAGCCATCTCATCCTCTGTCGTCCCCTTCTCCTCCTGCCCCCAATCCCTCCCAGCATCAGAGTCTTTTCCAATGAGTCAACTCTTTGCATGAGGTGGCCAAAGTACTGGAGTTTCAGCTTTAGCATCATTCCATCCAAAGAAATCCCAGGGCTGATCTCCTTCAGAATGGACTGGTTGGATCTCCTTGCAGTCCAAGGGACTCTCAAGAGTCTTCTCCAACACCACACTTCAAAAGCATCAATTCTTCGGTGCTCAGCCTTCTTCACAGTCCAACTCTCACATCCATACATGACTACTGGAAAAACCATAGCCTTGACTAGATGGACCTTAGTCGGCAAAGTAATGTCTCTGCTTTTGAATATGCTATCTAGGTTGGTCATAACTTTTCTTCCAAGGAGTAAGGGTCTTTTAATTTCATGGCTGCAGTCACCATCTGCAGTGATTTTGGAGCCCCCAAAAATAAAGTCTGACACTGTTTCCACTGTTTCTCCATCTATTTCCCATGAAGTGATGGGACCGGCTGCCATGATCTTCGTTTTCTGAATGTTGAGCTTTAAGCCAACTTTTTCACTCTCCTCTTTCACTTTCATCAAGAGGCTTTTTAGCTCCTCTTCACTTTCTAGGGGTCAATAATTATGATTATGTTAAATTTGAATGAGGAAAAAACCTTAGCCATTTTAACATTTTGGTTTACATTTTATACAGAGACAGATAAATTAAATATTTTTCTTATGCCTAACTAATATTTACTCTTTATTGAATTTCTATTTGCTATTGATTATAGTCCAAGCTATATTACATACAACTTCTCAGAAGCACAATGATTAGTAATAGATATAATAAAAAGCACATAAATAAGTAGAAAATAAAGGTCAATATGGTAAATATTATACAAGTGTGGCAAAGCATTTTTGTTTGAGAATGGGGCTTCCCTAGTAGTCCAGATAGCAAAGAACCAGCCTGCAATGCAGGAGACCTGGGTTTGATTCCTGGGTTGGGAAGATCTCCTTGAAAAGGAAATGGCAGCCCACTCCAGTATTTTTGGTTGAAGAATTCCATGGACAGAGGATCCTGGCAGGCTACAGTCCATGGAGTCGCAAGAGTCAGACATCACTTAGCAACCAAACCACCAACCACCAAGAGAAAGAATCACATATCTATTTAGTGTCTTAACGCTTTTATGTAAGGCCCCAAATGAATGTGTAGGGCCATTCTACATGTTTTAAATGACAGGTTTTTAGAGGGCAGAGACACTTTAGATTACTTCATGTAAGTGTGTAATAAAATAGATAATTTTGGAAATGGTAGAGAGGTTCTCTTTAAAATCTCAAATGTAAGACTACCTACATAGAGGTGTGAGATTCAGAATTAACTTTTATTCTATATGTTCCTTGCCTGAGGCATCTACACAAGAAATAAACTTTGTGAGAGTGTTTAATTAAAAATACACATAAAGGGCTTCCCTGGTGGCTCAGTGGTAAAGAATCTGTTGGATCCCTGATTCAGGAAGATCCCATATGCCACAGAGCAACTAAGCCTGTGTGTCACAACTATTGAGCCTGTGGTCTAGAGCCTGGGACTGCAACTACCTAAGCCCATATGCACTAGAGCCCATGCTCACAACAAGAGAAGGCACCACAATGAAGAAGCCTGCATACAGAAACCAAAGGTAGCCTTTGCTTGCCACGACCAGAAAAAAAGCCCACACAGAAACAAAAACCCAGCACAGACAAAAATAATGTAGATAAAATTATTTTTTAAATGTACATAAAATAATTATTAGCATAATTTTAAAAGTAGAAAGCAAAGAGAGTTTCCCTAAAAAGGTAAAATGAATATGTTTATGTAAAAATATCTGTGATGACATTAAGGAAGATATGAGGTATTCAGAAAATAAATCCCCTTCATTTAATCTATCTCATTGTCAGGCTCTTCTTCCATATAATATGATCATTCTTTTCAATAACCAGCATTTATGTTTTTTCTCTGTCCTGGTACTTAAGGCATGAGAATAGCAGTTGGGTGAATGATAAACAGACAAGCATGAGGAACTGAAAGCACACAACACTTCTAAATATATGCTATAATAAATAGTCTTTGTAAACCATGTAAACTTGGTTTTCTTCCATGTTTTCTATTATTATCTTTAAATGAGAATAGCGACATTTTACTCATTTAACAATGATTCTTTACAGAAGCAGAATTCATATGACTCTATTATTGGGTCACAATAAGCAACCAAGTGATTAAAACTGTCTTGATTTTCCAGAACACATGTGAGTTTCACTAGGTTATAATTCTGAAAGAGTAAATATTTTGTATTACGCATGATGCATTTCATATATGTTTATTTTTTAATATTTTACCTCTGCATAAAATAATAATTAACAGCATGAAACAATATGAGCTTGAGAGCTTTGTTGTCCCTACAACAATATGTGTCACCCTGGGCTGGTCACAAAATTGCATTTCTACTTTTGTACCTAATGTGGGGTCAAATTTAGAGGCTTTTTATGTAGATGTAGAAATGGAAAAGGAAAATCAGGTTATAAAAACAAAATTGGTATGATTTGACAAATCACTTGAAATCAAGTGAAGTCTCTCAGTTGTGTCTGACTCTTTGTGACCCCATGGACTGTAGCTTACAAGGCTCCTCTGTCCATGGAATTTTCAGGCAAGAGTACTGCAGTGGGTTGCCATTTCCTTCCCCAGGGGATCTTCCTGACCCAGGGATCAAACCCAGGTCTCTAGCATTGCAGGAAGACACTTTACTGCCTGAGCCATCAGGGAAGTCTCATGATTTGACAAGACATGAGATATAATGAGTGAAGTAGAATCATATGTCAATAAGATCTCTGGAATTCCAGTGGAGCTATTTCAAATCCTGAAAGATGATGCTGTGAAAGTGCTGCACTCAATATGCCAGCAAATTTGGAAAACTCAGCAGTGGCCACAGGACTGGAAAAGGTCAGTTCTCGTTCCAATCCCAAAGAAATGCAATGCCAAAGAATGCTCAAACTACCACACAATTGCACTCATCTCACACCCTAGCAAAGTAATGCTCAAAATTCTCCCAGTCAGGCTTCAACAATATGTGAACCATGAACTTCCTGATGTTCAAGCTGGTTATAGAAAAGGCAGAGGAACCAGAGATCAAATTGGCAACATCTGCTGGATTATTGAAAAAGCAAGAGAGTTCCAGAAAAATATCTATTTCTGCTTTATTGACTATGCCAAAGCCTTTGACTGTGTGGATCACAATAAACTGTGGAAAATTCTGAGAGAGATGGGAATACCAGACCACCTGACCTGCCTCTTGAGAAATCTGTATGCAGGACTGGAAGCAACAGTTAGAACTGGACATGGAACAACAGACTGGTTCCAAATAGGAAAAGGAATGCATCAAGGCTGTATATTGTCACCCAGCTTATTTAACTTCTATGCAGAGTACATCATGAGAAATGCAGAACTGAAAGAAACACAAGCTGGAATCAAGACTGCCGGAAGAAATATCATTAACCTCAGATATGCAGATGACACCACCCTTATGGCAGAAAGTGAAGAGGAACTAAAAAGCCTCTTGATGAAAGTGAAAGAGGAGAGTGAAAAAGTTGGCTTAAAGCTCAACATTCAGAAAACGAAGATCATTGCTACTGGTCCCATCAGTTCATGGGAAATAGATGGGGAAACAGTGGAAACAGTGTCAGACTTTATTTTTTGGGGCTCTAAAATCACTGCAGATGGTGACTGCAGCCACGAAATTAAAAGACCCTTACTCCTTGGAAGAAAAGTTATGACCAACCTAGATAGCATATTCAAAAGCAGAGACATTACTTTGCCGACTAAGGTCCGTCTAGTCAAGGCTATCGTTTTTCCAGTGGTCATGTATGGATGTGAGAGTTGGACTGTGAAGAAGGCTGAGCACCGAAGCATTGATGCGTTTGAACTGTGGTGTTGGAGAAGACTCTTGAGAGTCCCTTGGACTACAAGGAGATCCAACCAGTCCATTCTAAAGGAGATCTGCCCTGGGATTTCTTAGGAAGGAATGATGCTAAAGCTGAAACTCCAGTACTTTGGCCACCTCATGTGAAGAGTTGACTCATTGGAAAAGACTCTGATGCTGGGAGGGATTGGGGGCAGGAGGAGAAGGGGATGACAGAGGATGAGATGGCTGGATGGCATCACTGACTCGATGGATGTGAGTCTGAGGGAACTCCGGGAATTGATGGACAGGGAGGCCTGGCGTGCTGCGATTCATGGGGTCTCAAAGAGTCGGACACGACCGAGCAACTGAACTGAGCTGAACTGAACCCAACTTATGTCTACACCTAAGTTCTTTAAGATGCATATCAGTCCCCTGGTAGCTCAGCTGGTAAAGAATCTGGCTGCAATGAAGGAGACCCTGATTCAATTCCTGGGTTGGGAAGTTGTCCTGGAGAAGGGATAGTCTACCTTCCCCAGTATTCTTGGGCTTCCCTGGTGGCTCAGATGGTAAAGAATCTGCCTGAATGTGGACCTGGGTTCAGTCCTTGGGTTGGAAAGATCCTCTGGAGGAGGGCATGGCAATCCACTCCAGTGTTCTTGCCTGGAGAATCCCCATGGACAGAGGAGCCTGGCAGGCTACAGTCCATGGGGTCACAAAGAGTTGGACACAACTGAGTGACTAAGCATAGAGCAGTCAAGATACACTAGACTATGTTGTAACAGCAATACCTATTTCTCAGTTACTTAACACTAAACTAGTTTATTTCTACTCATGCAAATTCTGGCCAGCTCTCCATGATTTTTCAGGCAAATATTCTCCCTGTGGTGGTTAAGTATTTAAGGCTGATTCTCTGTATTTTATGGAATCATCATTTCGACATGCTGCTTCAGGGTCCATTTTGGCACACTGGTTCTTGAAGTGTGTCAGGCCTGAAATGATATATATTACTACCAGTCACAATCAATTAACCAGCATTAGTCATGTGGCCTTGACCAATTTTCAAGGCTGGGAAATAGAGTCTTCTATACTACTAGTTAAGCACAGAGAAGTGGAAATAATGGTGAACATTAGTAATGTTTAGCTAGAATATTAGGAATTTGGTGGTTCCAACCAAGTACTTGAGTGATATAATTACTTCAAAGGGGAAAAAGACTAAACAACAGATGAAAACAAAATACAAAAGATGTGTAAGGAGATAAAATGTGGGATAATATATTTTAATAATTCAAAGTAATCAATATTATTATGACACAAAAGTTTCTAAGAAAAATATATACTGATAATTTTTAGTCTAGTCACTGAAAATGCCACATCATCTTAAGTTGATGCCTTTAGGCACAATAATCTTTAAAATTCTTTTGTAAATATCACTGTGCTTGGTAAATAGTTTTTCATGTAAAAATATCAATATGATTATTTTGACTGTTGCATGATATATTAGCTATATTAGAAATGGAATAGAGCAACTATTGGATAAACCATGTAATAGTCATCAGATATCAAAATGAACTTAAACTTTCTGCTCCCTAGTGTCTTCCTCTCAACATTTGTCTGACTATTGCAAATCAAAGAATTATGTGAATATACTAAAATAAACTTTCAAATGTGAAATTAACATTCATGAAAGAGGACATTTACAAAGTATTTTGAGTTAGTCAAGCTAAATAGTTGCCAATCAACTACATTTTTAAACTTAAAAAACTAATGAATCATATACCAGAGCAAAAAGAAATACTTGATTCTTTATTTACACTTTCTTAATTAAAAATTGTCCACCACTTAAATATGCAACATTTTGTGTACCACCCAACAATATCAATAAAATGATTCCTTCAACAAAGCTAACAACTGCTTTGTCAGAGATAAGGTAATTGAAGCTAAATAAGAGAGCTGTGTTTGTCTTACTTCAATTTAATGAACTGCATTGTATATTCCTTAACATAAACGTGAAAATATGAGACTGAAGTGGAAACACAATATCAGTTTAAATTATTTTAGACCTTTTCTACTTATACCTTCATACAGATTTTGCATTTATGATAATTCTCATTTATTCCTCTTTCTTCTTTCATTTGCATAAACAAAACATCATCATCAACTCATATGGGAGCACTGGAAACTTCAGCAGCAAAAAAAGGTACAATTGAAAAGCATAGTGGAAAGAACAAGCTAAAGGAAGAGACATAATAGGATAAAAATAATGATAATTTCATTAAAGGAAAAATAATAGAAAAATAAGACCAAAATAGGATAAATGAAAAGACAAATAATAAAATATATTTAATCTCAGATATATAAATATTTACCTTGGAAATGAACACACTCTGTCCAAGGGAAAATAATCCTCGATGGAATGACTAAACTGCAGAAAAGTATTAAAAGTACCAAAAAAGAATAAATAGGTAGTATATAAATTATATAAACCATTGAAAGGGACAAAAGCAAAGTCTTGTGGGGTTTATAACATATATAGAAGAAAATTATGTAACAACAATAGCACAATGAGAATTAAATGGTTCCAAACGATTTTAAGCTTTTTATTGTTTATTAAGAGGTAATCATTTAAGGTCAGTCAGTTCAGTTCAGTGGCTCAGTAGTGTCCAACTCTTTGCAACCCCATGGACTGCAACACGCCAGGCTTCCCTGTCCATCACCAACTTCCAGAGCCTGTTCAAACTCATGTCCATTGACTCAGTGATGTCATCCAACCATCTCATCCTCTGTCATCCCCTTCTCTTCCCGCCTTCAATCTTTCCCAGCATCAGGGTCTTTTCAGATGAGTCAGTTCTTTGCATCAGGTGGCCAGAGTATTGGAGTTTCAGCTTCAACATCAGTCCTTCCAATGACTATTCAGGACTGATTTCCTTTACGATTGACTGGTTTGATCACCTTGCAGTCCAAGAGACTCTCAAGAGTCTTCTTCATCACCACAGTTCAAAAGCATCAATTCTTTGGCACTCAGCTTTCTTCATAGTCCAACCCTCACATCCATACATAACTACTGAGAAAACCATAGCTTTGACTAGATGGACCTTTGTTGACAAGGTAATTTCTCTTCTTTTTAATATGCTGTCTAGGTTGGTCATAGCTTTTCTTCCAAGGAGCAAGCATCTTTTAATTTCATGGTTGTAGTCATCATCTGCAGTGATTTTGGAGCCCAAGAAAATAAAGTCTGTCACATTTTCCATTGTTTCCCCATCTATTTGCCATGAAGTGATGTGACTGGATGGGCTTCCCTGATGGCTCAGTTGGTAAAGAATCTGCCTGCAATGCAGAAGACCCCAGTTAGATTCCTGGGTTGGAAAGATCCCCTGGAGAAAGGAAAGGCTACCCACTCCAGTATTCTGGCCTGGAGAATTCCATGGACTCTATAGTCCATGTGGTCACAAAGAGTCAGAAATGACTAACTTTCAAAAAAAAATCATTTTAGGTAAGCTATAATAAGTTAAGTATGTATATTGTCATCTCTATATTAACCACTAAAAATATTCTATATATAATTATATAGCTAAAAATCTAATAGAGCAGGAAAAACAGAATAAATTAAAATAATTGAGTAATCCCCTCCCCCCACAAAAAGATAGGCAAATTGAAACAACAAGACTAAGAGTAGATAGGAAATTTACAAAGGAATAGCATGATCGTAGATGTAAATAGCATACACAGATATAAATATAATTATAATAATAATTGCACTGAATATAAGTTTGCTAAACACCCATTATCTGACTGAATTTTAAAAATGACTATATGCTGTTGACAAAAGAAATATTGTAATATAAAGATGAAACAGGTTAAACATAAAAAGATGGAAATATTTAATTCCACCTATGAAGGAATTTTACAGGAATTGTCTTCCAACTGTAAATAATGTGAGACTTAGGTAAAATATATGAAAAATTTGTTTTTGATGTTTGACCATAGGGAGAGAAAACAGTGACCTCTAGGAGAAGAGAAACAATGAAGTAGAGCAGTATAATTTCCCTGAGTAACTACCTGGAAGCAAATTTCAAGTTGAAGTACAAGCAGTTGAAACCAAAACAAGGCCCTGAAGTCTTTCTGAGTGGAAAAAAAAAAAACTGAGATTAGAACATGGAGGATTGCAAGGCAGAATTTGTAAAGCACATATTAGAAGAGGGAGCTCCATAGAGAGAAAAAGAGAGTTCTAAAATCTTTGGCTGAATACTGGTTTAGCCTTGTAAGTGTTGCATCTCCATAAGGATGAGGAAACAGTCAGTGAAGTGTAGATTGCATATTTTCTGAAGATCATACAAAGCCTGGAAGTAGTTTGTGTTCCCACAAGCCAGAGTAGTGAGGCCTCGTATACAGGGTATCAGGTAGAGTTCTCAGAAAGCTATTGCCTTACAGTGGGGATAAATTAGCTCTATATTAAAGGTAACCCTGGTATTTCCTAAAACAATATACAAATAAGCCTTGAAAATGTAAAATTTCCTGACAAATATAACTGCTTGCCAGAATAAAAGCCAATGTTTTATGCAGGAATGTAACAAAATTCAGAACCAACAACGTTAAAATCATATTTGGTATCCAATTCAAAAAATGCCAGGCATTCAAGAAAACAGAAAATATAATCAAAGAACAATCAATAAAAACAGTGCCAGAAATGAGAGAAATTATTGGTGTAGTAGACAAAAAGCTATTAGAAATGTTCTTTATATATTCAAGGATGTTGAAAAAATGCAAATATAATGAATATAGAAATTGAAGATTTTTAAAAACCAAAATGAAACTTTTAAATATAGTATCTGAAGTAAAATAAATATACTGAGTGGGATTAGTAGTGGATTACATGAAACTGAAGAAAAGATTAGCAAACTTGCTGAACACAACAATATAACCTCTATTTAAAGAAGCATAGAGATTTAAAAAAAGGACAAAGAGATATAAGACAAAAAAGTTACAAAAAGGAAAAAAAGCAAGCAGAGCATCCACCAGTGACTTGTGGGATGATATTAGGTGGTTTGATAGTCATGTAATTGAAGCCTCAGGAAGACACGTGTATGGGAAAGGAGGTTGCAAAAAATAAAAAAAAATAAAAAAAAACTGAAGAAAAATGTACAAAGGGTTTTTACAAATACGATTAAAATAATAAGCCAAATATCCAAGTTTCTTAATGAACTTCATGTAGACTAAATATAAAGATGATCATATCAATGCATAAGATAATTCAATTGCTAAAAAGACAGCAAAAAATAAAATCTTAAAGGCAGCTAATTATTTAAAAAATACATGGAGGATAACAATGAAAAAAATAACAGCAAACTTCTCATAAAAACTCAGCAAGGCAGAAGACAATGGAGAAGCATAATCATAAATTGAAAGAAAAAAAAATCCACCTAAATTCATAAACCTATCAAAATATATCTTAAAACTATGGAGGTAAAATATAGACTTTTTACACAAACGAAGACAGAATTAATTGCCAATAGATGCCACTATATGAACCCATTTGAATGCAAAGTTTCAAAGAATAGCAAGGAGAGATAAGAAAGCCTTCCCTCAGCGATCAGTGCAAAAAAATAGAAGAAAACAATAGAATGGTAAAGACTAGAGATCTCTTCAAGAAAATTACAGATACCAAGGGAACATATCATGCAAAGATGAGCACAATAAGGACAGCAATGGTATGGACCTAACAGAGGCAGAAGATATTAAGAAAAGGTGGCAAGAATACACAGAAGAACTGTACAAAAAAGAGCTTCACCACCCAGATAATCACAATGGATGATGATTGCTCATCTAGAGCCAGACATTCTGGAATGCAAAGCCAAGTGGGCCTTAGGAAGCATCACTACGAACAAAGCTAGTGGAGTTGATGGAATTCCAGTTGAGCTATTTCAAGTCCTAAAAGATAATGTTGTGAAAGCGCTGCACTCAATATGCCAGCAAATTTGGAAAACTCAGCGGTGGCCACAGGACTGGAAGAGGTCAGTTTTCATTCCAATCCCAAAGAAAGGCAATGCCAAAGAATGCTCAAACTACCACACAATTGCACTCATCTCACATGCTAGTAAAGTAATGCTCAAAATTCTCCAAGCCAGGCTTCAACTGTATGTGAACCACGAACTTCCAGATGTTCAAACTGCATTTAGAAAAGGCAGAGTAACCAGAGATCAAATTGCCAACATCCACTGGATCATCATAAAAGCAAGAGAGTTCCAGAAAAACATCTACTTTTGCTTGATTGAATATGTTAAACTTTGACTGTGTGGATCACAGTAAACTGTGGACAATTCTGAAAGAGATGGGAACCAGAACACTTGACCTGCCTCCTGAGAAATCTGTATGCAGGTCAAGAAGCAACAGTTAGAACTGGACATGGAACAAAGGGGAAAGGAGTATGTCAAGGCTGTATATTGTCAACCTGCTTATTTAACTTATATGCAGAGTATATGATGCAAAATGCTGGGCTGGAACAAGCACAAGCTGGAATGAAGATTTCCAGGAGAAATATCAATAACTTCAGATACTCAGATGACACCACCCTAATGGCAGAAAACAAAGAACTAAAGAGCCTCTTGATGAAAGTGAAAGAAGAGAGTGAAATAATTGGCTTAAAACTCAACATTCAAAAAACTAAGATCATGGCATCCAGTCCCATCACTTCATGGCAAACAGATGGGGAAACAATGGAAAATGTGACAGACTTTATTTTCTTGGACTCCATAATCATTGCAGATGGTGACTGCAGCCATGAAATTAAAAGACGTTTGTTTCTTGGAAGAAAAGCTATGACCAACCTTGACATTACTGAAAAGAAGAGACATTAATTTGCCAACAAAGATCCGTCTAGTCAAAGCTATGGTTTTTCCAGTAGTCATGTATGGATGTGAGAGTTGGACTATAAAGAAAGCTGAGCGCTGAAGAACTGATGCTTTTGAACTGTGATTTTGGGGAAGACTCCTGAGAGTCCTTTGGACTGCAAGGAGATCCAACCAGTCCATCTTAAAGGAAAGTGGTCCTGAATATTCATTGGAAGGACTGATGCTGAAGCTAAAACTCCAATACTTTGGCCATCTGATACGAGGAACTGACTCATTTGAAAAGACTCTGATGCTGGGAAAGATTGAAGTTGGGAGGAGAATGGGATGATATAGGATGAGATGGTTGGATGGCGTCACTGACACGATGGACATCAATTTGAGTAGTTTCCGGGAGTTGGTGATGGACAGGGAAGCCTGGTGTGCTGTAGTCCATGGAGTCTCAAAGAGTCAGACATGACTGAGCAACTGAATTGAACTGAACTGAATGCTAAAATAACATGTAGGTAGTAAAAATGTCTCAAAATATATGAAGAAAACATATAAATGAAATGGTAAATAGAAATATCCTCAATTATAGTTAAAAATGTTATGTCAATCTTAGTATTTGATAGAAAAATTAGAAGATGTGTACAACACTACTAAGAGATTTTCTAACTGATATTTTTAGAATATATCACTCAACATCAGCAGCATACGCACATGTTTTTCAAATACAAATAGAGTATTCTGTAAGACAGGTCATATTCTGGGATATTAAATTTAACCTGACTTTAAAATAATTAAAATTATATAAGTAATATTTTCTGATCATAACTGGACAAAATAAGGTAATTACAAGGGAAGGAAAATTCCTAAGTATACAGCTTATCAAAATTTTGAGATGCAGTATGCAGAAATAAATTAGTAGCATTTACAGCTCCTATTAAAACAAGAATAAAATAAGAAATCAATTACTGAAGTTTTCACCTTAAGAAACTAGAAAGAAAAAAATTAAACCATATAATGCAGATGTGAAGAAAAATATAATAAAAACAGAACTAAATAAAATAGTAAATGGACATACAATAGGGGAAATCAGTGAATCATAAAACTGATTCTTAAAAAGATCAATAAATGTCATCAACTTACAGCCAGAATTATGAAGAAAAGCAATACATATCACCAATATCTGTTTGAAAGAGGGGATATTAATATAGACATGGTAGAGATGAAAAGGAATATTAGGAAACAAGGAAAATTTTACAACAATAAGTAGAACTTAGTTGAAACAAATTCTTTGAAATATACAAATTAAAAGTTCATTCAGATAAAATAGAAAAACTGAATAAATTTATATATATAATTAATAGAATACATCATAAAAATAAATTTCCACAAATTATACTCCAGATTATTATGTTACACTAGTAGTCTATTGAACATTTAAGGAAGAAATAACACTTACTCTGTACAAAGTCTTCTAGAAATTACAAAAGAAGGGAAAAGATCTCAATTCATTTTATGAAGCTAGCAATAACCTAGTATCAAACCTAGGTATTGCATTACAAGAAAAAAATAAAAGCTACAAACAATATTCCTTTTGAACAAAGATTCAAAATTATTTAGTGAAACTAGTAGATTGAATTTACCATTCTATAATGGGGGCAATGCATCATAACTCATGAGAAATTGTGTCACAAATTCAAGGTTATTGATCAGTTACTAAAAATTCAAGATTGTTTTTCAAATTTTAATCAATTTAATTCTCCAAATTAAAAGAATTGAGAAAATCAAATGATCATCAAAGTATATGGAGAAAAGTTATATGAATGCTTCAACATCAATACATGATTTAAATGGTTTACATCAAATTAGGAATACAAGATAATTTGTTCAACCTCATAAAAGACACTTAAGAAAAATGTACAGGCTTTATATATGTTGTTGAAAGAATTTATGCTTTCACTCTAAGTTAAAGAACAAGTGAGGGATATCTGATCTTATCAACTCTTTACAATATTTTTTTCCTATTCATTTGAATAGAAAAAAAATTAATAAGATATAGTCAAAGCTATGGTTTTTCCAGTAGTCATATAAAGATGTGAGAGTTGGACCATTAAGAAGGCTGAGTACCAAAGAATTGATGCTTTCAAATTTTGCTGCTGGAGAAGACTCTTGAGAGTCCCTTGGACTACAAGGAGATCAGTTAATTCTAAAGAAAATCAACCCTGAATATTCATTGGAAGGACTGATGCTGAAGCTGATGCTCCAATACTTTGGCCACCTGATGCAAAGAACTGACTCATTAGAAAAGACCCTGAGGCTGGAAAAGATTGAAGACAAAAGGAGAAGGGGTGGCAGAGGATAAGATAGTTAGATAGCATTACCTATTTAATGGACATGAATTTGAGCAAACTCCAAGAGAGTCGAGGACAGAGGAGCCTGGTGTGCTGGAGTCCACAGGGTGGCAAAGAGTCAGACACAACTTAGCGACAAGTCAGATATTCAGACTGGAAAAGGCACAAAACTCTCTATCACCACTTGACATACCTACATCAAAATCTTAAGGAATCTACAACAATGGTACTGGGGAAAATTAATGTTTAGCACAGTCACAAGATAAAAAGTATGCAGAAATGAATTCTCTTTCTATATACTAGCAACAAATGATTAGGAAGTAAAACTTTAAAATACACCACTTATAATACCATTGAAAAGCATACAATACTAGGAATGAATAAATGCAAGACTTCTGTGCTAGAAGATATAAATTATTGTTAAGAGAAATTAAAGTAGACCTAAATAAATGGAGGATATACTATGCTTATGAAAGATTCAAAGTTATTAATATATCAAACATTCTCAAGTTAAATCTATAGATTTAATACAATTGTAATGAAAATTAGAATAGAAAAGAGAACATGGTGAACATATTCTACAATTTGATGGAAATATAAAGGACCTGGATGAGTAAAACACAATTTTTAAAAAGAACAAAAAGAATTTACACTTTCTGATTTCAAGACTTATTACCAAGCTTCAGGAATCAAGACAGCATAGAATTGGTGTAAATACAGACATATAGATCAATGGAACAGAATACAAAGTCTAGAATAGACCCACTCTATATTATCAATTGATTTTTTACAAATGTGATAGATAATTCAAAGGGGGAAAGGACAATCTTTTCAGCAAATGATGCAGGAACAATTGTTTATTGTGTCATAAAAAAATGGACATCATCCTTTACTTTTCATCATGAACAAAAATTAACTCAAAATGGATGGTAGACCCAAACACACGAGTCAGAAATATAAAAATTATAGAAGTGAAAAAGAATATCCTTGTGGCTTTAGGTGAGGAAAATATCAATTAAGACACTAAAGTATAAAACAGCAAGCATTTTAAAAAGTAAACTTGTTTCAATAAATTTTCAACTTTTGTTCTTCAAAAAACACTTCAAAAAATGAAAAGGCAAGTCACAGATTGGGAGAAAATATTTGCAAAGCATAGCTGATAAAAGAGAGTATTGTAAAGTAAAATAAAATTTAAATTTAAATTTAAAAAAAAAAAGAGAAAAAAAAAAAAGATTTATATCCAGGCAAGACCACTGACATAATTTGTGGATGCAAGTGAAAAATGGAAATGTGGAGCTTCTTAATCAAAAAGCAAGAGAAATATGCTATTAAAAGGACAAATATATAAACTGTTTCCCTCTAAAAATATCATATTGCCTATTAAATATAATAGGGACAATTGTGGTTCTTTTTTTTTAATTTTTATTTTTACTTTATTTTATTTACAATACTATATTGGTTTTGCCATACATTGGCATGAATCCACCACGGGTGTACTGAGTAGAAAAAAATTAATTATAATTTTAAATGATTATTTTAAATTATAAGAACAAATTTTATCATTTATAATTCATCTTTATATTATGCAATACCAATTTTATTTATTGCTGTTATGTTTGGTGCCAAAACTCAGGATTAAAGCAATGTTACTTTTAAGTGCAAATATAAGAGTGTGACTTTTGTATATGTAATCATTGATATTTTATAACTTATACATGTATACATATTGGTCTTATCCCAACAGTAGAAACACTGCCTAAATTTAAGAGTTTTCATTGTATTTATTGACAGGTGCATGTTCTACCAACACACTGCCTAAAAGAGATGTTCTCAATGATTATAAAAAAAAAAAAATAACAAGTTTAACTCAATGAAACTATGAGAAAAAAGATTGAGTTCAGGTCAGTTCAGTTCAGTCACTCAGTCATGTCCGACTCTTTGCGATCCCATGAATTGCAGCACGCCAGGCCTCTCTGTCTTTCACCATCTCCCGGAGTTCACTCAGACACATCCATCGAGTCAGCGATGTCATCCAGCCATCTCATCATCTGTCGTCCCCTTCTGCTCCTGCCCCCAATCCCTCCCAGCATCAGAGTCTTTTCCAATGAGTCAAATTGTCACATGAGGTGACCAAAGTACTGGAGTTTCAGCTTCAGCATCATTCCCTCCAAAGAAATCCCAGGACTGATCTCCTTTAGAATGGACTGGTTGGATCTCCTTGCAGTCCAAGGGACTCTCAAGAGTCTTCCCCAACACCACAGTTGAAAAGCATCAATTCTTCGGCGCTCAGCTTTCTTTATAGTCCAACTTACATCCATACATGACTACTGGAAAAACCATAGCCTTGTCTAGACGGACCTTTGTTGACAAAGTAACGTCTCTGCTTTTGAATATGCTGTCTAGGTCGGTCATATCTTTCTTTCCAAGAGGTAAGTGTCTTTTAATTTCATGGCTGCAGTCACCATCTGCAGTGGTTTTGGAGCCCCAAAAAATAAAGTCTGACACTGTTTCCGCTGTTTCCCCATCTATTTCCCATGAAGTGATGGGATCAGATGCCATGATCTTCGTTTTCTGAATGTTGAGCTTTAAGGCAATTTTTTCACTCTCCACTTTCACTTTCATCAAGAGGCTTTTTAGTTACTCTCCACTTTCTGCCATAAGGGTGGCGTCATCTGTATATTTAAGGTTATTGATATTTCCCCCGGCAATCTTGATTCCAGCCTGTGTTTCTTCCAGCCCAGTGTTTCTCATGATGTACTCTGCATAGAAGTTAAATAAGCAGGGTGACAATATACAGCCTTGACGTACTCCTTTTCCTATTTGGAACCAGTCTGTTGTTCCATGTCCAGTTCTAACTGTTGCTTCCTGACCTGCATATAGGTTTATCAAGAGGCAGGTCAGGTGGTCTTGTATTCCCATCACTTTCAGAATTTTCCACAGTTTGTTGTGATCCACACAGTCAAAGGCATTGGCATAGTCAATAAAGCAGAAACATGTTTTTCTGGAACTCTCTTGCTTTTTCCATGATCCAGCAGATGTTGGCAATTTGATCACTGGTTCCTCTGCCTTTTCTAAAACCAGCTTGAACATCAGGGAGTTCACGGTTCACGTACTGCTGAAGCCTGGCTTGGAGAATTTTGAGCATTACTTTACTAGCATGTGAGATGAGTGCAATTGTGTGGTAGTTTGAGCAATCTTTGGCATTGCCTTTCTTTGGGATTGGAATGAAAACGGACCTTTTCCAGTCCTGTGGCCACTGCTGAGTTTTCCAAATTTGCTGGCATATTGAGTGCAGCACTTTCACAGCATCATCTTTCAGGATTTGAAATAGCTCCACTGGAATTCCATCACCTCCACTAGCTTTGTTCATAGTGATGCTTTCTAAGGTCCACTTGACTTCACATTCCAGGATGTCTGGCTCTAGGTGAGTGATCACACCATCATGATTATCTTGGTCTTGAAGCTTTTTTTTTGTATAGTTCTTCCGTGTATTCTTTCCACCTTTTCTTAATATCTTCTGCTTTAGGTCCAGACCATTTTTGTCCTTTATCAAGCCCATCTTTGCATGAAATGTTCCCTTTGCATCTCTAAGTTTTTTGAAGAGATCTCCAGTCTTTCCCATTCTGTTGTTTTCCTCTTTTTCTTTGCATCAATTGCTAAGGAAGGCTTTCTTATCTCTTCTTGCTATTTTTTGGAACTCTGCATTTCAATGCTTATATCTTTCCTTTTCTCCTTTGCTTTTCACTTCTCTTCCTTACACAGCTGTTTGTAAAGCCTCCCCAGACAGCCACTTTGCTTTTTAGCATTTCTTTTCCATGGGGATGGCCTTGATCCCTTTCTCCTGTACAATGTCACGAATCTCAGTCCATAGTTCATCAGGCACTCTATCTATCAGATCTAGACCCTTAAATCTATTTCTCACTTTCACTGTATAATCATAAGAGATTTTAATTAGGTCATACCTGAATGGTCTTGTGGTTTTCCCTACTTTCTTCAATTTAAGTCTGAATTTGGCAATGAGTTCATGATCTGAGCCACAGTCAGCTCCTGGTCTTATTTTTGTTGACTGTATAGAGCTTCTCCATTTTTGGCTGCAAAGAATATAATCAGTCTTACTTCAGTGTTGACCATCTGCTGATGTCCATGTGTAGAGTCTTCTCTTGTGTTATTGGAAGTGGGTGTTTGCTATGACCAGTGCATTTTCTTGGCAAAACTCTAATTGTCTTGCCCTGCTTCATTCCATATTCCAAGGCCAAATTTGCCTGTTACTCCAGGTGTTTCTTGACTTTCTACTTTTGCATTCCAGTCCCCTATAATGAAAAGGACATCTTTTTTTGATGTTAGTTCTAAAAGGTCTTGTAGGTCTTCACAGAACCATTCAAATTCAGCTTCTTCAGCATTACTGGTTGGGGCATAGACTTGGATAACTGTGATATTGAATGGTTTGCCTTGGAGACAAACAGAGATCATTCTGTCATTTTTGAGATTGCATCCAAGTACTGCATTTCAGACTCTTCTGTTGATCATGACAGCTATTCCATTTCTTCTCAGGTATTTGTGTCTGCAGTAGTAGATATAATGGTCATCTGAGCTAAACTCACCCATTCCAGTCCATTTTAGTTCACTGATTCCTAGAATGTCAACGTTCACTCTTGCCATCTCTAGTTTGACCACTTTCAATTTGCCTTGATTCATGGACCTGACATTCCAGGTTCCTATGCAATATTGCTCTTCACAGCATCCGACCTTGCTTCTATTACCAGTCACATCCACAGCTGGGTATTGTTTTTGCTTTGGCTCCATCCCTTCATTCTTTCTGGAGTTATTCCTCCACTGATCTCCAGTAGCATATTGGGCACCTACTGTCCTGGGGAGTTGCTCTTTCAGTATTCTATCATTTTGCCTTTCATACTGTTCATGGGGTTCTCAAGGCAAGAATACTGAGGTGGTTTGCCATTCCCTTCTCCAGTGGACCACAGGCTCTAGTCTTTCCTATCTTTGAAAAAGAAGAAAGCTTTCCTTTGACCCTGGGTCCTTCTTCAGCTCCCCTTCACAGCCAAGATTCTCGAAAGAGTTGTGTGCACATGTTGTTTCTACTTCCTCACCCTACCCCTGCAATCTGGCTCCCTCTCTTACCATTCCACTGGAACAGCTCCTCAAGGTCACTACTGACCTCCTTGTTGCTAAATCCCAGGGATGCTCATGAGTCATTATCTGACTTGACCCTTTAGCAGTGATGGACTTTGGCACAAATGCTATCTCCTATTTGAAATATTTTTGGGCCTTTGTTTTTCTGAACACTTCAGTCTTGACTTATTTACTATCTTACAGGTTGCCACCATGTGGCAAATTTCTCATCTGTTGCTCACTGCCTAACCATGGTTGTTCTTGGGCCTTGTAGTATATCCCAGGGATCTTGTCTGTTCCTATGCCTTTAATGCCCACCTTTGTCAGAGACTTACTTCTCTCTCTCAGCCCAGACCCCTCTTCCCTGCCCAAGACCTATCTCCTGGCCCCCTTCTGGATGTCACACTTCACAGCAGACATGCCCCATACCTGTCCCTCCCATGTTCCCCAGCTTGGCTGTTTCCTCCATTGCCTGAACTGGAAATCTGGGATTGGTTCTAGACTCTTCCTTGTCTCTCCATTTTCATAGTCAAGCCGTTACAAAATCTGTCCTCTCCAGGATGTCTAAAATGCAGTTGCTTTTCTCCATCTCCTCTGCTCATACCTGAAGATTACACCAAAATAAAAATAGGAGAGAAATTTAAAATTGAGATGAACATAGTCAAAGGTTTTTCCTTTTTTAAAAAGCTATTAAAGTATATAGGATCTTATGAGACTAATCAAGAATAATACGTAGAAGGCACACATAACCAATAGCACAAATACAAAAGGGGACTTTACTACAAATCTCTTAGTTATTAAAAAGTCATAATGAAATGTTGTGAACAACTTCATGCTGATACTTAAAACATTTACAAGAGATGGACTGATTTTCAGGCAATACATAATAAAATGGATGTGTTATAAAAGGCACAATATAAAATAGGAATTATAAATATTCTCATATATATTAAAAGAATTGCTCTATAGTTTGAAAATTTTACCACAGAAGATTCCAGGTCTAGATGAATGACATGATGAAATTTATCAAATATTTAAGGAAAAATTATTTTAATCTTACACAAATTTTTATGAGGAATAAAAAATTAAGAACCTCTTTCCCAATTTGTTATATATTATGCCAGAATTATCTTGGTAACAAAATATGACAGGCTGATTACAAGTAAGGATGAATTATATACTTCTGTCACTTATATATATTAATGCAAAAATTCTAAACAACATTTAACAAAATAAATTCAGTAATATAAATAAAGAAACACTACACCTCATAACCAAATTGCTTTCTTCCAGGAATATAAGATTGATTAAACATTTAAAAACCAATGTAATATAGCACAATAACACTTTAAAGGAGAAAAATCACATAAATATCTTAATGAATGTTGAAAATATATGAAAAAATATTACACTTATTTGTAGTCTAAAAAAATTAGTGAACCAGAAAATAGTAGAACTTCTTTAATCTTATAAAAGGAAGCTTTCAAAACTAACAGCAAACATTATACTTAAAACTGAGATGATTAAGGTTTACCTTTGTGATCTAAAAAATACAAGCATGCCTGTAACAATTACTACTGCTTTTTTAAAGATGGACATTCCAAAATATATGAAATTAAAGTAAATTAAGGCATTTTTAATATACAATTAAAATATTAGAACTCAGCTCCCAGAGCATTTCCTTTAGTCAACTACTACTAATCTTGAACACTGAAGTGAATGTCCTAACCAATGTAATAAGGAAAGGAAAAGACATAATATTAAGTAACTGGAAAGGAAGAAATAAAATTCTCATGCCCTCTGCTAACAATAAATATGTAGTAAATGCTAAATAATCCATAAATCAATCATTGGAAGCATACTTATGGTTTCTGCATATAATGCAATTTTAAAAAATTAGTTCTATATAGAACAACAAAACAAAATTTTTTATAGATATATGAGAGAGATGATTATCATTGTAGAGATTATCATTAATGATTTATGATTACATGAAAAAGGATCAAATATCTTGGGGGAAAAGAAACATTGAAGATTGTGGAAGACTTCTATGCAGCAATCCATAAAATGTTATGAAGATAAATCAAAGAAAACCTAAGTATATAGAGGGATATTCTTTGCTCATGAATTGGAAGATGCAGTATTTCAAAGATGCTAGTTCTTCCTGTATTGATCTATAGATTCGATGTATTTCCAAAGAAAATCTCAATTAGGAAGATTGTGGAAATCAACACTTTCTAAAATTCAAATAGATATGTAAAAGACCAAGAACAGCCAAAGACCAATCAAAAAAGATCAAATTTGAAAAATTTGCACTGTAATATAATGAGATTTACTAAAAGCTGCATCAATTACAATTTTGTAGTATTGTTGCAAGGAGAGACAAACAGGCCAATGGAACAGAGTAGAGCCTAAAACTAGATTTGAATATATATAAACGATTTATGACAAAACTGATATTACTGATAAAGGGAAATATTTTAAACAAATGTGTGTGTGTGTGCAAGCTCAGTAGCTCAGTCATGTCTGACTCTTGCAACCCCGTGAAGTTTAACCTGCCGGGATCCTCTGCCCAAAGAATTTTCCAGGCAAGAATACTGGAGCCAGTTGCCAGTTCCTACTCCAGGGGATCATCCCTAACCCATGGATCAAAACCATCTTGTATCTCTTGCACTTGTAGGCAGATTTTTTTTTTTTTTTTACCACTGTCCCATCAGGGAAGCCCTTTAAACAAATGGTGCTGTGTTAATAAGATATTCATATGGAAAAAAGTGAAATTTGACATCCAAACCTCAAACTACAGACAAAACTCAATACTAAATGGATTGTATGTCTAAATGTGAAAGACAAACAAGAAACTTCTAGAAGATAACAGGAGAAAATATCTTCGGGTATTGAGATAAGGTAATATTTTCAATTCATACATACATACACACAAGAACATACATAAAAAGAATAATCCCTTGGTGCACAAACATCTTAAATTTGTACATAGTCAAATTTTATTTTTTGTTTTATTGCCTATTCCTTTGGTGACAGATCCAACAAATCATTGCCAAATCCAATGTCATAAAGATTTCCCCTGTATTCTTCTAAGAGGGTTACAGTTGAGCTCTTGTGTTTAAGTATTTGATCCTTTTTCAGTTAATTTTTGTGTATGGTGCAAGATAAGATCCAACTTCATGTTTTTGCATGTGGATATGCCATTTTCTCAAGACAATTACCTTGAAAAACTCTCCTTTTGCCATTGATTGTTCCTGGTGACTTTGTGGTCAGAATTATTAAGATCTAGTCTCTTTACTTTGAAGTTTATAATACAGTATTATTGACTGTAACACTATGCTGTACATTAGATCTCCAGGTCTTACTTACCTACTGGTTGCAAGTTTGCACCCTTAAACAAAATCTTTCTATCTCCTCACCCATCAGCCACTGTTAACCACCATAGACCGTTTTTACAGTTCATCCCTTGCTTTCCTATACACTAACAATGAGAAAACAGAAAGAGAAGGAAACAATTCCATTCACCACTGCAACGAAAAGAATAAAATACTTAGGAATATGTCTACCTAAAGAAACAAAAGACCTATATATAGAAAACTATAAAACGCTGATGAAAGAAATCAAAGAGGACACAAATAGATGGAGAAATATACCGTGTTCATGGATTGGAAGAATCAATATAGTGAAAATGAGTATACTACCCAAAGCAATCTATAGATTCAATGCAATCCCTATCAAGCTACCAACGGTATTTTTCACAGAACTAGAACAAATAATTTCACAATTTGTATGGAAATACAAAAAACATTGAATAACCAAAGCAATCTTGAGAAAGAAGAATGGAACTGGAGAAATCAACCTGCCTGACTTCGTGCTCTACTACAAAGCTACAGTCATCCAGACAGTATGGTACTGGCACAAAGACAGAAATATAGATCAATGGAACAAAACAGAAAGCCCAAAGATAAATCCATGCACCTATGGACACCTTATCTTTGACAAAGGAGGCAAGAATATACAATGGAGAAAAGACAATCTCTTTAACAAGTGGTGCTGAAAAACCTGGTCAACCACTTGTAAAAGAATGAAATTAGAACACTTTCTAACACCATACACAAAAATAAACTCAAAATGGATTAAAGATCTAAAGATAAGACCAGAAACCATAAACCTCCTAGAGGAAAACACAGGCAAAATACTCTCTGACATAAATCACAGCAGGATCCTCTATGACCCACCTCCCAGAAGAGTGGAAATAAAAGCAAAAATAAACAAATGGGACCTAATTAAAATTAAAAGCTTTTTCACAACAAAAGAAACTATAAGCAAGGTGACAAGACAGCCTTCAGATTGGGAGAAAATAGTAACAAACAAAGCAATGGACAAAGAATTAATCTAAAAAATATACAAGCAGATCATGCAGCTCAATTCCAGAAAAATATATGACCCAATCAAAAAATGGGCCAAAGAACTAAACAGAGATTTCTCCAAAGAAGACATACAGATGGCTAACAAACACATGAAAAGATGCTCAACATCACTCATTATCAGAGAAATGCAAATCAAAACCACAATGAGATTCCATCTCATGCTGGTCAGAATGGCTGCTATCCAAAAGTCTACAAACAATAAATGCTCGAGAGGGTGTGGAGAAAAGGGAACCCTCTTATGCTGTTGGTGGGAATGCAAACTAGAACAGCCACTATGGAGAACAGTGTGGAGATTACTTACAAAACTGGAAAAGGAAATGCCATATGACCCAGCAATCCCACTGCTGGGCATACACACCGAGGAAACCAGAATTGAAAGAGACATGTGTACCCCAATGTTCATCGCAGCACAGTTTATAATAGCTAGGACATGGAAGCAACCTAGATGTCCATCAGCAGACAAATGGATAAGAAAGCTGTGGTACATATACACAATGGAGTATTACTCAGCCATTAAAAAGAATTCATTTGAATCAGTTCTAATGAGGTGGATGAAACTGGAGCCTATTATACAGAGTGAAGTAAGACAGAAAGAAAAGCATCAATACAGTATACTAACTCATATATATGGAATTTAGAAAGATAGTAACGATTGCCCTATATGCGAGACAGTGAAAGAGACACAGATGTATAGAAATCTTTTTGACTCTGTGGGAGAAGGAGAGGGTGGGATGATTTGGGAGAATGGTATTGAAACATGTATATTAGCATATGTGAAACGGATCTCCAGCCCAGGTTCAATGCAGGGGGCATGGTGCTCAGGGCTGGTGCACTGGGATGACCCAGAGGGATGGGATGGGGAGGGAAGTGTGAGAGGTGTTCAGGATGGGAAACACATGTACTGCCATGGCTGATTCATGGCAATGTATGGCAAAATCACTACAATATTGTAAAGTAATTAGCCTCCAATTAAAATGAATAAATTAAAAAAATTTTTTGCTAAAACATAAACTCTACTGTATAGCATTTGTAGCTCAGGTGGCACAGTGGTAAAGAATCCACTTGCCAAGGCAGGAGACAAGGGTTCACAGGTTCAGTCCTAGATGAATCTTTGAGACTCATGTGAAAGGCTTGCCCAAAGAGTAAGACAAACATTTGTACTCTGAACTGACATTATAGCTACTATCCACTTAAGTTAAGACAGACAGAACATTAATTTCAACCTAACTGGATTAACTCTTTCCTAAAACAAGCAAAAAACCAACATCATACAAAAGATTTTAATATAGCCTATATTCTCACAACATAATTTTTAAAATGTTCAAGATGCAATCTAAAATTATTCAATATACAAAGAACCAGAAAAATGTAACCAATTCTCAAGGTAAAATATGAATGCCAATCCCAAGATAACTAAGATATTGGAATTACCAAAGACTTTATTTAATTTTTGGCTGTGCCATGCAGCTTGAAAGATCTTAGTTTCCCTTGGTTTCCCGACCAGGGATCGAACTTGGACCCCAGCAGTCAAAGCTCTGAGTCCTAACCATTGGACCACCAGGGAATTTTGAGAATGACCAAAAAATTTAAAACAGCTACTCTAGTCATCTTTCAGGAGATTGATACAATGCTCTTAAAATAATTAGAAAAAGTTTTCAGCAAACATGTAGAAATTATTTTTAAAAAGAGAACTGAAGGTAAATATTGGAACTGACAAATAAAATATCAAGAGTAAAAAATTTCATGGTATGGGCTCTATAGCAGAATGAAGATGAAAGACTAAAGTCAGTGAACTTGAAGACAGATCAGTAGAAATATGAAAAACAAAGAGATAACGGGTTAAAGGATAAATAAACAGAGGCTCAGGGATTGCGAAGTAATAATAAAACATCAGATATTTGTTTCTAAAGTAGGTAAGAAGAAGGTTAATGCAGAAAAAATATTTGAAGAACAAAAGGCAGACAATAACCCAAATCTGAGATTTTCCTATTGTCTGCATTCTACTTTCCTTCAGGATTATTTTTTAAGTTTCCTATTAGGAAAATTCACTTCTACTCTGCCTAGTAGACAATTTTCTACTTATTATGTACACTGAAGTGAAAGTGAAAGTTGTTCAGTTGCATCCGACTCTTTGCGACCCCATGGACAGTTTATGGAATTCTTCTGGCCAGAATACTGGAGTGGGTAGCCTTTACATTCTCCAGGGCATCTTCCCAACCTGGAGCTTGAACCCAGATCTCCCACATTGCAGACTGATTCTTTACCAGCTGAGCCACAAGGGAAGCCCATGTACACTAACCTCATTTTTGCAATTATTTATATTTAAACAAACAAACAAACAAAAAAACTAAATTGGAAGTTTCCTGTTTATACTGCTTACTATTCCAGAAATTAAAAATGTGGAACTTTTGGAAAAGGCCTTAGAGGCAGGGGCTTTTTTAGGTGAGTCCATAATAATTTCAAACTTTCTCTAAAGTTATGTTTAGTCTCTCAGTTTTTCTACTTCTATCTCCGTTTTTCACATCACTGACAGAGAATTCACACACATAACTTGTTTTGGAGTGTACACACGTCTGAGCAATAAGCTAAAAATACATTGATTTTATGTTTTCCTTAAAACAAATTCTCATAACTCATGGAGTGAGCTATGGAGAGCCAGGTAACAGAACTAGGCTTTAGAAGACATGGGCTTAAGTTATCATAGAACCTAAGTTTTGCACTAAAGTTTTAATACATTTACATCACAAGCTAGATAAATTTATAATAAAGCAATCAATTCAGCCTCCCAATTTGTTCAAAACAGTGGATACCAACCACAAATTGTCTAGCTATGCTTGGGGACAATGATGATCAAGGTCAGAAAAGAGAACTGACATAAATATGACACAATGATCACACAAGTTAAGAACAGTACATGTATGGTGAGGGTCAAGGCAGTAATTCCTACTTAAGAGGCTTTCTCTTCCAATGAAGACAATGACATGCAAAAAGGTAACACAACTGCATAGCTCACAAATCAGAGGTTGGCTTGATTATGGGTACAAAACTTCCACAAAAGTAAACAAAAGTTTTATAAAGGTGGCAAGATCTCTGTCTCCAACATTTTTCGTTGTCCCTAGATGGAGCATAAAAGCTTGCAACTACAGAGGAAATGGTTTGGATTGTTGGTATAGCAATCTTTTAGTGAGTGCCTAATTATATTTTAGGGAGTTAGTATGTTAGCACAGTGACTCCAGGGGAATAGATTTGATTAATTCTGGTTTGGCAAATCGGGGAGAGCTTTAGAAAGGAGTTGACATTTGCGCTGAGCCTTGAAATACAGGAAGGGATTTTAAGAGTGGTGTCCCAAGCAAATGGCTTATCTTGAGAAAAGACAGAGTTGGAAAACTGTGAGCATGTTCAGGAGAAGGATGTGACTAGAAGTGTGTCTTTAGGGGTTATTTTTGAAGGAATATAAAGGGTGGAGGAATAAATTAAAATCAATGCAATTACTGTTTTTAGGTATCAAACATTCTAAACAGTCTATAATATTTTCATGAGCTTTTAACATATATCTACAGATGATAGATGTGTCAAGAAGTAGGGATTTTAGCATTCCTATAATCTTGAGATTGACCTATTAATGGTCATAGAGAAATAATCTTTTTATACAAAACTTTCTTTGGTGTCCTGTCACAAGATTAAATGAACTTTGCCTAAGATGTTAATTTTATTCAAACAAATGTTTGCTGGGCCATGCAGAGACAACAGGACACAGGGGGATTTTAACAAACAAACTTTGCTAGGCTCCTCCTTGTTTACCACACCTAGTTCATAGTAGAGTGACCTATGGTGATAGTTCCCTTTCTGGAAGAGGTCCTCTGCCTACATTCTTTCATTCAGTTAGGGGAAAGGTCAAAGTTTCTTCCTGATTATTCAGGGCCTTGATTGTTTTTAGCTCAAAATAATCCATATGCTAAAGAGATATTTTGATGTGGCAAATTTTATTCCTCTGTACAGGTATAGAGAACTGAGTGGGTATTTTTCAGAAAAGAAAGTGATATGATATATCTTACACTACCTAATGGAAATTGAATGTATCCAGGCTGGTGGAATGATGTATTGAATAATAATGGTGTCAAGCTTGGTGAGATCTGTGATAAGTAGTTTATAGTTGTGGCTTCTTAGCTATCAGCAACTATGCCCTATTATTCACGCTGAATGTTGTACCTCAAGAATATCTCTAACCAGCACCTTTAGCATTACCTTTCACATTACAGAGGGAGCCAATGGAACGGAGTCATCAGGTGTGTTTGGAGGACTAGAGAAAAAGTAAATGTGGAAGTTCATATAACATATACCTAGATATTTAAAATATATTAATCAATATACTAAAATTTCAAATTAAATAAAATATGTTGCACACCCTATGTTGACAAATACACTTGCATAAAGATATGGAAGAACAGGCTGAAACTGAGAGTTTGGGGAATCCTTGGAGTTCCACGGAAAAATGTGTTGGTGTGGGTGAAAAGTTTTCAGGTTAATTGTTTCACTACCAGCTATATCTAGCACTCAAGGGTCCTCATTTGTGAGAGTTTAAATACACAGACAGAGAATGGCCAGATGATACATGGCAGCAGAATACTAATCCACAGCCTGTGCAACAATCATCCCAGAATGGTCAGTACTTGATTAATAACTGCCAGCTTCCCTAAGTTTTGTCTCCATTTCCTATTCAGAACCAATTGTTGTCATTGTTCAGTGGCTAAGTTGTGTCCAACTCTTTGCATCCCTGGGGACTGCAGTACACCAGTACACCAGGCTCCTCTGTCCTTCACTTTCCCTCAGGCTTTGCTCAAATTCATGTGCATTCAGTCAGTGATGTTATCCAACCATCGTATCCTCTGCTGCCCTCTTCTCCTTTTGCCCTCAATCTTTCCAATCATCAGGGTCTTTTCCAACAAGTCAGCTCTTCACAGCATTTATGCTGCTGCTGCTAAGTAGCTTCAGTCGTGTCCAACTTTGTGCAACCCCATAGACGGCAGCCTACCAGGCTCTCCCGTCCCTGGGATTCTCCAGGCAGGAACACTGGAGTGGGTTGCCATTTCCTTCTCCAATGCATGAAAGTGAAAAGTGAAAGTGAAGTCACTCAGTCTTGTCCAACTCTTAGTGACCCCATGGACTACAGCCTACCAGCCTCCTCCATCCATGGGATTTTCCAGGCAAGAGTACTGGAGTGGGTTGCCATTGCCTTCTCCATCACAACATTTATACTCTTTTGTAAATTGTGTTTTCTGCCTTATATATCTTTATGGTAGGCATCTTATTCATCTTTGTGCCCTGAGGTCTAACACAAAGTTGGAATTCAATGAAGTACTATTTGTTTATGAAAAACTATTAACTATATGTAAAAACACGATAAATTTTCCTCCCACAATTCAAAGAATGGGATGGCTAAATATTTACTTAGCTTTACTAGTTTCGAAGTCTTACTTCCTACATTGGAGAGAAACTGGAAAATTTTAAATGACTCCTTTCAGTTCAGTTCAGTCACTCAGTCGTGTCTGACTCTTTGTGACCCCATGAATTGCAGCACACTAGACCTCCCTGTCCATCACCAACTCTCAGAGTTCACTCAAACTCATGTCCATTGAGTCGGTGATGCCATCCAGCCCTCTCATCCTCGGTCGTCCCCTTCTCCTCCTGCCCCCAATCCCTCCCACCATCACAGTCTTTTCCAATGAGTCAGCACTTCGCATGTGGTGGCCAAAGTACTGGAGTTTCAGCTTTAGCATCAGTCCTACCAAAGAACATCCAGGACTGATCTCCTTCAGAATGGACTGGTTGGATCTCCTTGCAGTCCAAGGGACTCTCAAGAGTCTTCTCCAACACCACAGTTCAAAAACATCAATTCTTTGGTGCTCAGCTTTCTTCACAGTCCAACTCTCACATCCATACATGACCACTGGACTCCTTTACTGCCATCAGTTCTAATATTCAAAGCTTGTTGCAAAATATTTTTTTGTTTTGAGGGGAGAAATGTTTTCCATTGTTTTTCTGTGGAGAGTTGAGAAAGTCTGAAACTTTTGAAAGGGGTAATATAATCAGTTCTGAGGATTTTTCCTTTAGCTGTTGGTCTTAAATTGTGTTTTTATATTGTAAGGCACCTAGGGAAGCATTGGCCTGATAGGTGCAATATAAATGAGAAATATTTAAAAAATACAGCTCTGGAACCTGATAACAGGATTTCTATTATTTCACTGTTGTTTTGTTCTGCATTATTTTGTTGTTCTCATTGTTTCCAGTGGGGTTATCTTCAAGACAATTTAAATCTAGTTTTTCTTGAGGCACTAAGTATACCAAAGCTCTTCTGTCAACCCATTGATTAAAAGTCAATTTTACATTTTTCTAGAAATTAGGGCAGGTACCTCCTAAGAAATAGTAGTCTTTCACTTTAATCACTTGTGAGCACCTCCTGTGGTTTCATTTGGAATTTTATGGAGAATTATAAAAGTCCTGGCAATGATATTTCCATGGGAAGAGAGAAAGATGAAACCACTCTTGGAAATTTTGAATCCTGACTGGAGCAAAGAAATTAGCATTTGGAATCAATGGTATAGCATAAACGTGAAAAAATGCCTGATAAGCAGCTTCCCATTATTCCAGAATTACTGTGAACAGAAAGTACAGAAATTTTCAATTGAATGAATTGGAATGCTCTCGCATAAGGAATGTTTCTGTGGGTTATTTGTTTTTCCAAAAGGGGTCAAAAATGTATCTGAACCTTGTTGATTAGGAAAGAACTTCCACAGAAAGACATCTTCTTTATGTTCTGTAAAATATGCATGGTAGGTCTTCATTTTGGAAAATAAATATCCTCTTAACTGGTACAGAAATAATGGGTTCCCATCTTCATTGAACTCCCTGAATTGAAACTAAGCCCAGCTATCTACAACTATAATATATAACCTCAAAAGGTCATAAAGGATAATTGTAACTTCATGGAAATAGCTATTTGCTAAGTTGTATATTAAGAGATCACAGAAGTGCTTACTAAAAGGAAAAGATTTCTTCATCTCTCTCTTCCCCAGTATCTCACCCTTTCTAAAGTTAAAATATCTGTCACTAAGAGAAGATGTAATTTCCTTAGCCCTGAATTTTCAGACTTCAGCCCTCCATGTGATTGCTTGATTCTTCTTGAAATCAGGTGAAAATATTCACTGTACTAGAAAAAACTTCCTCAATAATTGAAAAAAATTTCAATTGATGTTTAAGGGAAGAGAACCATGGTGGTACACTAATTTGCTGAAAAAATTCAAGACTTTAATAAACAGATCCTTTGTGTGTGTGCTACCACTGATGCCATATAGGTATGTGACCCTGGGAAAAATCATGTATTCTCAATTTTTCTATTTTTGAAACCTTGACAATGCAAAATTGGCCTTCCTAATTTAGAGTGTATTTATGAGACAAGAACTAAAATTATTACTGTTGTTTGCCTTCCTCTCAAGAAAGCACTATGCAAATACAAATAATCAGTAGAATATAAAGAATGAAACACTGAACCAAACCAGGAATCTCTGCAATGAATCTCTACAGTGCCAAAAGAGACATTATTTTCCTATACAACCAGATAAGAATGCCAACATATGTTATCCTAAATATCATTATTTTTCCATTAATAGCCTATTATGAACATATCATTCAACATTCTTTCTAAACCACCTCGAATTTTCTTCTTTTCTTTTTTTCTTTCCTTCCTTCACTCTATTCTTTTTCTATTCCTATATTCCTCCCTTTCAACATTTACTGAGGACCCAATATTTTTCAAGACAATAGAAAAATACAGAGTACAAAAAAAAATGGTATTCTAGAAGGCTTAAAGAAAATGAAGTGTGTTACAATAGGAAGCTGTAAGTATTTTCACTTGACTGTATCTAAGGGTATAAGAAAAAGCATGGTAAGAGATGAAGCTGGAGAAGTAGGCAGGGGACAGATCAGGGAAGGCCTTAGGTACTTTCTAAAGGGGTTTCTATTTTATTCTACAGGTAATACAGAGCTAGTGACGAATTTAATATTTTTGAACACTTTTATTCTGTCAACTGTAAGGGGAAAGGAAAGGTGTGCAAAAACTTTGTAGGAAAATCAGTTGTAATAGGGTTTTAAGAATATTGTTGAAAGATACTAAGAGTGTGAAATTGTGATTGCTGCCTTGGAGATGGTGAAGAAGGGACAGAATTGAGATACATAAAAGGAAGTACAGAAGGGATGGATGGATAATATGTAGAATGAGAAAAGGAGAGAATTTTAAAGGATGACTACAGGAGAAGGTGCAATCTGGGGAGACAACAATGAGTTCAGTTTTACACATGTGAAATTTGATTGAGAGCCATTTGTAAGGAGAGAGCCTATAGGGAGATATCAATAGTATCTCAGTGTTTTCACATATCCTGTTTCCTCACCTTGAACATTTATTATTATTATTATTTAGCCACTCCATGGCATGTGGGATCTCAGTTCCCTGACCAGGGATTGAACACATGTCCCCTGCACTGAAGCATAGAGTCTTAACCACTAGACCACCAGGGAAGTCCTCTAAACATCAGTTCTTAATCTCTTGGTTTGATTAATTCCTTGTTATCTTTTAAGTCTTATCCAAAATTATTGCTCAAAGATGTTAAGTCCCCTTCCTCATTTATTTGCTACCACAGTATTCTGTAATTTTCACTCCTAGAACTCCTAATACTTTATTTATATTTACCTGAACCATTATTTAATATCCATCCCTCCCAGTAAGTGGTAGAATCCATGAGAACAGGGTAAAACATCTGTATCCTTTTCTGCTGTATCTCCCAAACCCAAAAAGAGTGCCTGATGAAGATAAATGATTCTTAAGTGAATAAGTTTGAGTTTGGTTTTAGGGGATAGCTCTGCCTCAAGGTGGGCTACCCTGGGGGCTCAGATGGTAAAGAATCTGCCTGTAATGTGAGTGACCTGGGTTCAATCTCTGGGTCAGGAAGATCCCTTGGAGAAGGGCATGGCAACCCACTCCTGTATTCTTGCCTGGAGAATCCCATGGACAGAGGAGATTGGTGAGCTACATTCAATGGGGTTGCAAAGAATCGGACACAACTGATAGACTAACACTACACTTCATTGCCTAAAGTGGAGTTGCATAGGGTGTTAACATATCAATTACTGGTAGGAGATTGACCAAACAAAGCCATGAGAGTGGATGGAATTGCCTCAGTACAATGCATAGAATGGCCCAAGCATACAAGATGAAAGAAATTAGAAAGTAAGTTCCATGAGGTAGGAACATTGATTTGTTTACTTCTATATCTATGGAGCTTACAACAGGTCTGGGCTAAATAAGTATGATAATTTTTTTGGGGGGGGGGATCAAGTCAGTTCATTTCAGTCACTCAGTCGTGTCTGACTCTTTGTGACCCCATGAACTGCAGCACACCAGGCCTCTGGGGGTGGGGTATAGAGTACTTTATTGAGGGTACTCAAGAAGGTAGGGCTCCCTAAGCCCCTCCCCTTCCTCAGGGCGTCTGGGATAGAAACCGTGTGGAGACTGGGAGATTCTCAGTGTGGAGCATGATAATATTTTTAAGGAAGCAAAGGATTGAAATACTATTGTCGTCTGATTCTATCTGTCTCTTATTATAGTTGTACGTACTTTTCAGGTGGTTGTTTTGTTTCATGAGTAGCTTTTATCTGAGGCTTTTAGCTACTGCATTTGTTAGTTCTCAGCTATTAAAATTATTTTGGGGAATGAAAATAATGAAAGTCCAGGTCCAAGTCTGTGTACATTTCTAAAGAAAGAATGAGCCCTAGGCACCATAAAATTAGTGTTAGTCACACTTGTTTGCTGCTATACAACAACATTGGGCAGGGTTTTATTTTGAAACTCACATGAAAAAGTGGAAGGAGGCCTTAGATTATAGTCTATCTTTCCTGGGGATCTGGAGGAAGAAAGGGAGAAAGGCTTGGAAGAGTGAATGCTGAGGGTAAGGGAATCACCTTGTATGCATTTTTTTCAATGCTTTACAGTAGCAAGGCTTTTGCACTGTCCTGATTTAAAGTGAAGACACTTGCAAAGTGAGATTAAACTGTAGATTTATTTGAAGAAAGAGACAGGTGGTCATTATCCCAAAGCATAAATAGGGGAGAACTAAGGATGAAAATGTAAAACCACTCACCATACTGTTCTTTCATCACTGCCTCCATTAAGCAGTCTTTTTCTCCCAGGTAGCACTTAGCAAAGCACCATTTTCTAAAGTTTTTTTTTTTCCTTCTTTCACTTTTATCAAAGTAATATGTATATATATTTGTGGGGTTATTTTTTTGGGGGTAACTTTATACACATTGAACATCAACTTCTCTATTTCCCCTTCCCCCCATTCCCTGGCAACTGCCATTCTATTCTCTGCTTCTGGGAGTCTGACTATTTTAGATACCTCATATAGTGGAATCATGCAGTATTTGTCCTTCTGTAACTGACTGACTTCACTTAGTGCAGTGCCATCTACATTGTCACAAATGGTGGGATTTCCTTCTTTTTAAGGATGAATATTCTGTTGTATGTATATACCACATTTTCTTTTGTCCATTATTCTGCTGATGGATATTTGAGTTGGGATATTTTATCTGTTGTGAATAATTCTGTACATAGTTAAAAAATGCCCCTAGATTTATGATAGCAGTTAAATAGCAGTTATCATAGCAGTTAAATATGGTACTGTTAAATAGCAGTACCCTGCTTTACTTATCTCTTCCACATTTTCTTTCTTCAGTCTTGTTTTTTTACATAGTTTTTTCCTCCAGATTTCTAAATGGTGTGCTAATACTATAAATGATTGTTAAATAAACATGTACAAACAGATTAAAGAACAATATTTATGCCAAGTTGCCAACTTTTTGGCAGATGCAAGCTTAACAAGACTTTCTTCTTATATCCTACGTTATCACTTGATTTTAAAAATACACACTTTATGATTTGTTGCAGGACACTGCTGTGAATAATCAGCAATTAATTTAAAAAATTATTCAACCAGAAAAAATTTTTTAATATTTCCTTTTGAATTGCTGTTATGGAACCTAACAATTTAGTCATCTTATACCACTGTCCCTTACCACATTTCACCTTCCTTTTTCCTAATATTGTTATAGCAATATCTAGTTTACTTTTCATTTGATGTGTACATTTTCCTTATTTTTAATGCAACTGACCCTCTGCATCCATGGGCTCCACATCAGCAGATTCATCCAACCAAATGTTGAAAATATTCAGGAAAAAAACGATTCCAGAAAGTTCTAAAAAGCAAAACTTGAGTTTGCCATGTGCTGGCAATGGTTTACATTGTATTAGGCATTTTAAGTAATCTAGAGACGATTTAGAGTATATGGGAGGATGTGTGTGGGTTAATACAAATACTACATCATTTTATATAAGAGACTTGAGCATTCTTAGATTTTGGAATTCATGTGGGTCCTGAAACCAGTCTCCCCCCACCCCAATGGATACTGAGGGATGGCTCTATATGTAAGTATTATGTTGACTGGGTCCCCAGTGTGTAGTTTGACTACATTTCCTTTCTTAGAAAATCTATTATTTTTCCTGGACTTAATAGTTGTCTTGCCTTTCCATTTCACTTGGTTTCCTTTGGCACTCTTCATTTATGATTCCAAATTCTCTAATATTGTAGAATTGTAAAACTCCCTTGAATACTATATTCTACATGGTCAAATAAATTATTCTTGGTTTCATTTTAAATCTTTTACCATGTATTATACTTAACTCAGGAAAGATCCCTTGGAGGAAGACACTGCAACCCACTCCAGTATTCTTGCCTGGAGAATCCTGAGAACAGAGGAGCCTGGTGGGTGGCAGTCCATAGGGTTGCACAGAATCGGACAGGACTGACGTGACTTAGCACACATGAATGCACACATGTTTACCTTAGAAGCTTCTTTCTGTCTGGAAACGCTAATCCTTTAGTTCTGGGAAATTTTATTAACTTCTTTAATTCTCTTTCTGGCATTTTCTTTGCTCTCTTTCTGAAACTCCTGTACTACTTGCCTGATGAGTTAGATTGATTCTTTAATTTTTTTGATTCTTTAATTTTTATACTCTTATTTTCTACATTTTTGTCTGCTCAATTATTTTCTCAGCTTTAATCTTCAGTTTTACGAATTATTTTTTAAATTTTTATCATTTAAAAAACTTCATTACTGAAACTGCAAACAAAAAAGTGGAGAGAGAACCTTAAAACTGTGATGCACCTATCATTCAGTTTAATGATTAACTTTTTACTAATATTTCATTTCTCTGTAGTTTCTGTGGAGAAGGAAAAGGCAACCTGCTCGTTTTCTTGCCTAGAGAATCCCACGAACAGAGGAGCCTGGTGGCTACAGTCCATGGTGTCACAAAGAGTCGGACACAACTGAGTGACTGAGCAGCAGCACCACCATATATTTGTTGAATGAAACAATGAAAACACAAATGAAAAACATCTGTATTTAAAGGCTTGAGAGCTCTTCACATATGTGGACTTAGTTATCATGCTTCCCATACATCTCCTTTCTCTGCACAGAAATTCCCAGATTTCCTCTACCACCCCTCCCATATAGTTGGCAGACTTTTTATTTCTTCATCCCCTGTCTGCTAAGAAGACCATGTCACTCTTAAAAGGCATCTCTCCCACAAATTAACCCAACATTCACAATGTGGTCTGATCAGTGGAAGAAAATAAACTCCTTTATTGTGGACCTTACATCTAGGTGAATGCAGACTATTTCACAATTTTCATGTCAACAATACATCTCCCACATTCACTCTGAGTCAAAAGAAATATCTCTTTTACTTAAGAAACTCTTAAGGAATTCTATCCTTCTCCTAAACTTTGGAGTAAGTTTTTACTAAATAGTAGAATCCATCACTGTAGTTTTGATTTATCATTTCAGCCTGTCAGATTTTTTTTTGGTTTTATATATAATAGTATTAAGTCAAGCTACGGAATCTACAAATTTGATAAGCTTATCTATGTTCTTTGTCTTAAGTTTTTGATAAAAATAGAAATGATTAAGTTTAATATCCAAGTCCTATAATTTTCCATTAAGGATAACCCTCCAGATGCAGGAGACCTAGGTTTGATCTGTGGGTTGGAAAGATCCCCTGGGGAAGGGAACAGCTACCCACTCCCGTATTTCTGCCAGGAGAGTTCCACAGACAGAGGAACCTGGCAGGCTAGAGTCCATGGGGTTGCAAAGAGTTAGACATGACTGAGTGACTTTCACTTTCATAATTTTCCTCTAGGGACAACCTTCCAGATATGGATCCCATTTATGAACCAATACTCTCCGTGTATATCATGAAATCCCCTAACTTACATCTCTCTCTCTCTTTTTTTTTTTTTTTAGTTTTTTATTTTTTTTAATTTTAAAATCTTTAATTCTTACATGTGTTCCCAAACATGAACCCCCCTCCCACCTCCCTCCCCATAACATCTCTGTGGGTCATCCCCATGCACCAGCCCCAAGCATGCTGTATCCTGCGTCAGACATAGACTGGCGACTCAATTCTTACATGATAGTATACATGTTAGAATGCCATTCTCCCAAATCATCCCACCCTCTCCCTCTGAGTCCAAAAGTCCGTTATACACAGCTGTGTCTTTTTTCCTGTCTTGCATACAGGGTCATCATTGCCATCTTTCTAAATTCCATATATATGTGTTAGTATACTGTATTGGTGTTTTTCTTTCTGGCTTACTTCACTCTGTATAATCGGCTCCAGTTTCATCCATCTCATCAGAACTGAATCAAATGAGTTCTTTTTAACGGCTGAGTAATACTCCATTGTGTATATGTACCACAGCTTTCTTATCCATTCATCTGCTGATGGACATCTAGGTTGTTTCCATGTCCTGGCTATTATAAACAGTGCTGCAATGAACATTGGGGTACATGTGTCTCTTTCAATTCTGGTTTCCTCGGTGTGTATGCCCAGCAGTGGGATTGCTGGGTCATAAGGTAGTTCTATTTGCAATTTTTTAAGGAATCTCCATAAAAGCTATATATGACAAACCCAAAGCAAACATTATCCTCAATGGTGAAAAATTGAAAGCATTTCCCCTAAAGTCAGGAACAAGACAAGGGTGTCCACTTTCACCGCTACTATTCAACATAGTTCTGGAAGTTTTGGCCACAGCAATCAGAGCAGAAAAAGAAATAAAAGGAATCCAAATTGGAAAAGAAGAAGTAAAACTCTCACTGTTTGCAGATGACATGATCCTCTACATGGAAAACCCTAAAGACTCCACCAGAAAATTACTAGAGCTCATCAATGAATATAGTAAAGTTGCAGGATATAAAATCAACACACAGAAATCCCTCGCATTCCTATACACTAATAATGAGAAAGTAGAAAAAGAAATTAAGGAAACAATTCCATTCACCATTGCAATGAAAAGAATAAAATACTTAGGAATATATCTACCTAAAGAAACTAAAGACCTATATATAGAAAACTATAAAACACTGATGAAAGAAATCAAAGAGGACACTAATAGATGGAGAAATATACCATGTTCATGGATTGGAAGAATCAATATAGTGAAAATGAGTACACTACCCAAAGCAATTTACAAATTCAATGCAATCCCTATCAAGCTACCAGCCATATTTTTCACAGAACTAGAACAAATAATTTCAAGATTTGTATGGAAATACAAAAAACCTCGATATGCCAAAGCAATCTTGAGAAATAAGAATGGAACTGGAGGAATCATCTTGCCTGACTTCAGGCTCTACTACAAAGCCACAGTCATCAAAACAGTATGGTACTGGCACAAAGACAGACATATAAATCAATGGAACAAAATAGAAAGCCCAGAGATAAATCCACACACATATGGTCACCTTATCTTTGACAAATGAGGCAAGAATATACAATGGAGTAAAGACAATCTCTTTAACAAGTGGTGCTGGGAAAACTGGTCAACCACTTGTAAAAGAATGAAACTAGATCACTTTCTAACACCGCACACAAAAATAAACTCAAAATGGATTAAAGATCTAAATGTAAGACCAGAAACTATAAAACACTCTCTGACATAAATCACAGCAGGATCCTCTATGATCCACCTCCCAGAATTCTGGAAATAAAAGCTAAAATAAACAAATGGGATCTAATTAAAATTAAAAGCTTCTGCACAACAAAGGAAACTATAAGCAAGGTGAAAAGACAGCCTTCTGAATGGGAGAAAATAATAGCAAATGAAGCAACTGACAAACAACTAATCTCAAAAATATACAAGCAACTCCTGCAGCTCAATTCCAGAAAAATAAACGACCCAATCAAAAAATGGGCCAAAGAACTAAATAGACATTTCTCCAAAGAAGACATACGGATGGCTAACAAACACATGAAAAGATGCTCAACATCACTCATTATCAGAGAAATGCAAATCAAAACCACAATGAGGTACCACTTCACACCAGTCAGAATGGCTGCGATCCAAAAATCTGCAAGCAATAAATGCTGGAGAGGGTGTGGAGAAAATGGAACCCTCCTACACTGTTGGTGGGAATGCAAACTAGTACAGCCACTTTTTTTTTTTTTAGAATTTTTAGATCCTGTAAAATGAGTAAAATTCTTTATTTACTTATTTTAAATGGAGGCTAATGAGTTTACAATATTGTAGTTGTTTTTGCGATACATTGACATGAATCAGCCATAGGTGTACATGTGTTCCCCATCCTGAACCTCACTCCCACATCCCTCCCCATCCAATCCCTCTGGGTCATCCCAATGCACTGCCCTGAGCACCCTGTCTCATGCAAATAACCTGGACCGGTGACCTGTTTCACATATGATAATATACTTGTTTCAATGCTATTCTTTCAAATCATCCCACCCTCGCCTTCTCCCACAGAGTCCAAAAGACTGTTCTATACATCTGTGTTTCTTTTGCTGTCTCTCATATAAGGTCATTGTTACCATCTTTCTAAATTCCATACATATGTGTTAGTATACTGTATTGGTGTTTTTCTTTCTGGCATACTTCACTCTGTATAATAGGATGCAGTTTCATCCACCTCATTAGAATTGATTCATATGTATTCTTTTTAATGGCTGAGTAATATTCCATTGTGTATAGGTACCACAGCTTTCTTATCCATTCATCTGCTGATGGACATCTAGGTTGTTTCCATGTCCTGGCTATTATAAACAGTGCTGGGATGAACATTGGGGTACATGTGTCTCTTTCAATTCTGGGTTCCTCGGTGTGTATGCCCAACAGTGGGATTGCTGGGTCATATGGCAGTTCCTTTTCCAGTTTTTTAAGGAATCTCCACATTGTTCTCCATAGTGGCTGTACTAGTTTGCATTCCCACAAACAGCATAAGAGGGTTCCCTTTTCTCCACACCCTCTCCAGAATTTATTGCATGTAGAATTTTGGAGAGCAGCCATTCTGCCAGGCATGAGATGGTACCTCATTGTGGTTTTGATTTGCATTTCTCTGATAATGAGTGATGTTGAGCATCTTATCATGGGTTTGTTAGCCATCTGTATGTCTTCTTTGGAGAAATGTCTGTTTAGTTCTTTGGCCCATTTTTTGATTGGGTCATATATTTTTCTGGAATTGACCTGCAGGAGTTGTTTGTATATTTTTGAGGCTAATTCTTTGTCCATTGCTTCATTTGCTATTATTTTCTCCCAATCTGAAGGCTGTCTTGTCACCTTGCTTATAGTTTCTTTCATTGTGCAAAAGCTTTTAATTTTAATTAGGTCCCATTTGTTTGTTTTTGTTTTTATCTCCATTACTCTAGGAAGTGGGTCATAGAGGATCCTGTTGTGATTTATGTCAGAGAGTGTTTTGCCTATGTTTACCTCTAGGAGTTTTATGGTTTCTGGTCTTACATTTAGATCTTTAATCCATTTTGAATTTATTTTTGTGTATGGTGTTAGGAAGTGCTCTAGTTTCATTTTTTTACAAGTGGTTGACCAGTTTCCTCAGCACCACTTGTTAAAGAGATTGTCTTTTCTCCATTGTATATTCTTGCCTCCTTTTTCACGGATAAGGTGTCCATAGGTCTATGGATTTATCTCTGGGCTTTCTATTTTGTTCCATTGATGTATATTTCTGTCTTTGTGCCAGTACCATACTGTCTGGATGATTGTAGCTTTGTAGTAGAGCACGAAGTCGGGAAGGTTGATTTCTCCAGTTCCATTCTTCTTTCTCAAGATTGCTTTGTCTATTCAAGTTTTTTTTTTTTTTTGTATTTCCATACAAATTGTGAAATTATTTGTTCTAGTTCTGTGAAAAATACCGTTGGTAGCTTGATAGGGATTGCATTGAATCTATAGATTGCTTTGGGTAGTATACTCATTCTCACTATATTGATTCTTCTGATCCATGAACAGAGTATATTTCTCCATCTATTTGTTTCCTCTTTGATTTCTTTCATCAGTGTTTTATAGTTTTCTATACATAGGTCTTTTGTTTCTTTAGGTAGATTTCTTTCTAAGTATTTGTTCTTTTCATTGCAATGATGAATGGAATTCTTTCCTTCTCTTTCAGTTTCCTCATTGTTAGTGTATAGGAATGCAAGGGATTTCTCTGTGTTAATTTTATATCCTGCAACTTTACTATATTCATTGATTAGCTCTAGTAATTTTCTGGTGGAGTCTTTAGAGTTTTCTATTTAGAGGATCATATCACCTGCAAACAGTGAGAGTTTTACTTCTTCTTTTCCAATCTGGATTCCTTTTATTTCTTTTTCTGCTCTGATTGCTGTGGCCAAAACTTCCAGAACTATGCTGAATAGTAGTGGTGAGAGTGGGCACCCTTGTCTTGTTCCTGACTTTAGGGGAAATGCTTTCAATTTTTCACCATTGAGCATAATAGTTGCTGTGGGTTTGTCATATATAGCTTTTATTATGTTGAGGTGTGTTCCTTCTATGCCTGCTTCCTGGAGGGTTTTTATCATAAATGAATGTTGAATTTTGTCAAAGGCTTTCTCTGCATCTATTGAGATAATCATATGGTTTTTATCTTTCAGTTGGTTAATGTGGTATATTACATTGATTGATTTGCAGATATTGAAGAATGCTTGCATCCTGGGATAAAGCTCACTTGGTCATGATTTATGATCTTTTTCATATGTTGTTGGATTCTGTTTGCTAGAATTTTGTTAAGGATTTTTGTGTCTATGTTCATCAGTGATATTGGCCTGTAGTTTCCCTTTTTTTGTGGCATCTTTGTCAGGTTTTGGTATTAGATTGATGGTGGCCTCATAGAATGAGTTTGGAAGTTTACCTTCCTCTGCAATTTTCTGGAAGAGTTTGAGTAGGATAGTGTTACGTCTTCTCTAAATTTTTGGTAGAATTCAGCTCTGAAGCCATCTGGTCCTGGGCTTTTGTTTATTGGAAGATTTCTGATTACAGATTCAATTTCCATGTTTGTGAAGAGTCTGTTAAGATTTTCTATTTTTTCCTGGGTCAGTTTTGGAAAGTTGTGCTTTTCTAAGAATTTGTCCATTTCTTCCAAGTTGTCCATTTTATTTGCATATAAGTTGCTGATAATAGTCTCTTATGATCCCTTGTATTTCTGTGTTTTCTTTTGTGATCTCTCCAATTTCATTTCTAATTTTGTTGATTTTATTTTTCTTCCTTTGTTTCTTGATGAGTCTGGCTAATGGTTTGTCAATTTTATTTAACTTGTCAAAGAACCAGCTTTTGGTTTTGTTAATTTTTGCTCTGGTCTCTTTTGTTTCTTTTGCATTTATTTCTGCCCTAATTTTTAAGATTTCGTTCCTTCTACTAACACTGGGATTTTTCATTTCTTCCTTCTCTAGTTGCTTTAGGTATAGAGTTAGGTTATTTATTTCACTTTTTTTCTTATTTCTTGAGGTAAACCTGTATTGCTATGAACCTTCCCCTTAGCACTGCCTTTACAGTGTCCCATAGGTTTTGGGTTGTTGTGTTTTCATTTTCATTCATTTCTATGCATATTTTGATTTCTTTTTTTATTTCTTCTGTGATTTGTTGGTTATTCAGCAGCGTGTTGTTCAGCCTCTATATGTTGACATTTTAATAGTTCTTCTCCTGTAATTAAGATCTAATCTTACTGCATTGTGGTCAGAAAAGATGCTTGGAATGATTTCAATGTTTTTGAATTTACCAAGGCTAGATTTATGGCCCAGGATGTGATCTATCCTGGAGAACGTTCCCTGTGCACTTGAAAAAAAAGGTGAAATTCATTGTTTTGGGGTGAAATGTCCTATAGATATCAATTAGGTCTAACTGGTCTATTGTATCATTTAAAGTTTGTGTTTTCTTGTTAGTTTTCTGTTTAGTTGATCTATCCATAGGTGTGAGTGGGGTATTAAAGTCTCCCACTATTATTTTGTTATTGTTTATTTCCCCTTTCATACTTGTTAGCATTTGCCTTACATATTGCCATGCTCCTATGCATATATATTTATAATAGTTATATCTTCTTCTTGGATTGATCCTTTGATCATTATGTAGTGGCCTTCTTTGTCTCTTTTCACAGCCTTTGTTTTAAAGTCTATTTTATCAGATATGAGTATTGCTACTCCTGCTTTCTTTCGGTCTCTATTTGCATGGAATATCTTTTTCCAGCCCTTCACTTTCAGTCTGTATGTGTCCCTTGTTTTGAGGTGGGTGTCTTCTAGACAACATATATAGGGGTTTTATTTTTTAATCCACTCAGCCAGTCTTTGTCTTCTGATTGGGGCATTCAACCCATTTACATTTAAGGTAATTATTGATAAGTATGATCACATTGCCATTTATTTTATTGTTTTGCATTTGAATTTATACATCCTTTCTATGTTTCCTGTCTAGAGAATATACTTTAGCATTTGTTGGAGAGCTGGTTTGGTGGTGCTGAATTATCTCAGCTTAAGAACATTCTTAAATACTGCCTCTTTTTTAAAAAATCAAGAAAACTTATTGAAAATAAAACTAAGCAAGAGAAAATTATCAAGATTAAATCCTATTCAAATTTATTATAAAAATAATAGAGAATGAGCAAGATAATTTGGCACAGACAATAAAAGATCTCCAGAAATATGTGCCCTAAAAGCAGATCAAAACAGCAAGATACTACTCTAAAACAAGCAAGAAGATTTAAGATAATAATCCATTTAAAATCAGAATTATAAAAATTCAGAAACAAGATGAAAGAAGTAAAAAATAATTTCTGAAATAAAACTATAGTCACAAGGCACACTAGTGAATAAATAAAACAGTTACTTTCTTACAATAAAGAAAAGACAAAAAGGGAAATTATTAAAATAAAGAAAAATATTTGAAAGAAAGTAAAAAATATAATAAAATAGAGAGAATGGACATAAAAATATTATATTTGATAAAGAAAAGCAAAGTAAGGAAAGAGAACAAAAGTAAAAAACCTAATTCAATAGAATGTTCCTAAAAATAATTTAAAATATTTGAAAGTACATATTGAAAGAGCATACTGTGCACATGAGAATATTGACACAAGACTATAAACACCAGAACATATTTTATTAAAATAACAAGATTTAAATAAAATAATATCCTTTGGGCAAGTAGGAAAAAAAGCTTACAAAAAAAGGAAAATTAAATTATTATCAGACTTTTTTGAGAGCAATGATTTATGCTACACAAAACTAGTAATTTTAAATATTCAAGGAAAGAAAAGTGTGCCAAGTGTTTTATGTTCATCAAAGCTAACTTTCAGCTATAAAGTGCATAAAGTTTTATCAAAATATAGGAACTCAGCAAATACTGTGCCCATGAATCCTTCCCAAGGAATAATAGAAAACAAGCTCCACACACAAAATGACTAGAGAGACCTTAATATAAGAATAGGTTGTTTTAAGCATTAAATATTTAGTTATCTGCAGAACTAAGGGTAAATGAGGTACTAAGAGGGAAAGAGGATATTCTTTGATGGTTATATGCTTTGACAATAAAGATACAATCAGTTCAGTTCAGTCACTTGGTCATGTCTAACTCTTTGCAACCCCATGGACTGCAGCACGCCAGGCTTCCCTATCCATCACCAACTCCCAGATCTTGTTCAAACTTATGCCCATCATATCAGTGATGCCATCCAACCATCTCATCCTCTGTCATCCCCTTCTCCTGCCTTCAATCTTTCCCAGCCTTAAGGTCTTTTCCAAAGAGTCAGTTCTTCTCATCAGGTGGCCAAAGTATTGGAGCTTCAGCTTCAACATCAGTCCTTCCAATGAATATTCAAGACTGATTTCCTTTAGGATGGACTGGTTGGATCCCCTTGCTGTCCAAGGGACTCTCAAGAGTCTTCTCCAATACCACAGTTCAAAAGCATCAATTCTTTGGTGCTCAGGTTTATTTATAGTCCAACTCTTACATCCATACATGATTACTGGAAAAACCATGGTTTCAGCTATACAGAACTTATCAGCAAAGTAATGTCTCTGCTTTTAAATATGCTGTCTAGGTTTGTCATAGCTTTTCTTCCAAGGAGCAAGCGTCTTTTAACTTCATGGCTGCAGTCACCATCTACAGTGATTTTGGAGCCTAAAAAAATTAAGTTTGTCACTGTTTCCATGTTTCCCCATCTATTTGCCATGAAGTAATGGGACTACATGCCATGATCTTAGTTTTTTTGAATGTTGAGTTCAAAACATTGAAATAATAACTGAAAGATTGAGATAATTTTACATGTACTCTATTTTATAACCATTTTAAAAAAGTGGAAAATAGAGTACATGTAAAATTATTTCAGTGTTTCAGTAATCAAATTGTAGGTGGTAATAGTATTGGTATTCTGAGATTAATATATATGGAAATAGAGATAAGTGAGCAGTTATATCCTATTCTAATTTTGCCATCCCCATGCTATGTCCTTAAGGAGCAGAGTTTTCAGTGTAGAGGAAAAGAGATAAAAATTTTGCAGAAAGAAAGTTAATTAAAACTCTATAAACATGAACATGAATAGGATATATATATATATATACATATATATAATGCAATATATATATATATAGATATAGATAGATATATAGATACATTTTCCTTAAGAATTCGTATTGATATTCCTATCATGGTCACTAATACAGACGTATGGGGCTTCCCAGGTGGCACTAGTGGTAAAGAACCAACTTGCCAATATAGGAGACATTAGTGATACAGGTATGATCCCTGGGTTGGGAAGATCCCCTGGAGAAGGGCATGGCAACTCATTCCAGTATTCTTGCCTTTAGGATCCCCATGGACAGAGGAGCCTGGCAGGCTATATTCCATAGGGTCACAAAGAGTCAGACACAACTGAAACAACTCAGCATGCATGCACACAGTACAGATGTATACATGCTTAAGAACCTTGACAGTGGCCAAGATGGGAGAGTAGGAAGATTCTGAGCTCACCTCCTCCCATGGGCAGACCAAAATTACAATTAATTACAGAGCAAGTATCAATGACAATTACTTCAAGACTACCAGCAAAGATTTTCTACAACTACAGACATAAGGAACCACAAATGAGACAGGTGGAGGGGAAGAGATGGACTATAAATCAAGACTCATACCCTTGGGTTGTGTGACTGACAAACTGGTGGATGATTACAGTTACAGAGTGTCCTCCAAAGAAGCGAAGTGTCCAAGCCACACATGAGGCTCTCCAGCCTGGAAAATTTGGCATTCAAGGCCAGTGGGGCTTACTTTCAGGAGAGTCAGAGGGCTGTGGGAAACAGAGACTTCACTCTTAAAGCGTGCACACAAATTCTCATATGCTCTGGGACTAAGGGCAGAAATAGTAATTTGTAAGACGCCTGGGTCAGGCCTTCTTGCTGATCTTGGCAACTCTCCCAGAGAGGCAGGAGGCATTTGGGACTCACCCTGGGGACACAGATGATGCAAGCAGTATTTAGGGGAGCTTATCTGACAAGGAGGACACTAGTTCTGGCACGTGTCATTTTAGAATCCTCCCTCTAGCTTAGTGCTAGACCCAGCCCTGCCGTTCAGATGGTCATCACCAGTCATTTGATGTCCCAGACCAAGCAGCTAGCTGGATGAGGACACAGCCCCACCTGAGCTCCCACTTGCCCCAGGACCTGGCCCAGTGAAGCAGAGGGTCCAAGACACAACCCAACTCACCAACAGGTCAGCATCAGTACCAGAACCCCTTGTTCCCCAACCCCACCTATATGTGGGCTGATAGCAACTCCAGATCCCCAGGGGACTGCAGTCAGAGACCCCAGGACACAGCTCCATCTACCAGTGAGTTGGTACCATTTCTGGAACCTGATTGGCTTTACCAATCAGGGCCAGCTTCAGGCCTGGGACTACCTGGGGGTGCCCCCTAGCAGGCTGACACCTGGATCCAAGGGTGCCACAGACAGAGATCCCAGTAACTTGGTTCTGCCCATCAGTGAGGGGGCACAGATATAGAGACTAAAAGAAAAATAAATAAATAACATAGAAAAGATCAATGAAATTAAGAAAAGTTCCTTGAAAAGATAAACAAAATTGATAAATGTTTAGTTAGATTCATCAAGAAAAAAGAGGACCTAAACAAATAAAATGAAATAGAAATTACAACCAATACCACAGAAATACAAAGGATCATAAGAGAATACTATGAACAATTATACAACAATAAAATTGACAACCTAGAAGAAATGCACAAATTCCTAGAAATGTGAAACCTCCCAAGACTGAATCAGTAAGATATAGAAAATGTGAACAGACTAATTACCACTAATAAAATTGAATCAATAATCAAAAAGCCACCAACATACAAAAGTCCAGAGCTAGATGGTTTCACAGGTAAATTCTAGCAAACATTTAAAGAAGAGTTAACACCTATCCTTCTCAAACTATTCCAAAAAATTGCAGAGGAAAGAACACTTATGAACTCATTCTATAAGGCAAGCACAACTCTAACGCCAAAACCAGACAAAGATAAGACAAAGAAAAAAAAGAAAATTATAGTCCAATATCATTGAAGAATATAGCTGCAGAAATGCTCAATTAAATAGAAGCACATTGAACTCATAAATACATTAAAAGGAACATACACCATAAACAAGTGAGATTTACTCCAGGGATGTAAGGATGTTTTGATATTCACAAACCAGTCAACATTATACACATTAACAAACTGAAGAATAAAAATCACATGATCATCTCAATAGATGAAGAAAAAGATTTTGACAAAGTTCAACATCCATTTATGGTACAAGCTCTCAACATAGTGGGTATAGAGGGAACATACCTTAACATAATAGAGGCCATACATGACAAGCCCACAGCTAACATACTCAACAGTGAGAAGCTGAAAGCTTTTTCTCTAATATCAGGAACAAGATAATGATGGCTACTCTCACCACTTTTGTTCAACACAGTATTATCATTAGGAGTTTTAGACATAGTAATCAGACAAGAAAAAGAAATAAAATGAATCCAAACTGGAAAGGAAGTTGTAAAACTGTCACTAGTTGCAGATATTATGCATAGAAAACCCTAAAGACACTACCAATAAAATACTGTAAATCACCTATTAATTCAGTACAGTTACATGATATAAAGCCAATATACAGAAATCTGTGGTGATTCTCTACACAAAGAACAAACTATTAGAAAGAAAAATAAATGATCCCATTTGCAATCACATCTAAAAGAATAAAATACCTGTTAATAAATCTAACAAGGAAGGTAAAATACCCATACTCAGAAACTATAAGACACTGATAAAAGAAATTGAAGATAACACCAAGGACAGATGTACCTATGTTCATGAATTGGAAGAATTAATATTGTTAAAATGACCATACAACCTAAGGCAATCTATGGATTCAATACAATCTCTATCAAAATAACAATGACATTTTTCATAGAATTAGAACAAATAATTCTAAAACTTGTATGAAAACACAGAATACCACAAATAATCTAAACAATCTCAAGAAAGAAGTGCAAAACTGAAGGTATCATGCTCCTTGACTTCAAGCTATACTACAAAGCTACAGTCATCAAAACTGTAAGTTATGGGCACAAAAACAGACATGTAGATCAATGGAACAAAATAGAAAGTACAGAAATGGGCCTAAACTTATATGGGCAATTAACCTATAACAAAGGAGGCAAGAATATTCAATGGGAAAACATTAGCCTCTTCAATAAATGGTGTTTGAAGAACTGAACAGCTACATTTAAAAGAATCAAACTGGACTACTTCTCATACCATGTACAATACTGAGCTAAAAACTTAAATGTAAGACCTGAAACCATAAAATTTCTAGAAATAAGACATAGTATCCTCTGTCATAGGTCTTGGTAATATTTTTTTGGATATGTTTCCTCAGACAAGGGAAACAAGATAAAAAATTTAAAAATGGGACTACATCAAACTAAAATACTTTTGCACAAGGAAGGAAGCTATCAACAAAATGAAGAGGCGACCTACTGAATGGAAGAAGATATTTGCATACAGTATATTTGACAAGGGGTTTACATTCAAAAAGTACATAAAGAACACATACAACTCAACATCAAAAATACAAACAATCCAATTAAAATGAGGGCAGAGGACCCGAAAAGACATTTTCCCAAAGAAGATATACAGATGGCCAATAGTAGCTAAAATAGTAAAGAATCTGCCTGCAATGTAGGAGACTTGGGTTCCATCCCTGGGTTGGGAAGATCTCCTGGAGAAGGGAATGGCAACCCACTCCAGTATTCTTGCCTGAAGAAACCCATGGACAGAGGAGCCTGGTGTGCTACTGTCCATGGGGTCACAAAGAGTCAGACACGACTGAGAGACTAGCACGCACACAATATACATAATGAAAAGATGCTCAACATCACTAATCATCAGATAAATGCAAATCAAAACCCCAACGAGATATCACCTCACACTTGTCAGAAGGGCTATAAAAAAAAGACAACAAATAACAAGTGTTGGTGAGAAGGTGTGGAAAAGGGTAACCATTGTGCACTGTTGATGGGAATGTAAATTGGTGCCCCCAATATGGAAAACAGTGTGGAAATTCTTCAAAAATTTAAAAATATAAATACCATGTGATCTAGCAATTCTACTCTTGGATATATATCCAAACAAAACAAAAACCTGAAGATATATATATATACCCTAATATTCACTGCAGTATAATTTACTATAGCCAAGCTATGGAAGTAATCAAAGTGTCCATCAATACATGAGTGGATAAAGAAGATATGGTATGTGTATGTGATAGGCTATTATGCAACCATGAAAAAGAATGTAATGGTGCAATTTGTGATGACATAGATGGACATAGAAAATATTATGATAAGTAAAATAAGTCAGACAGAGAAAGACACATTCTGTACGATTTCACTTATATGTGGGACCTAAAAAACAAATGAACATAAGTAAACATAAATAGATTCATAGATACAGAGAACAAACAAGTTCTGAGAGGGAAAATGGGTAAGGGGGTGAGGAGAAGAATAGGTGAGGGAGATTAAGAGGCATGAATATTCAGTTACAAAATCAATGAGTAATGGTTATGAAATGTACCATGTAAAGAATATAGTCAATAATTATGCAAAATCTTTGTATGGTGACAGATGGTAACTAGACTTACCATGGTAAGCATTTTGAAAAGTGAAGAAATATCAAATCACTATGTTGTGTACCAGGAAATAATACAGTGTTGTTAGTCTATCATACTGCAAAAAGAAAAGAAACAACTTGTAGAAAAAAGGATCAGACTTGTGGTCACCAGAGGTAGGGTTTGGGGAGAGGGGCATTGAATGAAGGTGGTCAAACGTTACAAACTTTCAGTAGTAAGATAAATAAGAAATAGGGATGTAACCACCACTGAGTGACTGAACTGATACAACATGATAAATATAATTAACACTGCTATACATTATATATGAAAGTTGTTAAGGGAGTAAATCCTAAAAATTCTCATAAGAGAAATTTTTTAAATTTCTTTAATATCATATCTATATGAGATGACAGAGGCTTACTATTAATAAGCTTATTTTGATGATCATTTCATTACATATGTAAGTCAAATCATTATACTGTACACCTAAATTTATACAGTGCTGTATGTCAATTATATTTCAGTGAAACTAGAAGAAAATATTTTAAAAAAAGAAAAGAATTTTCTAGGTTAGTTAACTAAAATATCCAGGTACAATCCCAATTCGGCAAAAACGAGCAAGCCTAGTGTCCAGATTGCAGTCTTGAAATATCATTTACCACTATCTAAAACAAGGGCTTCTTGGAGAAATGGTTGATTCCAGGTTAGGGTTTAAAAAAAGTATACAAAACAAACTGGAAATTCTTGTAATGATAGGTAGTAGGGAAGCTACCAAATATGAGTAGGTCAGGTGGACTTAGGAACCGATTTGAAAAGACTCCCACTGACCAAAAAGGGGATAACACAAACTTCTGTAATAATTCCTGCAAAGGACCGAACCCCATTAAATATCTTTAAATCATGAGTTATACAAATATATTTTTTATTTTTTAATATAAATTTATTTATTTTAATTGGGGGTTAATTACTTTGCAATATTGTATTGGTTTTGCCATACATCAACATGAATCCGCCACAGGTATACACGTTTTCCCCATTCTGGACCCCCCTTCCACCTCCCTCCTCCCTCCCCGTACCATCCCTCTGTGTCATCCCAGGGCACCAGCCCCAAGCATCTAGTATCATACATCGAACCTGGACTGGCGATTCGTTTCATATATGATATTATAGATCTTTCAATGCCATTCTCCCAAAGCATCCCACACTCGCCCTCTCCCACAGAGTCCAAAAGACTATACATCTGTGTCTCTTTTGTTGTCTTGCATACAGGGTCATCGTTACCATCTTTCTAAATTCCATATATATGCATTAGCATACTGTATTGGTGTTTTTCTTTCTGGCTTACTTTACTCTGTATAATCGACTCCAGTTTCATCCACCTCATTAGAACTGATTCAAATGTATTCTTTTTAATGGCTGAGTAATACATATACTCCATCATATATGTACCACAGTTTTCTTATCCATTCATCTGCTGATGGACATCTAGGTTGCTTCCATGTCCTGGCTATTATAAACAGTGCTGCAATGAACATTGGGGTACACATGTCTCTTTCAATTCTGGTTTCCTTAGTGTGTATGCCCAGCAGTGGGATTGCTGGGTCATGAGGCAGTTCTATTTCCAGTTTTTTAAGGAATCTCCACACTGTTCTCCATAGTGGCTGTACTAGTTTGCATTCCCACCAACAGTGTAAGAGGGTTCCCTTTTCTCCACACCCTCTCCAGCATTTATTGTTTGTAGACTTTTGGATAGCAGCCATTCTGACTGGCGTGAAATGGTACCTCATTGTGGTTTTGATTTGCATTTCTCTGATAATGAGTGTTGTTAAGCATCTTTTCATGTGTTTGTTAGCCATCTGTATGTCTTCTTTGGAGAAATGTCTATTTAGTTCTTTGGCCCATTTTTTGATTGGGTTGTTTATTTTTCTGGAATTGAGCTGCAGGAGTTGCTTGTATATTTTTGAGATTAGTTGTTTGTCAGTCGCTTAATTTGCTATTATTTTCTCCCATTCAGAGGCTGTCTTTTCACCTTGCTTATAGTTTCCTTTGTTGTGCAGGAGCTTTTAAGTTTAATTAGATCCCATTTGTTTATTTTTGCTTTTATTTCCAATATTCTGGGAGGTGGGTCATAGAGGATCCTGCTGTGATTTATGTCAGAGAGTGTTTTGCCTATGTTCTCCTCTAGGAGTTTTATAGTTTCTGATCTTACGTTTAGATCTTTAATCCATTTTGAGTTTATGTTTGTGTATGGTGTTAGAAAGTGTTCTAGTTTCATTCTTTTACAAGTGGTTGACCAGTTTTCCCAGCACCATTTGTGAAAGAGATAGTCTTTTCTCCATTGTATATTCTTGCCTCCTTTGTCAAAGATAAGGTGTCCATAGTGCGTGGATTTATCTCTGGGCTTTCTGTTTTGTTCCATTGATGTATATTTCGGTCTTTGTGGCAGTACCATATTGTCTTGATGACAGTGGCTTTGTAATAGAGTCTGAAGTCAGGCAGGTTGATTCCTCCAATTCCATTCTTCTTTCTCAAGATTGCTTTGGCTGTTCAAGGTTTTTTGTATTTCCATACAGAGGACGATAGGGAAGCAATTCATTAGCCAAAAAAGTGGTAAATAAAGGGAAGCACATAGCAAATGAGGAGGGTTATCACTGTATAAAAGTATGCAAAACTTGAGGAACAAGTAATATTAGAACATTTCTATTTCAAGCCACAATGAATGAACAGATATAGGCATTAAGTATCAATGAGTGCTAACATTACAAAAGAAGAGACAATCAGATATTTTGTGCCTCCTAAACTCTTGCCATACACTATGTATTCATTTGTAAAAAGTGATAAAAATCTAAGTCTGATATAGTTTCCAGATCCAGCTGCCAATTTATAAGAAACTCAGAGGACAGTGAAGAGGAAAGTGATGATTTTACCATGAGTTTGCAAAATAAGGTTCTAAGACCTAGCGATGCATACCTGGGTGATAAAATTATTTTAAAACATTAAGAATTGATTGCCAAAATGGAAATAATATGTCCTTCAGTTCAGTTCAATCACTCAGTCGTGTCCGACTCTTTGTGACCCCATGAATCACAGCATGCCAGGCCTCCCTGTCCATCACCAACTCCCGGAGTTCACTCAGACTCACATCCATCGAGTCCGTGATGCCATCAAGCCATCTCATCCTTGGTCATCCCCTTCTCCTCCTGCCCCCAATCCCTCCCAGCATCAGTCTTTTCCAATGAGTCAACTTTTGCATGAGGTGGCCAAAGTACTGGAGCTTCAGCTTTAGCATCATTCCTTCCTAAGAAATCCCAGGGTTGATCTCCTTCAGAATGGACTGGTTGGATCTCCTTGCAGTCCAAGGGACTCTCAAGAGTCTTCTCCAACACCACAGTTCAAAAGCATCAATTCTTTGGCACTCTGTCATCTTCACAGTCCAACTTTCGCATCCATACATGACCACAGGAAAAACCATAGCCATGACTAGATGGACATTAGTTGGCAAAGTAATGTCTCTGCTTTTGAATATACTCTCTAGGTTGGTCATAAACTTTCCTCCAAGGAGTAAGAGTCTTTTAATTTCATGGCTACAGTCACCATCTGCAGTGATTTTGGAGCCCCAAAATATAAAGTCTGACACTGTTTCCACTGTTTCCCCATCTATTTCCCATGAAGAGATGGGATCGGATGCCATGATCTTCGTTTTTGAGCATTACGCCAACTTTTTCACTCTCCTCTTTCATTTTCATGAAGAGGCTTTTTAGTTCCTCTTCACTTTCTGCCATAAGGGTGGTATCATCTGCATATCTGAGGTTATTGATATTTCTCTCGGCAATCTTGATTTCAGCTTGTGTTTCTTCCAGTCCAGCATTTCTCATGATGTACTCAGCATAGAAGTTAAATAAGCAGGGTGACAATATACAGCCTTGACGTACTCCTTTTCCTATTTGGAACCAGTCTGTTGTTCCATGTCCAGTTCTAACTGTTGCTTCCTGACCTGCATACAGATTTCTCAAGAGGCAGGTCAGGTAGTCTGGTATTCCCATCTCTCTCAGAATTTTCCACAGTTTGTTGTGATCCACACTGTCAAAGGCATTGGCATAGTCAATAAAACAGAAATAGATGATTTTCTGGAACTCTCTTGCTATTTCCATGATCCAGCAGATGTTGGCAATTTGATCTCTAGTTCCTCTGCCTTTTCCAAAACCAGCTTGAACATCAGAAAGTTCATGCTTCATGTATTGCTGAAGCCTGGCTTGGAGAATTTTGAGCATTCCTTTACTAGCATGTGAGATGAGTGCAATTATGTGGTAGTTTGAGCATTCTTTGGCATTGCCTTTCTTTGGGATTGGAATGAAAACGGACCTTTTCCAGTCCTGTAGCCACTGCTCAGTTTTCCAAATTTGCTGGCATATTGAGTGCAGTACTTTCACAGCATCATCTTTCAGGATTTGAAACACCTCAACTGGAATTCCATCACCTCCACTAGCTTTGTTCATAGTGATGCTTTCTAAGGCCCACTTGACTTCACATTCCAGGATGTCTGGCTCTAGATTAGTGATCACATCATCATGATTATCTGGGTTGTTAATATCTTTTTTGTACAGTTCTTCTGTGTATTCTTGCCACCTCTTCTTAATATCTTCTGCTTCTGTTAGGTCCAGACCATTTCTGTCCTTTATCGAGCCCATCTTTGCATGAAATGTTCCCTTGGTATCTCTAATTTTCTTGAAGAGATCTCTAGTCTTTCCCATTCTGTTCTTTTCCTCTATTTCTTTGCATTGATCGCTGAAGAAGGCTTTCTTATCTCTTCTTGCTATTCTTTGGAACTCTGGATTTCAATGCCTATATCTTTCCTTTTCTCCTTTGCTTTTTGCCTCTCTTCTTTTCACAGCTATTTGTAAGGCCTCCCCAGACAGCCATTTTTGCTTTTTTGCATTTCTTTTCCATGGGGATGGTCTTGATCCCTGTCTCCTGTACAATGTCACGAACTTCATTCCATAGTTCATCAGGCACTCTATCTATGAGATCTAGTCCCTTAAATCTATTTCTCACTTCCACTGTATAATCTTAAGGGATTTGATTTAGGTCATACCTGAATGGTCTAGCGGTTTTCCCTTCTTTCTTCAATTTGAGTCTGAATTTGGTAATAAGGAGTTCATAATCTGAGCCATAGTCAACTCCTGGTCTTGTTTTTTTTGTTGTTGTTGTTGACTGTATAGAGCTTCTCCATCTTTGGCTGCAAAGAATATAATCAATCTGATTTTGGTGTTGACCATCTGGTGATGTCCATGTGTAGAGTCTTTTCCTGTGTTGTTGGAAGAGTGTGTTTGCTATGACCAGTTCATTTTCTTGGCAAAACTCTATTAGTCTTTGCCCTGCTTCATTCCGCATTCCAAGGCCAAATTTGCCAGTTACTCCAGGTGTTTCTTGACTTCCTACTTTTGCATTCCAGTCCCCTATAATGAAAAGGACATCTTTTTTGAGTGTTAGTTCTAAAAGGTCTTGTAAGTCTTCATAAAACCATTCAACTTCAGCTTCTTCAGCATTACTGGTTGGGGCATAGACTTGGATAACTGTGATATTGAATGATTTGCCTTGGAAACGAACAGAGATCATTCTGTCGTTTTTGAGATTGCATCCAAATACTGCATTTCGGACTCTTTTGTTGACCATGATGGCTACTCCATTTCTTCTGAGGGATTCCTGCCTGCAGTAGTAGATATAAAGGTCATCTTAATAAATTCACCCATTCCAGTCCATTTTAGTTTGCTGATTCCTAGAATGTCGATGTTAACTCTTGCCATCTCGTTTGACCACTTCCATTTTGCCTTGATTCATGGACCTGACATTCCAGGTTCCTATGCAATATTGCTCTTTACAGCATCAGACCTTGCTTCTATTACCAGTCACATCCACAGCTGGGTATTGTTTTTGCTTTGGCTCCATCCCTTCATTCTTTCTGGAGTTATTTCTCCACTGATCTCCAGTAGCATATTGGGCACCTACTGACCTGGGGAGTTCCTCTTTCAGTATCCTATCATTTTGCCTTTTCATACTGTTCATGGGGTTCTCAAGGCAAGAATACTGAAGTGGTTTGCCATTCCCTTCTCCAGTGGACCACATATATATGGATTAAATTCTCCAATCAAAAGTCAGAATGGCTTTTGCCACCCTCAATTGTTGCAATAGCCTCCTAACTGATCTCCTAAATTAGGGCTTTTGGTACCCCTGCAGTCTATTTTCTAGACAACTGAGTGGTCATGTTGAAACATATTTCTTACCATATTTCTACTCAAAACTTTTCAATAGCTTCCCATCTCTCTCTGAGCTGAAGCTAAATTTGTTAAAATGGTTACTCTGCCCTATTTGACCTGGTCCATTTGCCCCTCTGATTGTATTGCCTTCCATTCTTCTCCTTCATTAACTCTATGCAAGCCACCCAGACTCCATGCTATTCATATAATCCACTAGACATGTCACAACCTCAGGTTCTCTTACTGTTTCTTCTGCCTGGAATGCTTTTTCCCTCAATTCCTTTTGTCAATGTCAACTCTTCCTTGTCTGCAACCAATCTTGAATGTTATTTCTTTCCTATCTCAAATGCAATCTCTCAGGGCAGGGGTTTTTGCTTTGTTCTCTGTAGTTCACTGTTTGCCACTGGCACATAAAACACTGCCTGGACACCTAGTGGATACTCAAAAAAGTATTAAAAAAAAGTATGATACTAATATTTGATAATGAGAAATTGAATATACAGACAATGACTAGAGCATATATAAAAATAGAACTCTAAGCTACAACCTCTGAAGCAGTCAATTCAGAAAGATCAGGACTTGGTCAATGACTGACAGCTTTCCTAATTTTGCCTCCTTTCAATTCAGGTACAATGAGAGAGAGCCAAATGTGTACCACAAACCAATCAGGTAGGATGCTCCACTTCTAGAAAGCACATATCCAGCTTCTGAATACCAACAGTTTCTAATCACACATAACTGAAGCATTCTCTTTTTTCCACCTTAGTTTTCCTACTTCTTATCTGCCTTTGAGTCTCTGACAAAGCTAAGGTATGGTGACTGACTCCCTTGCTGAAGAAACTATGAATAAATATATTTTATTAATTATCATTTTGCTTGTCTTTATTTCCATAATAATAATAGATATCTTCTCACCCTTATGCTAAGCATAAACAAAAACATTTTAAAACATCAATTTCAAAAAAATCTATAATATACAATCTAATATAGGCAATGGGCTTCCCAGGTGGCACTAGTGGTAAAGAACCCACCTGCCAATGAAGTTGACATAAGAGGCACAGCTTCGATCCTTGGGTTGGGAAGGTCCCCTGGAGAAGGAAATAGCAACTCACTCCAGTATTCTTGCCTGAAGAATCCTATGGACAGAGGAACCTAGCTGGCTACATTCCATAGGGTCACACAGAGTTGAACATGACTGAAGTGACTTAGCATGAATATAGGAAATGTGTTTGCCCTGTCAAAATAAGCACCTTTGAGACAGACTGCTTCTCCTTAGACTCCTTTATTGTATAGAAAGTCTGAAGTTATTACTACTCTAGCTTTCTATAGAAAGATGTTTTATTCCCAAAGACAGTGCTTTGTGAAAACTACAGACCACCCAATGTAAAGTTGAAAAGAAAGTTGAGGTGCTGAGCAGCTGACTAGGCTCATTCATGTGCTAAGTGACTTTTTCCATTCCACCAAATTTATAACATTGTTAAAGTATTTGTTTTAATTGAATTAAATACTACTACAGCACATGTGCTTCCCTGGTGGGTCAGTGGTAAAGAATCTGCCAGCAAAGCAGGAGACATATACTGGAGATGTGGGTTCAATCCCTGGTGGGTTACAGTCCAGGGGGTTGCAAAGAGTCTAATACGACTGCGTGACTGAGTACCCATGTACTACATGAAGTAATTTAAAGGTACATTAGGTGGATTTTTTTTATAACTAAATGCTACAAATTGTATTCAAGTAAATATAATTACCAAGAAGATGATCAAACTTATTCTGATGTCTAAAATTTAGGCCATTTGGAAAATTCAGTAAGATTTGGGAAATTTGTGTTGCAAAGAAATTCTTAGCGCTCAGGTAAACAGAACTGAAACAGAGAAAATGCACTGTATAGGGTCATTATCCATGTAAAGTCTACTCTTGTGTGATTAAGTTTTAAATAATTATGCTAGACCTAAGAGAATGTTACTCATGTTAACCTGCCCCACCCCACTGAATGACAAGCCAAAACCTAACAGCTTCCTTTTCTTGAGCATGCTGACTCCTCCAGAAATGTAACTTAAATTGACCAACAGAACCTGTCTGCCTAACCAAAATTATACAACCAGGCTCCAAGATTTCTTTGTGCACCAAATAAGGGAATTAACCCTGTTATTAGCCAATCAAATCAGATTTCCCCATTAGAGCTTCTTCACTCCTGTGTGTCTCTGTCTATAAAACACCATCAATTTGCAGAGCTCTTTGGAGTTCCCTTTTATTTTCTGAATTGGATGCTGCCTGATTCATGAACTGTTGCAGCCACGTGTTCCGGGAAACAAACTCACTCAGAAGGACAATGCAGATAGTGGAGTGCAGTTTATTACACCAGTGGGCCCAAGGCAGAGTCTCCTCTTAGCCAAGGACCCCAACCAGCATTCGTGAAAATCTTTTATACCCATGTGTACGTGTCTGAACCCACCACTCCAAATTCCTTGAGACTTACATAAACCAAGGAAAATACAATCCCAATAACCCCATCATTCACATGCTATGTGCTCATGTGCTCAAACAGTCAAACAATTAGTCAATAATCAATAAACCCGAGGTTACACTCTGATAGATACAGAAAAATTTATGGCCCGTCTGGAGGAAGGGGTGAGGTGTATGTTTTCTCTTAGGCAAAGAGTAACCTAGATATGATCTTCAAGGTTCCCCTGTCTGGAGGGGTCTAATCCTTCTGTTGTTGTTTTCATAGGCACTAAACACAGAGTTCAGAGTCCATTGGAGAGGTGGCCGAGCATGATCAGCATGAACAGGCCTAAGATGGAGTCCAGGCCCTATGAATTCCTTCTTCAGAACCAGTGAATAAAACTAATAAAATCTTAACATATTGTTGTTGTATTTTTCTTTTCATGATACTAAAAAATTTAATTCTCATGTCTTTGTCATTGTTCAGTCACTCAGTCATGACTAACTCTGTGACCCCATGGACTGTAGCACACCAGGCTCCTCTGACCTCCATTATTTCCCAGAGTTTGCTCAGATTCGTGAAGCTATGTCTCAGGTCAGAATTTTACTGCTTTCTATGAAAGGCCATTGCAAAACTAATGGAGTAAGAGGTATATTTTAGCATAATCTTTAGAATAAAAGATCAAGATTGAAATGCAACAAAAAATAGGAATTTGGGTAAGAATAGGTAATATTTTATTCATGTTTCCATAAATGGAATCATCACCCCAATCTGTCTGTATTGAGAGGTAGATATCTACAACCACTTTAGTTCTGATTTTTAAAGTGCCAAGTGAAAACAAAGACTTAATAGCTATATCTGTGTCAGACAGAAAATAACAATTTTTCCAATCTTGTTCTCAAATGAATGTAAGTTAAAAATAAACTCATAGAACATTTGATGAGTTTTCTGGCAGGGTTCTAAATCCTAGTGAGGGGAAGGTAAAACCGGACATTTGTTTCAGGCCATTTGGGGAGTTTAAATGATACTTGTACTTGGCTTTCTATATGACTGGGATCAAATTGCTAAAGAATTTTGTTTAAGCTAAGAAAATCAAATTGAGTAGTGGGATTTGTTTTTAATTATCCTATACCATTCCTTTAAAAATGTTTTTTTTAAGCCAGTTTGCTAAGACATGCTTTCTTCATTATTCAGCAGCATGAATTTAAGAGCTGCTTAAAATGAGATTTTGAGAGATGCAGCATGAAACAATGGAAATAACAGGAGCTTTAATTCAAACTGAACTAAACTGAATTCTCCTATGTGCCTTGGACAAGTTACTTAAGCAATTTCCTCTCAGTTTCTTCATTTGTTAAATGGAGAAAATACACTGCACTGCAAATTTATTGTATGCAAAACACCTAGTAAAGCAGCTGACATAATATGGACTCAAGAAAATACAGTCATTGTCATTAACTTTATTTTGTGTAGCTTGCCTTAAAGGTAAAACAGAGACATTCAAGACAGTTAGATGACTTTAAATTATCCCAGCAAAAGGCAAATACTCTTCAAATTGCCCTCCATCACCCCAATCACCAAAATAAAACAAATCTCTATTTCTCAAATAACTTCCACAAGCAAAAACATTATACAAAGAATTCTTAAACTGGGAGAGGGTTGCAAGTAAACAGTATAATAGTTTATTTGTGTAAGTTTAAACTGCCTTTTAGGCTTCTCTGGTAACTCAGTGGTAAAGAATCCACCTGCAATGCAGGAGACACCAGTTCCATTCCTGAGTCAGGAAGATATCCTGGAGGAGGAAATGGCAAGCCACTCCAGTATCCTTGCCTGGAAAATCCCATGGACTGACAAGCCTGGAAAGCTATAGTACAGGAAGCAGTAAAGAGTCAAACATCACTAAATGACTAAAACAACAACAAACTGCCTTTTCTCCTGTGGACAGAGAGAACTGTGGATTTAAGTTTTGTTCAGTGACCTTACCAAGGATTATAGCCCAGGAAACAGCAATGGCTCTGAAGTGACTTCTCCACAGTGGTAGGGAACAAGCCAGTACATATACAATTTTGGCAAAAGAATTTGTGCAGTTAAGCATACATTTTGGTAAAAAGTTATAGCTAGTTACAAGGATCAGATATCTCAGTTAATGATTCTACTCCTTTTCTATATATAGGAAGATACATGAATTTGGGTCCATTAAATTTTGCTCCCGGGATATCTCTAAATATCTAAGGAGTCTGTTTTTCAGTCATTAATTCCTTTCAGGGTATACTTTCATTCAGTGATGGCAGTGGCTAATGACTTCATATTTATAGAACTGGATAGTGGGCAAAACTGTTTTATTCTCCCTTGCTACTGACAGACTGGTCTTCTCTGATTCTGAAAACCTATAGATTGATCAATTCAGTTCAGTTCCATCACTCAGTCGTGTTTAACTCTTTGCAACCCCATGGACTGCAGCACGCCAGGCTTCCCTGTCCATCACCAACTCCAGGAGCTTATTCAAACTCATCTCCATCGAGTCGCTGATACCATCCAACCATCTCATCCTCTGTCATCCCCTTCTCCTCCTTCCCTCAATCTTTCTGAGCATCAGGGTCTTTTCCAATGAGTCAGTTCTTGGCATCAAGTGGCCAAAGTATTGGAATTTCAGCTTTAGCATCAGTCCTTCCAATGAATATTCAGGATTGGTTTCCTTTAGGATGGAATGGTTGGATCTCCTTGCAGTCCAAGAGACTCTTAAGAGTCTTCACCAACACCACAGTTCAAAAGCATCAATTCTTCGGCATTCAGCTTTCTTTATAGTCCAACTCTCACATCCATACACGACTACAGGAAAAATCATAGCTTTGACTAGAAGGACCTTTGTCAGCAAAGTAATGTCTCTGCCTTTTAATATGCTGTCTAGGTTGGTCAAAGCTTTTCTTCCAAGGGGCAAGCATCTTTTAATTTCATGGCAGCAGTCACCATTTGCAGTGATTTTAGAGCCCCCCAAAATAAAGTCTCTCACTGTTTCCATTGTTACCATAGATTCCAATCAATTCCATAGACTGATCATGAGCAGTTTATATATTTCAATGCACATTCCTAGCAACATACTAGAAATATTGACTTTCACTTCTTAATAAAATAGTGTGTCTAATCATATTTACTAATACACACAAGATATTCATCAGTTGTGCTGAAATAAATACCTGTAACTAGGAAAAACGGTGAACTATGGAGTCTCAACCAGGAAAAACCATAGATTATTTTTTTGGAGGCAAATAATGGATATAGCTCAAATATATCAACTATTTAAGTTTATCACTTACCTCTAAAAATTGAGCCATCCTACATTAGAATCTGACACATGTTCATGATAACATTCTTAATGAGCATTTCCAGAGCTTAATAAACTCTGCATCAGCACTATAAAAAAGTAAGAATAAAATATGATTTACTAAAATATTTCTTTAGATGGTTGAAAGATAAGAAGATCCAAATTTTTGAGCATGCTACAATTATTTTCTAGAATTTCTAATGTGAAAACAAAAACCATTCTTTTCAAAAGGCACATGCGGTACCTCAAAGGTATTAATTATCTTAAATTTGCAAGAATTAAGAACACAGTTAGATGCCAAGTTAGTATCAGGTGCTTCAAACTATCTGTCATACTGCTAACAAAAGAACTATTTTTATGATACGCATTTTTTTTGTTTCTGCAAAGTTGTGCCATTTAACAAAGGAAAAGAATCTAACAAACTTTCCTAAACTCATATAGTTAGTATTGAAGAAGTATGAAAAGAAATCTCATCCTTAATTTTGGCATATTTAAAATAATTAAACAATATCTGGTAAAATTTCTTTGCTTCTTGTTTCAGTTTTTATTTTTCCAGGGAGGTTATAGAAGCTTGGCTACCTACTGCTTGTTATATCTTGTAGCTTTTTAGTTCTTGGAATTATAGAGTTCTTTACCTGCTAATAATAATAATTTTTAAAATCCCATTCAGTATAAGGACTTGTAAGATAAGTGAAAGGTGAAAGTTTAAAGGTAGCCTATTATTTGATTTCTGCTCTTATTGCTTTATTTATTTATTCACAGAAAGGCATGTTATTTTAAATATGGGAGTGTGTATATGTCAATCTCAAATTTAATAAATGCATTTAAGCTTATTGTTTTAAACTTATTAATTAAAATTATTCTCAGCTTTTAGTCCTGTTTTGTTTTTTATTTTTAGTCACGTTTTAATTTTTTCACTTTATCGTAACTCTCTATTTTCTTTTATAATTTTTATCTTGTTATCTGCCCTATATCCTTTATCTGAAATTTTATTATTTTATCATTTCAAATGCCTTGACTTTAATCTTCACTTGGTCTTAAAGTTCCTTTTTAATGTCTACTTTTCTAACTTAGATATTTAAAATTTCCCATTTTATTCTTTTTTTAGATTAACTCATTTTATTTTAATAATATCTCATTTTCTTTTCATTTTACTATATTAATTTATCCCCATTATGATTTTATTTTATTTTTTTCCATGGTTCTCTTTTTTTTAAATTTACTTAATTGGAGGCTAATTAAAAGAAAGTGGGAATATAGAGGTAGGATTCATAGCCCACATGATAGATAGGAAACATTTTTCTCTTTTCCTCTAAACTACTTTGGCAAATATTTTTCTTGCTTCCAGAATGAACAGTCTAACCTTTTGAAGATTACTTATCAAAAATTTCACCAAGGTTTATAGACATCCACAAGTTAACCTTCTCTAGGAAAATTACTTTGCTCTCTGTACATATAGCAATGGAGCAGTACTATGTACTTAAATTTTCAAACCATCTAGGCTTTATATGAGGAATATGTTACAACAAGATGCATGGTCTCCAATTTATTTATTCCTTGAACAAATGTGAGCTCAGGCCTAACCTTTAAAAGAAAATATATGGTGTTAAATGTCAAACAGATATTTATGAAACATAGTAATACATTGGCCTGCTTCTAATATATTTCCAGTTTGGTTAATCTCACTTCTCATCAGGGTCATAGCAAAGGTGATATTAAAAATATTTAACAAGTAGTACAGCACAGGCATCAATAAATCAGGCTTGGGTACTGGACTACTGGGAAGAGCTGCCAGATGAAACAGTTAATGTACCTTTACTAGTGTGTACAGTGTTCCCTAAACCCTACATCCTCCTTGTATGGATAAAGGAAAAACTGGCTTAGAAATTTGGAGTAGGAGGAAATATAATCTCCATCTTTGTTGAAAGCTCTATTAATTTATGGCTTCCCAGGTGGCTCAGTGATAGAAGAATCTGCCTTCTAATGCAGGAAATGGGTTTTGTTTTTTTTTTTTCCTGGATTGGGAAGATCCCTTGAGGAGGAATGGTAACCCACTCCACTAATCCCATGGACAGAGGAGTCTGGTGGGCTATAGTCCATGGGGTTGCAAAGACATGGTTGAGGATGAGCACACATACTGTTATTAGACAATGTGAGTTAATCTAGAATCCAGTCAACTGGAAGATAGAAAGACATGTTTCTACAATGACGCGATATTGGACATATCTTTAAGAAATGTTTTAGCATGACAGAAGAGAATTTAGACCTGTCTTTTCCAATCTTTAGATTCTTTAAGGAAGAAGATTTTGTCTCAGGAATATTGGAGTCCATGAAGAGTCATAACAGCAATGTCTTAAGATATTAAGAATATTTTATGAAAGCCCTAATTCAACTATTATTCAATCATACTGAGTAATCATACCTCCTATTCAGTATCCCAAAATACCATCTTCTATGTGAATACCATCTTTTCATGAAGACTATGAGTGAGAATATCTGACAATCATTTATGTAAGTAAGAAGCTCTGAAAATCTTCCTTGTCTGAACTTTTTCTAGAAAGCTCACTCTCTGCTCAATTTCTAGAACTGTGATGAGCGCTAATGAGTCCCCCAACTTTTCAGTTTTAGATTATAACACATGTAATTTTTATGAATCTCTTTAAATAATATTTTGGGATTATGATGAGAAATAAATAGTAAATTATTCAAACCACCCTTCCATAATATATTACATACAAAATTATAAACACAGTCATTCTTAATTTAATTGGGATGTTACCAGGGAAGAGTAAATTCCCCCAGCTAGCTGTCTTGAGTTTTTGTAGCTGGAGTAAGACAGATTAACAAGAGAATAAGAAATAACTTTTAATTCATGCATATGGAGGTCTCATGGAAATGGGACCTAAGAAGTGGTGAACACAAGAAGCTTTTATATATTTTGGACAAAAAAACCCAACAAATTTGAAAGGAAATGACAGGCCAAAGAAACTTAGGTTTAAGGTGCTCAATTAGTGAAGAATCTAAACAGAATCTGAACTAGAGATAATAAAGAAGTAACAAACTTTGTTTACATAGGTGACAAGTCACCAGTTTTCTATTTTTGGCGATAAGGACATCCTTTTATCACCAGATGTAGGGAGTTTTCCTTTCACATGCGAGATTTATTTCTTGCTTTCAGGGTGACAGAGAAGAGAGTCACAGTATCCCCTCTTGCCTTGGCTGTTTCTTCAATTCAGTTCAGTCTCTCAGTCATGTCCAACTCTTTGCTACCCCATGGACTGCAGCACGCCAGGCTTCCCTGTCCATCACCAGCTCCCAGAGCCTGCTCAAACTCAAGTCGGTCTAGTCGGTGATGCCATCCAACCATCTCATCCTCGGTCGTCCCCTTCTCCTCCTGCCTTCAATCTTTCCCAGCATCAGGGCCTTTTCAAATGAGTCAGTTTTTCTCATCAGGTGGCCAAAGTATTGGAGTTTCAGCCTCAGCATCTATCCTTCCAATGAATATTCAGTACTGATTTCCTCTAGGTTTGACTGGCTAGATCTCCTTGCTGTCCAGGGGACTCTCAAGAGTCTTCTCCAACACCACAGTTCAAAAGCATCAATTCTTCAGCACTCAGCTTCCTTTATAATCCAACTCTCACATCTATACATGACTACAAGAAAAATCATAACTTTGAATAGACAGATCTTTGTCAGCAAAGTAATGTCTCTGCTTTTTAACATGCTGTCTAGTTTTGTCATTGTTTTTCTTACAAGGAGCAAGGGTCTTTTAATTTCATGGCTGCAGTCACCATCTGCAATGATTATGGAGCCCAAGAAAATAAAATCTGCCACTGTTTCCCCATCTATTTACCATGAAGTGGTAGGACTGGATGACATGATCTTAGTTTTTGCAATGTTGAGTTTTAAGCTAGTTTTTTCACTCTCCCCTTTCACTTTCATTAAGAGGCTCTTTAGTTCCTCATTGCTTTCTGCCATCAGGGCAGTATCACCTGCATATCTGAGGTTATTGATATTTCTCCCGACCATCTTGATTTCAGATTATGCTTCATCCAGCCCGGCATTTTTGAATGATGTACTCTGCATAGACATTAAATAAGCAGGGTGACAATATACAGCCTTGAAGTACTCCTTTCCCTATTTGGAACAAGTTCATTGTTCCGTGTCCAGTTCTAACTGTTGCTTCTTGCCCTGCATACAGATTTCTCAGGAGGCAGGTCAGGTGGTCTGGTATTCCCATCTCTTGAAGAATTTTCCAGTTTATTGTGATCTCCACAGTCAAAGACTTTGGCAGGAGTCAGTAAAGCAGAAGTAGATGTTTTTCTGGAACTCTGTTGCTTTTTCTAAATGCTGAGCCCTATTGTTAGAAGGGGGAAAAGGAGGAACATTTTGTATTTAGCTGTATATTTTGGGGGCCCAGAAAGGTGCTCACCATTTTGCCTATTTTTAATATATTATGGAGCTACTTCAACTACAGAATATTCTGGCATGGGTTTAGCAACATTTACATTAAAATGTACTTCAATGAAACTGTTTGAGAAGGAACTAGAGAAGGCTATACTCTGAGCTTACTTAGAAATATTTCAGAATTGCTTTTGCTTGTTAAAGAATCTTAAATTACTTATGTAAGATTAATATTATATTAAGGAGTCAAAGGATAAGAACACTGGTTTTGCATTTAGCAGTTTCATAGAATATCTTAAGCTGGAAAGACATATGGATTTCTACTGAAATATACCATTCTTTATCTCCAAAATAAAATGTCTCAGGTAGAAATAACCCTGAAATTAAGCATTCAATAGTTCTGAATTAATTAAAGAATGAAATGGATTTCAATGTCCTCATTGCTTTAAATCCCCAGTTGTATGTATGGTATATAATTTTAAAAACTGAGAATGTACAAGGTTGTAGTAATATGCTTTATAATCTTGAAGATCATTTTCTTTCTGTTCATGGAATACTGCTTAAATAACATGTAGAGATTAATGTTCAAAGTCAGTCATTTTATTTGCTGAATGCTATGCTAGTTATGTGAAGAGCTGACTCATTTGAAAAGACCCTGATGCTGGAAAAGATTGAGGGCAAGAAGAGAAGATGAGATGAACAGATTGAGTTGGTTGGATGACATCACTGACTCAATGGACTTGAGTTTGAGCAAATTCTAGGAGATAGTGAAGGACAGGGAAACCTGGCATGCTGCAGTCTATGGGGTCACAAAGAGTCAGACGGGACTGAGCAACTGAACAACAACAGTACTAGTTAGACTTGGGTAGAATCTGAAAGTGTACTAGGATTTACATACAAAAGAATTAATGCTCCTTAGGTAACCCTCTCTGAACTTCAGCATGCTACAGAAGAAGAACAATGCATCCTGATGATTTCTAAGGTCTGTTGTCTTCTAACACGCAATATTTTTATGATCCTACATATGAAGTTTTCAGAAGATAAAAAGAATATATGAGTTGTAGTCCAATAAGCTGTTTAGACTTTGAAACATTTTTTTTTTTGGGGGGGGGGCTTGTTGCTGCTGCTAAGTTGCTTCAGTCATGTCTGACTCTGTGCGACCCCATAGACGGCAGCCCACCAGGCTCCCCCATCCCTGGGATTCTCCAGGCAAGAACACTGGAGTGGGTTGCCACTTCCTTCTCCAATGCATGAAAGCGAAAAGTGAAAGTGAAGTTGCTCAGTCGTGTCTGACTCTTTGCGACCCCATGGGCTGCAGCCATGGGATTTTCCAGGCAAGAGTACTGGAGTGGGTTACCATTGCCTTCTCCATTTTTTGGCTTAGGAGAAAACAAAGTTACATGAAGCCAATTTATGGAGAAAAGAAACAGTCTGGAATGTCCACTATTAATACTTTAATTGGGTTTAGTCATTGAATGTTTCTGTACATTAGGTGAAAGAGATAACAAAATAAATACTTAATGAACATTTTTTTTTAATCTAGATTAGTTTGTCAAATTAGTCTGAAAAACATTTTACTAGAGATTTAATAGGATGGAACTTCAGGGGGGTGGGATATTCCAGAACATTGTCCTCAGATGTGATAGTCACATCATAACCAATTGATCATCTTTTTTGTTTCCCTAATGGAAATTCACTTTATTTTGAATTCAGCAGTGTGTACACATACATCAGTCCCAAAGTCCTAATCTATTCATTCCTCCATCCTTCCCCCCGGTAACCATCTTGCTAAACATACAGATTTCTAGGCCCCAGTGTGAAAGATTTTCTTTCATTATCTCAGGGGTAAGACCTGAGACTTTGTAGTTTAGTTGGTAATGGAGGTGACTCTGATATGGCCAGTATATTGACTACTCATGAATACCACTGATAGCCTGAGTGGGGTGACAGAGTATAAGGCCTTGACTTCTAACAGCTAGATTGAGGGCACTAGGTATCCACTGAATAGAAGGAAAGAAAAGAGACCCTGTGAGTACACTTTAAAAAGAAAGTTACTAATTTACAGTATCTCTTCAGGCACAGTTGAGAAAATGTATTGGCATGGAAATAGAAATGATTTACCCATATTTCCTACTGCTGTTCTTCAGGGAGGAAATCTTTTAATATTTATTTATTTATTTGGCTATACTGGGTCTTAGTTGCAGCACATGGGATCTAGTTCCCTGACCAAGAATCAAACGCAAGCCCCCTGCATTGGGAGGGGGGAGTACTAGTCACTGGACCAGCAGGGAAATTCCCTTCAGTGATGACTTTGACATTATTATATCCATGTTTTCGATTACCATAAAACTAAGGAGGTAAAAAAAAATCTATGATAAGTTCTTATTTGAAATCCTATAATAATAAGAGTTACAGCAAACATCTTATAATAATCATGATGTGTCAAACACAATTTAAACTGCTTCCTGTGAATTAATGTAGTCCATCTTGCAACAATCATATAAGTCCTAAAAATATTTTCACACCTTATGACTTTGTATCATGCTTTACTGAAACAATAGGGATCTTTAGTCAGTAAACCCCTTACATTCCCACAATTATCTTTATGTGCTGCTACTGCTAAGTTGCTTCAGTGGTGTCTGATTCTGTGCGACCCCATAGACGGCAGCCCACCAGGCTCCTCTGTCCACAGGATTCTCTAGGCAAACCCACCCACATTTGCACCAATGGCTCTTATTTCTATCCTGCTACAATGGAGAAAGTATTGCTTCTATAAAAAAAAATCTATATCTATGTTTGTCTATGTACCAAAAATAAATTTCTTCATTTTTGTTCTGGATCACATACCCTCTGACCTTCTCAAGGAGGTTACTCCTTTATTTGTGACCCATCTCATGCATCATTAACTTCTTTATCTCTACATTTTCTGGAGTCTGATATCATAAAATGAATTCTCTGATCACATACCTATCCAGCACCCTTTTTTTTTTGCTCTGTTTTTTTCACAATCAAGCTTCTTAAAACAGATATTAGAAATTCTGTGAGCACTCTATGCATTCTTTTATGCCCTGCTATCTTCTTTCTACTGAATTTCTCCTATCAAAGTTGCCAACCACCTCTAGTTTGCAAAACACAATGGACACTTTTCTTCTCTCTTTCTTCACCTCCCACCCCTTCACAGTCTTCTTTGATGATTCTTCCTCCTACACTACGTGGGAGGATATCCAAGAGTTATGTCTTCAGTCTTTGGCTATTCTATCTGGACATTGCTTTCCTAGGTGATAGGGTCTATTTCCTTAGTCTTATGATTTGCATATTACACAAGAGGAAATTGAGGTTCAGAAAAAAAAGTAACTTTCCCTATGTCATACAAGTATATAATCCCTGCAGAACACACTCATCTTTCTCCAGAGTTTATGCTCAGTTATATGCTTAAAGCATATGCTTTAAAGTTATATGCTTTAAATCAGAATTGGTTTAGACAGAAAAGCATGGGATCTAGAGTCATATCTGGCAATTGTTTAAACCAGATCTCTAGCATTGACTGTTATGTGACTATGAATTAATTATGTAATCCCTCTATGCCTTAGATTCATCATTTGTAAGGAGGATAATAGTAGCACCTACTTCATAAGATAATTGTATTAAATGAGTTAATACATGTAAAGCTTTTAGAACAGTGCTGCCACATAATAACCTCTTAACAATAGTAAGGTATTACATTATTAGCAGATTTATATAGTTTTCTAATTGCTTTTTTTATGAGTTTGCTATCTGTCCTGAACTATGTTGCAAATATCTAAAGGACAGGGACAATATCTAATATTTTGATAGATCCTGATACCCCACTACCACAATGCCTAGTATAAAAGAAGTCACATGGAAAATTCAATAAACACCTGAGGGGAAAGAACAGAGTTGTAGCTCCTTCAAAGTCACATTCATAGGTCATTATCATTGGACAGGTCTGATGTTTCCCTGGAAGATGTCACATGAAAAGCTTGTCTTCATTTGACCTGATTCAAAAAAAAAAACAAAACCAAAAGCCTCTCCACAAGGATTTGCTGAAAATAATTATTAAAAGTGTCAACTACATGATTTCCAAGGCATTGGTAAACAGTAGGGGCAAACAATGAAATAATCAAATGTCTTAGAAAGAAAGATGAGGAAAGAAATGTTCATAAGGACTTTGAAAAGTTCCCATATATTCCTGGAAATCTAGGAAGTACCATGTATGCCCAGGGCTGTGAAAGGAGCTAGAATTATGAAGCTACTAAAAAAAAAGTTTTGAAAAGACTTTAAGCTCTTACTTTTGGATGACCTAAAAGCTCTGTGCAACCTTAAACTGGAAGTTCAGCTCAATTCAGTTCAGTTGCTCAGTCGTGTCCAACTCTTTGTGACCCCATGGACTTCAGCACACCAGGCTTCCCTGTTCATCGCCAACTCACACAGCTTACTCAAACACATGTCCATCGAGTTGGTGAAGCCATCAAACTATTTCATCCTGTCCTCCCCTTGCCCTCCCCTTGTCCTCCAAACCTCAGTCTTTCCCAGCATCAAGGTCTTTTCCGACGAGTCAGTTCTTCACATGGCCAAAGTATTGGAATTTCAGCTTCAGCATCAGTCCTTCCAATGAATATTCAGGACTGATTTCCTTTAGGATGGACAGATTGGATCTCCTTGCAGTCCAAGGGACTCTCAAGAGTCTTCTCCAACACCACAGTTCAAAAACATCAATTGTTTGGTGCTCAGCTTTCTTCATAGTCCAACTCTTACATCTGTACATGACTACTGGAAAAACCATAACTTTGACTAGACGGACATTTGCTGGCAAAGTAATGTCTCTGCTTTTCAGTATGCTGTCTAGGTTGGTCATAGCTTTTCTTCCAAAGGGCAAGCATCTTTTAATTTCATGGCTGCAGTCACCATCTGTAGAGAATTTGGAGTGCCCCAAAATAAAGTCTCTCACTGTTTCCATTGTTTCCCTATGTATTTGCCATGAAGTGATGGGACCAGATGATATGATCTTAGTTTTCTGAATGTTGAATTTTAAGCCAACTTTTTCACTCTCCTCTTTCACTTTCATCAAGAGGCTCTTTAGTTCTTCGCTTTCTGCCATAAGGATGGTGTCCTCTGCATATCTGAGGTTATTGATATTTCTCCTGGTAATCTTGATTCCAGTTTGTGCTTCATACAGCCCAGCATTTCACATGATCTTCTCTGCATATAAGTTAAATAAGCAGGGCAACAATATACTGCCTTGACATACTCCTTTCCCAATTTGGAACCAGCATGTTGTTACATGTCCAGTTCTAACTGTTACTTCTTGATTTGCATACAGATTTCTCAGGAGACAGATTAGATGATCTGATATTCACATCTCTTGAAGAATTTTCAGTTTGTTGTGATCCACACAGTCAAAGGCATTGGCATAGTCAATAAAGCAGAAGTAGATGTTTTTTTGGAACTCGTTTGTTTTTTTGATGATCCAGAGGATGTTGGTAATTTGATCTCTGGTTCCTCTGCCTTTTCTAAAACCAGCTTGAACATCTGGAAGTTTTCGGTTCATGTACTATTAAAGTCTCACTTGGAGAATTTTGAACATTACTTTGTTAGTGTGTGAGAGGAGTGCAACTGTGCAGTAATTTGAGCATTCTTTGACATTGCCTGTCTTTGGGATTAGAATGAAAACTGACATTTTCCAGTCCTGTGGCCACTGCTGAGTTTTCCAAATTTGCTGGCATATTGAGTGCAGCACTTTCACAGCATCATCTTTTAGGATTTGAAATACCTCAACTGGAATTCCATCACCTCCACTAGCTTTGTTCATAGTGATGCCTCCTCAAGCCCAGTTGACTTCACATTCCAGGATGTCTGGCTCTAGGTGAGTGTGAGTGATCACACTACTGTGACTATCTGGGCCGTGAAGATCTTTTTTGTACAGCTCTTCTGTGTATTCTTTCAACCTCTTCTTAATATCTGCTGCTTCTGTTAGGTCCATACCATTTCTGTCCTTTATTGAGCCCATCTTTGCATGAAATGTTCCCTTCAAAAAAATCTCTAATTTTCTTGAAGAGGTCTCTAGTCTTTCTCATTCTATTGTTTTCCTCTATTTCTTTGCATTGATCACTGAGGAAGGCTTTCTTATCTCTCTTTGCTATTCTTTGGAACTCTGCAATCATGTGCTTATATCTTTCCTTTTCTCCTTTGCTTTTTGCTTCTCTTCTTTCTACAGCTATTTGTAAAGCCTCCTCAGGCAGCCATTTTGCTTTTTTGCATTTCTTTTTCTTAGGGATGGTCTTGATCACTGCCTCCTGTACTGTGTCATGAACCTCCATCCATAGTTCTTCAAGCACTCGGTCTATCAGATCTAATCCTTTGAATCTATTTGTCACTTCCATTGTATAATCATAAGGGATTTGATTTAGGTCATACCTGAATGGTCTAGTGGTTTCCCCTACTTTCTTCAATTATGTCTAAATTTTGCAATAAGTAGCTCATGATCTGAAGCACAGTCAGCTCCTGGTCTTGTTTTTGCTGACTCTATAGAGCTACACCATCTTTAGCTGCAAAGACTATAATCAATCTGCTTTCAGTATTGACCATCTGGTGATGTCCACGTGTAGAGTCTTCTCTTGTGTTGTTGTAAGAGGGTGTTTGCTATGGCCAGTGCATTTTCTTGGTAAAATGCTGTTGGCTTTTGACCTGTTTCATTTTGTACTTCATGGCCAAATTTTCCTATTACTCTAGGTATCTCTTGACTTCCCACTTTTGTATTCCAGTCCCTTATAATGAGGAGGACATCTTTTTTGGGTGTTAGTTCTAGAAGATCTTATAGGTCTTCATAGAATTGTTCAACTTCAGCTTCTTCAGCATTACTGGTCGGGGCATAGACTTCGATTACTGTGATATTGAATGGTTTGCCTTGGAAATGAACAGAGATCATTCTATCATTTTTGAGATTGCATCCAAGTACTGTATTTCAGATTCTTTTGTTTACTATGAGGGCTACTCCATTTCATCTAAGGGATTCCTTCCCACAGTAGTAGATATAATGGTCGTCTGAGTTAAATTCACCCATTCCATTCCATTTTAATTCCCTGATTCCTAAAATGTCGATGTTCATTCTTGCCATCTCCTATTCAACCATTTCCAATTTATTGATTCACAGATCTAACATTTTCAGGTTCCTATGTAATATTGCTCTTTAAAGCATCAGTCTTTACTTCCATCACCAGTAACACCCACAACTGGGTGTTGTTTTTGCTTTGGCTCTGTCCCTTCATTCTTTCTGGAGTTAGTTCTCCACTGATCTCCAGTAGCATATTGGGCACCTACTGACCTGGTGATTTCATCTTACAGTGTCCTATCTTTTTGCCTTTTCATACTGTTCATGGGGTTCTCAAGGCAAGAATACTGAAGTGGTTTGCCATTCCCTCTCCAGTGCACCACATTTTGTCAGAACTCTCCACCATGCTTAGTAGTCTGCTAATGATTTAATAGAGATTTCTTTAGATAGTTGGAACCAACAGTCTCCCAGTCCTTGCTGAGGGACTCTGTCGGCATTTTAGAGAATTTATTCCACAATCTACCAGTTAATTGACAACTCTAACTTAACTCCTTGTGGCATAAGACAGCAAAGTAGAAGGACGTGTGCTCATATTTTCCTGTGAAAACTCCAAAACTACAACTCACTGCTGAACAACCATTGACTGGAGAATGTTGGATCCCACCAAAAAAAGATACCCCACATCCAAGTGCAAAGAAAAGCCAAAGCAAGATAGTAGAAGGGGCAAAATTGCATTTAGAATCAAACCCCTTACCTGCCAGATATGCTCAGAGGACTCAAACAAACCTTGTGCACACGAGGACCCAGAGACCCCACAGAGACTGAGCCAGAGCTGGGTTTGAGTGTCTCCTGTGGAAGTATGGGTCAGCATGGCCTGCTGCAGGGGCAGGGGCTCTGGGTGCAGCAGACCTGGGTATGGCATAAGCCCTCTTGGAGGAGGTCACCATTAACACTACCATAAAGCCACTAGAACTTATACAGGACTGAGAAACAGACACTTGGAGGGCATAAACAAAACCATGTGTGCACCAGGACCCAGGAGAAAGAAGCAGTGACCCCAAAAGGGACTGATCCAGACTTGCCCATGATTTGTCCAGGAGTCTCTGGCAGAGGCTTGGGTTGATCATGGCCTGCTGTAGGAATGGGGACACTGCAGTGCGTGCATGTGACCTTTAGAAGGAGGTCGCCATTATCTTCATTACCTCCACCATAGTTTGGCCTCAGGTCAAACAACAGGGAGGGAACACAGACCCACCCATCAATAGCAAATTGAATTAAAGATTTACTGAGCATGGCCCATCCCATCAGACCCAGTTTCCCCTTCAGTGGCTCTCTCCCATCAGGAAGCTCCCATAAGCCTCTTATCCTTATCCATCAGAGGGCAGACAGAATGAAAAACAAAATCACAGAAAACTGACCAAACTGATCACATGGACCACAGCCTTGTCTAGCTCAGTGAAACTATGAGCCATGTTGTGTAGGGCCACCCAAGATGGAAGGATCATGGTGGAGAGTTCTGACAAAATGTCCACTGGAGAAGGGAATAGCAAACCATATCAGTATTCTTGTCTTGAAAACCTCATACACAGTATGAAAAGGCAAAAAGATATGACACTGAAAGATGAAATCTCCAGGTCTCTGGGTGCCCAATATGCTACTGGAGATCAATTTCCAGATGTTCAGGGTGGTTTTAGAAAAGGCAGAGAAACCAGAGAACAAATTGCCAACATCTGCTGGATCATCAAAAAAGCAAGAGAGTTCCAGAAACATCTACTTCTGCTTTATTGAATATGCCAAAGCCTTTGACTGTATGGATCATAACAAACTGGAAAATTCTGAAGGAAATGGGAATACCAGACCACCTAACCTGCCTCTTGAGAAATCTATATGCATTTCAGGAAGCAACAGTTAGAACTGGACATGGAACAACAGACTGGTTCCAAATAGGAAAACGAGTACGTAAAGGCAGTGTATTGTCACCCTGCTTATTTAACTTATATGCAGAGTACATCATGAGAAATGCTGGGCTGGAGGAAGCACAAGCTGGAATCAAGATTGCTGGGAGAAATATCAATAACCTCAGATATGCAGATGACACCACCCTTATGGCAGAAAGTGAAGAACTAAAGAGCCTCTTGATGAAAGTGAAAGAAGGGCATGAAAAAATTGTCTTAAAGCTCAACATTCAGAAAACTAAGATCATGGCAGCTGTTCCCATCACTTCATGGCAAATGGATGGGGAAACAGTGGAGACAGTGGCTGACTTTCTTTTAGGGGGCTCTAAAATCTCTGCAGGTGGTGATTGTAGCCATGAAATTAAAAGACACTTTCTCCTTGGAAGGAAAGTTATGACCAACCTGGACAGCATATTAAAAAGCAGAGACATTACTTTGCCAACAAAGGTCTGTCTAGTCAAGGCTATGGTTTTTCCAGTAGTCATGTATGGATGTGAGAGTTGGACTATAAAGAAAGTTGAGTGCTGAAGAATTGATGCTTTTGAACTGTGGTCTTGGATAAGACTCTTGAGAGTCCCTTGGACTGCAAGGAGATTCAGTCAGTCCATCCAAAAGCAGATCAGTCTTGGGTGTTCATTGGAAGGACTGATGCTTAAGCTGAAACTCCAATACTTTGGCCACCTGTTGCGAAGAGCTGATTAATTTGAAAAGACCCTGATCCTGGGAAAGAATGAGGGCAGGAGAAGAAGGGGATGACAGAGGATGAGATGGTTGGATGGCATCACCGACTCAATGGACATGGGTTTGGGTAGACTCCAGCAGTTGGTGATGGTCAGGGAGGCCTGGCATGCTGTGATTCATGGGGTCACAAAGGTTGAACAGGACTGAGTGACTGAACTGAACTGAAAGCTAAATGAAAAATTATCTTCAGTGGCCACGCACAACAAAAATATGGATTTTTCAGAATTATTTCAGAAGTTCTCACAAAATGAACCAATAATAATTATAAGCAGCAGTAACTACAAACTCTTGAATGAGAGTGAATTTGATATTCTTAGTTACCACATTATACAAAATGCCAAGTGTTCTTCAACAAAGAAGTCATGAGTCATGCAGGTGGGTCTAATGCAGGAGTTATGAGACACGAGTTCTATTCCTGGGTCTAGAAGATCCCCTGGAGGAGGGCACAGAATCTCACTCCAGTATTCTTCTCTGAAGAATCACATGGACAGAGCAGCCTGGCAGGCTATGGTCTATAGGGTCACAAAGAGTCAGAAACAACTGAAGCAACTTAGCATGCACAAAAATAAAAAAGAAACTCTGATCATTGCAGAGTGGGGGAAATTATCCACTAGAAACTGTTCCTGAGGAGTCCCAGATGTTGGATTTACTATGTAGACTTTGGGCTTCCCAGGTGGAGCTAGTGGTAAAGAACCCCTCTGCCAATGCAGGAGAGATAAGAGACACGGGTTTGATCCTTTGGTTGGGAAGATCCCCTGGATAGTTCAGTTCAGTTCAGTCGCTCAGTCGTGTCCGACTCTTTGGAACCCCATGAATCACAGCACGCCAGGCCTCCCTGCCCATCACCAACTCCCAGAGTTCACTCAGACTCACGTCCATCAAGTCAGTGATGCCATCCAGCCATCTCATCCTCTGTCGTCCCCTTCTCCTCCTGCCCCCAATCCCTCCCAGCATCAGAGTCTTTTCCAATGAGTCAACTCTTCACATGAGGTGGCCAAAGTACTGGAGTTTCAGCTTTAGCATCATTCCTTCCAAAGAAATCCCAGGGCTGATCTCCTTCAGAATGGACTGGTTGGATCTCCTTGCAGTCTAAGGGACTCTCAGGAGTCTTCTCCAACACCACAGTTCAAAAGCATCAACTCTTCGGCACTCAGCCTTCTTCACAGTCCAACTGTCACATCCATACATGACTCCCGGAAAAACCATACCCTTGACTAGACGGACCTTAGTCGGCAGAGTAATGTCTCTGCTTTTGAAGATGCTATCTAGGTGGGTCATAACTTTTCTTCCAAGGAGTAAGTGTCTTTTAATTTCATGGCTGCAATCCCCATCTGCAGTGATTTTGGAGCCCCCAAAAATAAAGCCTGACACTGTTTCCACTCTTTCCCCATCTATTTCCCATGAAGTGATGGACTGGATGCCATGATCTTCATTTTCTGAATGCTGAGTTTTAAGCCAACTTTTTCACTCTCCTCTTTCACTTTCATCAAGAGGCTTTTTAGTTCCTCTTCACTTTCTGCCATAAGGGTGGTATCATCTGCATATCTGAGGTTATTGATATTTCTCTCAGCAATCTTGATTTCAGCTTGTGTTTCTTCCAGTCCAGCGTTTCTCATGATGTACTCTGCATAGAAGTTAAATAAGCAGGGTGACAATATACAGCCTTGACGCACTCCTTTTCCTATTTGGAACGGCTCAGATGGTAAAGAAATCTACCTGCAACACAGGAGACCTGGGTTTGATTCCTGGGTAGGAAGGTCCCCTGCAGAAGGGAATGGCCACCCACTCCAGTACTCTTGACTGAAGAATTCCATGGACAGAGGAAGCTGGTGGGCTACAGCCCATGGTGTCACAAAGAATTGGACACAACTGAGCGACTAACACTTCCCCTGGATAAGTGTACGGCAATCCACTCCAGTATTTTTGCCATGGACAGAGGAGCCTGGCAGGCTACAATCCAAAGGGTCCTGTAGAGTAGGACATGACTGAAGTGACTTAGCATGTACCATGTAGACTTTACAACTATTGAAAATATATTTAAGAACTAAATAAAGTCATATCTAAAGAACTAAAGGAAAGTATGAATGTCTTATCAAAAGAGGATATCAATAAAAAGATAAAACCAAACAGAAAATTTTAAATTGAGAATTATAATAACTGAAATGAAAATTTCACTAGAAGGCTTTAAGTGAAGATTTGGTCAGGCAGGAGGAGAATCAGTGAACTTGAAGATGAATCAGTTGAGATTATCAAGTCTGAGAAAATAAAAGAATATAATTAAGAAAAATAAACAGAACCTCAGAGCTCTGTGGAACATCATCAGGAATGTCAACATAGGCATAACTGGAGTCATAGAATTACTGGAAAGAGATAGAGGAACAGAAAAAGTATCTGATTAACTGCTAGCTGAAAATTTCCTAAACTTCAGGAAAAACATGAATTTACATATTCAAGATGCTCAAGTAATTCCAAGCAGGAGAAACTCAGAGATCATACCTAGATACATCATAATCAACTGAAGCAAAGACAAAGAGAGAGTCTAAAAGCAAAAGTAGAACAGAAACCCATCACATACAATAAATTCTCACTAAAATTAATGTTGAAAAACATAGAGTCCAGAAAATAGCGGGATGGCATATCCAAAGTGATGAAAGGAAGAAAATATCTACTAAAATTCTATATCTTTAAAAATAAAGAGAAATGAAGACTTCCCATGTTTTAAAATATGTAGAGAGTTCATCACTAGTAGATGTGTCCTAATGACTATAGTCTTTCAGAATTATATGAAAGGACACTAGGTAGTAACTTGATTCCATGTGAAAAAATAAAGAACACTCATAAATTTAATAACATAGGTTTACAAAAGTATAAATGCATTTTTTGCATTTGTTTTCCTATCCAATTTAGAAGTCTAAAAGTTGTGTGTTCCAGGGGCTAGAGAGAGGAGAAAATGGGGAATATCTACTGAAACTAAGGCAGGGGAAGGGGTGGGTGGTATGATGACAATGTTCTGGAAATAGATGATGGTACTGGTTGCCCAACTTTGTGAATATTATAAGAACTACTCTCTCATATGTTATGAAAAGAGAGAAACTACTGAATTATATACTTTAAAAAATAAATCTTAACTTTTGCATGGCTGTACTAGGAGCACAAAGGGGAGGGGGGGAGATGGTAAGAGGATCCTCAGTGAGGATTGAACTGTAGCCAGATCAGAAAGTACCATAGCATAAAACATTTAGAATTTACCCCAAAGGCAATGGGAGCAACTGACGAACTTTTCTCAGAGTTAGGAAATATTCACATTCTGAGAAAAATCATTCTATAACAATAGTTTCCTAAATTAAATTATGACAAAATCTTGCTTAAATAAGAACATTGACAGAATACCAAACGGATAGTGAACTGAAGTAGGTGCTTAGCTTAAAGCAAATAACAAGATAATCTCAGAATAGTTTGTTGTATGAAATGATGAAAATATGATCCATAATGATTTTAAAACAGAATGTTAGATACTATAATATATATATATTATAATGCTATTATATAAAATAAAAATACTATTGAGATACTATTCAGAATATTTCATATTTTATTATAAATATGACATGAAAATTCCAATATCTGAAGTATAGAAACTTAGTTCTTTGCAGAGTAATATGAAAATTCCATATACTATCTTATTTACTACCTGTACATTGTGACCAAGGGAAACTCTTAAACTCCATGTTATGCATTATCCAGTTAGGCTGTGCTGTCCTGTGCTGTGCTAAGTTGCTTCAGTCGTGTCCGACTCTTTGTGACCCCATGGACTATCATCTGACAGGTTCCTCTGTTCATGGAATTTACCCAGGCAAGAATACTGGAGTGGGTTGTCTTTCCCTTCTCCAGTAGACCTTCCCAACTCAGGGGCACTGTTAGGTTAGGCTGCTCAAAAAACTGTTAATTATTTTATCTTGGACTACTCATCTGCTGACTTGTTTGAAACAAATTGTCCAATTTATAGTATTATAGTTCTTTGCTTATTTGATTCAGATATAATCTACATGGAAATAGTTTTCCAATCTATATGGAAATGTGTGTGATCAACATATTTATAATATAGTAAATATTGAATGATAACACAAATATATGCTGAAATGATTAGATATAAATACATAGCCTAGGTAAACTTCAGTCAAAGAGACAAATCATTAATATGAAAGTTAGCAAAAGTCTATCTATGTGTAGAGCAACTATCATTACATTGAGTCATCATTCATTCTTGAGCCATTATTCTTCTGGTGACTCAGATGGTAAAAAATCTACCTGCAATGCAGGAGACCCAGGTTTGATCCCTGGATCAGGAAGATCTCTTGGAGAAAGGAGTGGTATTTAGACATCATTCATTCTTAGGCAGTACTTAGAGATAACTCATCAGATATCTGTAAAAATATAGTATTTGATGACACAAATACTGTATTTTAAAATGCTTATCATTTAAAATGCTTAGTATTTTAAATATTTTTAAATGCTCAGTATTTTGCTTGGTTGTATATTTAACATAAACTTGAGAAGAGAGAATTTCCTGTTGGTCCAGTGGTTAAGACTCTGCACTTTCATCGATGAGGGCCCAGGTTCAATCCTTGGTTGGAGAACTAAGATTCTGCAAGTGCATGGAGTCACCAAAATAAAAAGCATCTTTTAAAAGTTGAGAAGAAAAATATCACTAAAATCACCTTTTTTTTTTTTTTAGGAAAAAAGCATTATAACCAACTTGTAGCATTTTATTCTTTCTTATAAAATGGCTGAATTTTATTTAGAATGATTCCCAGTTTCTGGTTTGGGTGACTGAGTAGAAGTTTTGTCATTTACTGAAGAAAGAAAAACCAGAAGAAGAATAAATCTTAAAGCAAAGAATTCAGCTCAGTTCTTAATATGGGTTTGGTGTCCCTGTAAGACATCCATGTGGATACATTCAATAGGCAATTGGATATGTATGTATTGGATTTAGGACAGAGATTTGAACAGGATTCATAGATTTTAGAGATATTAGCATATAAATGTTAATTGAAATCATAGGACTCGATGCAGTCAGAAGGAGTGTAAAGTCAGAAAAGCAGACCTAGAAAAGAACACTGAATAATGCCAAGATTGATACTGAATATATTTCCACACAAAAAAGCAAATATCAACAACAAACAGTGGGGTAATCAAAGGGGCAGATCAATAGTCAGCTATTATTATTTGGAGAAGGAATGAACTAGATTTCATGACTGACTGAAAGTGAAGAGTACGGAAGATAGAATAACTTCAGGATAACTCACAAGTTTCTAACTTAGGCAACAACTTGGGAAGGGAGAGCATGTTCGTATGATTCCTTGATATATGGAGGAGAAATAGCTTTTTAAAGGAAATTCATAGTTAATTTCTGAACTTACTAAATTATATGAAAGCTTTCATAAGTAGAAGAGGACTAGTGGAAAAGTTGTTCGTTTGTTATTCAGTTGTTTTCTGCATAGTGAAGCTTATGTCTTGAATGTTCTTAACTGTCAGGGAGATGATAGAATAGACAACACTATTGTACTTCTTCCATAGGGGCATTAATCATTGGCTAATTTTGCCTCATGGCAGGGAGGAAAGTCAAAATATCTAATCTCTTACGGGCTTTCTATTAACTCCTTAAGGTATCACCTGATTCATCCTAGATTTCCTAAGCATCTTATTTTTCCATAATATCCATGATGTCCGATGTTCATGTAACATTCTTAATGCTTTCAAATGTATTACTTATCCTATTTTGTATCTACCTAAGTAATTGCATGTCTTCTGCTTGACTTACATTAAAAAAGATTCATTATGATTTATTCTGAAGGGAGTTCTGCTGCTCTGAATTAGGCCCTAAGTATTCTCAATTGGGTCATTAATTTGTCAAATGTTCTTGTATTTTTCCACAAATTAAAAAAAAAAAAAAAACAATTATACCTAAAGCAAGAAGTTAGAACATGCACTATATTGTCTTTCAGGCTTCATATTATCTGGCTATTAGAATGAGGATAATAGTCTGAAAGCTCCAATAAAATGGTAACATTTAAAGTTGATTTATTTTTATCCAAGACAAGTTTTATACAAGCCAATGAAAGATGCATGAGTTATATACATTTATGCCTGGCTGACTTGAACTTTACATTTAATTATTCTGTAGTTTAAAAAAGCAAGAGTAGTCTAAGTCTGCGTGTGTATGTGTTTATGTATGTGTTTGTTAACAAGAAGCTGCATATTAAGAAAAAAACTAACACAACATTGTAAAGCAATTATATTCCAATAAAAAAAATTAATAGATAGACAACGGGAATTTGCTGTGTGGCTCAGGAAACTTAAACAGGGGCTCTGTATCAACCTAGATGGATGGGATGGGGAGGGAGATGGGAGGGAGTTTCAAAAGGAAGGGGATATATGTATACCTATGATGGATTCTTGTTGAGGTTTGACAGAAAACAGCACAATTCTGTAAAGCGATTATCCTTCATTAAAAAATAGATAAATTTTTTAAAAAGAAAAGAAGCTGCATGTACATAAACTGGTTCATTTACAAATCATCTAATTTCTTTCCATTTCTATATATCTAACTTCATGCTATATACAATGATCATTGTTGTTAAAAACATTAATGACCCTTGAACCCTTGCAACATTCTAAATCAACAACTCTGCTATGATTATTTGACTTTAAATATATAGAATTAAACTAATACTTAAACTGTTTTTCAACAAGAGTTAAAATAATTATTTAACCCTCCTTTAAAGATATTCGCTCATAATTTCAATTTCTTTATCACACTGGTCAATTTCAGACAGTAAATCCCATGATAATTTCTAGTGTCAGGGACACCTCATTGTAATAAAGGAATATGCTCCCATACACCATTATGGGCTCACAAGCAATACATGGATCTGTAGTATACCTAAATATATGGTAAAATGTATGCTTTAAAACAAAATTTAAATAAACTCCTCAATATAAAATATCTATTGTAATCTATATTTGTCATTTGATTGCTTTATGGAATGAATAATTTGAATAATGTTTATCTGCCAGAATCTTTGCTTCAGAACAGTTCTGTATTTGAGGACTAAGAAAATAGAACAATATAAAACAGATCCCATGATGACAGGATAGGGAGTACTGGAAATAAATGAGCCATGTTAAGCCCAGTGATATTCATCTGCAACAGAAAATGTTAATAGCTAATGGTTGTGATTTGAACTTATCATTGATTTTCATTTCTTTGCCATAAATTGCCCACATGCTATTAGCAGCAGGCCAAGCTGGTTGCTACAATGCTCTTCTCTAAAGCCTATAAATTATAAGCTTTAAATCAAAAAGTGCTCCAGTGGCTCTTGAAGGTTATACTGCTCTAGTTCTGTTGATGAGCTGAACTTTCTAAGACCATGAAGCATCTTCAGGTTAAACTCAGTGAGAACAATGAACACAGTGTTCAACTTTTTTATTATCTAACTATGCTTTGGGTGCTAATATTTAACAAGAGCATCAATACAGAAATTCTGAGCTGACCCTACTAGATAGCACAGGTGTACTAAGAAATTAACTTTTCTACAACTATTCCACTAAACTTGAAATAGAAGGCATCAGAAGCACTCTCAAAGAAAGTCTTAACTGTAATACTTATTACATTTTGATCCACTTGGTTGTTTGGCTTTCTAATTGCATAAAAGTTCAGAATGGCAAACAAACTGTGAACTGAAATAGATATTATAGTTGAGCACATTTTCTTAGTAAACATATACTCTTCCAGAATAGAAAATGCTTTTTAGTTAATGCAGATGGAATAGAATTTCGATAAAAGATTTTACTGACCACCAAGGTGAGAAAAAGCAAGAATGAGTTAGTTAGAATGATTTTGATAGTACAATCCAAAAGAATTGAAGGAGATAATAAACAATCCTAGGTTTTTCAAATTTTAAACATTCATTTACCTTAGAGGGGACCTAGGAGATGTTTTATGGGAAGTTTTTGTAGTCCAAGTATCAGGTAATTTCTGAGACACAGTGTGGCAATTAGCTTCCAACATGATCCCACATTCTGGTATCCTTGCTCCCTTTCTCCAGTGGTCTTTTGGATCTCTGCTATATTGTGAGTAGCCCTATGGGGAGGTCCATGAGTAGAGACAGTAATCAATTAATGTCTTTGGTCAACAGCTGTCAAAGAATAGAGGCTTGTCAGCAACCATGTTATAAGCTTAGAGGTAGATTCTCCGTTCCTTGAGATGACAACAGTCTGACTATAATCCCATGAAAGACTCTGAGCTAAAACAACTCAGCTAAGCTGCTCCCAAATTCCTGACCCTCAGAAAGTATTATGATAATACATACTTGCTTTATGAAACTGTCTAGTTTTGGGGCAATGTGCTACACAGCAATGGATGACTGAAACACTCCATATATCAATTTTTTACATACTGTATTTCAAGATACATTATAACATGTAGAACTTTGAATGGAGAAATGTATGACATTTCAAACACTTTACATTATCCCAGAAAAGATAGACTGCTTTAAGAGTCTGAATCTTCAAAATAAAAAGTCAATTTCTTTTTACTGGATGGCCTTTGAGAAGATTGTCTATGTTCAATAAAGTAGTAATTATCTCATTTCATAGAAGTCTTGATAGAAGGTTCATCTCATGGATTTTCTTGGATAAAGAGCAGTTTAGAAATAACTGTCTTGCTGTCAGTAAAAGTTACTTGATATATTTACAATGATGCAATCGATGGCAAGGTTTAAGAGTGATAAAAGTGATAACTGAAAGTTTTAAAAAGCGATTATCAGGTGTTAGGCCATGAAAATATTTTTTTAATTTATAAATCCATTCCCAAATAGATTTTTAAAACAGAGCCCTTATAGAGCATTTGGGTAAAAGCAATGAATGGGTAGTTCAGATCTTCAGTAGATAGGAGAAAATACTTCCTTGCTGCAGGACTATAAACAGTTACCTGAGAACCTGACAACAGTTTGAAAATCACTGTTTAAAAGTACACGTCTACCTAGAATTATATGTTTAGATTGTAAAGTTTAATTCTTATAATGAGGTAAAGTTATAATCAGTAGTTTGGCTATATATACAAGAACAGATTTTTTCAGCTCACTTGCTTAACACTATTATTTCTCATTTTTAAAATGTTTTCTATTCCTTAGAGTCAGGAATCATATGCAACTTCTTCCTGATTGCTGACATCACCTATCACTGGTAAATTAGGTACAATTACATGCTAATATAGTAGGCAATTTTGAAAGCACTTTTATTTCTGTCACTCCAGGTATATGCAAATGTAAATGATTAGATTTTTATTATGATATTAGCAAAGCTACAGTTTTTCCAGTAGTCATGTATGAATGTGAGAGCTGGACTATAAAGTAAGCTGAGCACCAAATAGTTGACACTTTTAAACTGGTGTTGCAGAATTTTGAGAGTCCCTTGGACTGCAAGGAGATCCAACCAGTCAATCCTAAAGGAAAGTAGTCCTGAATATTCATTGGAAGGATTGATGCTAAAGCTGAAGCTCCAATACTTCGGCCACCTGATGTGAAGAACTGACTCACTGGAAAAGACCCTGATGCTGAGAAAGATTGAGGGTAGGAGGAGAAGGAGACAATAGAGGATGAGATGGTTGGATGGCATCACTGACTCTATGAACACGAGTTTGAGTAAACTCCGAAAGTTGGTGATGGACAGGGAAGCCTGGGGTGCTGCAGTCCATGGGGTCACAAAGGTCGGACATGACTGAGTGACTGAACAGAACCTATTTGCTTTAAAGATATTATAATAGGGCTGCTCATTTAACACATAAAATCTTTATCGAGCTGTTTTCTAAGCACATGTTACCATTCAAAATCCTATGACTTTGGTATTAGTGTTATCTCCACTTAACTGATGGGGAGGTAAGGGATAGAGATCTTCAGTAACTTGCCCTGGGTCACAGAACTAGTAAGTGATGGAGCTGATTCCAGACGCTCTGGCTTCACAGACAGTTTGCTTGTCCATTAGACAGCATTCCCTCGGGAGAAGTTAATCCACAGTTCCAGTCAGGCGCAGCACACTCCAGAGCTTAGACTTAAAATGCAGTTTAGGTATTTTCCTTCCACTCAGAAATCTTCCTTTGCCTCCCTCAAACCACCTTCTGTTCTACTCCCATAAAATGAGTGTATCTCTGCCATTGCATATATCTTTCCATATCTGAATTGCTTGTTTATGAGTTATTATAGATAGTGAGATCTTTGAAGACAAAAATCATGTCTTATTTATCTTTACATTACCAGAGTTTTGTTTAGCATAGGGTCTGACACTCTGTAGGTATGTAATGTTTGGTGAACAAAGCTGACCTGAATACTACTGTATATGTATGAAAAATTATTATTACCACACCCAAGATGTAAAACAATGATCTATTAAATGCTTATGATATGCAAGATACTATGCTATACATCTTATACACATATTACTCCATTTTATTCTTACAACAGTACGTGTAAGGCAAATATAGCTATCATCATTTTACTCATAAAGAGACTGAGGCTCAAAAAGATTAAGTGATTTGTTTGCCTAAGGTTACGGCTATTAAGTGGTAGACTCAGTTCCCCTAAATTCTAGTCAATAGGTCTCATAAAGCCTATGCTCTTTACCTACCTAGTAAGCTGATTCCAAGAGGCAAATTTGATGGGAATTTTTCCCTGATTCTTGACTCTAAATTGCTGAAAATCCAAAGTTATATCCAAACTTATGGATACCTATGGATATTTATGGATACCTTAACAACTAAGAAATTGAGGCTAGGCAGAGAAATTGAGGCTACGTTCAAATGGAGGAGTAGGTCCAGAGAGGCATATATTGAAGCCATTAGAGCAGTGCATATATGGACCTTCAGAGCTGTGAAATACACTTATGGGTAAATTGATAGCCCCCTTCTGAATCCAGTTTTTGTCCCTTTCTCTTCATTGCAATTATAGGTAATGTGTACTCATTCCTGTTAAGGACAGGAAAACTTACATTTCATCTACAATAAATCAAAGGGGAAAAAGTCATTTACCTAAGATGCTGTTTGAATTGGAGAGACCAGGGAAACATATTTTGTGTTTGACATTCATCAGGAAACATGAGTATAATGAAAGATTTGAACTAGCCATTTTCCATACTTAGAGCTAAGGAAAAGGTTGTATTTAAAATCTTATAAAATATGATTATACATAAGTTTTCTGTGCATATATTTTACACAGAATAGACATGCATTGGTATTAATACTGAAAAATAATGTAAATCTCCTAAAAATAACCCTATGAAACTGAAGCTTACTTGATTAAATGTTGCCAAATACTTAACATAGCTTTAATTGAATTTTACATCACACAGAAGGAAATGAGTAAAGAAAAATCACATTCTTAGTAAAATTTCAAAAGTCAATAAACTTTCTCTAAATGCAACAGATTTCCAATGACAAATTTTATGAGGGGTCTTTTCAGTTCAAAGCTGAAGAACTGTTATGAAGTGTAGTGATTATAGCAAGATCTGAACATTTATTCACCCATTATAGGTTCACTAGGAGGATTGAACAAAACTTATATATTTTACAATAACCTAGGGGAGCTGGCAGTTGCAGGAAGAAAATGTTCAAGTGAAATTTCATGACAAGAAATCCTTGATGGTTTGATATGGGCTCATCTACATCAGAAAAACCAACAACTGTATATTCCATTAGGGAATTCCTTACAAGCAATTATGATGAGTAGAGAGGAAAAAACAAAAAGATAAGGCAGTCTTTTTTGAAGACATTTCTGAGTCATTTTGACCTGCTTTCCTTTGGATAAAACCACGTGCTAATTTTCTTCATAAAACTTTTTAGATGTTGAACTTTTGATGAAGGAATGGTGACTTTATTCTATTCTTAGTTCTTCACTAAGTTCACGATTGATAGGAAGCTAAATTCAAACTGACAGAGGAAAAGCTCTATAACGCATGTTTCTCTTAGAAAAATGTTTAAATTAAAAAACAAAATCCCAGAGTAATAGAAAAGTATTTAGTTCTCTAATTTCATTATTCACCCTACATGGATTGTTTGTGCACATTAATACACTACAGCAGAAACTGTGTTCTTCTGGTATTTACCCCTATCATTGTACAGGAGGCAGTGATCAAGACCATCCCCAAGAAAAGGAAATGCGAAAAGGCAAAATGGTTGTCTGAGGAGGCCTTACAAATAGATGAGAAAAGAGAAGATAAAGGCAAAGGACAAAAGGACAGATATACTCATCTGAATGTGGTGTTCTAAGGAATAGCAAGGAGAGATAAGAAAGCCTTCCTCAGTAATCAGTGCAAAGAAAAAGAGGAAAACAATAGAATAGGAAATACTAGGTATCTCCTCAAGAAAATTAGAGATACCCAGGGAACATTTATGCAAAGATGAGCACCATAAAGGACAGAAATGGTATGGACCTAACAGAAGCAGAAGATATTAAGAAAAGGTGGCAAGAATATACAGAAGAACTATACAAAAAAGATCTTAATGACCCAGATAACCACGATGCTATGATCACTCACTGAGAGTCAGACATACTAGAGTCTGAAGTCAAGTGAGCCTTAAAAGCATCACTATGAACAAAGTTAGTGGAGGTGATGGAATTCTAGCTGAGCTATTTCAAGTCCTAAAGATGATGCTGTGAAAGTGCTGCACTCAATATGCCAGCAAATTTGGAAAACTCAGTAGTGGCCACAGGATTGGAAAAGGTCAGTTTTCATTCCAATCCCAAAGAAAGGCAATGCCAAAGAATGTTCAAATTACCACACAATTGCACTCATCTCACACACTAGTAAAGTACTGCTCAAAATTCTCCAAGTGAGGCTTCAACAGTACATGAACCAAGAAATTCTAGATGTTCAGGTTGGATTTAGAAAAGGTAGGGGAACCAGAGATCAAATTGCCAATATCTGTTGGATCATAGAAAATGCAAGGGAGTTCCAGAAAAACATCTACTTCTGCTTTATTGACTATGCCAAAGCCTTTGACTGTGTGGATCACAACAAACTGGAAAATTCAAGAGATGCGAATATCAGACCACCTGACCTGGCTCCTGAGAAATATGTATGCAGGTCAAGAAGCAACAGTTAGAACTGGACATGGAATAACAGACTGGATCCAAATTGGGAAAGGAATACATCAAAACTGTATATTGCCATTCTGCTTATTTAACTTCTATGCAGAGAATATCATGCGAAATGCTGGATTGGATGGGGACAATCTGACATGAAGATTGCCAGGAGAAATATCAATAACCTCATATATGCAGATGACACCATCCTTATGGCAGAAAGTGAAGAAGAACTAAAGAGCCTCTTGATGCAAATGAAAGAGGAGAGTGAAAAAGTTGGCTTAAAACTCAACATTCCAAAAACTATGTCCATGGCATCCAGTCCCATCACTTCATGGCAAATAGATGGGGAAACAATGGGTACATTGCCAGACTTTATTTTTGGAGGCTCCAAAATCACTGCAGATGGTGACTGCAGCCATGAAATTAAAAGATGTTTACTCTTTGGAAGGAAAGTTATGACCAACCTAGACAGCATATTGAAAAGCAGAGGCATTACTTTGCCAACAAAGACCCATCCAGTCAAACCTATGCTTTTTCCAGTAGTCATGTATGGATGTGAAAGTTGGAAAATAACTAAAGCTGAGCACCAAAGAATTGATGTTTTTGAACTGTGGTATTGGAGAAAACTCTTGAGAATCCACTGGACTGCAAGGTGATCCAACCAGTTCATCCTAAAAGAAATCAGTCCTGAATACTCATTAGAAGGACTGATGCTGAAGCTGAAGCTCCAATACTTTGACCACCTGATGCAAAGAACTGACTCACTGGAAAAGACCCTGATGCTGGGAAAGATTGATGGCAGGAGGAAATGGGGAAAACAGAGGATGAGATGGTTCAGTGGCATCACTGACACAGTGGCCATGAGTTTGAGCAGGCTCTGGGAGTTGGTGATGGACAGGGAAGCCTGGCGTTTTGCAGCCCATGGGGTGGTAAAGATTTGGACATGACTGATTGAATGAACTTACTGAACAGATACATATGTATAAAATTGTTGTGGTTGTTTTTATATACATATGTATAAAATTGTTCTTTTAGTTGTGTCCAATTCTTTGCAATCCCATGAAATTTAGCTCACCAGGTCTCTCTGCCCATGGGATTTCCTAGGCAAGAATACTGGAGTGGTTTGTCATTTCCTTCTCCAAGGGATCCTTCCAACCTAGAAATTAAACCCATGTCTCTTGCATGTGCAGGCGAATTCTTTAATGCTGAGCCACCCAGGAAGCACATGTGTAAAATTATCATGTTGTAAACATTAAAGATATATGATTTTTACTTTAAGGGTTTTAAAATTAGAAAAGGTGGTTGAATTTTTAAAAATTTTAAAACTATTTACAAAACAGAAATAGACTCAGAGATATAGAAAACAAACTTGATTATCAAAGGGTAAGATGGGAGAGGGATAGATTGGAAGTTTAGGATTGACATATATACCCTATTATATATAAAATTGATAACCAACAAGGATCTATTGTATACCACAGGAGACTCTACTTAATATTTGTAATAACCTATAATGGAAGAAAATGTAAAAAGTGTGCACACGTATATATATATATATATATATATATATATAAAACTGAATCATTTTGCTCTATACCTGAAACCAACACAACATTGTAAATCAATTATATTTCAACAAAAATTTAAAACATAAACGTTAAATGATTTATATAATGTATTATAATTTATCACATCAAATATATACACACAACAGTGCTAACATTTTAAAACATTGAGAACACTTTCAAGGGAATGTATTTGAATATATTATAGAGCTAGTCTGTGGGGGGAATGGGAATGGAGATCACGAATGAATAGGGGAAATAAAGAGAGTTTCCTTGTATAGATTGAAGATGATGGTGTGTCATGAATACCTCAGTTCTCTGCACTTGAAGTCCCAGGAAAAAGAACAAAAAAAGAAAGAAAACCAAATGTGGCAGCTCTTTCTTGTTCCTTAACGATAGTTATAGACATATATTTTTCCTAATGCAAGTTTTGAAAACTGTTTTAGAGTCAAAAATTGACAAATGTGTAGTCAAATATTAATGTTATAGCTCTAGCCATGTTGTGGCTATTTTCATATTACTGTTAGATAATATTTCAATTTAACCTCACTCATGATTTTAAAATATTATGTAATATGACACTAACTGTAACTACAATGTCTAAGATATAGGAATAATTTATGTCTCTAATCTGCCAAAAGAAAAAGAAAGAGAGAAATACAAGAAGCATCCTAGACATGGATTGAAACAGAAACATTTTTTTCCCCTCTATTTTCAAGTTAAATTTGAAAATCAGGGCCAGGTTACTCAGTTTAGCAGTATCTTGAAGAAAGCTGAGAGCTGAAGAATTGATGCATTTGAACTGTGGTGTTGGAGAAGACTCTTAAGAGTCCCTTGGACTGCAAGGAGATCCAGCCGGTCCATTCTGAAGGAGATCAACCCTGGGATTTCTTTGGAAGGAATGATGCTAAAGCTGAAATTCCAGTACTTTGGCCACCTCATGCAAAGAGTTGACTCATTGGAAAAGACTCTGATGCTGACAGGGATTGGGGGCAGGAGGAAAAGGGGACGACAGAGGATGAGATGGCTGGATGGCATCACTGACTCGATGGACGTGAGTTTGAGTGAACTCCGGGAGTTGGTGATGGACAGGGAGGCCTGGCATGCTGCGATTCATGGGGTCGCAAATAGTCGGACACGACTGAGCGACTGAACTGAACTGAACTGAAGCAAAACTTTATATAAGAATAAAATGTTCTCTTCCTGGTCTTCTCACATATTTTATGCAGAGTAATAGCTAAGGAGTATAACATCTGATGGATAAAATAAAAACAGGAGATTCCATCCCGCCCTCCCCACACACAAAAGAGAAGATTCCCCTTTTCTTATAAAAACCTGCAACTGAAATGTAGTTTCTCTGACCTTCAGTCTGTGATGAGGATAATATATAAATAAATGTCTTGAAGGATCTGAGTAGTCACAGCAGTAGGCCATCATCTCCTCTTGATGAAATTATGTAGGCTATGTGTTTCTGTGTGTATACATCTCTGTAGCTAAATCTAAAAATAATTTAATTTATAGTGTATTTTGTTAGAACTTATTTTGTTTCCTTTCTCATGATATTGCCTTACAACAGAGATAGGCCAATCTACACCTCTCAATTGCACTGTGTTCTGTGGAAATTACAAAGGAAATAGAGGTCATAACCCAACCCTTATGGAGGTGCTTAATCTAATGGGGGTATTAGAAAAACACAAATAAACACAGGTAATGGAAACACAATCAGTGACAGTAATCTAAACATGTCCAAGAGAAACACTTCATAATTATATTTAGTGACTAGATCTTAGGTGTGTAATAGCTCTGCCCTTTGACTATTGCTATTGAAGACAGGGTCCTGGATTAAGAATCGGAAAATATAGATTTTATTTCCAACTCCAGTCAAGTGGCTTTACACAAATTACCATCTGAACCTGAGTTTTTTCAAAAATACAGTTTGGACATTGGCTGTTTCTCTGCTGGCTTCAAAAAATATTATGAGGATTAAGTGATAAAATATGTGTGAAAGTGCTTTGTAAACTGGAAAGCTATATTCATATCTGAGGAAATATTTTATTTGAGATTCTTGTCGCTCATGCAATCTCCCTCTAGAGAGCCAACACCTCTCATTTTGTATCTTAAGTACTTTGTAACTTAAGTACCAACTCAGCTCATGTTCTGTCTTCTCAGTGAAACCTACATATGGTCTTTCCATCCTCTGAACTCCTAAGACTATTTCCTAGTCATTTCCTTTCCTGAAACTGCCTGGTATTATTATTTAGTTTTTTGTGTACATTGTCTTTTCTACTTTACCAGACTATAAGCCATTGGAGATCATGGATTTGTCTGATATATCTGAGTTTTTCTACAGTCAGTGCCTAGTATGGTTACTTTACATGAACTATTTCAATACGTATTTATTGACTGATTATAGGATGGTTCATTCATTCATTTGGCAAATATACTGAGTACATACTCTGTACCAGGTACTGTACTGTTCTAGGGATTGAGGACTATAACACCTACCCTCATGGAACTTACATCTAACTGGGAAAGTCAGTGTATATAAATAACGGTATGTTTGTATTTTTCTCAGGTGGTTTTAGTACTTGAAGAAAATATTTACACTTGAGGAAAAATGAAACAAGGGAAGGGAATTTAGTATGACTATTTATCACAGAGGTTGGGATGCTCTGTTATACATGATGATCAGAAATATCTTCTCTGTGAAGGAAACATTAGAGTAGAGACCTAAATGAAGGAGCAAGTAATGCAAAGACCAGAAAGAAATGTGTTTCAAGCAGAAATGTATACCCCATCAGGTTTCCTTACTAATTGTGAATCAAGTTGACATGGAGTGATATATTTTATGAGTGTACAACTTTATTTTTGTAGGAGCTATATATTCACTCTTTTAACAATTATTATATCACCTTGCTAATTAAAGTTTTTTCTTTGTTTATTTTTTGCTGTGCTAGGTCTTCACTGCTGTGTGGGTTTTTCTCTAGTTGCAGCAAGCTGGGGCTACTCTTCATTGCTGTGCGTTGGCTTTTCCCTGCAGTGGCTTCTCTTGTGGAGCACAGGCTCTAGGGTGCGTGAGCTTCAGTAGTTGCAGCATGTGGCTTCAACAGTTGTAGCACAGGGGCTTAGTTGCTTCCTGGCAGGTGGGATTTTCCCTGACCAGGGATCTAACCCATGTCTCCTGCAGACAGATTGTTTACCACTGAGTTACCAGGGAAGCTCCATGCATTTTTAAAAATTCAACAAATATTTATGAGCTACTATTATGTATCAGGGCTTCCCTGGTGGCTCAACTGGTAAAGAACACACCTACCAATGCAGGAAAAGCAGGATACTCAGGTTCAATACCTGGGTCAGGAAGAGCCCTTGGAGGAGGAAATGGCAACCCACTCCAGTATTCTTGCCTGGAGAATCTCATGGACAGAGGAGCCTGGTGGGCTACAGTCCATGGGGTCACGAAGAGTCAGACATGACTGAATGTGCATGCACATATGTATGCATTAGGCATCAGCCACTGGTCTATAATGGAGTGAAAAAAAAAAGATGCCATTCCTTCCCTTATAGAGCTTTTGTGATGTGATTTTCCCCTCTTTAGTTCTAAACACGCAAGTTGAATTTATTATTATTGACTGCAGTGATATCTCACCACCTAGTCTTGTCTCAGTGGTGGTGGTGTTTAGTTGCTAAGTGGTGTCTGACTCTTTGGTGGCTCAGTGGTAAAGAATCCACCTGCAGTGCAGGAGACACAGGTTCAATCCTTAGGTCAAGAATATCCTCTGGAGAAGATCTAGCCTAGAAGTGCCCCCTAAAGGAAGTGTAAACTGGTGCAACCATTATAGAGAAAAAGCTGGCAAATGGCATACTTTATGTATTATTAGACAAGTGAAATATTATATTCTATTTACCAGCAATCATTTTCATATGCCAAAAGTAGATAATATATGCCAGATGCACAATCATTGTGGTATATTATACAGTAGTTAAAATGAGATTAGATAAAATAGAACTTCCAGTAGTCATGCACAGATATGAGAGTTGGACCATAAAGTAACCTGAGCACTGAGGAACTGATGCTTTCAAACTGTGGTGCTGCAGAAGATTCTTGAAAGTCCCTCAGATAGCAAGGAGGTCAGACTAGTCAATATGAAAGGAAATCAGCCCTGAATTGGAAGGCCTGATGCTGAAGCTGAAGCTCCAAATCTTTGGCCACCTCATACAAAGAGCCAACTCATTGGAAAAGACCCTGACGCTGGGAAAGATTGAGGACAAGAGCAGAAGAGGATGAGATGGTTGGATGGCATCATTGACTCAATGGGCATGAGTTTGAGCAAGCTCCAGGAGATAATGAAGGACAGGGAAGTCTGGTATGCTGCAGTCCATGGGGTCACAAAGAGTCGGACATGATTGAGTGACTGAGAAACAACAAACTTACAAAACAGTCCTAGCATAAGTGTTCTAAGGCTGACGTGGTACCTCCATTTTTTTTTTTTCAGAACACAGGATCATTCTATCATTTTGCTCTGCCATCCTGAAAATGTAACCTAAGATGCCTACCCTACTCCTACCACTAGTCCAAATTCCAGTCACAGTTAAGAGAAAGAGAAACAAAAAAAAATCTTAATTTCCTTTTAAAGGAATTGCACATGTCACTTTCACTTATATCTCATTGGCAAGAAAAAAAGGCTTCATGGAAACACTGAGCTGCAAAAGAAGCTAAGAAACATACTCGAGCAGAGCATTCAATGTCCAGCTAAGCTTTTATTATTATAGAGAAAGTAGAGAATGGTAATGGAGTGAACAATTCTTACTACGTGCCTAGCATGAAATATTTTACTTTTTTTTCCATATCTTAATTTGGACTAGCCACATTTCAAGTGTGCTGTGTTCATATGTGTCTTGTGCTCATGCTCAGTCATTCAATCATGTCTGATTCTCTGCCACTCTATGGACTGTAGCCCACCAGGCTCCTCTAGTCCATGGGATTTTCCAAACAAGAATACAGAGTGGGTTGTCATTTCCTCCATCAAGGGATCTTCCTGACAGGATTCAACTTGCATCTCCTGTGACTCCTGTATTGGTATGCAAATTCTTTACCACTGAGCCATCTGAGCCCACATGTGTGTCTAGTCCTTATCATAAAGGACAGCACACTTTTTTTTTTTTAAATTTTTGGCCACACTGCCCAGCATGCGGGATCTTAGTTCCCTGAGGAACAGAGTCCTAAGTTCCCTGCACAGAGTCCTAACCACTGGACTGCCAAGGAAGTCCCAGGACAGCATACTTCTATGTAGCTTTTGTCCATTTACTTCAAGGATCTTAATCCACTTCCCACAACTATTACTTCTCTGGTAGTTTCAGTTTCTTACTAAGCTGTCTGAAATATTCCGTTTTATGTTTAGTTATCAGACATTCATCTAGCCACAATAATTATGCAAGCACTTTACTGCACCAAAAGCAAACTTCTAACTAAGAACTTTTGTCTTCTGCAAAATGAAAACCAAAGACAAAAACAAAACAAATAGAAAATACTACTATCCCTAAAGAAAAACAAAGCAAGGAAAAAATCTTAGTGAGCATTTATCATTTTACACATAAAGTGTGACTTATAATTTGATTTTTTCCAGCAATATCTCATAACAGCTTTTATAGATTTATTACTTCACATATGCTCAATTATCCAAGAAAATGTGTTTTACAAAAAATACTAAGGGCATGGAGTTTCTGAAATTTACACTTTTATGTTTGTTATTGTTTTTGATCAATTAATCATAGGGAGAGTATCTGACAATATGGAGAGTATGTGGAATAGTTATGAGCTGAGGAGTCAAGAAAGTTGCAAGCCAACTGAGACTTGTTTGATAAAATCAATCATTTTGAAGAACATTATTTTTTAATTATTTCAAGTTCCTTGATAGGATAAATCTATGAAGACTGTAGGGATCACTCATGCTGTGATTCTTGCTGAAAATGCCAAATTTAGCTGTAAAGAATTACCAGTTAGAGTGATATTGACACAAATCAAAGCAGCCACGCATTTCTGAGAGTTTTTATAAGAGTGGAAGAATACTATGTTTACTTAAAGGAAAGAATGTTTTATTAATTCTAGCAGTGTTTTCACCCTCAAAAGCTGCGTATTTCTGCTGATGCTAAGACTCATAATCAGTGCTCACAATGGGCTGTAGTGACCTATCCAAAAACTTTTGTTGTTTCTATTATAGTTTCCTTCATGACTACTTTAAAAATAACTGACTCAGAAGACATATATAGTGTGTGATCAAGAAACAAGGAATATTTTTACATAGTTAACTGGTCCATTTGGTTATTGAACACTTTCAAAAACTTGTTTTCATTAGCATCTTGTCCTACTATTCGATCATCCAAGTTTTACACTATACAGGCACAGGGTTTTACTGCTACAGTTAATAAGAGTTTATAAACTCCAGCCTGTGTCCTTTATTATAGATTGTTTATCTTACATATTTATGACACTGAATTTAGTACTTCTACCATTTATGTACCATGGAAAGTATGTCATAAATCATGGAAGGTGATAGTACAAAAATGGAGTGATATTTTTCATTAATATATAATTATTAAAAGCCATTTAGATCACTTATTGTTTCTTAAGATAATATATTTTTAATCAACGAAACATTACATTTTGATATTTCAGTCTTAAACTTTAAGTATGATTTAAATGTTTGCTAAACTAAATATTTTACCTAAAAAAACAATATGTAAATTTAAATTTTAGTGAAATCATCATTCTTGGAATAAAAAAATTACTTCATTTCTAGTATATTTCAATTTTCTCTGCACTGGAATTAAGAATTTGTGGATTTCCTTGAAAACTGATATTTTTTTTCATAAGTAGCAAATTACAACATGATTTTCAGTTCAGTTCAGTTCAGTCGCTCAGTCATGTCCGACTCTTTGCGACCCCATGAATTGCAGCACGCCAGGCCTCCCTGTCCATCACCATCTCCCGGAGTTCACTCAAACTCATGTCCATCGAGTCAGTGATGTCATCCAGCCATCTCATCCTCTGTCATCACCTTTTCCCCTTTTCCTTCTGCCCCTAATCCCTGTCAGCATCAGAGTCTTTTCCAATGAGTCAACTCTTCGCATGAGGTGGCCAAAGTACTGGAGTTTCAGTTTTAGCATTAGTCCTTCCAAAGAACACCCAGGGTTGATTTTCTTCAGAATGGATTGGTTGGATCTCCTTGCAGTCCAAGGGACTCTCAAGAGTCTTCTCCAACACCACAGTTCAAAAGCATCAATTCTTCGGCGCTCAGCCTTCTTCACAGTCCAATTCTCACATCCATACATGACCACAGGAAAAACCATAGCCTTGACTAGATGGACCTTTGTTGGCAAAGTAATGTTTCTCCTTTTCAATATGCTGTCTAGGTTGGTCATAACTTTTCTTCCAAGGAGTAAGCGTCTTTTAATTTCATGGCTACAGTCACCATCTGCAGTGATTTTGGAGCCCCCCCCCCAAAAAAAAAATAAAGTCTGACACTGTTTCCACTGTTTCCCCATCTATTTCCCATGAAGTGATGGGGCCAGATGGCATGATCTCCATTTTCTGAAAGTTGAGCTTTAAGCCAACTTTTTCACTCTCCACTTTCACTTTCATCAAGAGGCTTTTTAGTTCCTCTTCACTTTCTGCCATAAGGGTGGTGTCATCTGCATATCTGAGGTTATTGATATTTCTCCTGGTAATCTTGATTCCAGCTTGTGTTTCTTCCAGCCCAGCGTTTTTCATGATGTACTCTGTATAGAAGTTAAATAAGCAGGGTGACAATATCCAGCCTTGATGTACGTACTCCTTTTCCTATTTGGAACCAGTCTGTTGTTCCATGTCCAGTTCTAACTGTTGCTTTCTGACCTGCATATAGGTTTCTCAAGAGGCAGGTCAGGTGCTCTGGTATTCCTATCTCTTGAAGAATTTTCCACAGTATATTGTGATTCACACAGTCAAAGGCTTTGGCATAGTCAATAAAGCAGAAATAGATGTTTTTCTGAAACTCTCTTGCTTTTTCATGATCCAGCAGATGTGGGCAATTTGATCTCTGGTTCCTCTGCCTTTTCTAAAACCAGCTTGAACATCAGGAAGTTCACGGTTCACGTATTGCTGAAGCCTGGCTTGGAGAATTTTGAGCATTATTTTACTAGCATGTGAGATGAGTGCAATTGTGCGGTAGTTTGAGCATTTTTTGGCATTGCCTTTCTTTGGGATTGGAATGAAAACTGACCTTTTCTAGTCCTGTGGCCACTACTGAGTTTTCCAAATTTGCTGGCATATTGAGTGCAGCACTTTCACAGCATCATCTTTCAGGATTTGAAATAGCTCAAGTGGAATTCCATCATCTTCACTAGCTTTGTTCATAGTGATGCTTTCTAAGGCCCACTTGACTTCACATTCCAGGATGTCTGGCTCTAGGTGAGTGATCACACCATCGTGATTATCTTGGTCATGAAGATCTTTTTTGTACAGTGCTTCTGTGTATTCTTGCCATCTCTTCTTAAGGGCTGTTAATAAGATGTTTATGAAGCATTCATTGAGTCACTCTTTTATACAGACACATCAGACCAGACATTCCATGCTCACAGAACTCTTATAATCCTATCTGTGAAAATGCATACACAATTAAGAGCAAGTCTAATTTATGAATAAATAGTACAAAGTACACATAAGTCCCAAGAAAAACAAAGCAAAGGAAATCCTTGTGCATTGATTTTCATCAGAGAAAGTTTTCTGGTAAGAAGGTTTAGGGATACAATGGGCATGAATTGGTTTATATGAAAGATGCTACCATTTGGGCCTGGAGCTAAATAAAGTCAAGTGGAAGTTATATATGTCTATGCTCATCATGTGAATGAATTTGTGTTTTGGGCAATTTTCTCCTCTATATATAGATGTTTCCCAAATTAAATATATATATATAGTTAAAATTATTTAGTTTAGAAAATATAATAGGTGAGATTATTTCATTTATCCACCTGTATATCCATGCCATTATATATATATTTCAATCTGAAACTAAGACTACAGCATTCTTTCTGAAAATTATTATTGCTTCCAAATTTTTGAAAAATATTTTATCAATTTTGTTCAGTTTTAGGAAGAAAATAAGCAGTTTTGCCAGCCAGCTTTTATGGTAACAAATTGAATGTGACATGTATTTTCAGGTTTTTAAATAATGCTTTTCTTTACAATGTAGATTTTTTTTTTTTTTTGGTCAAAATTGACATTGCTGACATTGCTTTTGGTGCTGTCCATCAACTCCAAAGAAATACTGTTTTCAATTGTACACAGGTTTCATTTAAAGTAATATAATAATTAAAATACATTCAAAATATTACTGTTACTATATGCAGTATTTCTTCACCTAAATTATATTGGAGCACTATCATAGTGTGCCTCCCTACTTTTATGCTATAGTTATGTCAAAGGCCATCTCTAAAGTGGTCATAATTTATCTTCATTAATTCTCCTGGTACACAGTTGTATAATTATTATGAATAGAAATGGAATTATTCATATCTGGAAAAATAAATACAGTAGTTTCTTTATCAACCTAACTGGAGCACTGAAATTCTATACTGGGATGTGAACAAACATAAATGATTATTTGAAAGAACAAATTTTAGAAAAAGCAAATAAAAACATTAGAATGATGTAATTTAGATTTGAGGCCTGACAATTAATTTTCATATTTAGGTGATAGAATATCAGTTTGATTTACTTAATTGAGCCTTAGAACATGATAAAAAATTCCCTTGTATGGTTTTATTTTATATAATTTCACAGGTGTCTCATTTATGATAGACAGTAAAGTTGACTAGTAAAACTGATAGGCACTGTACTTAGATATGTTTTCTAATTATAAGGGAAAATCAGCTATATTTATAACTTGTTCTTGGAACTATCTGGAAAGAACATGTATGAATCTATTTTCATGACATTCTGGCAGATTTAAAAGTCCCCCATATAGTAGAATCATCTTATTAGACATGTGCAATCTTGAAACTAATTATATGCATTTTCAGTCAGCTCAGTTCAGTTGCTCAGTGATGTCCAACTCTTTGTGACCCCATGGACTACAGCACTCCAGGCGTCCCTGTCTATCATCAGCTCTTGAAGTTTACTCAAACTCATGTCTATTGAGTTTTATACAGAATTGATGATGCCATCCAATCATCTCATCCTCTGTCACCCCCTTCTCCTCCTGCTTTCAATCTTTCCCAGCATCAGGATCTCTTCCAGTGAGTCAGTTCTTCACATCAGGTGGCCAGAGTATTCAGCATCAGTCCTTCCAATGAACACCCAGGACTGATCTCCTTTAGGATGGACTGGTTGGATCTCCTTGCAGTCCAAGGGACTCTCAAGAGTCTTCTCCAACACCACAGCTAAAAAAAATCAATTCTTCGGTGCTAAGCCATTTTTATAGTCCAACTCTCACATCCATACATGACTGGAAAAACCATAGCTTTGACTAGATGGACCTTCGTCAGCAAAGTAATATCTCTGCTTTTCAATATGCTGTCTCGGTTGGTCATAGCTTTTCTTCCAAGGAGCAAGCATCTTTTAATTTCTTGGCTACAGTCACCATCTGCAGTGATTTGAGGGTCCCCCAAAATAAAGCCTCTCACTGTTTCCATTGTTTTCCCATCTATTTGCCATGAAGAGATGGGAATGGATGCCATGATCTTAGTTTTCTGAAGGTTGAGTTTTAAGCTTACTTTTTCACTCTCCTCATCATTATGCATTTTAATGATAGAGATAAAATTATTATTATTATGCTGCTGCTTGATGTATATAGGTAATCAGATTTTTAATGGATGGCTGCTCTACTTTTATCTTTTAAGATTGTGGAAACATATATGATTAAAGGAACTTCAACACTCACCTTTATTAAAAAGGAAAATAAAATGACTGTCATTACCAATCATTTATTCAACACATATTTGCTGAGTTCCTACTCTTCATAAGAAACCCTATGACAAAGAAACGATGAAAACATGACCTTTACTCACAAAGAGGTCATGGTCTAGGAGTATAGAAAGCTAGGTACACTAATATTGCATTGTAATTATATTTACTATATGCATAATAATAGAGCATGGATAAGACCTAGAAGTATAGTATATACTGCTAATGTTATTTTGATTTAAATGTATAATAAAATTAATTTTCAAACATCAGACTATCAAATAGAATGAGATTATTTTACCCACATCGCAGTTTTTTTTTTTTTCTGGGAATGTTATAAATGAATTGAGTGCCTATTATGTGGAAGGTTATTGGCTCAGCTGGTAAAGAATCCACCTGCAGTGCGGGAGACCTGGGTTCAATCCCTGGGTTGAGAAGATCACCTGGAGAAGGGAACAGCTATCCACTGCAGTATTCTGGCTTGGAGAATTCCATGGAATGTATAGTCCATAGGGTCACAAAGAGTAGGACATGACTGAGCGACTTTCACTTCACTTCACTTACGTGCAAGGAAGTTAGACAGTTAATTTACATTTACCTAAAAAGTATGACCTTGTTTGAGGAAGCAAAAAGAAAGAAAAAGCCAGACAATGATAATTTTCCTGCATTTTCTTTATCCTTCTTTAGTAATCAAATCTATTTTCCTTCTTTGCTTCACATCTTCTATCTTGTGTACTTCCAAATGTTGAGAAGGCTTTTTAAAACACTGTTGATTTAAGTAACTTAATTGCAAATTGAGTGAAGAGAACAGTGTATGCAACCTTGAGTAGGTCCTGTTTATAAATAATAATCATAGAAATAATAGCACTATTTATAATAAGATCCCTGAGCAATTTCTGAACAAGTCGCCTCCTGTGGCAACTGATTATGACATTAAAAAATGAACATGAAACTGTTTCCTAAGAATCAGTTAAGAAATCAGTAAGACAGACACAGCTGTCTTTATGAACACATCAACTATGACTGGTTTGCACTACATATTTATCTTCTTTGCAGCTATCCTCCACTGAGTGAAATTCCCACCAAGAGCCATTAATTGACTGGGCAACACAAGAAAGTCTGAGGTAAAAACTGCTGCTGGTGAGGATGCTTTAAGGCTCTTGGCCCAGATTATTTTTTTTTTATCAGATTAAGTAGTTGACATCTAGAATGGGTGTATTTTGAGGAAAGAAGAAAAAAGGCAGCAGTTGTTGTTGTTCAGTCGCTCAGTCATGTACAACTCTTTGTGACCCAGTGGACTGCAGCCCTCCAGGTTCCTCTGTCCTCTGCTATCTCCTGCAGTAATGCAGCAGTACAACGATAGAAAAGAAGCTGTTTGGGGCACCTAATATGGAGACTCTGTTTCTTTTGCCAATACTCTCGATTTCCTGATTTGAACACTACTGTGAGAGAATAACGTCCTTCAATAATCCAGGATGAGCAGAAAGTGCCATCAAGGCATTTTCCTAAAATAAAAGAACACCTCACTTGAAATAAAATATGCCATTTTGAAAGACAAAAGTGGATGTAACATTTTCTTCACAGCAGGAAACCTAACCAGTAACAAATGTCAAGTGTCATACTGATGACAGTTTTTTCTGCATGGAGAATGTCTGCATCCCATTAGTATAAGCCAGTGTCTATGTGCATGCTCAGTCGTTAAGTCATGTGCAAATCTTTTGTGACACCAAAGACCGTAGCCCATCAGGCTCCTCTGTCCATGCGATTTCCCAGGCAAGAATATTGGAGTGGGTTGCTATTTCTCCCTCCAGGGTATCTTTCCAACCCAGGGATAGAACCCACATCTCCTATGTCTCCTTCATTGCAGGTGAATTCTTTACCTGCTGAGCCAACTTAGCAAATGAGCTATTACTCCATCCTATTTCTAAAGCCAACACATGTCATTAATCATGGCATTCATTTCCTCAGAGTCAAGATGAAGCCCTAGAATTCTTTTTAGTTCAACACTTCAAGCAGCAACTACCAGATGCTTAGAGGTGGTCTTTAATAAGAAACATTTTTCTCCCCAAGAGTAAGGTAACTTCAAGAGAAAATAAGTGCATTGTCAATGCAAAATTTAGTTACACCATGTAAAGATATGGAAAGCCAATGTAACTTCCTTATTTCCCCAGAAATTTGCAATCTGATTTTTCTAAAGCATCTCATCCATTGGATCAGGGTCAGAGAGGGATGTAGTGACAAGAACTACTACTTTCAATACTTTCCTCAAGAAATCAAATACAGGAGGGAGTCAGGGGTGTGGAAAAGTAAACTGACATCTGACTTTATCTAGATGACTCTATCTTATTCTCTCTAGAATCTCCTATGATGTGAGAACAAGAATTTCACTTTTTTATCAAGTACTTCTCTCTATTATGCCTGGGTCAAAGGAAACAAGCTTCAGATTTTCTCCCTACTTAATATGATATATTGCCTCTTTTAACCCAATCCCATGACTACAGCCTTAAGGCAAGGTGTGAAGGAGATTTGCTTTCCAATAAATAAACCTAACTTAGGAGGTATTCCAAAAATATATTACCCACTAACAAAGTGTATCATTTCCTTATTGTATTTCTCCAGGGAAAGAAAAAAAAACAGAAATTATTATTATTGTTTTTCTATACAAAAACTTAACAGAGTGAAGAGGATTATAATTGCCTCTTAGATAATCTAGTAGACTGAAATCAAATAAAATTTGTGGAGAGGCATGAGTGACTATGACAAAATTTTGTTTTATGTTATGCCAATTTTCACAGGAAACATTAGCTGCCAAAATGCAACAAAAATAAATAATATTAGGTCTTGTATAGAAAGCATGAATATATTAATATTATTTTCCAGATACGCACATACATTAAAACAAATCTATGTGCTGTACAGGTATACTCTGCTTTTTGAAAGTCTGCTTTATGCCACTTTGCTTTTATAAAACCTACATTAGTATCTGTTTTCTCTAACTGAAGGAAGCCCAAAAGGGATTGTCTCTTTTATGATAAAACGCAAAAAATAGCATCCAGCATTTGTTTTGCAGTGAGCTGTTACAGAAGCAGTCGGCACTCCAAGCAGAGACTGGCACCTCTAAGCTCCTTCCCCACTCAGCATCTCAGCATCCAGCTGCCATAGCTTTGAATTGTGATTGTATCTGCTGTTGTTGTTATGTAGTTGATAAGTCATGCTCAACCCTTTTTGACTGTTTGTGATTTCATGGACTGTAGCCTGCCAGGCTCCTCTGTCCATGAAATTTCCCAAGCAAGAATACTTTACTAGGTTGCCATTTCCTTCTCTAGGGGACCTTTCCAACTCAGGGATAGAGATCAAACCTGTGTCTCCTGCTTGGCACCGGATTCTCTACCACTGAGCCACCAGGAAAGTGTCTATATCTGCACCATATCTCAATTTGCTTTGTGTGGTTGTTAGCAAGATGTGTCCTAAGGTAATTGCTTCTTTGCTTTACACCATTTTGGCCTATGAAATGTTCTATAGGAACACTACTTTCAGACAGCACAATAAAGCTGTATATTTTATTAACAATTGTGCCTAGGAAATACTTCCAACCTGCAAATGAGCCTTAATTATAGCTAATGTTTTTTAAGTGTTTACTATGGTCCAGGCTCAAAGCTAAGGGAGTTCTATGCATTATATCATTAATACTCAAAATAAGGAAGGAGTTATTATGCTCATTTAATCAGTAAGGAAAGATGTTTAGAAAGTTTCCAAGACAACTCAATTATTCAGTGGACGACCCAAGATTTTCCTTGGCGGCTCAGATGGTAAAGAGTCTGCCTACAATGCAGGAGACCCAGGTTCAATCCTTGGGTCAGAAAGATACCCTGCAGAAGGAAATGGCAACTCACTCCAGTATTCTTGCCTGGAAAATCCCATGGACGGAGGAGCCTGGCAGGCTGCACCCCATGGGGTTGCTAGAATTAGACATGACTGAGTGACTAACACATACACAATTCATATATCATACTCAAAACTAGCCTTTGCGCCCAGTTTTACTGACATGTGATGGACCTAGTACATTTTATGGTATTGGTTTAAGGTGTATAACAAAGAAATATATATATATATATATATATATATATATATATATGTGTGTGTGTGTGTGTGTGTGTGTGTGCGCATATGTGTGTATATATATGTGTGTGTGTGTGTATATATATATATATGTCCATGAGGATTCCTCCTTTGTCCATGGGGATTCTCCAGGCAAGAAAATTGGAGTGGGTTACCATGCTCTCCTCCAGAGGATCTTCCCACCCCAGGGATTGAACCCAGGTCTCCTGCATTGCAGGTGGATTCTTTAGCAACTGAGTCACCAGGGGAGCCCATCATTCATTTACGTTAGTGTAATTGGATTAATTAGTTTCTTTCCTGAGAATAGTTTTCCTGAGTCAAGTAAAGAAGGAAGACCACACGAAGTCACTGAGTTACAAAAGAGTTTGATTATGAGCTGGTATCATGAAGTGGTAAGAAGTCCTGAGGTAATTTTTATTCCTTTTTTTATTCTTTAATGTGGATGAGGCTTGGAAGACAAGGACCAGCCCCAACCTCAGTAAACCAAAAGATCTGATGTTTAACAGTTGTTTCATCTTCTTGTGTTGGGCTTAGTCACTCAGTCGTGTCTGACTCTTTGTGACCCCAGGGACTGTAGCCCGCCAGGCTCCTCTGTCCATGGGGACTCTCCAGGCAAGAATACTGGAGTGGGTAGCCATGTCCTCCTCCAGGGGATCTTCCCAACCCAGGGATCAAACCCAGGTCTCTTGCATTGCAGGCAGATTCTTTACTGTCTGAGCCACCAGATCCATCTTCTTAGCACTATAAAATAAAGCTGTGGAATCTGTTTTATTTTGGTGGTTTATTTTTCAGAGGTGGGGGAGACATACAGTAGTGCTATGAAATTACATCCCTTTTTTTCTTTGCCTCAATATTTAACTTTCTTTCATTATCCCTCTGCATCCCTACTTCTCTTCCATCATATTAGTGGGTCTAGTTGGTATAATAAATTACCTCCCTGTGAATCATCAAGTTTACTGCTTAGGTCCTGATCCCTGTCCTGCTTCCACTGATCATGGCATTGCCTCCTGTGTCCCAGGCAAGCCTGTAAAGCTGGTCTGACAAGTGTTTCAGCAAAGGTTGTTTTAATTTAGAACAAGTTTAATTAAGACTCTCAGTAGAGGAGCCCCACAGGCCTGCCTAGAAACTTACTAATGTACAATGCAATTATTGGGATATCATGGGAATCAGAAGCAAGCAAATGGACAAATGTGTCTGTCAGAATTATAACATGCCATGTAACTAGTGACTACCTGATAAGACTGAGTGAGAATGTTATTAAGGAAGAGTTATGACTTAACCTAAAGACCTGAAAATTGGAGAGAGGAAGTAGGGAATGATTTATAAAAAGACATACTTAGGGAAATGAACTCCAGCATTTTTTGGAATAAGTAGTAAAATTATATGAAATAATTGTTCAACATGTTAATACTGTGCCTTGATATTATAGGGAATATATTTATATGGGGAGAAGAAGCCCATAACAAAATATAGCTCTTTGATTTTCATAAGGAAGAATTATGTACTCCAGCAAAGACATGCAGAGGAGAAAACTTTACTCTGATCATTAATACACATGGTGGGAGGAGAAAGAACCTTCTTTCCAATCCTCATATGAATTATTTCCTTATGCAAATTTGACAATTTAGTCTCAGTTCCAGAGAATGAAGAAACCAACTAACTACATTCAAAGAATATTAGTTTCTCCCCACTTGACAAGGGAAGGCTTAAGTTTTTGCTTCCTAATGTATGGTAGTTTATTTTTTCACTTGCCAAACTGGGACATATGAAACAACACATTCATTCCCCAAATAAAATATTGAAAGCCATTAACTAGATTATCTAAACTAATTTGCATCTACTATTTTCCAAGCCAGTGCCCAATGAATCTGTTTTTCCTTGTCTTCCTCCCTTTCTGTCAGCATTCTCCTTCTCCCTACACATTTGCTTCCTTGAAGCAAAGCATTTGTACGCTGCTTTCGGTATTTTTACGAAATCAGAAGTGGCATTTCCAGTCCACCTTTTGTAGTTGTTTGACCTTGCTGGTTTTCTGAACATAAAAGCCTTATTCTCTGTAGAACTGCTGGCAGTATGAAAAACTATCAGTCAATTTTACAGACACTACAAACACTTCAATTCACTACAAAGTTAAGAGTATCATAGTAAATCTCACATTATGGTTCTATTTCCAAATAATTGACTTAGGAGCAAGCATTATTTAGGCTCATCTCTTGCAAGCACTTGGAATCATGTGTGAAAAGAAGACAGAATATCAATGTGGGACATTGGTGACATCATAACAAGTGTCATAGCCTGAATTTTTAGGATATAGTTTAGAAAGTACAAAATATTGCCCTTCAATACAGGGCATGTGTTTTAGGGGATACATGGGCATAACGAGGCAAGGATTATTCTTCCTATCAATGATGCTCACACCCATTGTCCATATAAGAAAAGATACTTTAAATTTTAAATATCAACCGAAATCTCAGTACTTGGATGCAATCTCAAAAATGACAGAATGATCTCTGTTCGTTTCCAAGGCAAACCATTCAATATCATGGTAATCAAAGCCTATGCCCCAACCAGTAATACTGAAGAAGCTGAAGTTGAATGGTTCTATAAAGACCCACAAGACCTTTTAGAACTAACACCCAAAAGAGATGTCCTTTTCATTATAGGGGACTGGAATGCAAAAGTAGGAAGTCAAGAAACACCTGGAGTAACAAGCACATTTGGCCATGGTGTATGGAATGAAGCAGGGCAAAGGTTTATAGAGTTTTGCTAGAGAACACACTGGTCATAACAGACACTCTTCCAACAACACAAGAGAAGACTACACATGGACATCACCAGATGGTCAACACCAAAATCAGATTGATTATATTCTTTGCAGACAAAGATGGAGAAGCTCTATACAGTCAGCAAAAATAAGACCGGGAGCTGACTGTGGCTCACATCATGAACTCCTTATTGACAAATTCAGACTGAAATTGAAGAAAGTGGGGAATACCACTAGACCATTCAGGTATGACCTAAATCAAATCCCTTATGATTATACAGTTGAAGTGAGAAATAGATTTAAAGGACAAGATCTGACAGAGTGCCTAATGAATTATGGACAGAGGTTTATGACATTGTACAGGAGACAGGGACTAAGACCATCCCCATGGAAAAGAAATACAAAAAAGCAAAATGGCTGTCTGAGGAGGCCTTACAAATAGCTGTGAAAAGAAGAGAAGTGAAAGGCAAAGGAGAAAAGGAAAGATATAAGCAACTGAATGCAGAGTTACAAATAATAGCAAAGAGAGATAAGAAAGCCTTCCTTATCCTTATGGGAAAGACTAGAGATCTCTTCAAGAAAATTAGAGCTACCAAGGGAACATTTCATGCAAAGATGGGCTCCATAAAGGACAGAAATGGTATGGACCTAACAGAAGCAGAAGACATTAAGAAGAGGTAGCAAGAATACATAGAAGAACTGTACAAAACAGAGCTTCATGACCCAGATAATCATGATGGTGTGATCACTCACCTAGAGCCAGACATCCTGGAATGTGAAGTCAAGTGGGCCTTAGAAAGCATCAGTACGAACAAAGCTAGTAGAGGTGGTGGAATTCCAGTGGAGCTATTTCAAATCCTGAAAGATGGTGCTGTGAAAGTGCTGCACTCAATATGCCAGCAAATTTGGAAAACTCAGCAGTGGCCACAGGATTGGAAAAGGTCAGTTTTCATTCCGGTCCCAAAGAAAGGCAATGCCAAAGAATGCTCAAACTACCGCACAATTGCACTCATCTCACACCCTAGTAAAGTAATGCTCAAAATTCTCCAAGCCAGGCTTCAGCAGTATGTGAACCGTGAACTTCCGGATGTTCAAGCTGGTTTTAGAAAAGGCAGAGGAACCAGAGGTCAATTGCCAACATCTGCTGGATCTTCAAAAAAGCAAGAAAATTCCAGAAAAAAACCATATATTTCTGCTTTATTGATTATACCAAAGCCTTTGACTGTGTGGATCACAATAAACTGTGGAAAATTCTGAAAGAGATGGGAATACCAGACCGCCTGACCTGCTTCTTGAGAAACCTATATGCAGGTCAGGAAGCAACAGTTAGAACTAGACATGGAACAACAGACTGGTTTCAAATAGGAAAAGGAGTATTTCAAGGCTGTATATTGTCACCCTGCTTATTTAACTTATATGCAGAGTACATCATGAGAAACACTGAGCTCGAAGAAACAGAAGCTGGAATCAAGATTGCTGGGAGAAATATCATAATCTCATATTTCCAAATGACACCGCCCTTATGGCAGAAAGTGAAGAAGAACTAAAAAGCCTCTTGATGAAAGTGAAAGAGGAGAGTGAAAAAGTTGGCTTAAAGCTCAACATTCAGAAAATGAAGATCATGGCATCTTGTCCAATCACTTCATGGGAAATAGATGGGGAAACAGTGGAAACAGTGTCAACTTTATTTTTTGGGGCTCCAAAATCACTGTAGATGGTGATTGCAGCCATGAAATTAAAAGAAACTTACTCCTTGGAAGGAAAGTTATGACCAACCTAGATAGCATATTGAAAAGCAGAGGTATTACTTTGCCAACAAAGGTCCATCTAGTCAAGGCTATGGGTTTTCCAGCCGTCATGTATGGATGTGAGAGTCGAACTGTGAAGAAAGCTGAGTACCGAAGATTTGATGCTTTTAACTATGGTGTTGGAGAAGACTCTTGAGAGTCCCTTGGACTGCAAGGAGATCCAAACATTTCATCCAAAAGGAAATCAGCCCTAGGTGTTTATTGGAAGGACTGATGCTGAAACTGAAACTCCAATATTTTGGCCACCTCATGCAAAGATTTGACTCATTGGAAAAGGCCCTGATGCTCAGAGGGATTGGGGGCAGGACGAGAAGGGGACGACGGAGGATGAGATGGCTGGATGGCATCACCGACTCAATGGACATGAGTTTGTGTGAACTCCGGGAGTTGGTAATGGACAAGGGGGCCTGGCGTGCTGTGATTCACAGGGTTGCAAAGATTCGAACACAACTGAGCGACTGAACTGGACTGAACTGAACCCAAATCTCAGAGTTTTGTTAAGTATATGAATTGTTAAATGCTGGAGAGTGTGCAGAGAAAAGGGAATCCTCTTACACTGTTGGTGGGAATGCAAACTAGTACAGCCACTATGGAGAACAGTGTGGAGATTCCTTAAAAAACTGGAAATAGAACTGCCATATGACCCAGCAATGCCACTGCTTGGCATACACACTGGGGAAACCAGAATTGAAAGAGACACGTGTACCCCAATGTTCACTGCAGCACTATTTACAATAGCTAGCACATGGAAGCAACCTAGATGTCCATCCACAGACAAATGGACAAGAAAGCTGTGGTACATACACACAATGGAATATTACTCAGCTATTAAAAAGGATTTGTTTGAATCCATTCTAATGAAGTGGATAAAACTGGAGCCTTGTTATACAGAGTGAAGTAAGTCAGAAAGAAAAACATCAATACAGTTTATTAATGCATATATATGGAATTTAGAGAGATGGAAACGATGACTCTGTCTGTGAGACAGCGAAAGAGACACAGATGTAAAGAACAGACTTTTGGACTCTGTGGGAGAAGGCAAGGGTGGGATGATTTGAGAGAACAGCACTGAAACATGTATATTCAGTTCAGTTCAGTCCAGTTCAGTTCAGTCGCTCAGTCGTCCGACTCTTTGCGACCCCATGTATTGCAGCACGCCAGGCCTCCCTGTCCATCATCAACTCCCGGAGTTCACTCAGACTCCATCCAGCCATCTCATCCTCTGTCGTCCCCTTCTCCTCCTGCCCCCAATCCCTCCCAGCATCAAAGTCTTTTCCAATGAGTCAACTCTTCGCATGAGGTGGCCAATGTACTGGAGTTTCAGCTTTAACATCATTCCTTCCAAAGAAATCCCAGGGCTGATCTCCTTCAGAATGGACTGGTTCGATCTCCTTGCAGTCCAAGGGACTCTCAAGAGTCCTCTCCAACACCACAGTTCATATGTGAAATAGATCACCTGTCCAGGTTCAATGTATGAGACAGGGAGCTTAGGGCCAGTGTATTGGGATGACCCTAAGGGATGGGATGAGGAAGGAAGTGGGAGGAGGTTCAGGATGGGGAACACATGTACACGCATGGCTAATTCACGTCAATGTATGGCAAAAATCATTCAGTTTAGTCGCTCAGTCGTGTCTGACTCTTTGTGACCCCATGAATTGCAGCACGCCAGGCCTCCCTGTCCATCACCATTTCCTGGGGTTCACTCAGACTCACGTTCATCGAGTCAGTGATGCCATCCAGACATCTCATCCTCTGTCATCCCCTTCTCCTCTTGCCCCCAATCCCTCCCAGCATCACTGTCTTTTCCAATGAGTCAACTCTTCGCATGAGGTGGCCAAAGTACTGGAGTTTCAGCCTCAGCATCATTCCTTCCAAAGAAATCCTGGGGCTGATCTCCTTCAGAATGGACTGGTTGGATCTCCTTGCAGTCCAAGGGACTCTCAAGAGTCTTCTCGAACATCACAGTTCAAAAGCATCAATTCTTCAGCATTCAGCCTTCTTCACAGTCCAACTCTCACATCCATACATGACTACTGGAAAAACCATAGCCTTGACTAGATGGAAATCATTACAATATTTTTAAGTAATTAGCCTCCAATTAAAATAAATAAATTAATAAAATATGAATTGTTGTTCACTTTTTCACAACACTTTAGAAAATAATGAGTCATTAGGTTATTTTTAAAAGTAAATGACAACAAATGTGAATGATTTTCTATTATATCCATTCATAAATAATCATCATTAGTCTATCTCACAAATATCTAAGAGGACCTTTGTTCACTGCTTATTTTAACCTAAAAAGCAAGTATGTGTGATAGCATTTCTTTCCCTTTATGTGGATATAAATTCAGTATAAAAGAAAGACTTGGATACTTCTATGACATAGAACATATCAAACAGGCTTATTACTACTTATCCACAAAGAGTCACAAATGCAGCATGCATGTGGATACACAAATACACACACACAAACTTCAAGATTCAAACTGCTTGTGCATTCCCTAAGAGAAATATTTCATGGTAGGTTCTCCCAGCAGCTTCCATTGTTTGAGAGTTTTATTCCCTCTACTTGAAATAACTTTCATATCATTTTAAACTTATTTTTCAACCTAGCAATTGTATTTATTTTTTAATGCAGAGTTCATATAATTTGTCCTCTGAAGAATCTTCTCAACTCCCACCCATGGTAGCAGAAATAATCCTCTCTTTTATCACTTATCACATTGTTTTGTTATTATTTATTTTTGTTTCTGTCACTTCAACTAGAATGTTATCATTATGAGTGTCAGTTCAGTTCAGTTGCTCAGTCATGTCCGACTCTTTGCGACCCCATGAATTGCAGTATGCCAGGCCTCCCTGTCTATCACCAACTCCCAGAGTTCACTCAGACTCACGTCCATTGAGTCAGTGATGCCATCCAGCCATCTCATCCTCTGTCGTCCCCTTCTCCTCCTGCCCCAAATCCCTCCCAGCGTCAGAGTCTTTTCCAATGAGTCAATGCTTCGAATGAGGTGGCCAAATTACTGGAATTTCAGCTTTAGCATCATTCCTTCCAAAGAAATCCCAGGGTGGATCTCCTTCAGAATGGACTGGTAGGATCTCCTTGCAGTCCAAGGGACTCTCAAGAGTCTTCTCCAACACCAAAATTCAAAAGCATCCATTCTTCAGCACTCAGCCTTCTTCACAGTCCAACTCTCACATCCATACATGACCACTGGAAAAACCATAGCCTTGACTAGGCAGACTTTAGTCAGCAAAGTAATGTCTCTGCTTTTGAATATGCTATCTAGGTTGGTCATAACTTTTCTTCCACGGAGTAAACGTCTTTTAATTTCATGGCTGCAATCAACATCTGCAGTGATTTTGGAGCCCCAAAAAATAAAGTTTGACACTGTTTCCGCTGTTTCCCCATCTATTTCCCATGGAGTGATGGGACCAGATGCCATGATCTTCGTTTTCTGAATGTTGAGCTTGAAGCCAACTTTTTCATTCTCCCCTTTCACTTTTATCAAGAGGCTTTTTAGTTCCTCTTCACTTTCTGCCATAAGGGTGGTGTCATCTGCATATCTGTGGTTACTGATGTTTCTCCTGGCAATCTTGATTCCAGCTCGTGCTTCTTCCAGCCCAGCATTTCTCATGATGTACTCTGCATATAAGTTAAATAAGCAGGGTGACAACATACAGCCTTGAAATACTCCTTTTCATATTTGAAACCAGTCTGCTGTTACATTTCCAGTTCTAAGAGGCAGTTTTATTCATATTACTATTGGTGCAAAAGTAATTGCGGTTTTGCATTGTTGAACTGCCATTTGATATTGGAATATATTCTTAAATAAGTGTTATACATGATTATAATGTTCATGTCTCAGTTTATGTTTTTTTTGCTAATGACATTACTTGGTGTTTATTTTATATTTATTTTAGACTAGGGAAATGATAGACAAAAAGTAAATTTGAGTTCAAATGGGTCATAAAGCAGCAGAGACAACTTGCAGTGTTAACAACACATTTAGCCCAGGAACTTCTAATGAAAAAACGAACAGTGCAGTGGTGGTTCAAGAAGTTTTGCAAGGAGATGAGAACCTTGAAGATGAGGAGCACAGAGGCCGGCCATCAGAAGTTGACAACGAACAATCGAGAGCAATCATCCAAGCTAATTCTCTTAAAACTAAACGAGAAGTTGCCAAAGAACTCAATATCGACCATTCTATGGTCTATCAGCAATTGAAGAGATTGAAAAAGTGAAAAAACTTCATAACTGGGTGCCTCATGAGCTGACTGCAAATAAAAAAAAAATCATCATTTTGAAGTGTCGTCTTATTCTATGCAACAACAAACTGTTTCTCAATCAGATTGTGACATGCAACAAACAGTGAATTTTATACAATTGGTGATGACCAGCTCAGTGGTTGGACTGAGCAGATGCTCCAAAGTCAAAGTCATTTCCCAAAGTCAAACTTGCACCAAAAATTGGTTATGGTCACTATTTGGTTGTCTGCTGCCGGTCCAATTGACTACAGCTTCCTGAATCGCAGTGAAACCATTACATCTGAGAAGTATGCTCAGCAATTTGATGAGATGCACTGAAAACTGCAACTCCTGTAGCCGGCATTGGTCAGCAGAAAAGGTCCAATTCTTCTCCATGACAATGCCCAACTGCACATCACACAACCAACCCAATGCTTCAACAGCTGAAAGAATTGGTCTGCGAAGTTTTGCCTCATCCACCATACTCACCTGATCTCCTGCCAACCGATTACCACTTCATCAAGCATCTTGACAACTTATTGCAGGGAAAATGCTTCCACAACGAGCAAGAGGCAGAAAATGCTTTCTAAGAGTTCCTCAAACCCTGAAGCAAGGATTTTTACACTACAGGAATAAACTTATTTCTCATTGGCAAAAATGTGTTGATTGCAATAGTTCCTATTTTGATTAATAAAGATGTGCTTGAGCCTAATTATAATGATTTTAACATTCACAGTCTGAAACCACAATTACTTTTGCACCAATCTGTATTCTCACTACCTGTTAAAGACCTTCACACAGAGTAGGGGCCTAATAAAAGGTCAGTGAATTAATGAATGGGAAACCAAATGCTACTTTGTTCCAGTGAGTAAAATTAATAATCCCTTAAGCAAATCATAGCTTAGAAGGTAAAATCTATTGAAGAAGAAAGCCCATGTCTATTTCAGTCAGTCAGTCAATCAGTTCAGTCTTTCAGTTGTATCTGACTTTTTGTGACCTCATGGATTGCAGCACACAGCAAATAGACTGTAGCAGTCTATTTCAGAGGCATATATAAGTAACATTGTTTTCTTCTCTACTTTAAATGTTATCTGTGGCCTTGTAATTACTAATGTAGCATATAGTATAACAAGCAGGGAAACTTCTCTTGGTATCAGTGCTCAGAAATATCTGGCACATTACTAGTGATTTTGAATAATTCAGACTTAGCAATAATATTATGAATTTATTTTTGTCAAGTGCAGCTTTTTATCAACAGGTATTATTTACATGCATACTGTGTCAGTCAGCACTATTTAGACATCTTTATCATATGTTGAAATAAACTGGCTAATTTTATGATTAAGTCTAATTTGAAATTAGGTTATAATCTATACAGCATACACTGAAGACATGTAGAATACACCCTGAACTGGGACACTGAAAGAGATTGAAAAATAGGAGTTTTTAAAAAGTAGCAATGATAAACAGTAAGCAGGATCCTAAAACAGAAGGGTCTTCTTCAAATTTTTCAGGAGGGAGTTGATATAGGAGAAGATTTCTAATGGAAAATGTGTTGTTTGGTGAGTTGATGAAATAGACAAAAAGCATATCAGTGTTGTTCAACAAGTTTTCCTTCAGCAGCCTAGTAGGGGCAGCCAAATTATTCCAAAATACAGAAAAGTCTCTGTTTTGGGATCTGTGAATATTTCTCTATTTCCAAAAACAAGTAGAGAAAAAAAATGACAAGTATGGTTGATGTTTAAAAAAAAAAAAAAAGAATGTCTGATCTTAATACAGAACATTGGAGAAATTGTTCAAAACCAATTTATTCTTTGTAAAGATTAACCCCCAAGTGCTTGCCACTGTCAAGATCTGCTTGAATAATCTGCCTAAGGGCTGCTTCTGTGTTTTCATCCATCTTTTTTGAAAAAAGAAAAATAAATAGTAAGACATTTTTGTCTGGCTGCTTCTCCATTTAGTCATGCTGGTGATGTTTCTTCCTTCTTGTTCTCTCTTAAAAATAAATAAATAAGAGAAAAATCTTTCCATATAGCAAGTTCTCACTCCCTATTGCACACCAAGGCTCTTGTTAATGAAAATTGATTTTTGTGTAGGTTACATAGGAGAATTGTGTACTTCCTGGCATATAGTAAGTCATTTCTGAATATAGCCTGAGAGAGAGATTCATATCTAGATGTGTGCATAGAATTACATGGAAATGCTAATGGAGACCGATGCCTGAAATGCTAGCAGCCAACTTTGCCAATACTTTCCTGTATTATCATCTGCCCCTCCCTTCCAAGCACACCTTGACTATGTTTGTGGAGAAAGGGAGTCTAAAAAAATATACAAGCAACTACTGCAGCTCAATTCCAGAAAAATAAACAGCCCAATCAAAAAATGGGCCAAAGAACTAAACAGACATTTCTCCAAAGAAGACATACAGATGGCTAATAAACACATGAAAAGATGCTCAACATCACTCATTATCAGAGAAAGGCAAATCAAAACCACAATGAGGTACCATCTCGTGCTGATCAGGATGGCTGCTGTCAAAAAATTTATAAGCAATCAATGCTAGAGGCGGTGTGGAGTAAAAGGAACCCTCTTACACTGTTAGTGAGAATGAAAACTAGTGTAGCCGCTATGGAGAACAGTGTGGAGATTCCTTAAAAAACTGGAAATAGAACTGCCATATGATCCAGCAATCCCACTGCTGGGCATACACACCAGGAAACCAGAAATGAAAGAGACACATGTACCCCAATGTTCATCGCAGCACTGTTTATAATAGCCAGGACATGGAAGCAACTAGATGTCCATCAGGATGCGAATGGATAAGAAAGCTGTGGTACATATACACAATGGTATATTACTCAGCCATTAAAAAGAATTCATTTGAATCAGTTCTAATGAGATGGATGAGACTGAAGCCTGTTATACAGAGTGAAGTAAGCCAGAAAGAAAAACACCAATACAGTATACTAATGATGGCAAGAATACACAGAAGAACTGTACAAAAAGGATCTTCACGACTCGGATAATCACGATGGTGTGATCACTCATCTAGAGCCAGACATCTGGGAATGTGAAGTCAAGTGGGCCTTAGAAAGCATCACTATGAAAAAAGCTAGTGGAGGTGATGGAATTCCAGTTGAGCTATTTCAAATCCTGAAACATGATGCTGTTCAAGTGCTGCACTCAATATGCCAGCAAATTTGGAAAACTCAGCAGTGACCACAGGATTGGAAAAGGTCAGTTTTCATTCCAATCCCAAAGGAAGACAATGCCAAAGAATGCTCAAACTACCACACAATTGCACTCATCTCACACGCTAGTAAAGTAATGCTCAAAATTCTCCAAGCCAGGATTCAGAAATACATGAACCGTGAACTCCCTGATGTTCAAGCTGGTTTTAGAAAAGGCAGAGGAATCAGAGATCAAATTGCCAACATCCACTGGATCATGGAAAAAGCAAGAGAGTTCCAGAAGAACATCTATTTCTGCTTTACTGACTATGCCAAAGCCTTGGACTGTGTGGATCATAATAAACTGTGGAAAATTCTGAAAGAGATGGGAATACCAGACCACCTGACCTGCCTCTTGAGAAATCTGTATGCAGGTCAGGAAGCAACAGTTAGAACTGGACATGGAACAACAGACTGGTTCCAAATAGGAAAAGGAGTACGTCAAGGCTGTATATTGTCACCCTACTTGTTTAACTTACATGTAGACTACATCATGAGAAACACTGGACTGGAAGAAACACAAGGTGGAATCAAGATTGCCGGGAGAAATATCAATAACCTCAGAGATGCAGATGACACCACCCTCATGGCAGAAAGTGAAGAGGAGATAAAAAGCCTCTTGATGAAAGAACAGAGGAGAGTGAAAAAGTTGGCTTAAAGCTCAACATTCAGAAAATGAAGATCATGGCATCTGGTCCCATCACTCCATGGGAAATAGATGGAGAAACAGTGGAAACAGTGTCAGACTTTATTTTTTGGGGCTCCAAAATCACTGCAGATGGTGACTGCAGCCATGAAATTAAAAGACGCTTACTCCATGGAAGAAAAGTTATGACCAACCTAGATAGTATATTCAAAAGCAGAGACATTACTTTGCTGACTAAGGTCCGTCTAGTCAAGGCTATGGTTTTTCCAGTGGTCATGTATGGATGTGAGAGTTGGACTGTGAAGAAGGCTGAGTGCTGAAGAATGGATGCTTTTGAACTGTGGTGTTGGAGAAGACTCTTGAGAGTCCCTTGGACTGCAAGCAGATCCAACCAGTCCATTTTGAAGGAGATCAGCCCTGGGATTTCTTTGGAAGGAATGATGCTAAAGCTGAAACTCCAATACTTTGGCCACCTCATGCGAAGAGTTGACTCATTGGTAAAACTTTGATGCTAGGAGGGATTGGGGGCAGGAGGAGAAGGGGACAAAAGAGGATGAGATGGCTGGATGGCATCACTGACACAATGGACGTGAGTCTGAGTGAACTCTGGGAGTTGGTGATGAACAGGGAGGCCTGGCGTGCTGCGATTCATGGGGCCGCAAAGAGTCGGACACGACTGAGTGACTGAACTGAACTGAACTGAAAGCATATATATGGAATTTAGAAAGATGGTAATGATAACCCTGTATAAGAGACAGCAAAAGAGACACAAATGAATAAAACAGTCTTTTGGACTCTGTGGGAGAGGGAGAGGGTGGGATGATTTGGGAGAATGGCATTGAAACATGTATAATATATGTGAAATGAATCGCCAGTCCAGGTTTGATGCATGATACAGGATGCTCGAGGTTGATGCACTGGGATGACCCAGAGCGATGGTATAGGGAGGAAGGTGGGAGGGGTGTTCAGGATGGGGAACATGTGTACACCCGTGGTGGATTCATGTTGATGTATGGCAAAACCAATACAATATTGTAAAGTAATTAGCCTCCCATTAAAATGAATAAATTTATATTAAAAAAATTAATTAACTGTATTCAGTTCCACTATTTATGAAAGTCAAATTCACCAAGCCAAAGATGTGAGGAGAATTAGAATAAATAATGTCTGGGTGTTTTGACATCTCTGACATCATGTTGTTTTCTTTGTTTTGACATGAAAAAGTGGATCATATTTGTAGTGTTCATTATCCCAATTAGCAGCAGATAATCTTGGTGAAAGAGTGTTCCTTGTTTTGCACACAATGCAAAGCATTAAGACCCAGTGTTCTAAGGCAAGGCCCATATGTGGCATCTTGTATTAAAATCTCTTTTCATTGATGCTATCCACCAACAAGGGCCAATGTATTATATGAAATGCCATGGGACAATTATATGCTTGTTACCTACAATGGGGACTTCTCTGGTGGCTCAGATGGTAAAGCGTCTGCCTACAATGCAGGAGACCCGGGTTCAATCTCTGGCTCAGGAAGATTTAATGGAGAAGGAAATGGCAACCCACTCCAGTATTCTTGCCTGGAAAATCCCATGGACAGAGGAGCCTGGTGGGCTATAGTCCACGGGGAGGCAAAGAGTTGGACACGACTGAGCGACTTCACTTTCACTTTCCTACAGTGATGAAAAATCCAATGTACTATATATTTTATATACACAAAACTAAAATTTTAATATGTTTTAATGTATTTAATTGCATATTAAATGTATCTTAATTATAAATTTGCTAGACCATAAATGCACTGGGCAGGAATTTCTCTGTCTTGTTGATTTCTACAAACCTAGTGTCTACAAGAATACTTTGCAGACAGTGGTTTGTCATAATAAACATTTTTGAATGAATGACTTCATAAAAAATATAAATTCATTTGCTTGAAATCAGTACCATTAAAATCATAAGACCCAGTTTTTTTTCACCCTTAGCACTCACAGCAACTCCAAATATTAGATATGAAAGTAGAAGCATTCTTCTATCCTATACTGGTATTTTATTATTCTTCCAGTACCTTTTATTTAGTCTTAACTTTATACGTTCCATTCACACTTGGATTTCCTTCACTCTTCATCTCTACCAACCTATGGGCCTTTTTTACTTAAAGATCTGGTTCAGTATTCTAGTCCTTTGGTCATTCTTCCTTATGTCTCCTTGTCTATGTTCTCAGTCTTTCCACACTGTAAATAAAAAGTGAAAGGTGGTTTGGTAAATATTCAGTAATTATCAATCAATCTAAATTAAATATTACCAACTAAATAAAAATGCCCTTAAGAGGAAGGATCAGTTTTCTTTGCATAACATCACTATAGTTCTAAACCTGGTAGCATTTGCTCCTCTGAATTCACATCCTTTTATATTAATTTTTTTTTTTACCTCTCTCCTTTTCTAAGATCCACCCTTTCTTACTTTTCTGACTTTTTTCGTATCTTTTTCCTTTTCTTTTTTGTATCTCTTTTGTATATTTTGTATATTTTTTGTATCTTTCTTTTGTTTCTTTTTTGTATCTTTTTTTCCTCACCCTCACACTTCCTTCTCAAAACATGAGCTATGCTGAAGCATGTCAAAATGTTTTTAAAATGTACTTAAAAAACAAAATATATTAACTTTTCCCACTAAAGATATAATGAACATTTGTTTTATAAATTTAAGCATGTAAAAGATAAATATTACTATCAGCTTTACCATTGTCAATAACAAGGATTATTTCTTCCATATTTTTACCATGATGTTAAAAACAAAACAGTTGAAGCCATATTCTGTCTATATGAATTTTGCCTGGAATTGTGAAATTTTTTCAAATTAAAAATTGTCATTATCACTTTCTAACCATTTAAGTGTATATGTCCAAAGCCTTTCTATATCTTAAAACATTAACTTGAGGGCAGTATTTTTTCATCTTAAATAAATTATATGTATTAATTAGTAAAAATGCATGTACTGTGTTGGTATGGTTTTGGGGGAAGAAAAGAAAGAGTAGCCTGTGTGCTACTTAATGATGATTACTGATAATGAATTGTTCCATATATTTCCTAAATGAGTTTACATTTTATACTAACATGCTGCATCATTGCTTTAGAATTAATAGATCTATCTTAATAAAAAGTAAAACAGTCATTATTCTTCACATATAGAAAAACTTTTTCTGTGTGAGAAAATCTTTTGATATATAGGTAATTTATTGTCAAGCTATGTAAAGAAAGAATTTAATAATAGCTATAGGGTGTTTAGAGCATGGTTATTCACTGAGGTATGACAAATAAGGTTACTGTAAGGTAATTTTGAGACATCATTATATTTCATTTGGTAGAGCTGACCTAGAAGACTTTTAAAAGCAGAGTATGCACCTGTACCTGCGGTTAGGTGATTCATTAAAGGAAAATTTATCCCTCATCTCAGTTTAATGTCATATTCTGGAGGATTGTCCCTTATTTGACCCCCATATCAGAACTCTTCTATCCAAAGGCCTATCCAATAGAGTTTGGAACACAATGATGGACTCTTCATTTCAGCCACCAGTTATCAATAGCTCTTTCTCTTTTGACTTTAATCCTGTCTCTCAGCTTCTTCTATGTTTGGCTCAATGGGTTGTTGAGCTTCATGCTCTCTTGTTCATATCCTTTTACAGGCTTTTCTTTTCCTAAACAAAGCAACTAGGAGTTCTGGGATTTTTTGTGAAACATTACTTCTAACTTCCACATCAATCAGAATATATCTTTACATATACCATGTCTTAGTATTTGTCTGAACTTAGATTGCAATTTTGAATGTCTTACTTTCATAGACTTAAAGCTTACTTTCATAGACTAAGGATGCTTGGAAGCAGATCTTCTGCTGCTTCTGAATAAAATTTGTAGCTACAGGCCCAAGTCCACTAGAGGAATAGCTTGTTTGAAGCCTTACCAAAACCATAGACAAGGGCCAACTTCTTTTATAACTTCCTTCACCAGAATCCCAGGACCAGGTGAGAGTTTTAGGTTATAAATTTTTAAACAGTTCTTTTTTTCTAAGAGTTTCTTCCAAAAAAAAAGTCTTCCAAATGAATATTTTCCACTCCACAATAAAAGATTTTTTAAAAAGCTCCCCCAGTCCCAATTCTAAATAACCTATTAGTTTCAATTTTATCTTGCTTTCCAATAACACATATTTCAGCCAATTATCACATGGTCTTCCAATATATGTGTATAAATTATGAAAGAATAAAAACTAAAAGCTGCTAATAAAATCCCCTAAATAAATCTAGATAGCATTCCTGTCTATCATATTGATGGGAACTTTGAAGGAAATACTCTCATGTGAACTGCAGAGTACTAGTCATGCTCCAAAGAGCATTTAACTACAAATACACTTATGCAACCATCTTAGCAGCAGTGAGGTAGATGGTGTGATTGACGTTTATAATGTCAAATTACCCCAAAACATTAAAAAAAATCAGAAGTAGATGACATTTGCTTTTGTTATTCTCTATGGTGATGCCAGATTTTACTTATGCTACTAAGTACACTTTTTAAAAAGTATGTTCCTTAACAAACTTGCTAAAAACCAATCAAAACAGTTCTTCTTCTGAAATATCTGCACTTACCATGTGAATTTTTTCTGATAATATAAGACATGCATCACTGCTTTCAGTTCCCATCAGCAGGGTGAGTCAGGGTGAGTTTGCTATTTGTGCCACTAAGTAAAGGGAACGGTTACACCAAGGAGTTTATTTATTTATAATCAGTCTGTGCTCTTTACAGGCAGTGAACAGTCCATTGAAAACCTCTGTAACTGGTGCATTATTCAGTAACTAGTGCCCTTTTCATTTTGAAGTTATTGTCTATTTATAATGCCATTGGATTTTTAGCTCTATTTTTTAAAAAATAATAACACTTTGAAAATTTAATAATGACTAGTACAATGTCCTGACATTACCCAGATTGCATTATATACAGTGGAAAAATATATTTCATGTAAAAACTCCATTCAATGTAAAATTTTGTCTTAAACAATATTCTGTGTATATATCCTAAGCAATTTTCCCTCTATCCAGAAATGAATGTCCATTATATTGTATACAGTATTTTCTTTCCAGACTCGTGTATTTTAATCTTGTCTGAATTTTTGCTCAAAGGAAAAACCTGTGAAATGATCATATAAAAATTAATATGAGTCTTATGAATATGCTTCTGACATTCAGAAGTATTATATTCAATACATTTCTCTTTTCATAATTTGTCTAATATACAAGTATGTTATGCACAAAGTGAATGCATTTAAGTTATAATTAACACACTTTGAGTTTGGAGGATGCAAATAACTATTGTCAGTTTTAATTAGCTAGAAGCAGATTGTTAGTCCATTCCTCATACTGCCCTTGCAGATAGTCTTAAGAAACAATGAGACTTTCTAAATCGGCTAGTTTCCTAAATTCATATATTTTCTGCACAAAGATTCATTTATAATGGTTAAATCAAGAGGGCCATACACCAAGTTGATGCACAATGCTCTTTCTTATAGACACACACATACATGTACACAAACACACACAGAGATGCATATTTATTCTCTGCTCCCCAAACTCATAAAACTGACAATTATTGAGTTAAAATCATTTTGAATATTTCAAATTACAGTAAGACTTGTATGTTTTGTTAAGATGGGCAAGTTGTGGCATCTAAGGGGCATTGGATAAAATACTGGAGGAAGGAAAGGAAAAGGAAACAAAAGAGATAATTTTTGTTTATTTTATAATTTTTTTCTAGGACCAGACATTGTAGACGGGGTACAGATGGTAATATTTTCGAGTCATTACTTTTTTTGCCTTGTATACGATCTTTCAGTGGGCAAGACCATTTTTGAAACCCTGAGTATGCACTAAATTATGATACTTGAAAGCTGTGGTGCATATACACAATGGAGTATTACTCAGCCATTAAAAAGAATACATTTGAATCAGTTCTAATGAGGTGGATGAAACTAGAGCCTATTATACAGAGTGAAGTAAGCCAGAAAGAGAAACACCAATACAGTATTCAGTTCAGTTCAGTTTAGCCGCTCAGCCGTGTCTGACTCTTTGTGACCCCATGAATTGCAGCACTCCGGGCCTCCCTGTCCATCACCAACTCCTGGAGTTCACTCAGACTCATGTCCATCGAGTCCGTGATGCCATCCAGCCATCTCATCCTTGGTCGTCCCCTTCTCCTCCTGCCCCCAATCCCTCCCAGCATCAAAGTCTTTTCCAGTGAGTCAGCTCTTTGCATGAGGTGGCCAAAGTACTGGAGTTTCAGCTTTAGCATCATTCCTTCCAAAGAAATCCCAGGGCTGATCTCCTTCAGAATGGACTGGTTGGATCTCCTTGCAGTCCAAGGGACTCTCGAGAGTCTTCTCCAACACCACAGTTCAAAAGCATCAATGCTTCGGCGTTCAGCCTTCTTCACAGTCCAATTCTCACATCCATACATGACCACTGGAAAAACCATAGCCTTGACTAGATGGACCTTAGTCGGCAAAGTAATGTCTCTGCTTTTGAATATACTATCTAGGTTAGTCATAACTTTTCTTCCAAGGAGTAAGTGTCTTTTAATATCATGGCTGCAGTCACCATCTGCAGTGATTTTGGAGCCCCCAAAAATAAAGTCTGACACTGTTTCCCCATCTATTTCCCATGAAGTGATGTGACCGGATGCCATGATCTTCGTTTTCTGAATGTTGAGCTTTAAGCCAACTTTTTCGCTCTCTTCTTTCACTTTCATCAAGAGGCATTTTAGCTCCTCTTCACTTTCTGCCATAAGGGTTGTGTCATCTGCATATCTGAGGTTATTGATATTTCTCCCGGCAATCTTGATTCCACCTTGTGTTTCTTCCAGTCCAGCATTTCTCATGATGTACTCTGCATATAAGTGAAATAAGCAATACAGTATACTAACGCATATATATGGAATTTAGAAAGATGGTAACCATAACCCTGTATGTGAGACAGCAAAAGAGACACAGACATATAGAACAGTCTTTTGGACTCTGTGGGAGACGGAGAGGGTGGGATGATTTGGGAGAATGGCATTGAAACATGTATAATATCATATAAGAAATGAATTGCCAGTCCAGGTTTGATGCAGGATACAGGATGCTTGGGGCTGGTGCACAGGGATGACCCAGAGGGATGGTATGGGGAGGGAGGTGGGAGGGGGTTTCAGGATGGGGAACACGTGTACACCTGTGGTGGATTCATGTTGATGTATGGCAAAACCAATACAATATTGTAAAGTGATCAGCCTCCAATTAAAATAAATATATTTAAATTAAAAAAAATAATAAACTAAACTCATGCCCCAAAATAAAAAGTAACCTTGAAGAGTTAATTTGTTTTCTTTTATATCTGAAGATAGCAGATAGCATTCCACCATTTACTTCTTTTTATGTTTAGGGAAAAAGACTTTCTGACCTAATTGGAGATTTCTAGCTCTAATGCCCCCATGAGTTAAGCTTCAGCTCACATAGTTAAAGAATGAAATATTAGCTTCATTTTTTAATTTCTTTGCTTTCATTGATTTGCTACTACTATAATGTCCTTTTAAATGTACTTTTAGTATGTTAATCATCATTAAGATAACCAACTGGCTGTTAAAAATTAGAGCAGTGTGGAATAAAAAATTTTGATGTATGATTATGTCAAGCTTATTTATAATTAGTCATTAAGAACTCAGTAATGACATGTTATTCAGCAAAACTAAATATTGTTCCTAGTTTCAGGTCTCACTGTATGTTGCTATTTTTTTAAATATAAATTTATTTATGCTATTTTTGATGAAAAGGATAATTTTAGCTCTCATAAGGACTAGATTTTATCCATGAAAAACCTGTCCCAAGATGTTTAATTCAATCCTTCAAATAACAGGTTAGAAAATAGCATCTGCTTGGAGAAAGACTAGCATCTCATGGTGGGGGTGGGGGGGTGTTACAGGGCATTTGGAGAAGATATAGGACTTTCACTACCCTGATATTTCTCCTGCTGAATCAGACAGTCTTGTGTTTCAATCAACAAACTTAAACATCACAGAATTTCAGGGTATGTATATATATATAAGCTTCCCAGGTGGCGCTAGTGGTAAAGAACCCACCTGCCAATGCACAGAATGAAGAGATGTGTGTTCGACCCCTGAATGGGGGAGACCCCCTGGAGGAGGGCATGGTAACCCACTCCAGTATTCTTTCCTGGTAAATCCCATGGATGGAGGACCCTGCTGGGCCATGGTACATAGGGTCGCAAAAAGTCGGACATGACTGAAGTGACTTAGCACAGCACAGTACACTTATTATCCATATATCAAATATATATATAATTATATTCACATATAAATGTTATATATCTCAAATACATTACTCTTTCACTAAAATTTTATAACTATGTAACATGCCTCAAACTCTCCCAAAGTCCTGTAGTCTGCAGAAACTTCCCTTGTAATTAAATCAAATGTCAGATTTCATCATTTAGAAGAGCCATAGCATTTTCTTTCTGAAAGAGACAGAGAAATCATATAATCCCATCCTTTGAGTTGACCAGGAAGGAGGCTGAAAATCTCACAGGCTTTTCTCAGTTCAATAGCTTCTTTGTTAAAAAATTCTTTTGTTTTATTGGAATATAATTGGTTTACAATGCTATATTAGTTTCTGCTGAACAACATGAATCAGCCATATGCATACATATATCCTCTCCCTCTTGAACGTCCCTCCCACCTACCCCATCCCATGCCTCTTGGTCATCACAGAGCACTGAGCTGAGCTCCCTGTGCTATTCAGTAGCTTCCCACAAGTGATAGGGTGGTATCATGGCTCAACTCCTGCTATTTAGTTCACTATATCATGCTATCTCTCCCCATTTTTCCTGCACTTTTGCAAACTGTTCAGTTTCTTTCTTACATTTTATTCTTCTTCTAAGTAAAACAAACCAAACAAACAATATTTTAGATTCAAGGATTGACTTTTACCATCTAGTACCATGATTTCCCAAATAACGAGGACTGAGAGGTTACCTCTTTTCCTCTTTTCTGCCCTGCTTTTACCAACTGTAATTTCTATCATGCAGCATTTCTTGGCTGAAGATATATCACTTGGGAGGAGAAACACAAAGCTATTATCACCAATTAACATCCTAAATCAAATTATCTCTTCAGATTAGGTAAATATATTTATTTTCTGTTACTGTATACCACTTTCCCATATTTATTATTTTATGGTTCCCATAAGCCAAGTTCCTGGGTTAACTGAGTTAGCTATGCTCAAGGTCTCAGCAGGTCAAAATGAAAGTGTTGGCCACGGGTTCCAGCCCCACCTGAAGTTTGAGGTCTTCTAAGTTCCCAAAAAAGATGTTCTTCTCATTATAGGGGACTGGAATGCAAAAGTAGGAAGTCAAGAAACACCCGGAGTAACAGGCAAATTTGGCCTTGGAATGCGGAATGAAGCAGGGCAAAGACTAATAGAGTTTTGCCAAGAAAATGCACTGGTCATAGCAAACACCCTCTTCCAACAACACAAGAGAAGACTCTACACATGGGCATCACCGGATGGTCAACACCGAAATCAGATTGATTATATTCTTTGCAGCCAAAGATGGAGAAGCTCTATACAGTCAACAAAAACAAGACCAGGAGCTGACTATGGCTCAGATCATGAACTCCTTATTACCAAATTCAGACTCAAATTGAAGAAAGTAGGGAAAACCGCTAGACCATTCAGGTATGACCTAAATCAAATCCCTTATGATCATACAGTGGAAGTGAGAAATAGATTTAAGGGACTAGATCTGATAGATAGAGTGCCTGATGAACTATGGAATGAGGTTCGTGACATTGTACAGGAGACAGGGATCAAGGCCATCCCCATGGAAAAGAAATGCAAAAAAGCAAAATGGCTGTCTGGGGAGGCCTTACAAATAGCTGTGAAAAGAAGAGAGGCAAAAAGCAAAGGAGAAAAGCAAAGATATAAGCATCTGAATGCAGAGTTCCAAAGAATAGCAAGAAGAGATAAGAAAGCCTTCTTCAGCGACCAATGAAAATAAATAGAGGGAAAGAACAGAATGGGAAAAACTAGAGATCTCTTCAAGAAAATTAGAGATAGCAAGGGAACATTTCATGCAAAGATGGGCTCGATAAAGGACAGAAATGGTATGGATCTAACAGAAGCAGAAGATATTAAGAAGAGGTGGCAAGAATACACGGAAGAACTGTACAAAAAAGATCTTCACGACCCGGATAATCATGATGATATGATCACTAATCTAGAGCCAGACATCTTGGAATGTGAAGTCAAGTGGGCCTTAGAAAGCATCACTACAAACAAAGCTAGTGGAGGTGATGGAATTCCAGTTGAGCTATTTCAAATCCTGAAAGATGATGCTGTGAAAATGCTGCACTCAATATTCCAGCAAATTTGAAAAACTCAGCAGTGGCCACAGGACTGGAAAAGTTCAGTTTTCATTCCAATTCCAAAGAAAGGCAATGCCAAAGAATGCCCAAACTACCGAACAATTGCACTCATCTCACACGCTAGTAAAGTAATGCTCAAAATTCTCCAAGCCAGGCTTCAGCAATACGTGAACCATGAACTCCCTGATGTTTAAGCTGGTTTTAGAAAAGGCAGAGGAACTAGAGATCGAATTGCCAACATCCACTGGATCATGGAAAAAGCAAGAGAGTTCCAGAAGAACATCTATTTCTGCTTTACTGACTATGCCAAAGCCTTTGACTGTGTGGATCATAATAAACTGTGGAAAATTCTGAAAGAGATGGGAACACCAGACCACCTAACCTGCCTCTTGAGAAATCTGTATGTAGGTCAGGAAGCAACAGTTAGAACTGGACATGGAACAACAGACTGGTTCCAAATAGGAAAAGGAGTACGTCAAGGCTGTATATTGTCACCCTACTTATTTAACTTATATGCAGAGTACATCATGAGAAATGCTGGGCTGGAAGAAATAGAAGGTGGAATCAAGATTGCCAGGAGAAATATCAATAACCTCAGATATACAGATGACACCACCCTCATGGCAGAAAGTGAAGAGGAGCTAAAATGCCTCTTGATGAAGGAACAGAGGAGAGTGAAAAAGTTGGCTTAAAGCTCAACATTCAGAAAACGAAGATCATGGCATCTGGTCCCATCACTTCATGGGAAATAGATGGGGAAACAGTGGAAACAGTGTCAGACTTTACTTTTTTGGGGCTCCAAAATCACTGCAGATGGTGACTGCAGCCATGAAATTAAAAGATGCTTACTCCTTGGAAGAAAATTTATGATCAACCTAAATAGTATATTCAAAAGCAGAGACATTATTTTGCCGACTAAGGTCTGTCTTGTCAAGGCTATGGTTTTTCCAGTGGTCATGTATGGATGTGAGAGTTGGACTGTGAAGAAGGCTGAGCGCCAAAGAATTGATGCTTTTGAACTGTGGTGTTGGAGAAGACTCTTGAGAGTCCCTTGGAGTACAAGGAGATCCAACCAGTCCATTCTGAAGGAGATCAACCCTGGGATTTCTTTGGAAGGAATGATGCTAAAGCGGAAATTCCAGTACTTTGGCCACCTCATGTGAAGAGTTGACTCATTGGAAAAGACTGTGATGCTGGGAGGGATTGGGGGCAGGAGGAGAAGGGGACGACCAAGGATGAGATGGCTGGATGGCATCACGGACCCGATGGACGTAAGTCTGAGTGAACTCCGAGAGATGGTGATGGACAGGGAGGCCTGGTGTGCTGCGATTCATGGGGTCACAAAGAGTCGGACACGACTGAGTGACTGAACTGAACTGAACTAAACTGAAGTTCACATGGCTTTTGGCAGATTTCATTTCTTGGGGATGTCAAATTAAAATTTCCATTTTCTTGGGGCTATCAGCTGGGAGTCATTTCACTTCCTTGGGCCACCAGCGATTCCCTCCCATGTGGATCTCTACACAATAAGGCAGTTTTTGTTTTTCTTTGAAACCAGAAGGAAAATCTCATTTGCTTCAAATTTCTAATTTCAAGAAGGGCACAGTCCCATTTTTTGCTCCCCTGATTGAATCAGGCCTACCCTCAATAATGTTCCTTTTGACTAACTCAAAAGTCAACTGATATGGGACATTAATTACATCAGCATAATCCCTTCACTTGTATTATATGACATGACCAACTCAAGTGGAGGGGCTATACATGGCATATATACCAAGGAAAAAGAGTCTTAACGGTCACCTCAGAATTTCTCAGAATTCTGGTAACCACAATAAATATTTGTTTCACAATGAAGAGAAGATGAACAGTGGCAAAGATGAATAGCTTATGCATGTTTCAGGAAGATGGCCTTGAGACAATACCTTACCTGTTGACACTGACAACTAGGGTCAACTATGACTTAAATTATTTGAGCTCTTTTGTGAATCTTCTTTAAGTTCTTAGCCTAACTGCATTAAATGAATACTTATTAAAAGAAGGATATTTATAATTACCCATTATGTACTTCACAAATTTATTTTATTTAACCCACACAAAGAAAGACCTGGAAGAAAACATGTTTTTACTATTTTAAGAGATTATGCTTATAATATGCTCAAAGTAACATAACGATTTAACAAAAGTAGAGCTAGACTTGACCTTGCATCTTAGACTTATGAATTGACTATATTTCTACTAAAAGAAAGGTCCCTTATCTTACTTGCTCTGTACACTGGGCTTCGCTTAGAACAATTAGGGTACTAACAGCATTTGGTGCAATCCTTGCCCTCATGGAACATAACATACACTTGGCCATATAGCCATCTGACAAGAAAACATATGTAATAATGCAAAATATTTAAGTGTGAAGTGAATACTAGTTAAGGAACAGATATGCCTGGTGTACCAGAGAATACCAAGCATATTTTTATTATAGCTTTCATTGTTCTCATTCACTTCTCTGTTTCCACACTAGACCACGAGCTACTTGAGGACAGGGACAGAACCAAATTCTACTACAGAATTTGGTATTCGCAGAAGTTAGCACAGAACTTCATACTAGCACAGCCTACATAATAGGCTCCCAGCTTTTATGTTTGCTAAGAATTATTTTCCCTACATAGCAATTTGCATTTGTCATAATTGTAGCAATTTTGATTGCACATGTTCTTTTTTCCAGGAGAAATGCTAGGTTATACTGAAACACTAATGAGTTTTGGTTAGTATTTAGTAAAGAGGATTTAAAATCTAGAATGAAGTTGTTTCAGAAAAGGAATATTGAAGTACAGATAAAAGAAATATATATGTATATAGTTTTGTTTATTTTAGATATTAATGAACCAAAGATCACTTATGTATGAGTTCTCTGTCTTTGAGAGGTATATATTTCTGCAGGAGAAAGAGCAACAAATAGAAAGCATGATAGATCATGAAGAGTATGACAACAGAGTATCCAGTGTGGTAGCACTGAGGAAGAAGTGGCTAACTCTGCCTGGAAAGGTATGAACAAATGTGTCTCCATCAATCCTATGTCATTGTTTAATAAAACAGACTTTGTCATTTTACACAAATTAGCAAGGTTTGAGATTTATTTGAGAGCAAAGAAAAACATGCTTTTTTTATATTTTAGTTTCTAAGGCAAAGGAAGCATAATTAGAAATTAAATGCTGGATACACATAGGGAATTATTCATTCAATTAGGTGAAAGTTAATTGAAATGACTTAGTTTCATTAATGCAATGGAGAAGATCTCAAATATCAATCAATATATGCATAATTTAATGTATAGTATATATTTGCATATAAATAAATCCATATACCAAAGGGTATTAACGTTTTTATCGTCTAAACATTGATTAAATATTTTCCATGTTAAATGACAAAACTTTAAAACCGTTCAGTTCAGTCGCTTAGTCATGTCCAACTTTTTGCGACTGTATGGATTGAAGCACGCCAAGCCTCCGTGTCCATCACCAGCTCCTGGAGTTTACTCAAACTCATGTCCATTGAGTCGGTGTGATCCTTGCTAATTGCAAGTTTCTCAAAGTCTGTTATTTGAAAGGTCTTTAGTAATAGACTCTTTGCGACCCCATAGACTGTAGCCTATCAGGCTCCTCTGTCCATGGGATTTTCCAGGCAATAGTACTGGAGTGGGTTGCCATTTCCTTCTCCAGGGGATCTTCCCAACCCAGGGCTTGAACCCAGGTCTCCCACATTGTAGACAGACACTTTACCGTCTGAGCCACCAGGGAAGTCTTAGTAATAGAAGGCCATATAAATTGTATAATAGGTCAAATCATATATTCCACTGTGACTATGACAGAAGAGAGATTATATGGAAAAAATGCACACATTATTACTGATCTTAATAAGGCTTCTCTATTTTCATTCTGCAAATGTTTTTAGGTTGCAATTAATCATTTTGTGAAATGATTTTTTTCCAAAAACAAAAGGTAGGTATTCCTTGTCCCCTCTTCTGGTCATTCATCAATCTCATCAGATCACTATGTGCAGAATAGTCAAAGACAAAGCAGCATGTTTCATACAATACTAAGATGACTGTTATTAATATCCCCCTTTGAAGCTTGAGGGAATTGTTGAAATAAATTTATTCTGAAAGGATAGTATCAGTTGGAATTCTGACCTAACTCAAGAAGGGCTTAGGTATTTTTACCCCCCATTTAACTTAACATCTCATGTACTACCTGAGAGTTCTCAATAAATATTTGGTTCAGTGAAGGAAAGAATAAATAAATGCATTCTTGGCTAACAAGTTCATAGTGGGTTTTGGATTTGTTTGAAAGACCAGAGATAGCTTGGACATATTTCTAAACTTAGGAGTTAAGTATATAGAGGATAATTACTTGTTCTATGACAAAATATCAGGCCATTATATTGACAATTTCCATTGTTCATTTCCTATGTCCTTAAGTTCTCAAGATGCTTCTGAAACTTAACAGCTGCAGAAGTGTAGATATCAGAGTTAGAGCATCCCATAAGTCACAGAGCAAGGAATCAATGCAAGGGTAAAGCATGTCAATGCAACTCTAAAGTATTTCAAGTGTAAATATATATTTAGGGATCAGAATATGACCACCAGGCAAGTCTGTGTATCCACTAGACACACAATGCATGATTTAGGTATAGGAGAAAATTTTATTTATCAGTCCTTCATATGCCCCCTACCTAGACAGAGATCTTTGGGTACCAGTGTCAACTCATATTCTGGGTCCAACAGTCCTTGAAATGTTAAATAGTCCCTTTTTCCCAATGTACAGCTACACAAGCAAATGGTCATAGGTCCCTTTGGAGAAGGACTGGGGAATCAATACTAGACAGACTTGACATGTTTCAGAGTTCTTCTTAATGGAGACCCAGCATCCCCTTCTATTAATGGGTCTTGGCATGAGAATTGGCTTACTTTCCAAAACTAGGACCAGGATATTTTATTGAAGCAGCTGGCCTCAGCTCATAATCAACCATGCTCGATTATTTTGTGGTGTATAGATTGGATAATCCCCCTTTTGGTTGCCCATTTAGGTTGCTTCTGGGCATACTGTATTTTATTAACCATATCTATAGCTCTCTGACTGGAAAATCCTACGGACGGAGGAGCCTGGAAGGCTGCAGTCCATGGGGGTTGCTGAGGGTCAGACACGACTGAGCGACTTCACTTTCACTTCTCACTTTCATGCATTGGAGAAGGAAATGGCAACCCACTCCAGTGTTCTTGCCTGGAGAATCCCAGGGACGGGGGAGCCTTTTGGGCTGCCGTCTATGGGGTCACACAGAGTTGGACACGACTGAAGTGACTTAGCAGCATAGTTCTCTGCAGTTCAGGTTCTACAGGCTACCATTTTGACCCTGCCTCTTATTGCAGTGTCATGCCTACCTTGCTTCTGATGATTATACACTAGTTGCACACAGTGTGCTCAGTCATGTCTGACCCTTTGTGACTCTATGGACTGTAGCCCACCAGGCTCCTCTGTCCATGGGATTTCCCAGGCAAGAATACTGGAGTGGGTTGCCATTTTCTTCTCCAGCAGATCTTCCTGACTCAAGGATCAAACTGCATCTCTTGTGTCTTCTGCATTGGCAGGTGGATTCCTTACCACTGGGCCACCTGGTAAGTCCCTATACACCAGTACTTGGCATCTGTTATTTTAGGATTCTATCACATCCATTGATATCAAGGTCATTTCTGTAATAGTATCTCCTACTCTGAGCCCAGGAATTCAGAGGATAGCCTTATCTGAGCATCTCAACAACACTTGTGCCACAGGACCAGTGCATTCCTTACCACTTTGGTCAGTTGAGTGTCTCCTGGGACTTCCTACAGAAAATGCTACCTGGACATACACAGACTATCCATATCAGCATGCTCACTTCTCTGAGCCTTTGATTCTTTCTTCCAATGTTTTCCAGGTAAGTCATGGCATGTCTACTTCACTTTGTGAGAGCTATCAATTTTTCAAAGGCTACGAGAGGCCACCTAACAGTGTATTAGCACCGTTACCTATGATCCTTGTAATTAAACCTTGTATTACAAGAGAGGGACCTTATTCTGATACTCTTCCTTATCTAATTTTATATTTTCACATTTGATTCAATACCCTTAAGATCCAGCCTCATTAATAAATTCTGAGTTCAGTCTGGTACATAACATGTTGGCTAGATCCTGAGGTAATTTCAGCATATAAACACTTTTATTTTAGGATGCCTAGAACTCCTTTTATATTTGATTATAACTTGATTCTAACTAATAGCCTGTTATCCAGGAGGCATGGAGGCAGATTCTGAAGGGACAAGGTGTTCCCTTTGGAGGGATGGTCCTCTTAGCTGTCTCTAAGCAAGGGGGCTGCTTTTAACATGAAAAAGCAGGCTATATATAGGGTTCAATCCTATATGAAAAGTTAAAGAAAGTGAAGTCAGTCAGTCGAGTCTGACTGTTTACAACCCCATGGACTATAGCCTACCAGGCTCCTCTGTCCAAGGGATTTTCCAGGCAAGAGTAATAGAGTGGGTTTCCATTTCCTTCTCCAGAGGATCTCCCCAATCCAGGGATTGAACCCAGGTCTCCTGCCTTGCAGGCAGATGCTTTACCCTCTTTGCCACCGGGGAAGCCTTCAATCCTATATAGGTCTACAAAAATCAGTCCTGAGTATTCACTGGAAGGACTGATGCTGAAGCTCCAATAGTCTGGCCACCTGATGTGAAGAACTGACTCATTGGAACAGACCCTGATGCTGGGAAAGATTGAAGGCAGGAGGGGAAGGGGATGACAGAGGATGAGATGGTTGGGTGGCATCACCAACTCAATGGACATGAGTTTGAGCAAGCTCTGGGAGTTGGTGATGGACAGGGAAGCCTGGTGTGCTGCAGTCATGGGCCTGCAAAGAGTCAGACACGACTGAGCAACTGAACTGGACTGAGAGAGTTCAAGGTGATACTGAGATTCATGGTTTTCAAGTGCACTGACATACTCATCCCAAGTCTTGAAAACGCAACATTTCTCAATCAGGACCCTGACTTTGGCATATCAGACTTGCCTGGGATGAGAATTCAACCTTCTGGAGTGCTGATACTTTTATAAATAAGTACTGGGTCTCATTCTCCCTATTTACTTCGTGCCAGGTTGAGGAGATGAGAGCCTCTTTGTATGCTGCCAAGGAAATTCTCTGGCTTTCATACTTCACCTTATATCACTTATGAATCATCCTTAGCCCTTCATTGTCTTTCTCCAATACATAGATGACCTGTAGCACAGCCATCATATTGAAAAGCTCTTATAATTTTTCTTTCTCACCACTCTCCCTGCAAACTCTCAAATACCTGGGGTGTCATGCCTTCCAGGGCATTCCCTTCTTTTAGCATTTCATCCCAGTTTATCACCTATGAAAAGTTTGTGTTGTTCAACAACCACATGTCATGGGGTGTCCATTATTTATCTCCTGCCAGTTATCCATCACATTTTAGAGTGTGTTCCCAGGAAACTTCCTAATTTCAATTCTTTTATGTTAGGTTCCTCAGGAAAGAGATTCTGAGGCTTTCACAGTTGCTTGCTGGGGTTTTATTGGGTAACAGCTTTGAACTGAGCAGAGGGAGAAGTAGAACTGAGAGGCAGTTGCACCAGTGGCCTCCACTGTTCCTATAGGGAGCTCTAGTGCTGGAAGGGCCCTTCAGAGTTCTTTGCCCATGAGACAAGAAGGTCCGATGTTTACGCTCCATTTTTGAAAAGCAGCTGAATGTGATCTGACCCCTTGGAAGAGATAAGGTTTTCAGCGACACAGCTATCTTTTGCTGAGGTCAATTCGTAGAAAGAGATTAAAGTAAGAGATATTAGTCACCAACTCTCCAAATAGCTGGGGTCTTTACTGCCTCTTCCTGAAGGGGATAGTTGGACAGATCACTACAACACCCACTCCACATTCCCAGAGAAGATTTGCAATTTTACAGGGGGTTTCTGGAAGCCTTGGGCTTTAATCCTTTGGAATAACTTGTGACAGTGATCCTAAGAATTGAGGTAACTTGAAAGTAAAGAGAATTTTAGGACAGGTTGTATACTTGGTGGTGTAGATCAGGGTGTCCTGCTGGGGTCTGAAGCATCCCTGCCAGCTTTTAACCTTATACAAACTCTAATATTGTGTAAAGTATAATGCAAACCTGTAGCTGCCATTTGTAGGGTTTGTATCAGGTTTGACTTGAACTTATAAGAAAGTCTCTGCTGGGAAAAAAAAAAAGGTCCTGATCTTAATTACTGTGCTCCAAAGAGCTCCTCTGCCTAGCCATCCACAGCCAGATAAGTGTTTAAAGCCATGCTCACAGTATTCCTTATAGCATTTCTTCTGCCCTTTCTTCTTGTAGTTGCCATATTTCAATTCACCATACAATAGCTGCTAGCTGCATGTATGATTTTCTGAGAAGTGATTATTAAAATGCCCGAGAGAGGAGACCATATTTTTAAAAAGTAAAACTCAGAAAGATTGAGAAAAATGGACAAACTATGCTTCTTCTGAGTTGAATATGTAATTAAGAAACTGGATTTGTCCTTTAAGAGAGCAAGATGGCCCACCATTTCTCAAGTGGGAAGAAGGAAATAGAAGCTAATTTTAATATGTGAATAATAATTAGAATCTTAAATTGTTCCCATAAAATTTAAAAAACAATCTTTACTATTTGTCTTTATTTTTTCTTAGTTTAAATAATACCTCACAAATATTAAGTAATTTGAAAAATCCTCTCTATGGCAATATGGTTATTCAAGTGAAAAATTAGCACTTTAAGGGACTTCCAAACCCACAATGAAATGTTTCTTGTAACAATCTCCTCACCGTTAAATTGGATTCACTTTCAAGTCGGTCTCCTTTCAAGCAAAATTACCACATGTAATTAGCTTACACAGAGACTTGCTCTAGCCAAATTAGGCTGTCACTTTATATACAAAGTATATTCTAACGTGAAGGGTCAAAGACCCTCATAATTATAATTGCGAAAGATTTCTCTAATGATAATAATACCCTTGCTTTTAATGGGACTGAGTTTAGTTTTAACTAAGGTCTAGCGAATGTAGAATGTATGGTTGAGGAATGGGGTATATAGAATTGAGTACCTTTCTGAAACAAACTGTCCCTGACCTTCTTTTCTATGAGTGATTTTAGTCAGGATGGCTTGTTACAGATTATTCTTTTTTGTCCTTCCTATGGCATGAAGAGTTTACAAATTCAATAAATAATGACTACACAAAATCCCACAGCATTTTGACACATATTTCCTAAATCCTCAACTTAGAGAAAAATTCCTTAGAAATAATTGACAGAAAAAAGTTGAATATTTTGTGAGAAAAGCAATACAAAGCACAGAGAAAGCTGTGGAGACACAGTTGAAGGGTAACTAAACAGTAATAATATTTCTGAAGCAGGTAATACATTAAGTGAGATGTGTGAGACATGAAGCAAAAACACCCTATCAACGCTGTGGGACTCTTACTTTTTCATTCAACAAAGGGTAGCCCTTCTGAATTTTTTTTTTTTTTTTTTTTTTGGTTTGTAGACCTGGAAATACTTGCCAAAAAAAAATACATATTTCACAGCAGGAAAGGAGGGAAAAGTGACCTCTGTAGTTTGAAAGAAGGCAAACATGTAAAAATGGGTGTGACAGGATGCAGTAGGAGCATCATCTTTAATAGAGAGAAGTCCTTAAAGAATGAACTATTCACCAGAGGAAATAGCTTGGTGGCAAAGGGATGGAAATAATAGTTTCTCACAATTTATCTCTGCTAGGTTGGCCCACGCCGCCAAATTTAAGCAATATGCTCATGTTCAGAATGTCCCTGCTTATTGAGAGATCCTTACAACTTCAGATCTTTCCGTATATTGCTCAGGCACATCTGCTTGATAGAAGCTAGTCATATGGCTACACTCGGTTAAAAAAAAAAAAAAAAAAGGATACTGAAAATTTATTTAAATTTATTTGTGTGAAAGGCAAATTTAGGAAACTACTAAAACAGAAAGGGGTTTTTCAAAAGGTATCGGGCAACTACAAATTGCATAGTTCCTCTAGAGCAATGAAGATGATTTTCGGCTCAACCATAAAGACCCAAGACCTATGCAAGAGTCTGAGAAAACCAACAGTCCTCACTAAAACAGGAATACAGAGGACTCCAGGAAGAAAGTGTTCAGGAAACAATGGAATTAATAAATAAACTGATGAGATGGATCATTCTTGAGTCATGACAGGGACTTAAAGTTTCTGTTGAAGGATTTTGGTAGAGGGGTAGGCAGACAGTTTAGCAAATGGAGAAAATGATGTGATGTTTATCTTCCAGGATATTCTTAAAGTTGTTCAAAAAGAAGTTAAGACCATTATACACTATTTGGCTCAGAGATAAGAGTTCATATCTTTCTCTTATTCAAGATCTAAGGGATAAGCTTCATAAACCATTGAATGTTATGTTAGCTGTGGGTTTATCATATATGCATTTTGTCAGGTTGGGAATTTTTCTTCTACTCCTAGTTTGCTGAATGTTTTTGTCACAGAATAATTTTGAATGTTATCAAATAGTGGACCTTTTTCATCATCAATTAAGATGATTATGTTGTTGCCTTTCTTCATTTTATTAATACATGGATTACACTGACTGACTTTTTTATGTTGACACATACTTGTATTCCTAGATAAATCTTACTTGGTCATGGTGTAGATTCTTAATTTTTATAATATTAATATGCTAATGAATTTGGTTGTGAAAATGTGCTAGTATTTGCTGAGGATTCTTGCATCAATATTCAGAAGAATATTGGTCTTTAGATTTCTTTTCTTACAAAGACTTTGTCTGCTTTTGGCATTGGGGTAATGCTTGCCTCATTAAATGTGTTGTTACATGTTCCTTCATTTTGGGGGGATATGTTTTAGAAAACTGGTGCTTTTTTTTAAAAAAAAAAGTTTATCTGATTTGTTGGTTTACAATTTGTTCACAGTATTCTCATATATCTTTTTAAATCTCAGTAACTGGTAGTAATCTCCCCACTTTCATTTCTGATTTTATTATTTGTGCCTTTTCTTTTTTCATAGCAATTTTAGCTAAAGGTTTGTCAATTTTGTTGATCAAAGAACCAACTTTTGGGTTGTCTCTATTTTTTTTAATACTCTATTTTGTTTATCTCCATGTGAGTCTTGATTATTTCCTTCCCGTGGCTAGCCTTAGATTTAGTTTGCTCTTACTTATCTAGTATCTCAAGATGTAAAGTTAGGTTATTAATTTGAGATTTTTCTTCTTTGTAAATATAGATATTTACAGAAATGTTTCCCTCTGAGCACTGCTTCTGCTATGTTCTATAAGTTTTGGTATTTTGTGCTTTCATTTTCATTTGTCTCTATTAATTTCCCTTGTGACGTCTTTGATCTATTGGTTGCTTAAGAATGTGTTGTTTAACTTCCACTTATTTGTGATTTTTCCAATTTCCTTTCTGATATTAATTTCTAGTCTCATTCAGAGACTAGAAAAAATTATTAGTATGATTTCAATTTTTAAAATGTATTGAGACTTGTTTTATGACTGATCATGTGGTCTATCTTTCAGAATATTCCATATGTATTTGAGAGAAATATGTATTCTACTCACTTGGGGTGGAGTTTTCTCTATATGTCTATTAGGTCTAACTTGGTTTATACTGCTGTTCAAGTCCTTTACTTACTGATCTTCTGTCTGGTTGTTATATTATTAAAATTGGGGAATTGAAATCTCCATCTATTATTCTAGAAGTATTTCTCCATTCAATTCTGTCAGTGTTTGCTTCATATATTTTGGAATTCTGCTCTTTGGTGTGTACATGCTAATAAATGTTCATATTGTTCATACATTGACCCTTTTGTCAATATATAATATCCTTCTTTGTCTCTTGTAATAATTCTTACTTAGAGTCTATTTTGTCTTATATTAGAATGAACACCACCAAAACTCTTTTGGTTACCATTGCACAAGATATATTTTTCCAATCTCTTACTTTCAAGTTATTTGTGTCTTTTTTTTAGATCTTAAAGCAAGTATGTTACAGACAGGGATCGAACCCAGGTCTCTTGCATTGCAGGCAGATTCTTTACTGTCTGTGCCACCAGGGAAGCCCAGACAGCATATAGAAGGCTGATTTTTAAAACTTCATTCTGCTAATCAATACCTTTTAACTTGAAATTTAATCAACTTATATTTAATAAATTACTAATAAAAAAGGACTTATTTCTGTCATTTTGCTATTTATCTTCTATATGCAATATATTTTTGGTTCCTCAAATCTTCTATTACTATCTTATTTTGTGTTCTTCTAGTGTACTGTTTTGATTCTCATTTTACTTTCTGCATATTTTAGTTATTTTCTTAGTCGATATCCTAGGATTACGACCAATATCTTAAAAATTATATAAAAGATTTGAATTAATAACAACTTCATTCACATGTACAAATTCTATTATCTCATACCTCCCTTATGCTGTTATTGTCATAAATTACATCTTTCTACATCCTTCTGGTAGTTGTGTATGGATGTGAGAGTTGGACCATAAAGAAGGCTGAGAACTGAAGAATTGATGATTTTGAACTGTGTTGTTGGAGAAGACTCTTGAGAGTCCCTTGGACTGCAAGGAGATCAAACCAGTCAATTCTAAAGGAAATCAATCCTGAATATTCATTGGAGAGACTGATGCTGAGGCTGAAGCTCCAATACTTTGGCTACCTGATGCGAAGAGCCAACTCATTGGAAAAGACCCTGATGCTGAGAAAGATTGAAGGCAAAAGGAGAAGGGGATGACAAGACGACGACCAAGGATGGCATGGTTGGATGCCATCACCAACTCAATGGACATGTGTTTGAGCAAGTTCAGGGAGACGGTGAAAGACAGGGAAGCCTGGTATGCTGCAGTCCATGGGGTTCCAAAGAGCCAGACACAACTGAGCGACTGAACATCTTTCTACACTGTGTGATCATTAGCATAACTTTCTATTTATACTTTTATGACCCTACCTTTTAAATCACATTCAACAAAAAGAAAAGCTACAAACCAAAATTACAAGAATTTTGTATTTTATATTTATATTTACCAATTTCTTTTATTTCTTTGTATTGCTTTGAGTTACTGTCTTGTGTCCTTTCATTTAAGCCTGAAAGACTTCCAGTAGCGTTTCTTGCACAGCCATTCTACTGTGACAAACACTCCACTTCTATTTATCCAAGAATGTCTTAACTTTTGAATATTCCCCATTCATTTTTGAAGAATGGTTTTCCCCAATATGGAATTCTCAGTTACAGGTTTCTTTCTTTTCTTTCTTTTCTTTTAGCAGTTTAAATATGTCATCTTGCTGCAGTCTGGACTGCATGATTTCTGATGAGAGATTAGCTGACAGTCTTATTGAGGTTCCCTTATATCTGACAGAAGACTTCTTTGTTTCTCCTTTCAAGGTTCTCTCTTTGATTTGGCTTTCAAAGTTTGATATTGATATGTCTCTGTGTGCATCGTTTTACATTTATTATCCTTGAAATTCATTCAGTTTGTTGGACGTGTAGATTCTTGTCTCATCAAATTTGAGAAGTTGTTGGCTGTTTCTCTCCTTTTCTTTAGTATCCTCATTATGCATATGTTGGTACACTCAGTGGTATTCCACTTATTTCAAAGGCTCTGTTTGTTTTTCTTCTTCCTTTTTGTGTTCATAACATAGGGTGATTTTGATTTACCTATATACAAATTTACTGCATCTTTCTTCTGCTGCTCAAAACTGCTATTGAAACCCTGTAATAAACTTTTCATTTCACTTATTGTACTTTTAATTTTCAGAATTTATATTTGATTCTTTTCTACATAGGTTTGATCTCCTTATTGATCTACTCTATTTGTTGAAACACTGCTCTTACTTTCTTTATTTCTTTGTACATAGTTCCCTAAAACTATTTGTGTATATTTAAGGCAGTTGATTTAAAGTATTTATCTGGTAAGCCAAATATCTACTTTCTCAGGAAAAGTTTCTGTTAATGTCTTATTTTCCTTTGAATGTTCCACAGTATTGTTTCTTTGCATGCCTCATAATTTTTGTTGAAAACTGGAGTTTTAAATATGATTTGGTGGACTTTAATGATGCAAATGTTACACTGTCAGATACTTACTTTGTGATACCTCAGAGTCTCTAAACCTCACCAATTTTGGGAACCCTTGACCGCTTGTTCCAATCCAGTTGCCACTGTAACAACAAACTCTCTGTAGACATCAGTTGATTTAATCCCAAGCAGTAGACATCTTAGTAACATATTTGCCTCATCCTCTTTTTCCTCACCCTTCCTTGCCTCAGATTGTATTCTTTAATAAAGTGGCAGCTCATAAAAAATAAATATTATAACTTGGTATCTCTAGAAATCAGGATATATCCTGTCTTCAGGGTTTATTGTTGCTTGCTATGGGTTTTAGGTTTGTTTTTTTTTTTTTAATGACTTTCAAAATTTTAAAGATTATATTTTTGGTGTGTTTGTTGTATGAAGTCTTGGTTCCTTTAGCTAGATGTCAGCTAGTGATTTGACAGATATTCACTTAATGCAGAGAGTAAAGAAAAGAAAAGCAAGGAAACAAAAGGAAAGGGAGAGGGGGGAAAAAAGAAAAAAGAAGAAAAACTTTACAGTTTTGCAGAATGCCTCTGTTTGGGGGCACTCTTTCAAGGCTTAGCCATGCCATTTATAATTTTACCTTGCCCTTCTTTTCCCACTTACCAAGAGCTTAAAATTCAGCCCAAGGGGGAAGCTTACGATCACCTCTGACTTTCTGACCATTCTTCCTGTGCTGGGTGTTCACTTGACTTTCTGGATTCCCTGTTACATTGGGTTGGCCAAAACTTTCATTCAGGTTTTGCCATAAGAAAACCCTGAACAAACTTTTTTGCCAACTCAATACACAAGACCACTTCAAATCTTTCATTCCTAAAAGGAACGCTTTTTTCAGTGTTTCTACTAGGTTTTCATAAGGTCAGTTGTTCACACCTAGTGTAATCTTGTGCCACAGGTGACAGCAGATTGCCATCTGCCTTTCATTGTGTTCAGTGAAGGTCCTCTGCTTAGCTACTTTTCTATCCTGAAAATTTTTTGAGATAGGTGAAACAAAGGCAAATGTCTTGCATCAGTCTTTTAGGGAACCCCCAGAGAACTTTTTCCAGTAGTCATGTATGGATATGAGAGTTAAAGAAAGCTGAGTGTCGAAGAATTGATGCTTTAGAACTGTGGTGTTGGAGAAGACTCTTGAGAGTCCCTTGGACTGCAAGGAGAACCAATCAGTCCATCCTAAAGGAAATAAGTCCTGAATATTCATTGGAAGGACTGATGCTGAAGCTGAAACTCCAATACTTTGGCCACCTGATGCAAAGAACTGACTCATTGGAACAGACCTTGATTCTGGGAAAGATTGAAGGTGGGAGGAGACGGGGACGACAGAGGATAAAATGGTTGGATGGCATCACCAACTCAATGGACTTGAGTTTGACTAAGCTCCGGGAGTTGGTGATGGACAGGGAAGCCTGGTGTGCTGCAGTCCATGGGGTTGCAAACAGTCGGCCACAACTGAGCGAATGAACTGAACAGATATGACTTAAAACAGATGAACACAATTCTTTGGGAGCAAGAAGGAAAGCAGGTTTCACAACTAGAATGCTGGCTGCTCTCTTCAGAACTGCTGCTGCATCAGTATTATCTGCATTTTATAGACATATAATCAGAGCTCTAGGCTGAAGTCTAGAGAGACTAAATAAATTTCCAAGATCTCACAAATAAAGACAGTATTTGTGGCAAATAAAGACAGTATTTCTAAGAAAGAAAGACAGTATTTTATATCTGAGTCTTACTTCTGAGACTGTGATTGCAACATGCTATGTGTTGTCTTACAATGCCCATCACGTCTCCATACTTGGCTAAGCTGAACTAAGTATATGCTTTTTTCCTCCTCCCCAAGCACACATCCTCTGATTAAAGCTGCATTCTCAAGAACACTTTTCATATAATGTGCTGGTAAACTTCTACCCAGCTGTGGATGTGACTGGTGATAGAAGCAAGGTCTGATGCTGTAAAGAGAAATATTGCATAGGAACCTGGAATGTCAGGTCCATGAATCAAGGCAAATTGGAAGTGGTCACACAAGAGATGGCAAGAGTGAACGTTGACATTCTAGGAATCAGCAAACTAAAATGGACTGGAATGGGTGAATTTAACTCAGATGACCATTATATCTACTACTGCGGGCAGGAATCCCTCAGAAGAAATGGAGTAGCCATCATGGTCAACAAAAGAGTCCGAAATGCAGTACTTGGATGCAATCTCAAAAACGACAGAATGATCTCTGTTTGTTTCCAAGGCAAACCATTCAATATTACTGTCTATGCCCCAACCATTAATGCTGAAGAAGCTGAAGTTGAATGGTTCTATGAAGACCTACAAGACCTTGTAGAACTAACACCCAAAATAGATGTCCTTTTCATTATAGGGGACTGGAATGCAAAAGTAGGAAGTCAAGAAACACCTGGAGTAACAGGCAAATTTGGCCTTGGAATGCAGAATGAAGCAGGGCAAAGACTAATAGAGTATTGCCAAGAAAATGCACTGGTCATAGCAAACACCCTCTTCCAACAGGACAAGAGAAGACTCTACACATGGACATCACCAGATGGTCAACACCGAAATCAGATTCATTATATTCTTTGCAGACAAAGAGGGAGAAGCTCTATACAGTCAGCAAAAACAAGACCAGGAGCTGACTGTGGCTCAGATCATGAACTCCTTATTGCCAAATTCAGACTTCAATTGAAGAAAGTAGGGAAAAGTGCTAGACCATTTAGGTATGATCTAAATCAAATCCCTTATGATTATACAGTGGAAGTGAGAAATAGATTTAAGGGCCCAGATCTGATAGATAGAGTGTCTGATGAACTATGGAATGAGGTTCGTTACATTGTATAGGAGACAGGGATTAAGACCATCCCGATGGAAAAGAAATGCAAAAAAGCAAAATGGCTGTGTGTGGAAGCCTTACAAATAGCTGTGAAAAGAAGAGAGGCGAAAAGCAAAGGAGAAAAGGAAATATATAAGCATCTGAATGCAGAGTTCCAAAGAATAGCAAAAAGAGATAAGAAAGCCTTCTTCAGCGATCAATGCAAAGAAATAGAGGAAAACAACAGAATGGGAAAGACTAGAGATCTCTTCAAGAAAATTAGAGATACCAAGGGAACATTTCATGCAAAGATGGGCTTGATAGAGGACAGAAATGATATGGACCTAACAGAAGCAGAAGATATTAAGAAGAGGTGGCAAGAATACACAGAAGAACTGTACAAAAAAGATATTCACAACCCAGATAATCACGATGGTGTGATCACTCATCTAGAGCCAGACATCCTGGAATGTGAAGTCAAGTGGGCCTTAGAAAGCATCACTATGAACAAAGCTAGTGGAGGTGATGGAATTCCAGTTGAGCTGTTTCAAATTCTGAAAGATGATGCTTGAAAGTGCTGCACTCAATATGCCAGCCAATTTGGAAAACTCAGCAGTGGCCACAGGACTGGAAAAGGTCAGTATTCATTCCAATCCCAAAGAAGGGCAATGCCAAAGGATTCCCAAACTACCACACAATTGCACTCATCTCACACACTAGTAAAGTAGTGCTCAAAATTCTCCAAGCCAGGCTTCAACAATATGTGAACCGTGAACTTCCTGATGTTCAAGCTGGTTTAGAAAAGGCAGAGGAACCAGAGATCAAATTGCCAACATCCGCTGATTCATGGAAAAAGCAAGAGAGTTCCAGAAAAACATCTATTTCTGTTTTGTTGACTATGCCAAAGCCTTTGACTGTGTGGATCAAAATAAAATGTGGAAAATTCTTCAAGAGATGGGAATCCCAGACCACCTGACCTGCCTCTTGAGAAATCTGTATGCAGGTTAGGAAGCAACAGTTAGAACTGGACATGGAACAACAGACTGGTTCCAAATAGGAAAAGGAGTGCATCAAGGCTGTATATTGTCACCCTGCTTATTTAACTTCTATGCAGAGTACATCATGAGAAATGCTGGGCTGCAAGAAACACAGGCTGGAATCAAGATTGCTGGGAGAAATATCAGTAACCTCAGATATGCAGATGACACCACCCTTATGGCAGAAAGTGAAGAGGAACTAAAAAGCCTCTTGATGAAAGTGAAAGTGGAGAGTGAAAAAGTTGGCCTAAAGCTCAACATTCAGAAAACTAAGATCACAGCATCTGGTCCCATCACTTCATGGGAAATAGATGGGGAAACAGTGGAAACAGTGTCAGACTTTATTTTTTGGGGCTCCAAAATCACTGCAGATGGTGACTGCAGTCATGAAATTAAAAGACGCTTACTCCTTGGAAGAAAAGTTATGACCAACCTAGACAGCATATTCAAAAGCAGAGATGTTACTTTACCGACTAAGGTCCGTCTAGTCAAGGCTATCGTTTTTCCCGTGGTCATGTATGGATGTGAGAATTGGACTGTGAAGAAGGCTGAGCACCGAAGAATTGATGCTTTTGAACTGTGGTGTTGGAGAAGACTCTTGAGAGTCCCTTGGACTGCAAGGAGACACAACCAATCTATTCTGAAGGAGATCAGCCCTGGGATTTCTTTGGAAGAAATGATGTTAAAGCTGAAACTCCAGTACTTTGGCCACCTGATACAAAGAGTTGACTCACTGGAAAAGACTGATGCTGGGAGAGATTGGGGGCAGGAGGAGAAGGGGACGACAGAGGATGAGATGGCTGGATGGCATCACTGACTCGATTGACGTGAGTCTGAGTGAACTCCGGGAGTTGGTGAAGGGCAGGGAGGCCTGGCGTGCTGCAATTCATGGGGTCGCAAAGAGTTGGACATGACTGAGCGACTGAACTGAGCTGAAACTTCTACTGTCTTCCTACTATCTACCTTTTCCCAAAGGTTTAGTTTCTTCTTGGTTCCTACCTAGTCCTGTGGCCTTATCAAATTATGTTTCTCAATTAAACTAGAAACACACATTCATACTATAGATTCTTATCCATAAATTTCACTTGCCTTATATGTCTTAATATGCAATAGCAGTTTTGTTCTCTGATTATTTGGTTTTATCCATCTTTCTCTCATCTTTAGTAATACATATTATTTGCCATTTGAACCTATATAATCTATCTTTTGTGCCCATTATCTTCTTGCCCCTTCCTTTCTTTATTTTCTCCTGTATTCTCATATTGGTTCAAAATTTTGTTCTTTACATCACTGATTCAACTTTCTCCAATGTCAAGTCTATTGTTTATTGCTATCAAAGCAGATTTCCTGCAGCATGCATAGATTGTTGGCAGATAGCAGTGATTCAGCAAATGCTAGTTTCCTTCTCCAAGTGTGAGACCAAGCAACTCAAATGCACATTAGGGTTTGGTCCATTGGAAGCATTCTTGATAAGTAGAATCTTGCTTTAACTAAAAAAATGGAATGTCGTTAGTGGCTCAAACACACTGCTTAAAAAATTCTGAGGCAAATAAGGTTTCAGGGTGTGGCCTTTTGATGACCACTGAAGAACTGTTATTATCAATGATAGAGTAACCCAGGATAGCAACCTGAGTTACTTTAAGAGCTGGAATAAAGGACTATGTAGGCTTCAGAAAGTAAACATATCTAAATTATCCATAAAAAAAGGCTATCAATTTCTGCCAGGATCAGAAATAAGTTTCTATTTTTTTTTTCAATGCAATGGACTACACAGAATTTCTTTTCACATCAATTCTGTAGGGGAGTCAAGAATGGGATTCTTAGCACTTGAACACTTCTACAATCTTTCCAATAGAGTATACAATTAATAAAATTAGAAAGTATTTAAATACACTTAGCTCTGCAACTAGACTAAATATAAATTAAACCTTTTCAAAATTCACAAGTCACTTCATAGTCTTGCAGTGCTTCATAGTACTCACTGTAATCCTAAATTCTGATTGCACTATGCATGTGGAAGTTACAAGTAGTTCAATTTGAATAAGCACTGATTTTATAGTCACCTAAGAGACCCTGAAAATTGGCATTAGCTATTCCCAGGTGGTGCTAGTGGTAAAGAACCTGACTGCCAATGCAGGAGATGTAAGAGATGCAGGTTCAATCCCTCAGTCTGGAAGATCCCCTGGAGAAGGGCATGGCAACCCATTCCAGTATTCTGGTCTGGAGAATCCCATGGTCCATGGGGTTGCAAAGAGTTAGACACAACTGAGTGACTTTCAGTTCTTGGGGAGAAGGGTACAAGCACATTTTATCTTTAGTTATTAAAACAAACAAACAAAAAAGAGTATTTCTCCTTAAATTGGTAAGGCAAACTGTACATTTTCTTCATTTGAAAAAAATCTAAATTTTACATAACAACTCATTTTCCATTCATTTCTGTACCAAAAATTCAAAGTGATTTTCCCAGGAATTCTGATGTGAAACACAGCATATGCATCAACTTGCATAATACAAAATCTATGCGAAATTTTACAAAAATTTCAATTTATATACGAGCTCACATGTTCCCATGTATCACCTGTATTCAATCAAGACTATGAGTCAAAAGTTAAAAGTACTACTGAGAGTATAATAAAATTAATTTAATGTAGAACAAATAAAACAAGAAAAGTGGAGTAGATTCTGTTAATTTGATCCAGTGTAAGAGTACAAAAATATATTTCTTCTAACCAATGGCATTTTTGTTTTATATTTCCTCCTTTCAGATGTGCATTTATTCATTGGGCTGTTATTTTGCTGGTACAGGGTATTTCCATTTCATATTGGCAGAATCCCAGGATAACACAGTAGATGGAATTTGAAACACTGTAGTTTAGGGAGGAGATCACTCAGGAGGATTCAGTGGGTTTGGAATGCCAACTAATTAAACACCTGGAGATGAAAAGCACTCTCCCTGACTGAATTCTGGCAAATGTGTCATTTCAATATTCATAGAATCATAGCCAGGTCATGGATATATAGTTCTGGAGAAATAACAACCCTGCCAACCTAGAGAGTCTTTTCCTCAAAATGTAGAAAAGACAGAAAGTTTTATTATTGAATACGCACATCCAAATTACACTGCCTCATAAGTAAGCCAAAGAAATTCCCACCTTATTTATACAGCCAAACAGTCACAACCCATTATGTGCATATGTTCTCAAGTCCCTCTAATAGGACTTAACACCATCATTTGCTACAAATTTGTTCATAACATTTCTTCTATGTTTACTTAGGAATTAAGATAACCATTAATTGCATTTCTCCAAAGGTATATTAAAACTTCTTATCTCTATGACAAGCAGATGGTTACAGCTCAGAGCAACTTATGCCTAGCTGAAACTCCCACCATGACAGGTAGCAGAGATGCTATCTTTGTAAATTTTTACATTACAGAAGAATAACTCTCAGACACTAAAAAAAGGAAAAAAAAATCTTAGGTTGTAAACCTGACAATAGGGTTACTAAGCCTCTAAAAATATACACATGCATATCGAAAGGTTACTTTAGAGAAAGAATTTACAACTACTAGGTTTCTCATAGAAAAGCTGTAAAGGAGAGGGGAAAAAATGGTAAGAGGAAAACATTCTTTCCATTTCTGTAACACAGAAAATTAAATTTCTATTTATCCTTATAACGGGTAAATAGCAAAGTGCAGGCACAGGAAAGTACCTTCTGTCCTGATAGAGGCACTATCAGATTTGAGTGGGAGTTCCAGTGGCTTTGGATGAATGATCCAGGCCAGGTAACACTGCAAGCGTTCAGAAAACTAAATTATCATTGGAACTAAAGTCTACAAAAGTGGAAAGAATCTACAGACTAAACCAAAGGAGGGTCAGTGCCTGCTAAAACAAAAGTTTTAAATAGGATCAAAAGTCTAGTATAATAATCAGTATATTTAGGATACAATTAAAAATCACTGATTACACCAAGAACCAAGAAACTTGTAATTTGAATGAGAAAAAAACAATTAACTGGTGGTAATACTGAGATGAGTTGCATGTTAAAATTATCTGAAAAGAATTTTAATTTATTTTATTGGAGTTTAGCTGCTTTATAATGTTGTGTTAGTTTCTGCTGTACAGCAAAATGAATCAACAATGCATATACATATATTCCCTCTTTGTCACCACAGAGCATTGAGTAGAGTTCCCTTTGCTATGCACTTAACTTCTCATTAGTTTAAAAGCATTTTAAAGCAGAAGTCATAAAAATGCCTCAACCATTAATTACAAATTCTCTTAAAAGAAAAATAGATAATTTTAGCAAGAAACCAGAAATTGCAAAATATCTGAATAGAAATTATAGAATTAAAAAAAAATGCAATGACCAAAATTTTTAAAACTCTACTCAGTAGTAGACTAGAGAGGACAGAAAATTGAATCAGTGAACAGTGAACTCAAAGATAGATCAATAGAATGTATTCAATATAAACAACAGAGGAAAAAACAGACAAAAAATGAGCATGACAATGATTTTCAAAACATTTTAAAAAATTGATTTAAAATTTTATCAGAATGAGAGGGAAAAGAGTGGAGCTGAAAGAGTAAGACACACAGTGGCAGAAAATCTCCCAAATTTAGCAACAAGATATAGACCTATAGATCTGAGAAGCTGAATGAACTCTACATAGAATACACTGAAACAAAAATAATTCAGAAACCCATTATAGTTAAACTTCTGAAAAACAAAGACAAAAAAAAAAAAAAAAAAAACCTTGAGTGTTGTCAACAAACATTGCAGAGTGGGTAGCTCCAAGAGGCCATCTCTCCACAGAAACACTGGAAAACCCAGCAAAACAGAATCAACTTTGTTAGAACTCTGGGAAGCAGTCAAAGGTTTACAATGAGCAAGCAAATGAGGAATCAAGGAAAAGTCAACTTAAAAATGGTAGGAAAGCTTTGTAATATTTTACTTGTTCTTACCCACTCTCCTCTCCTGCATAGAAATAGTCTTAAGACAGCAGTCAAGTTTCCAAGATTGGACACTGGTCCTTAATTCCAGATGGAGCAGAGCATATTTTATTTTCTAATCACTGTGTTTATGTTTTCTTACATGTCTGATGGCTACCTGAAAGACTTGACTTACTTTTCTTAACTTAGAATTTCTTAGGGCGTAAAAGTGGGCACCCAGAAAGCATGCCTTAAAAACAGCAAAAGGCAAACGAATAATCCACTGCCACCTGAGGCACAGATTACAGCTGAAGCAAACAATAAATACACCAAAAACCAGGGAAGAAAGCTCAGGGAGAGATATTCTTTGTAATATTAGAGCACTGAAGACATACCTAATATACCAGGAAATTTGGAAGGCCATGTGCATGTCCAGGTTAGGACGCATGCTCAGAAAAGACCTGAGAAGATCCTACAAATTCAACTGTGACTAATCATTAGGCTCAGTACAAGCAGGAAGTGAGAGCTAAGACAAAATTGTAAATAACCACACTAAAACCACAAAAACCAATCTGCAAAGACTAGGAGATTTTTAAAAATTCTTTCCCCTTTTATTTGGCTATTGGCATTCAAGTAGATCTCTGTCAAAACACAAATTAAAATAACAGAGACTTTGTGACTACACATGACCAATAATTCAGATATTACAAAAAAGATTTTAAAAATTCACTAAACAGCAACAAATCAAAAACTAAGGAAGAATCTTATTTCAGTCACAAAATAATATTATTCATAATATCTGGTTTTCAAGAAAACATTTCAAAGCATGTAAAGAAACAACAAATGATGCCCATTCAAAGAAACTTAAGAGAAACTGTCCCCAAGGAGATAAACACATTGGACTTAGAAGAAAAGGACTTTAAATTATCTGTTCAAATATGCTCAAATAACCAAAGGAAAATATAAACAAAGAATTAAGGGAAATCAGTAGAAAAATGCATAAACAAGTAGAGAATATCAATAAAGAGATGTAAATTACAAAGAAAGGAACTAAATATATTCTGGATATGAAAAGCATAATAATTGAAGTGAAATCACTCTAGAAGCTTTCAAAAGCATATCTGAGCAGGCAAAAGAAAGAATCAATGAACTTGAAAATATGTGAATTGAAACTATCCAGTGACTTGTCATGTACAAGAGATCCTTAATAAAATTAACATTGGATTTTGCAACAGAATTCATAGAGGACAGATGCCGTGGGATGATATTTTTAAAGTGCTAAAAGAAGGAAACTCTCAATCAAGAATACTATATCTGATAAAGCAATCATTGAAAAATAAAGGAGAAATTAATATATTCCCAGATGACAAAAACTCTGAGAGAGTTTAATAGTAAATTTACCCCACAAGAAATGCTAAGGAAATCTATCAGGCTGAAATAAAAAGAAACTAAACAGTAGCTCAAAACTACATGAAGAAATAAAGGCCACTATATAGGAAAGAGTCGGTATTGGTGTATTTTTAGTTCATAACTTCTGTTTTTATTTCCTACATGATATAAAACACAAATATATGAAACTATGTGTGCTTGTGCATGCTCAGTTGCTTCAGTGATGTCTGACTCTTTGCGACCCTATGGACAGTAGCCCCCAGGCTCCTCTGTCCAAGGGATTCTCCAGGCAAGAATACTGGAGTGGGTTGCCATGCGCTCTTCCAAGTGATCTTCCCGACCCAGGGATCAAACCCATGTCTCCTTACATCTCCAGCATTGGCAAGTGGGTTCCTTGCCACTGATGGCCAAACAATAAAGACATACTTAATACAATAACAACAAAAGGGGGAGAAGTGGAGCTATCTAGGAGCAGATATTTTCAAGGCTATTGAAATTTAGTTGATATCAATTCAAACTAGAATATTGCACCTTTCTTAAATTTAGGGTATTAAATGTACACACTAAGAAAATATATTTAAAACACATATAAAAGGAAGAGTATATTTAAAAAATAGAAGCCAATATTACTGTCTATAGGAGAGTCACTTTAACTCCACAGATACAAGTAGCTTGAAAGTGAAAGGATGGGAAAAGATGCTCTATCCAAATAACCACAAGAGCTAAAGGGACTGTAATAAAAAAAAATAGACTAAATAAAAGAATTATTATAAGAGAAAAGAGGGATATAGCATATTGATATGGAGAGGGCAATGGCACTCCACTCCAGTACTCTTGCCTGGAAAATCCCATGGACGGAGGAGACTGGAAGGCTGCAGTCCATGGGATTGCCAAGAGTCGGACACGACTGAGCGACTTCACTTTCACTTTTCACTTTCATGCATTGGAGAAGGAAATGGCAACCCACTCCAGTGTTCTTGCCTGGAGAATCCCAGGGACGGAGAAGCCTAGAGGGCAGCCGTCTATGGGATCGCACAGAGTCAGACACGACTGAAATGACTTAGCAGCAGCAGTAGCAGCATATCGATAACAGTGTAAACTCATTGAGAAGTTTCAATAACTATAACACATCACATCAAATAAGAGTTTCAAAATACATATGGCAAACACTGATAGAGTTAAAGGGAGAAACAATTCTGCAATTATGGTTGGAGATTTTATAACCCCACTTTCAATAACAAGTAGAAAATCTTGAAAGGAAATCAGTAAGGAATTAGAAGAACTGAACAACACTTATAAGCCAACAAGAACTAACAGATATAAATAGCACACTCCACCCAACACCAACAGAATACACATTCTCCTCAACTACATACAGACATTTTAAATGACAGATGAACTGTTAGGGAAAAAAAAACAAAAAAAAACAAAAAAACTCCACATCTCAAATTATTTAAAATGCTGAAATCATACCACATCACAATAGAGTGAAATTAGAAATAAAAAAAACAAGAGAGAAAAAAAAAACAAGACTCAACTAAATGTTGTCTACAAAAACCCCACTTTATTTATTTAGTGTGGGTTTGTCTGCGTGCATGTGTGTGTGTGTATGCACTTGCGTCTGCCTTTCCTGGCCACTGTTTCCTCTCTCGCTATGTAGGTCACTACTCTCATTATTTCCCCCATGCATTTTAAATGATAAACAAAACAGTTTATTTCTTTGTGAACTTTACATGAATTTCAAATAACATAATGATGTTTATATTCTTTTGTGATTTGTTTTTGCCTTAGCATTGGTTCATCCTGATTGTTAAGTGTAGCTGTAATTCATTCATTAGTAATCACCCTATGACTATAGCATGATTTATTTACTTATTCTATTGTTGTTCCACCATATTTTATGACAATTACCTCCTCCAAATCCTTGATATTTACCATTGTGCTTCCTAACCCCTGTACCACAGGGGTGAATATCCATCTCCTTAAAAGCTAATCACAGGCCATATTTTATTTTTGTCTTCTGCACTCAAGTGAATCTGGAGTTATTTATACACGCTCAAAGTTCTTGGAATGTGAAGAGTTGCTTGGTTACTAATGAATAATTGTTTTAAAGACTTTTTTTCCCTGCAATTGCAGCACTCATCTCAGATAAGGCACATAGTCAGTGGCCAGCAAATTCTTCCAGGTGATAATACTAACTATGCCTGGTCAGTCATGAGAATGACTTTAAAGCAGAGTTTTGAATTAGATATTTTTAAAGCATATCTTTCTTTTCCACACTGAACTGAATTATTAATGTTAAAAAAACTTATCTGATGCTTTTTAACAACTGAAAAATTGTGACTGTAGTAGTGCCATGAGAGGTATAAAATCAAAGTCAAGCCCCAGATCCATTTGAAAATCAGTCTTTTGGTGATCCCTGCAGCTTCTTGTACCTCCTCCCACACTGCCTGACCAGCCCTGCATTATACTGACTGCTGAAGAGCAGTCAATTCCAAACCCACCGTGGAGAACAAAAAGAAGAAATCTTAACACCGTTTGGTGGGAAGCTGAAAGGTTTCCAGCAAACCATCAGTTGGTCTTTACACGGTACTGTGTGACTGAATAATCTATAGCAGTTAAGTGCTTTAAACTTTTTTTGTTCCCTTTTTAACTGTGAAATATATAAATATCTGAAATATGTATACAGTTGAAGAGAGTAATAAAAATACATCCACATAACGACTCAAACCAATAAACAAAATACAGCCAGCACCACAGAAGTCCCAACCTCATACATTCCTGTCCCCAATATCCATTTATCTTGACTTTTCTAAGAATCATTTTCTTACATTTCTTTGCAATTTTGGAATCTAAGAAAGCAAGTTTGCTTGGTTTTGAATTTTATATAACTGGAATTTTATTGTATGTATTATTTGGGGATCTGTTTCTTATTAAAAATTATAGTAAAATACACACAACATAAAATTTACCACCTTGATGATTTTAAGTATAAAGGTTAGTGGCATTAGGTACAATCACTTTATTTTTAAAATGTGTTAATCCATTTAAACTAAATTTTAAAAAAATTTATATTTCTCACACCCCCTGCCTCCTGTAGTCACCAATCTGTTCTTTGTATATACATGAACTTGATTTTTTTAAGAAACCCACTTTAAATATAAATGCATATAGATGGAAAGCAAGTGGATAGAGAAATATATAAAATGTTATCACTAATCAAGTAAAGTTGTAGTAAAAATATTAATTTTAGAGCAGACTTTAAGGCAAGGAAAGTTATCAAGACAAAGAGGACCATTACATAATGATAAAGGGGGTCAGTTCTCAAAAAAGATATAGCAATTCTTAATATGTATGCACTTAACATCATTACACATTAAAGAATTTAAAAGTGTAGAAATTAAACAATGTCTACTTAGAATACCATGGAATTAAACTAGAAATCAAAAACAGAAAGACAGGGATTAAACAACACACTTCTAAATAACACACAGGCTAAAGAAGAAATCTCAAGATAAATTTTAAAATATTCCTGGTAGCTCAACTGGTAAAAAAAATCCATCTGCAATGCAGGAGACCCCAATTCTACTTCTGGGCCAGGAAGATCCCCTGGATATGGGATAGGCTACCCACTTCAGTATTCTTGGGCTTCCCTGGTAGCTCAGTCAGTAAAGAATCTGCCTGCAATGTGGGAGACCTGGGTTCCATCCCTGGTTGGGAAAACCCCCAGTAGGAGGGCATGGCAACCCACTCCAGTATGCTTGCCTGGAGAATCCCCATGGACAGAGGAGCCTGGAGGGCTACAGTTCAAAGGGTTGCAAAGAGTTGGACATGACTGAGTGACTAAGCATAGCACATACAAAGTAGAAATCTCAAGATAAATTTTAAAATATTTTGAACTAAATGAAAAAGGCTCATAGTTTCAATGAGTTAGAAACTAAAGAAAGTAGGGAAAACCACTAGACCACTCAGTGAAAGTGGAGTGAAAATGAAAGTCACTCAGTCATGTCCGACTCCTTGCGACCCCATGGACTGATCCATGGGGCTCTCCAGGCCAGAATACTGGAGTAGGTAGCCTTTCCCTTCTCCAAGGGATCTTCCCAACCCAGCGATCGAACCCAGGTCTCCCGCATTGCGGGCAGATTCTTTACCAGTTGACCCACAAGGGAAGCCCAAGAATACTGGGGCAGGTAGCCTATCCCATCTCCAGCGGATCTTCCCAACTCAGGAATTGAACTGGGGTCTCCTGCATTGCAGGCAGATTCTTTACTAACTGAGCTGTGAGGGAAGCCCAAGACTATTCAAATCCCTTATGATTATACAGTGGAAGTGAGAAATAGATTCAAGGAATTAGATTTGATAGAGTGCCTGAAGAACTATGGACAGAGGCTTGTAACATTGTATAGGAAACAGGGATCAAGACCATTCCCATGGAAAAGAAACACAAAAAGGCAAAATGGTTGTCTGAGGAGGCCTTACAAATAGCTGTGAAAAGAAGGGAAGTAAATGGCAAAGGAGAAAAAGAAAGATGCACCCATTTGAATGCAGAGTTTCAAAGAAAAGCAAGGAGAGATAAGAAAGCCTTCCTCAGTGATCAATGCAAAGAAATAGAGGAAAATTATAGAATGGGAAAGACTAGAGATCTCTTCAAGAAAATTAGAGATACCAAGGGAATATTTCATGCAAAGATGGTCTCAATAAAGGACAGAAATGGTATGGAACTAACAGAAGCAGAAGATATTAAGGAGAAATGAAGTGAAAGTCGCTCAGTCGTGTCCAACTCTTTGTGACCCCATGGACTATACAATCCAAGGAATTCTCCAGGCCAGAATACTGGAGTGGGTAGCCTTTCCCTTCTCCAGGGTATCTTCCCAGCCCAGGGGTCAAACCCAGGTCTCCTGCATTGCAGGTGGCTTCTTTACCCGCTGAGCCACAAGGGAAGCCCAGAAGATATTAAGGAGAGGTGGCAAGAATACACAGAAGAACTATACAAAAAAGATCTTCACAACCCAGATAATCATGATGGTGTGATCACTCATCTACAGCCAGACATCCTAGAATGCGAAGTCAAGTGGGCCTTAGGAAGCATCTCTAGGAACAAAGCTAGTGGAGGTGACAGAATTTCACTTGAGCTATTTCAAATCCTGAAAGATGATGCTGTGAAAGTGCTGCACTCAATATGTCAGCAAATGTGGAAAACTCAGCAGTGGCCACAAGACTGGAAAAGGTCAGTTTTCATTCCAATCTCAAAGAAAGGCAATGCCAAAGAATGCTCAAACTACTGCACAACTGTGCTAATCTCACATGCTAGTTAAGTAATGCTCAAAATTCTCCATGCCAGGCTTCAACAATATGTGAACTGTGAAATTCCAGATGTTCAAGCTAGATTTAGAAAAGGCAGAGAAACCAAAGATCAAATTGCTAACATCCACTGAATCATCAAAAAAACAAGTGCGTTCCAGAAAAACATCTACTTTATTGACTATGCCAAAGCCTTTGACTGTGTGGATCACAACAAACTGCAAAATTCCCCAAGAGCTGGGAATACCAGACCACCTGACCTGCCTCTTGAGAAATCTGAATGCAGGTCAACAGTTAGAACTGAACATGGAACAACAGACTGGTTCCAAATAGGGAAAGGCATACATCAAGACTGTATATTGTCACCCTACTTATTTAACTTCTATGCAGAATGTAAAATGCCAGATTGTCACCCTACTTATTTAACATCTAACTGAATGCAACAGTTAGAACTGGACATGGAACAACAGACTGGTTCCAAATAGGGAAAGGCATACATCAAGACTGTATATTGTCACCCTACTTATTTAACTTCTATGCAGAGAACATCATGTGAAATGCCAGATTGGATGAAGGACAAGCTGGAATGAAGATTGCCGGGAGAAATATCAATAGCCTCAGATATGCAGATGATACCACCCTTATGGCAGAAAGTGAAGAACTAAAGAGTCTTTTGATGAAAGTGAAAAAGGAGAGTGAAAAAGTTGGCTTAAAACTCAACATTCAGAAAACTAAGATCACGCATCTGGTCCCATCACTTCATGGCAATTAGATGGGGAAAAAATGGAAACAGTGAGAGACTTATTTTTTTTTGGCTCCAAAATCACTGCAGATGGTGACTGTAACCCTGAAATTAAAAGATGCTTGCTCCTTGGGAAAAAGTTATGACCAACCTAGACAGCATATTAAAAAGCAGAGACATTACTTTGCCAACAAAGGTCCATCTAGTCAAAGTTATGGTTTTTCCAGTGGTCGTGTATGGATATGAGAATTGGACTATAAAGAAAGCAGAGCACTGAAGAATTGATGCTTTTGAACTGTGGTGTTGGAGAAGACTCTTGAGTGTCCCTTGGACTGCAAGGAGATCCAACCAGTCCATCCTAAAGGAGATCAGTCCTGGGTGTTCATTGGAAGGACTGATGTTGAAACTGAAACTCCAATACTTTGGCCACCTGATGTGAAGAACTGACTCATTTGGAAAGACCCTGATGCTGGGAAAGATTGCGGGAGGGAGGAGAAGGGGACAACAGAGGATGAGATGGTCGGATGGCCTCACCGACTCAGTGGACATGCATTTGAGTAAACTCTGGGAGTTGGTGATGGACAGGGAGGCCTGGCGTGCTGCAATCAAAGGGGTCACAAAGAGTTGGACACTACTGAGCAACGGAACTGAACCAAAATGAAATGAAAATGGAAATATAATTTACCAAAATTTGTGGGATGAGCCAAAAGAAGAGCTTAGAAGGAAATTTATAGCACTGAATGCACAAATTACAAAAGATAAAATGATCTAAAATCAATAAGATAAGCTTCTTCCTTAGGAAACTAGAAAAAGAACAAATTAAATCCAAAGTAGATATAAGTGAAGAAATAAGATTTAGTTAAATGTCAGTGTAGTTGCAAACAGAACATGAGTAGAGAAAATCAAGAAAGCCAAAGTTCATTTTCTGAATAGCTCAAAATTGAGAAGTATCTAGAGAGGCTGACTAATAAAACAAGAAAGAAGACAAAAATTTCAAATATCAGAAATGAAAGAGGATATATCACCACAGATACTATGGACATTAAAAGGATAATAAAGGAATGCTACAAATAATTCTATGTGCATAAATTTGATAAATTTAATGAAATGGACCAATTCCTTGAAAGATATAATTTGATAAAGCTAACACAAAAAGAAGCAGAAAAATCTGAATAGACCTGTATCAGTGAAATCAAATCAATAATTAAACTTCCTAAATAGAAAATATCAGGCCCAGATGGGTTCACCAGTGAATTCTACTGTATATTTAAGGGAGAAATTATTTATATTAAATCTTGACAATCTCCTATAGAGGACAGAAGCAAAGGGAATATTTTAATACTCATTCCATGAGGCCAGCATTACCCTAATACCAAGACCAGACAAAGACATTAAAAAACGAAAACAACAGATGAATATCTCTTATGAATACAGCTATAAAATCCCTTAATAAAATATTAGCAAATTACATCCAGCAATATATACAAAGAATTATATACCAACATCAAGTGAAATTTATTCTAGTTATGTACAGCTGGTCCAACACTGGAAAATCAATTGATGTAACCCATCACTTCAATAAGTTAAAAAAGAAAAATTACTTGAATATATCAACAGATGCAGAAAAAGCATTTGAAAAAATTCAATATCCATTCAGGATAAAATATAAACTAGGAATAGAGGGGAACTTCTTTTCTTTGATAAAAACAAAAATCTACAAAAATCCTATGGTTAACATAATACTTAATGTTAGAAACAAAGTTTTCCCACTAAGATCAGGTACTCTCACCATTACTTTTCAAGATCATACTGACAGTTCTAGCTCATGCAATAAAACAAGAAAAGGAAATGAAATATTTTCAGGTTAGGAAAAAAGAAATAAAATAGTCTGTTTGCAGATGGTATGATCATCTACAGAAATTCCAAAAGAATCAGTAAAAATACTCTTGGAACTAACAAGTAATCATAGCAAAGTTGCAGGATATAGGATAATATATAAAAATCACTTACTTTCCTATATGCCAGCAATGATCAAGTGGAATTTGAAATTAAAAAATGCAACATCTACTTAGGAACTAACTTAACCAAATGGTTGAAAAACCTACACTATGAAAACTATAATATATTGATGAAGAAAATTAAGATATCCTGTGTTCATGGATTGGAAGAATTAATATTGCTAAAATATCCATGCTACCCAAACAGATGTACAGACTGAATGCAATCCTTATCAAAATACCCATGACATTTTTCACAGTACTAGAACAAATAATCCTAAAAATTGTATGGAACCACAAAAGACCTTGCATACCCATAGCAATCTTGAGAAAAAAGAATAAAGTTGGAGACATTATACTCTCTGACTTGAGACTTTACTACTAATTATATTAATCTACACAACATGGCACTGGCAAAAAATAAAAATAGACATATATATCAATGGAAAAGAACAAAGAGCTGAGAAATAAACCCATGCACTTATGCTCAATTAATCTACAGTACGGGAGGCAAGAATATACAACAGAGAAAAGACAGTTTCTTCAATAAGTGGTACCATGAAAATCATAAAGCTACAGGTAAAAGAATGAAATTTGGACAGTTTTTTTTTACAAAAAAAATTCAGACTATATTAAAGACATAAATGTGAGACCTAAAAAGATAAATCTCCTGAAAAAAATCATAGGATGAGCACTCTTTGATGTAAATTATAGCAATATTTCTTTAGATCTGTCTCCTAAAGCAAAGGAAACAAAAGCAAAAATAAATGGGACCTAATTAAACTTAAAAACTTGTATATCAAAGGAAACAATCTATAAAGTGAAAAGGCAATCTACTAAATGGGAGAAAATATTTTCAAATGATATGACTGATAATAGATTAATACCTAAAATATATAAATATCTCATTCAACTCAATAAAAAATCAAAACCTGATTAAAACATGGGTAAAAGACCTGAATAGGCTTCCCTGGTAGCTCAGATTGTAAAGATTCTGACTGCAATGCAGAAGACCTGGGTTTGATTCCTGGGTTGGTAAGATCCTCCAGAGAAGGAAAGGGCAACCTGCTCCAGTATTCTTGCCTGGGAAATCCAATGGACAGAGAAACCTGGTGGTCTATAGTCCATGGTATCACAAAAGAGTCGGATGTGACTAAACAGTTAACATGTTCACACGCTAGAAGACATGAATAGACATTTTTCCTAAGAAGACATACAGATGGCCAACAAGCATATGAAAAGATGCTAAATATCACTAATCATCAGAGAAACACAAATCAAAGCAACAATGAGATATCACCTCACATCTGTCAGACTGTTTATCATCAAAAAGGCCACAAATAATAAATGTTCACTAGCATATGGAGAAAACGGTACCTTAGGACACAGTTGATGGGAATGTAAATTGGTTCAGTCACTGCAGAGCACACTATGGGGGCTCTTCAAAAACTAAAAATAGAGCTACTACATGATCGAGAAATTCCACTCGGGTATATATCTGAAGAAAACAAAACACTAACTCAAAAAGATACATGCACCCCAGTGTTCATAGAAGCATTACTTACAACAGCCAAGATATGACAGCAACCTAAGTGTCTGATAAGAGATGAATGGATAAAGATATGGTGTGTGTGTATAAATGTATGTGTGTGTATGTTCACACGTAGCACATATATGTGTGTATGTATTATATATACATATATATATATACACACACACACACACACACATTAATTGCGTTAGTCACTTAGTCATGACTTTTTGCGACTCCATGGGCTGTAGCCTGTGTTCATGGAATTCTCTAGGTAGGAACACTGGAGTGGGTTGCCATTCCCTTCTCCAGGGGATCTTCCTGACCCAGGTATTGAACCAAGGTCTTCCACATTGCCAGAAGATTCTTTACAATTCAAGCCACCAGGGAAGCCCTGTGGTATTAGCAAAAGAATACAGTGTGGTATTAGCAAAAGAACACAAAAAAACAGATCAATGGGTTAGAACAGAGAGAGCAGAAATATAACCATATTAATATAGTCAACCAATCTTTGACAAATGAGCAAAGGCAATTCAATGAAACAAGCATAGTCTTTTCAATATATAGTGCTATAATGACAGATAATGCTGTGAAAGTGCTGCACTCTATATGTCAACAAATTTGGAAAACTCAGCAGCGGCCACAGGAGTGGAAAAGGTCAGTGTTCATTCCAATCCCAAAGAAAGGCAATGCCAAAGAATGCTCAAACTACCACACAATTGCACTCATCTCATATGCTAGTAAAGTAATGCTCAAAATTCTTCAATCCAGGCTTCAGCAATATGTATGCTGTGAACTTTAAGATGCGCAAGCTGGTTTTAGAAAAGGCAGAGGAACCAGAGATCAGATTGCCAACATCCTCTGGATCATCAAAAAAGCAAGAGAGTTTCAGAAAATCAATTACTTCTGCTTTACTGACTATGCCAAAGCCTTTGACTGTGTGGATCACAATAAACGGTGGAAAATTCTGAAAGAGATGGGAATACCAGACCACCTAACCTGCCTCTTGAGAAATCTGTATGCAGGTCAGGAAGTAACAGTTAGAACTGGACATGGAACAACAGATGGTTTCCAAATAGGAAAAGGAGTACATCAAGGCTGTATATTGTCATCCTGCTTATTTAACTTACATGCAGAGTACATCATCAGAAATGCTAGGCTGGAAGAAGCACAAGCTGGAATCAAGATTGCCAGGAAAATATCAATAACTTCAGTTATGCAGACAACACCACCCTTATGGCAGAAAGTGAAGAGGAACTAAAAAGCCTCTTGATGAAAGTAAAAGAGGAGAGTGAAAAAGTTGGCTTCAAGCTCAACATTCAGAAAACGAATATCATGGCATCCAGTCTTATCATTTTATGGGAAACAGATGGAGAAACAGTGGCTGACTTTATTTTGGGGGCCTCCAAAATCACTGCAGATGTTGATTGCAGCCATGAAATTAAAAGACGCTTACTCCTTGGAAGTAAAGTTATGATCAACCTAGATATCATATAGAAAGCATAGACATTACTTTGCCAACAAAGGTCCATCTAGTCAAGGCTATGCTTTTTCCAGTAGTCATGTATGGATGTGAGAATTGGACTATAAAGAAAGCAGAGTGCCAAAGAATTGATGCTTTTGAAGTGTTGTGTTGGAGAAGACTCTTGAGAATCCCTTAGACTGCAAGGAGATCCAGCCAGTCCATCCTAAAGGAGATCAGTCCTGGGTGTTCATTGGAAGGACTGATGTTGAAGCTGAAACTCCAATACTTTGGCCACCTGATACAAAGAGCAGACTCATTTGAAAAGACCCTGAAGCTGGGAAAGATTGAGGGCCGGAGGAGAAGGGGATGACAGAGGGTGAGATGATTGGATGGCGTCACTGACTCAATGGACATGAGCTTGTGTAGACTCCAGGAGTTGGTAATGGACAGGGAGGCCTGGCATGCTGCTGATCATGAGATGGCAAAGAATCAGACACAACTGAGTGACTGAACTGAACTATAATGACTGGACACCCACATGTATAAAAATGGATCAAACTATAGACCTTACAGCCTTCACAGAAATTAACTCAAAATGGATACATACCTAAATATAAAACTAAACTAAGGAACTTCTAAAATATAATACAGGAGAAGACCTAGAAAAAAACTATCAATAGAAAACTATAACACATCCTTAAAATATGAAGAGAAAATAAAGACATTCTTAAATGAAGGAATAATAAGAATGTGTTGCTATCATTTCTACCCTTAAAGCTATCATTTCTATTCTTAAAGAAGGATTAAAGGAACCTCACCAAACAGAAGGATAATCATAATAAATTAAGACTTGATCCTTCACTAATGACAGAACAGTGGACTAAGTAAAAAGAGAAATGATAGACTATATTTTATGACATGAATTTCTTTAGCAATATTTTATGATTAAGGCAAACACAGTAACATCATCTTATGTGGTACTCAATGCTTAAGGAAGAAATTCTTAAGATATTTATATTTTAGAAGTGCAGAAGTTATAGGAACCTAATTGGAAGGTAAAAATTCTATATTTCATTAGTTAGGATACTGAATCCAATAATTCCAAATTATAATTTCACACACATAATAGCTAGAATAAAATGGAATTTCTGTATTTTTGCCTTACTATCTCTTATTTCACCCCTTCTCAGAATCAGTCCCATTGCATTAATTTTGAGACTTTGATCCAAAGATCTATAGGTACCTAGAGTATAAAGAAGTGATATTACTGTTTTTAAATATCTATACTTAAAGTGAGAATCTCTACTTACAGAATGATATGATTAAAAGTGTTTGACTAAGCAAGTCATCAGGAAAAATGCACTCATTATAAATTATTAAGACACAATGATGAAAAAAGTCAGAAAAGTAACTAGTATAATTTTGATGCAATGTTGGTTGTTATTGCTGTATTTTAAGCATGCACCAACCTTGATCTTGCTAATTCTATTTCTAAATTGAAATCCAAAAACAATGCTAAATGGCTTATATTTATTATTACTTTATTTCAAATCAAACTCTCTAGAAGAAAATCAACTAGAGGTAGTCTTTTGTGCCTAAAAATATACACATAATTCTGTGGGGATACAATAAAGAAAGTGCAATATTCTTCCATAGAATAGATTATTTTATATTAGATAAAACATGTGTCTCTTCTGAGTAACTACTACTGAGATACCTATTAAAATGAAAATTATTTTTTTCAATTAGTCTATTTTTTTTCTGTGCATGGTAATCTGCCTGGTCTGCCATTTTATCCAGGAAGTATCTGGAATGCATTTGACTAAACTCCTAAATCATTTACAGTAGAGAATTTTTGACCCATTGAAATTAAAAATTCACTTGTCTTCCAAAGTCAAGTCAATTGTTGATCTTTAGATTCATGGACAGACATCCCCCTAGTGGTTCCAGTAGGGGATTAAAACAAACTGGACAGTCATGGCTACTGTCACTTTTGCTGGTAAATTACTCAGTTTGCAAAGACTGATTTAATCTTACGGATACATGCATTACTTATTAAAGCTGTAGGTGTAGTACGTCCTAACTCATGAGCATGTGAAACCTAATACTCTAACTCAATCTTTGTGTCTCTGTGTCTTTATTTAAATACTTGTTTATTGAAATATATGTGTGTATATGTGCCCTTGTGTAAAATAGAAATGTCTTTCCAAATCAAAGAGGGTGTTGCTGTTCATGAAAATGACATTAGCAAAAAATGTTGCAAAAATATTTGTGTTTCTCAAAGACCTAATCTTGTTGTACTTAATGCTGCTGAACAATGCCCAGTAGATTGAAAAAATTAAGAGAATTGAAACCAAACTAAAACAAAACATGCTCTCTTGCACTAAAAGTGTTTTAAAAAACTAAAGTTAAATGAACACTGTAAAGAACATTTAAATATTTATTGCATGGTTCAGGAAGTTAGTCTGGGTTTCATCTAAGTTTAGATATTGGTGTCTTGCTTAAGTTTTAATACTGAAAGGGAGAATAATAATACAATACATTTATTCAGTAAGTAGTACATATAAGTCTTATACTACAATTTTGTAAAATTAAAATACCTTTCTATAATATGCACAATTAACTCCTAATATTTTATAAGCCCCAGATTTTTTTTGTATTGCCTCTTCTTAAAAGTGGATCTTGAATATATAGTGGAATTTAGTAGTTAGAACCTTTTGCTGGGCATGTGGTAGAAACAGTCTGCTTGTACTGAGGTTTCTGATCTTTCTGAAAATCAAAGAATGTGGTAATTTTCTTGACATATTCAGGAAATTCAGTTTTTAGAGTAGATTTCACTACAAATATCTTTTATAACAATAACATTTCATACCAAGCTGAATAATTGTGCTAAAATTTGAAAGATAAAATTAAATATTAGCACAGTGCAATGTTTGATAAATACTTGTTGAATGAATGATAGAGAACACAATTGATTAAATCCATAAAACTGCCTTCTTAATTGATCTCAGGAACAAATTAATTCCTTTAATAAAGAGGTTATCTTTTGAAAAGAAAACACAATATTTCTTTATTAGAAAAATATCCCCAAAGGGAATATGATTACACACTCTAAAGCTCTCCTGTTACTCATTTTCCAGGTACATGTTATTCTCCAAGTATCTTCTTTTCCCTTGTTTAGACTCATTAATAAAATTATTTACTTTGTCTTCATTACATATAATGCCTTACAGTAGTAGGAATTATGTATATGTTGATTGATCAAAGTGCCTCTCACTAAACTAAATTACTCAAGTGAAAAAACATGAGGAGGAGGGTGAAGTCAAGAAATTAAACATTTGCCAAATCTAAACAAGCTCAAAGTGGAATATTTTAGGGGTCTCATTTTAAATAACCCTATTGATGAATAACATTTATAGTTGAACCCACTGTTGATGGGATTAAGAATTGATAAAATCATTTGATATCATTTGATCTTGTGTATTCAAGATTGTATTTTATATTAGATTTCCCTTTTTACAGGTTACTGATATGTAAAATATATTTAATTAGTTTGCCTTTGAGGTTTGTTGGTTTAAAATAGCTATCTTTAAGTATGTTGCTCAAACTGTGATTGATACAGTCTAAAGGAATTTTGTTGTGGTGGTTTGGAGCGCAGTAGTAAAGTACATCACTGTTAGACCTTGAGGCAACTGAAACAAACAAAGCAAAAACAAAATTATACTCCAATATCCTTGAAATCTTTTTGTTTTGTAGTAAATGTGGATTGTTTCTTTAGCTTTGTTTTCTGAACAGATGTGTATTTGCATAATATGAAGATTTAGTTAGACTTCTGAAAGGAAAATCACATCTCTGTTTTACAATGGGACTAATATATGTATAAAGGATTAGATAAAGCAATCCAAAAACAAGCATATGATTTACACTTTAGCTCTAACCCACTCTTTGTACTTGAGGAGTTACAAGACATATTATGAATGTATAACACTATGCCTAATTTTCAATAGAGTACATAAAGGTATGCTTCATCTGTAGAAAATTATTCTCTTTGCATCCTTGGGAAATCAACTTGTACTATTGCAGTTTATTTATTTATTTAGATCTGTATGCTTGGGTGCTTCCTTGTGAATGCTAACTCTGAATCTTAGATAATATCCAAACCAATAGCAGATACTAAAAAGTTTAATATAGTATATTATGACATTTCAAACAGTTGGGCTATTATTGTGTCCTGAATTATAATATCTCATTACTTTGAGTCATTTAGTGCCACAAAGACTTCTATGCACCAATTTATCATCTTTCCTCCCTTTTTCCCCTAGAATGGAAGGGTTGATTTTGTACACAACATGTTCATATTAGAAATTTTTTATCATGAGCACGAAAGGCAGGTTGCCTTGTATTAGTACTATATTCTTATAACAGGTAGTGTTTATTGGTTACCATGGTAAAGAGAAATAGAAGCTTACTAACCTATTAACAGGAGGTAGGCTGATATGAGACACATATTAAAAACTATTACAAATCATGTCCAGCCCAATTTATGTTAATCTAGAGCAGAACAAAATATATTGTTCTGATTTTAGATTCAACACATTTGAACTGAGCATAAAAATGAGGATGTAAGTTGAGGTCACAAATGTCTGAATTAAATTGGATATTTTCTCCTTTCCCTGTTTTAGTTAAATAAAGACTCTTAGTGCTTACTAGTGTCTGACCCTCAGTACTAAAAATCCTGAATCCTCTCAACTGATAAGATGTGATAGAAGCAAAGAGCTTAAAGAAAAAAAAACATTCAACTATATCACAACTGTAAAGAAAAATAAACACATTCAGCTACCTTACCTTTTTGACCTGATCTAAATTCATCAGTGTAACAAATTTCTTATATTTACAGTTTCAGGAGTCCAAAGGTCAAAAGCACTGACTTCTTAACTTTAGGTTATCCTTTGATTTATCTTGAGAGGCTTTATGGAAGACTTGGGAAAAGATTTTGCAAAATCAGAAATAAGGTCACAAAGAAAAAAGTCAGATAGCTTCAAACTTTTAAATAATATATAGAAATTGAAATTCTCCCAAAGAAGGATTCTTTTCATTCCTTTTACTTTACAATGCTATACTATTAAACCAACTTCATGCGGTGTTCCTATTTTTTAAAATTACAAATGAAAGTACAAGAAAGCCAATTAATATTATACAAAGTATTATCTTGATTTAATTCAATCCCTTACATAATAAAAGTTTGTAAAATAACATGAAGATCAAATCATTCCTCTGATATTATTTATTCAAGAATCTACTGCAATCAGATCCATAAAATAGTATTCTATAATATCTAGAAGAATATAAAAGTAACATTAACATAAAAAATTTCATCCAATTGTTTAACTTTGACTCAAATGAGTTCATTGAATTTTCTGTCTAGCTATGAAAGCCTTAACAATATCTGGTTTATTTTTCTTGCAATCTGGGAGAAATAAAATTCCTTATACCAGTTGGTAAAGAAGTAGAAGTTTTCAGGAAATAAATCATGACATGCATGAAAGGCATCTTGTTTTTAGATTTTATTTATATTATAGATTTATTCTTTATTTCATAAATTTTACCTACCAAGCATCATATTTTTAGATTTTATATTCTACTATTAAAACAATCAATATTCATATAGCACAATCTCATAAGCAGTGCCTCAGTTTTCTAAGATACATATGGAGCATTCAAAATAATTAATGAATATTAGAAACTATTAACGTGCATGTTCTCTTTTTATATTTTCATTTTTTATAAACGTTTGCCTTCTGAATAAATCCCATGAGCACAAAAATCTCAATGGAAACTACATTTTTTCTTAAATCCCTTCTTTTTAGTAGGAAAAATTTTAATGATATATTTCCAAACTGATGACAGCATTCTTAAATTATATTTCATAATAAATTCTATTTTTATGTTGCATTTTCTTATGGCCAGAGCCACATACGTTCAAAAAGCAAATAATAACTTTACTGTGCATACTCAAGAGCATATTTAGGCTATTGCATCTCTGACGGAGATACAAGCTGAATAGCCTTACTTGTCTGGCTTCTTGCAATTCCATTTCATTGTCTCCTTTTCACATTTTTGTCTTTTCCATGATAAAAAGGCATGAGGAATGATCTTGCTTGAGACTCATTTTTTGTTTATAGTCCACTATGTCTTTCAGTGACTATTTTTCATTTATTCTGGGTTTTTTATGGTTTTTAGTTTTTGATTCTTTTTTTTGTTTGTTTATGCACAAGTGTACATTTTGAAACTATATTATTTCAGCACTGTAGCACTTTGCTAGGCCATTTCATTTCTTTGTAATTCGGGTGGCTTTGGGATGGTAGAACTTTTGCAGAGTGATATAAAACTAATCCATGAACTAACTTTTATTTGAAATCTCTGTAAATGCTATAATGCTCATCAAGATAATATACATCAAAAGCAAAAATAGTTTATTGGACTTAAACAAGAAAAATCATTTCCTTTGTTTCATTCTATGTGATGCAAGTAATAATGATTGTAAGCCACAATGCCAATGTAGCATCAACAATGATAGCTAATTTTCATTGAGAACTTGCTTTGTATTAGGTGAAAGTCAAGCTTGTCATATGAATATTTCATTAATCTTCAAGCAATCTTATGGAGTCAATGCTATTATTATGTTTATTTTGAAAATAAAGAAACTGGTATAGTGATAAGCAAGAGCTCTGGATCATACTGCCTAGAGTTGAACATCTATCACCTTTGCAACCTGGGGATAAGTAATCTAATCTCTCTAAACTGCACTTTCTTCATTTATTTGGAAATGGCAGATAGTACAGAGTGGCTTCATCAACAGGGGTTTTGTATTAAAAGATTGCTGGATTTAAGGTTGGAACAGTGACTTGGGAGTGAATTTTGGAGAGCTTCCTATATTCAGCTAAAGATTTTGAATTTTTTTAACATGCAGTGGTAAATGACATATTTAAAAAGATTTTTCCCCAATAACTATACTATAAAGATGCATCTTCAGTTCAATTTATGACTCAGTAGTCTTAGGTGTGTAATTGAAATGTTCATATTTCTACTATTTTTAAGTATATGATGTCTTAGTTATTTTTTTATATTCTAGGCCTGTGCTGTCCAATAAATAACAATTAGCCAAGTGTGGCTACTTAAATTTAAGTAATTAAAATTAAGTCAAATTTTGAAAATTTTTTTCTCAATCACACCAGGCATATTTCAAGTGTTCAATAGCCACCAGTGTCTAGTGTTTACCAGATTGCATTGGACAGTATAGATCTAGTCTTTTCCATTATTTTTATCCATTCTACTATTCCAAATATAACCTCAGAAATATCAATAACCTCAGATATGCAGATGACACCATCCTTATGGCAGAAAGCAAAGAAGAACTAAGGAGCCTCTTGATGAAAGTGAAAAAGAGAGTGAAAAAGTTGGTTTAAAGCTCAACATTCAGAAAGCTAAGATCATGGCACCTGGGCCCATCACTTCATGGCAAATAGATGGGGAAATAGTGGAAACAGTGAGACACTTTATTTTCTTGGGCTCCATAATCATTGCAGATGGTGACTGCAGCCATGAAATTAAAAGACGCTTACTCTTTGGAAGGAAAGTTATGGCCAACCTAGACAGCATATTAAAAAGCAGAGACATTACTTTGTCAACAAAGGTCCGTCTAGTCAAGGCTATGGTTTTTCCAGTACATGTATAGATGTGAGAGTTGGACTATAAAGAAAGCTGAGTGCTGAAGAATTAATGCTTTTGAACTGTGGTGTTGGAGAAGACTCTTGAGAGTCCCTTGGATTGCAAGGAGATCCAACCAATCCATCCTAAAGTAAATCAGTCCTGGGTGTTCATTGGAAGGACTGATGTTGAAGCTGAAACTCCAATACTTTGGCCACCTGATGCGAAGAGCAGACTCATTTGAAAAGACCCTGATGCTGGGAATGATTGAAGGTGGTAGGAGAAGGGGACGGCAGAGGATGAGATGGTTGGATGGCATCACCAACTCAATGAACATGCATTTGAGTAAACTCCGTGAGTTGGTGATGGACAGATAGTCCTATCATGCTGCAGTCCATGGGGTCACAAAGAGTTGGATACAACTGAGCGACTGAACTGAACTGAGCTGTTCCATTATTACCAAAATCTCTTTTGAACAGCACAGCTCTAAACTCTACCAGTGAACTCCTCGAGACTCATCCAAATCTCTTCACCTCTAGGATTTTACTGTTATTTATACATGTACTCAGAAGGGTGCTTTATGTTACAGTTTACCTATTAGGAGGGCCTGCAATATATTTCCTCTGCAGTTCTAATTCCCCTCAGCCAATTTCTTCCTAACTTAAAGCCTCCATTGCGACTGCAGTGTCCATGTCATAGTGCTATTTCCCCGTACTCCTAAAGCATCACTATTTTCATAATCTGTTAAAACACTTTGCCATTTGTCTGCACCCAGGACATTATTTTCCCCACTACATCTTCCTTTCAAAAAGAAAGCTACAAAAAAAAGAAAAAGAAAACTACATAATTCTGCATAATCTCAAGCATGTACAACAATCTACATGACCAAAATGGAATACTTGGGATTATATTCAGGTTACCAGGACTTTACAGTCTCTCTAAAGACATTTGGAAGTGCACCTACTTTATATACTTAAAAGACTCAGAAACCATCTTCTCTGGAGATGATTTAAGTTGCTGCCACTACTAGGTAAAACAGATAGACAGTAACTTTGAAAATGCCTCCTCCTTTTTTTCTCATTCATATTTCAAAACCTTATGATGAATTTATAGACAGAGTGTACCAAAACCAACAAAACACTAATGAATAGAGTCTTATATTGATTTATAATCTGAGGTTATACTAATCTCAGTAGTTCTCAGGTATTACAGATAGATAGATGGTAGGGAGAGAGCCATAGACAGGGGCTACCTTGGTAGCTCAGCTGGTAAGGAATCTGTCTGCAGTACAGGAGACCCCGGTTTGATTCCTGGGTCAGGAAGATCCCCTGGAGAAGGGATAGGCTACCCACTCTAGTATTCTTTCTTGGAGAATCCCCATGGAAGAGGAGCCTGGTGGGCTACAGTCCATGGGGTTCCAAAGAGTCAAACACGACTAAGCACAGCACAGCACAGCCATAGATAGAATACACTTGCATCAGCTATTCCTTTATAACACACTGAATTAAATAGAAATTTAATTACTATAGTTGAATTTACTATACTTGAGTAATCTGCATCATAAAACCCCTACTCTCTCCTCTTTCCACAAATTAGAGGTAACACAAGCTAGACAAAGATAATTATTTCCAAGAAATGTGATGTGATATAGCTGTTTGCTTAAAATATTAGACAACTGGGTGCTGGCAATGAAATGAATTAGAGAAAGGAATGAAAATAAGAGGATAGAAGCAAGACTTAGTTTAAAATGAGATTATTGATAATAATTCCCAATCTCTGAAAAAGAACTTTAAAATTTCATGAAAATGTGAAGTGTTAATAGAGGTGCTGAAAACTTTATTTAGGAACTATCAACTCCCTTTAGAAGTCATAAAATGTTGGAATTTGTGATGTTCTTTTCCTTTACATACAATTGCATATCTATGGCTATAAATATGCCCATTTAACATTTCATTGCCTGCCTATCCAGAAGTGATTCAGGACATTTTGTAAACAGAGGTCAACATTTATTTCCAGTTTCCAGGATACTCATGCCATAATGTTTGCTTTAATGAATATGGGGGGTGGGGGGGAGGAAGTTGCCATTAAAAAGAAGTATTGTGAGCATTATAGAGTAGCAAGGAAAAAACAACCACTATGATGGTAATAATAAAAAACAACAGATAAAAAGTGTTGGTGAGTATGTGGAGAAATCAGAACCCTCATATACTGCTGGTGATAACATAAAATGGTGCAGCCACTTTGAAAAACAGCCCAGAAGCTCTTCAAAAAGTTAAACATATGACATAGCAACTTTACAACCAAGAGAACTGAAACTAAACATGCACAAAAAATTTGTCAATGAATGCTCACTGTAGCATTATTCATATTAGCCATAAAGTAAAACAATCCAAATGCCTATCAACTGATAAATGGGTAAATAATAGGTGGTACAGCCATATAATACATTATCATTCAGCCACAAAAAGGAATGAAGTGCTTATGCATGCTGCAATAGAGATGACTGGTGTCCTTATAAAAGGAAACTTAAATATACATACATAAAGAGGAAGATGATGTAAAGACAGTGAGGGAAGACAGCAATTTAAAGCCTAGGAGAAGTGTCTCAGAAGAGTTTAATTCTGCCACGACACAGATATCAGACTTTTAGCTTCCCAAGTTGTGATAAAATAAATCTCTGTTGTTCAAGCAATCCAGTTTGTGATATTTTGTCATGGAAGCCCTATCAAACTAAGACAATTTTTAATTGTGGATTCTCATCAGAAATCATGCAAGTCAAAGGAAAGTGGTATAAGACTGTCAATATGCTGAAGCCATCCTAGTTTCACAGACTACTGTGAGGTTGGGTAAGGCTTCTATTCTGAGGGCAACTTTTGCAGCCTAACCGATCCTTTTTTAAAAAATTGAGGTATAATTGACATGTAGAAAGGCAATGCCAAAGAATGTTCAAACTACTGCACAATTGTAATCATCTCACACATTAGTAAAGTAATGCTCAAAATTCTCCAAGCCAGGCTTCAGCAATACATGAACTGTGAACTTCCAGATGTTCAAGCTGGTTTTGGAAAAGGCAGAGGAACCAGAGATCGAATTGCCCACATCCGCTGGATCATGGAAAAAGCAAGAGAGTTCCAGAAAAACAGCTATTTCTGCTTTATTGACTATGCCAAAGCCTTTGACTGTGTGGATCATAATAAACTGTGGAAAATTCTGAAAGAGATGGGAATACCAGACCACCTAACCTACCTCTTGAGAAACCTGTATGCAGGTCAGGAAGCAACAGTTAGAACTGAACATGGAACAACAGATTGGTTCCAAATAGGAAAAGGAGTACGTCAAGGCTGTGTATTGTCACCCTGCTTATTTAACTTATATGCAGAATACATCATTAGAAATACTGGGCTGGATGAAGCACAAGGTGGAATCAAGATTGCCGGGAGAAATATCAATAACCTCAGATATGCAGATGGCACCACTCTTATGGCAGAAAGTGTAGAAGAACTAGAGAGCCTCTTGATGAAAGTGAAAGGAGAATGAAAAAGTTGGCCTAAAGCTCAACATTCAAAAAACTAAGATCATGGCATCTAGTCCCATTACTTCATGGGAAATAGATAGGGAGACTGTGGAAACAGTGGCAGACTTTATTTTGGGGGGCTCCATAATCATTGCAGATGGTGACTGCAGCCATGAAATTAAAAGACACTTTCTCCTTGGAAGGAAAGTTCTGACCAACCTAGACAGCATATTAAAAAACAGAGACATTACCAACAAGGTTCCATCTCGTCAAGGCTATGGTTTTTCCAGTAGTCATATATGGATGTGTGAGTTGGACTATAAAGAAAGCTGAGTGCTGAAGAATTGATGCTTTTGAACTCTGGTGTTGGAGAAGACTCTTGAGAGTCCCTTGGACTGCAAGGAAATCCAACTAGTCCATCCTAAAGGAGATCAGTCCTGGGTATTCATTGGAAGGACTGATGTTGAAGCTGAAACTCCAATAATTTGTCCACCTTATGCAAAGAGCTGACTCATTTGAAAAGACCCTGATGCTGGGAAAGATTGAGGGCAGGAGGAGGTGACGACAGAGGATGAGATGATTGGATGGCATCACCGACTTAATGGAGATACGTTTGAGTAGACTCCAGGAGTTGGTGATAGAAAGGGGGGCCTGGCATGCTGTGGTCCATGGGGTCGGGAAGAGTCAGACACGACTGAGCAACTGAACTAAACTGAACTGAAATGAACTGAACTGATATATAGCTTTACATTAGTTTCATGTGTGCACTAATGATTTGATAACAAAATGATCAACACAATAAGTCTAGTTAACATCTCTGACTAATCTCGTTTTCTCACTTTTATCCAAAAGGTGTTAATTCTGAAAGAACTCCCTAATATAATCCCAGCATGCTTATCTTTGCCTCAGAAACTGTTTCCCAAGGAGACCAACCTTCAACAAAATGGAAGTAATATTTTCCTCCTCTAGGGATTTCTTACCTCTGTCTTGGTGGTGCTTGCATTCCATAGTATAATACACTTATGGCAATTTTTCCACAGCTTTTTCTTTCCCACTAATTTGCAACTACTTGAAATCAAGGGAAATGCATTGTTAATTTTTTTTTTTCTAGTAGCCAACCTTGATTCATTCAGTTCAATTCAGTCATTCAGTCGTGTACAACTCTTTGGAACCCCATGTACTACAGCACGACAGGTTTCCCTGTCCATCACCAACTTTGAGCTTGCTCAAACTCATATTCACTGAGTCGGTGATGCCATCCAAGCATCTCGTCCTCTGTCATCCCCTCCTCTTTCTACCCTTAATTTTTCCCGGCATCAGGGTCTTTTCAAATGAGTCAGCCCTTCACATCAGATGGCCAAAGTATTGGAGCTTCAGCATCAGTCCTTCCAATGAATATTCAAGACTGATTTTATTTCGGATTGACTGGTTTGATCTTGCAGTCCAAGGGACTCTCAAAAGTCTTCTCCAACACCACCGTTCAAAAGAATCAATTCTTCTGCTCTCAGCTTTCTTTATGATCCAACTCTCAAATCTATACCTGACTACTGGAAAAACCATAGCTTTGACTATACAGAACTTTGTTGGCAAGGTAATGTCTCTGCTTTTTAATATGCTGTCTCGGTTGGTCATAGCTTTTTTTCCAAGGAGCAAGCATCTTAATTTCATGGCTGCAGTCACTATCTGCAGTGATTATGGAGCCCAAGAAAATGAAATCTGTCACTGTTTCCATTGTTTCCCCATCTACTTGCCATGAAGGGATGGGACTGGATGCCATGGTCTTTGTTTTTGAATATTGAATTTTAAGCCAGCTTTTTCATTTTCCTCTTTCACCTTCATCAAGAGGCTCCTTAGCTCCTCTTCACTTTCTGCCATAAGGGTGGTGTCATCTTATCTGAGGTTATTGATATTTCTCCCGACAATCTTGATTCCAGCTTGTTCTAAATCCAGGTCAGCATTTCTCATGATGTACTCTGTATAGAAGGTAAATAAGCAGGGTGACAATATACAGCCTTGATGCATCCCTTTCCCAATTTGGAACCAGTCTGTTGCTGCTCCACGTCTGGCTCTGTTTCTTCTTGACCTGCATACAGATTTCTCAGGAGGCAGGTAAGGTTGTCTGATATTCCCATCTCTTGAAGAATTTTCCACAGTTTGTTGTGATCCACAGTGTCAAAAGCTATGGAGTAGACAATAAAGCAGAAGTAGATGCTTATCTTTTTTTTTTTAGATGTTTATCTTGAACTCTCTTGCTTTTTTCATGATCTAACAGATGTTGGCAACTTGATCTCTGGTTCTTCTGCCTTTTCTAAATCCAGCTTGAACATCTGGAGGTTTTCAGTGCGTGTACTGCTGAAGCCTACCTTGGAGAATTTTGAGCATTACTCTGCTAGCATGTGAGATGAGTGCAATTGTGCGGCAGTTTGAGCATTCTTTGGCATTGCCTTTCTTTGGGACTGGAATGAAAACTGACCTTTTCTAGTCCTGTGGCCACTATTGATTTTCCAAATTTGATGGCATATTGAGTGCAGTACCTTCACAGCATCATCTTTTAAGATTTGAAATAGCTCAGCTGGAATTCCATCACCTCCACTAGCTTTGTTCATAGTGGTGCTTCCTAAGGCCCATTTGACTTCACATTCCAGGATATATGGCTCTAGGTGAGTGATCACACCATCATGATTATCTGGGTCATGAAGATCATTTTTGCATAGTTCTTCTGTGTATTCTTGCCACTTCTTCTTAATATCCTCTGCTTCTGTTAGCTCCATACCATTTTTGTCCTTTTTTGAGCCCATCTTTGCATGAAATGTTCCCTTGGTATCTCTATAATTTTCTGGAAGAGATCTCTAGTCTTTCCCATTGTATTGTTTTCCTCTATTACTTTGCATTGTTCACTGAGGAAGGCTTTCTTATCACTCCTTGCTATTCTTTGAAACTCTGCATTTAGCTGAATATATCTTTCTTTTTCTCCTTTGCCTTTTGCTTCCCTTCTTTGCTCAGCTACTTGTAAGTCCTCCTCAGGTAACCATTTTGCCTTTGTGTATTTCTTTTACTTGAGGATGGTTTCTTGATTTATTACTTGGTTGGTTAAGTAAACATATAAATTAAGTGATATTGAAATAATGAAAAATTTTCCTATTTGATCTCTTTAGAAATGTCAAAAATTAGTTTTGATAATTTTTTCTATATATAACAGAGGTTTTCTTTTTCCTATTCCTATGAACCTTGAGTTGTATTCATAACATTTGTATGGTTCTTTTAGTTCTGTGGCATCTTTACAATCATGTGATACTTAGGTTTTATTGCTTACTATGGATGTATTAAATACTTGATCCCATGATGGGTTTCCTAATTGGTTTGTCAATATTAAATTAGAGAATTTGAATTCTTTTAGAAAAAATGAAGAAAAAAGTATGATATATCAAAGCATTAAAGGCAAATTTATTTGCTTTGTGTTATATATGTAAGGCTAGTTGGTGATTTTTATTATTTTTTTAGTATTGAGGTTTCATTTTTAATCATTCACGGTTGGAATAGAAGTTCATTCAAATGTTACACAGTGATATTACTATTCTTAAAAGTGAAATCCACAGGTATAATCAGTTGCTATTCATTTGGAAGTCACAGATAAGAATACCATATCATTTGTAATCATGCATTCAATTTTATTCTTTGTCCCAGCTTTCATTTCTAAAGAGTGTTCCATTTAGTGGGAGTTTTTAGAATAATGTAAGAGATCGACCATGTACTATACGGCATTCACGTTGTATTAGCCCTTTTCCAAAGCTTTCCCTTCTGTTTTTCAAATTATATTCTTGGAATTCATGAACTTACAAGCTTTCTGCAATTTGAATTTCATGTTCAATCTCAGATGCTCTTTCAGTAAATCATGCCATTATTCAGTATTACCCTCTTTCAAAAAAAAGGTAAAGCCTCCACATTGATGGTCCATTCATACCATTCCATTTTTATATCACTGAAACTCTTCACACTCTTCAAATAATTATATTCGGGATTTTAGTTTCAGGTAATAAATAGCAACTTCTATCTGGCAGACAATTATTTGAGAAAACAGCATAGAATATGAGCATTTCTACATTGCCACACCAAATTGCCAGTGACAGGCCAAAAATCACCTTTAGCATCTGTTGCCATTAGATGCATTTCTCAACACTGGTAGCAAACTCAGCAACTACTTTGTCAGTGTCAAAACTATCACTCCTCCCTCCCTCCAAATAATCCCATGAAGACACTTCTAAGGGAACATAATATTTAAAAGGCACAGTACATTCATTCTTTGGATTTAGCTATATCTGTAAGAATTTACCCAAAGTGATATCCTGGACATCTTGAGTAAAAAGAAAAAAAAAAAAATTTCACAAAAAATATTAATGCTCTGATTGTATTTAAAATGCAAAGAAAATGTATGGATATAGATATGCAATTACAGGATGGTCTTCCCTTGTGGCTCAGAGGTGGTTCCAGTGGTAAAGAATGTGCCTGCAATGCAGGAGACCAGGGTTCTATCCCTGGGTTGGGAAGATTCCAGTGGAAAAGGGAATGGCTACCCACTCTAGTATTCTTGCCTGGAGAATTCCATGGACAGAGGAGCCTGGTGGGCTACAGTCCATGGGATCGCAGAGTTAGACAGGAATGAGTGACTAAAACTTTCACTTTCATAGATAAGCAATTATAAGACAGGTTATATTCAATACAATGTATAACCTAAACAGGTTATATTAAAAAATATTATCACTGGTTCCCTTGGAGGGAATAGTTCGAGTAACAGGAAATCATTAAGATTTTCTCTCTATATATATGGCTATGTGGTTTTTTATTTATTTATTTTAATTGGAGGCTAATTACTTTACAATATTATAGTGGTTTTTGCCATACATTGACATGAATCAGCCATGAGTGTATGTCTGTTCCCCGTCCTGAACCCCCCTCCCACCTCCCTCCCCATCCCATCCTTCAGGGTCATCCCAATGCACCAGCCCTGAGTACCCTGGCTATGCGGTTTTAATCACTAAATGGAATATGAATGGCTTATGTAGTTAAAATGAAGGAAAGTATTTAAAGGGTAAGTAGCAAACGTTACCCTGTTTTAGTATCCATATGCTTTTCCAGTTCCAGTTCAGTCGCTCAGTCGTGTCCAACTGTTTGTGACCCCATGAACCGCAGCATGCCAGGCCTCCCTGTCCATCACCAACTCCTGGAGTCTACCCAAACCCATGTCCATTGAGTCGGTGATGCCATTCAACCATCTCATTCTCCGTCGTCCCCTTCTCCTGCCCTCAATCTTTCCCAGCATCAAGGTCTTTTCAAATGAGTCAGCTCTTCGCATCAGGTGGCCAAAGTATTGGAGTTTCAGCTTCAACATCAGTCCTTCCAATGAATATTCAGGACTGATCTCCTTTAGGATGGACTGGTTGGATCTCCTTGCAGTCTAAGGGACCCTCAAGAGTCTTCTCCAACACCACAGTTCAAAAGCATCAATTCTTCTGCGTTCAGCTTTCTTTATAGTCCAACCCTCACATCCATACATGACTACTGGAAAAAGCATAGCCTTGACTAGACAGACCTTTGTTGACAAAGTAATGTCTCTGCTTTTGAATATGCTGTCTAGGATGGTCATAACTTTTCTTTCAAGGAGTAAGCATCTTTTCATTTCATGGCTGTAGTCACCATCTGCAGTGATTTTGGAGCCCAAAAAAGTAAAGTCAGCCACTGTTCCCACTGTTTCCCCATCTATTTGCCATGAAGTGGCAAATATGCTTTTAAATCCATATGCTTTTACTCTCTTTTAAAAACACAACTACTTTCCTTCTCTGGTATATTACAAATGGACTCCCCATCTGACATTTTTACTAATCTAGAATAGTATCTCTTTTTTCATAGCAGCGTCCTATGTTTCTTCTTTGTTTTAAAACATTCACTGAAGTGAATCTCTTCATGCAGTCTTATACTATTATCAAGTCCGTCAGTTAGGGCCCCGTTTACATCTTCACTGTGAACTTAAATCATTTATTGTTTGAACATCTCCTTTTACTATAGTCAACAGTGACTTTTAGTGAATGATAATCTGTTTGCAGTTCATAACTTATGTTAGAATTTCACAATTTGCATTTCTTAGCAAAGCCTTAGCCAATATTTTCACAATCCAATACCTGTTATAATACACGGTAGGTCTTACATAAGCTTATAAATGTCATTTCTTAAATTGCCTTTTATTGGTATTTTAGCAGAGATTTTGATTAGTTGATTATATGTGGTATTTTCTGGGAATACTTTAATCTTAACTTAGTTTCATATGTAATCCGTGTATACATCAATTCCTGGGTCAGGAAAATCCCCTGGAGAAGGGATAGGCTACCCACTCCAGGATTCTTGTCCTTCCCTGGTGGCTCAGTCAGTAAAGAATCTGCCTGCAATATGGGAGACCTGGGTTCAATCCCTGGGTTGGGAAGACCCCCTGGAGGAGGGCGTGGCAATCCATTCTAGTATTCTTGAGTGGAGGATTCCCTTGGACAGAGGTGCCTGGCGGGCTACAGTCCATGGGGTTGCAGAGTAAGATACAACTGAGTGACTTAGCCTAGCATGCATCTCTGCAGCCAATACTCCTAGGTGTATTTTTTTATCTTTGTTATTTTTGATTTTGTGTGTGTGTGTGTGTGTTTCTTTGTGGCTGTATGTTTTGTGCCTTCCTCATTGAATCGCAAACTTCCCAGGAGATTATATCAGATTTTTTATTGTAATACTTTATAGTTTTCATTAACTCTTTCCAAAATCTGATTGACCTATTCTATATATGGCATGAAAACAGAACATCAGAATTAAGAATGTGTCATGAGGAGGTGTTAAAGCAGTGTTGCAGGGAAGAAAGGAAATTTGTTTTTTTCTTAAGTAGAAATGTTAATCATGCTTTGTGCATTAGCTCTTTCTGGGTATATTAAGATAGATGTTGAATATATGGAATGATAAATCCTAATTCATTCTTCACATCTTTGCCATGACAAGCAACAAGCAAAATTTAAGATGGGCACTTTCTGTTTAATTCATTGTGATAAAAGATGATATATCTATGTCCTAAAATTGAACCTCTGGCTATTGTATGCAAACAGTTTGAGAGATATGTCAGAATGAAATTATATCAAGGGGAAACAAAATTATCTTTCTCTATTTTAACCTCAGGCAGAGACCAACCTTAAGTAGTTAGGATGACTTTCATAAGAATTATCTCAGAAAAATGTAGAAAAGACCATACTTTATTTTTTAGTGCTTCTCTAAGAAAAGTAAAGAGCCTGCGATGTGGAACATCTTAACCAAAAGAACGCTCTTCAGGTCTAATGGATTTAGGAGAGACCTGCTTAGCAGAGCCTCTGAATCACTCTTGGATAGAAACCTAAAGTGTTTCGTTCAAAATCCCCAGGAGGGTCACATATGAATAAAATCAAGGTTCTCTGCCTCCCAGTGCTTTTTCCATACTATTGAGTTGCAGAAGAAATGAAAATATAAGTTGACTCCTTACCTATAGGTCCCACATTAGAAAATTCAGTATATACCTTGAATCAAACTCTATGTTTAGTGACAAGAGGGTAATTTAAGTCTTATTAGTTTTCTACAATAATTGGAGCCACTAGGTTACCAGCTGGCATATGAACAATTTTGAATTTTATGATTTTATATAATTTAATCACAAAGAGGAAATTTACCTCTAAGAAATAATTTTTAGAATTTATTTTAAAACAACCGGTTTTCCCAAAAGTGAGTGAAATGCAGACCTATAGTCACAGAAGTCATTAAACAAATGCTTTTGACTGTAATCCTAAATTCTACAGTTTATACTTGTCACTAACTATAGCAATACTCTTGTTTTGAGATGATTGTATGTTAAAATCTAACCTTGAAGGAGCTACCTGTTTCAGTCTTTTTCCTCCAAGTTTGAAGAGTAATGTCAACTTCTTGTGCTGTGCTTAGTTGCTCAGTCATGTACGACTCTTTGCAACCCATGGACTGTAGCCTGCCAGGCTCCTCTGTCCATGGGGATTCTCCAGGAAAGAATGCCATGTCCTCGTCCAGGGGATCTTCCCAACCCAGGGATCAAACCCAGGTCTCCTGCACTGCAGATGAATTCTTTACCATCTGAGCCACCAGGGAAGCCCAATGTCAACTTCTTATTCTGAAATGAATATGTTGGCGGAGATGATGGCAAAGATAGTTCTTATAAATTACTGGGCAGTAACTACAGCATTCTGCTTTGAAACATCTACCATCTGGAGTTCAGTACTTTTTGGGTTTTTATTTCTGACCCAATGCTGCTGCTACTGCTGCTAAGTCACTTCAGTCATGTCCAACTCTCTGTGACCCATAGACAGCAGCCCACTAGGCTCCCCCGTCCCTGGGATTCTCCAGGCAAGAACACTGGAGTGGGTTGCCATTGCCTTCTCCAATGCTTGAAAGTGAAAAGTGAAAGTGAGGTCACTCAGTCGTGTCCGACTCTTGGCGATCCCATGGACTGCAGCCTACCAGGCTCCTCCACCCATGGGATTTTCCAGGCAAGAGTACTGGAGTGGGGTGCCATTGCCTTCTCCGTCTGACCCAATAGGCCCTATTATTTCCAAAGATTTCATAAGTCTACCTATAGCATTGTAGTATTTGAAACATAATTTTAAAATTTCCTAATGCACGCATTTAGCATTCTTTCTCATATTCTTTTTGCACTTATATGGCACCCTTATAGCTATTATAAACCAGGCCAATGTGATTGATTGGTTGGCATTTCGTAACAAGAAAACATTTAAATGAACAGAAAATATAGATGCCAGAAATAAAAAGAGAACTGGGTTCTGTTACTCATATAAGACATTTATATATTATATTTATATAGATATCTGAGGACATTAAAATAACTTTAAGGCAATTATAAATAGATCAGAAGAAACTTACAAATTTTTGTCTAATGAAAACCTAATTTTTCATTGATAAATTTTTTTTATATTTTTCAAATATATTTCATGTATGTTTATACACTGGCAGAGACTTATAAGCTACTGGTGTTTTGTGCTGATTTGTCAGCAAGACTGCGACTGACTTTAACAATGTAACAAGACCAGCTATATACTCTTCTTTAGAATATGAGCCTCAGAAGAACTAAATTGGGCAGTGCATGACTTCATATTTATTTACCCCCTTAGGTACAGTAGGTTGCAGTGCAGACAGAAAATCTGGCTGAGATCAGCTACATCAGAACACCTGAGGGAAAATTCCACTACTCAGTTCTTCACCTGCCAATATTCCAGGTAGAAAATTTAAAACACTCTTTTGTTTGTATGTGTGTGTGTGTGAGTATATGTGTATATGTATATGTGTACATAGGCATATAATTGCATATCTCAAATAAGGTTTATAATTGAAATATAATTGGTAATTTTGAGTCTTCCTAATTGTATCAAGTGTATGGGGAGGGAGGTGGGAGGGGGGTTCTGGATTGGGAACTCACATACACCCCATGGCGGATTCATGTCAATGTATGGCAAAACCAATACAGTATTGTAAAGTAAAATTTAAAAAAAAATTTTTAATTATAAAAAATTTTAAAAAGCAGTTATTTGAAGTACTTATTAAATTTTATACAATTTTATGGATATTTTAAACAATTTTATGGATATTTTATAATTTTTAAAAGATGTTATATTATTTAAAATATTAAAGTGCATAGAGAGATCAGCCAAGATGGTGGAGTAGAAAGACAACAAGCTCACTGTCTCTCTCAGACACATCAAAATTACAATGATTTACAGAACACTTGGTGCTGGAGAAGATACTTGGAAATTCCTTGGACAGCAAGGAGATCAAACCAGTCAGTCCTTATGGAAATCAGCCCTGAATATTCACTGGAAGGACTGATGCTGAAGCTGAAGCTCCAATATTTTGGCCTCATGAAGCAAAGAGCTGACTCATTGGAAAAGACTCTGATGCTGGGAAAGACTGAAGGCAGGAGGAGAAGGGGTTGGCAGAAGAAGAGATGATTAGATAGCATCACTGACTCAATGGACATGAATTTGAGCAAACTCCAGGAGATGGTCGAGGACAGAGAAGCCTGGCATGCTGCAGTCCATGGGGTCATAAAGAGTCAGACATGACTTAGCAACTGAAAAGCAACAACCAAACAAAGCACATTTCTATAGCAGATACACACACAAAAGACAGAAAGGTATCCAAACACTGAAGACAGTCATCAAATCACAACAGAAGGGAGCAAAAGAAGAGGAAAGGAAGAAAAGGGCTACAAAAATAACCACAAAACAATTAACCAAATGGCAATAACTACATACATGTCAACAACTGCTTTAAATATAAATGGATTGTTATTCCCATTAAAAGTCATAGAGTGGTTGAACAGATACAAAAACAACACCTGTATGCATGCTGCCTATAAGAGACAACTCCATCTGACACATACTGAAAGAGAGGATGGAAAATGGTATTCTATGTAAATGGGAATCAAAATAAAGCCAGTAGAGTAATATTTATATCAGACAAAATAGACTTCAAAAAAAAACAGTTATAATAAACAAAGAAGAACATTACATTATGATAAGAGATTGAGCCAAGAAGAAAACATAATAATTATAAGTATATATGCACCCAACATAGGAGTACCTAAATATACAAGGCAAATATTAATGGACATAAAAGAAGAAATTGACAGTATACAAGAATAATAGGGGATTCTAACACCCCACTTACATCAATGGACACATCATCCAGACAGAAAATCAGTTAAGGAAGTAAGCAGACAAACTTAATAGAAATAGAGAGAATATTCCATTTGAAAGCTGCAGAATATACGTTCTTTTCAAGTTTACATGGAACATTCTCCAGGATAGATCATGGGTAAGGTCACAAAATAAGACTTCATAAATTTAAGAACATTGAAATCATATCAAAAGCTTTCCCAATCACAATGCTATGAGACTAGAAATCAACTACAAGAAAAAAACTGCAAAAATAAAAAACACATGGAGGCTAAACAGTGTGTCACTAAATAACCAATGGTTCCTTGAAAGTCAAAGAAGAAATTAAAAAATACATGGAGACAAATGAGAATGAAAATATGATTGATCCAAAATCTATAGCAAACATCAAAAGCAGTTCTAAGAAGGAAATTTATAGTAACATAAGCTTACCTCAGGAAACTATATATATATAAAATAAACAATCTAACTGTACTCTTAAAGGAACTGGAAAAAGAACAAACAAAACCCAAAGTTGGTAGAAGGGAAGAAATCATAAAGGCCAAAGCAGAAATAAATGAAATAGAGACTCAAAAAACAATAGGAAAAAAATCAATGAAACTAGGAGCTCATTCTCTGAAAAGATCAACAGGGTTGATAAACTTCAGTCAGATTCAACAAGAAAAACAAAGGGCCCAAATCAAGAAAATCAAAGATGAAAATGGAGAAGTTATAACCAACACCACAGAAATACAAAGGATTATGAGATCAATACAACCAGATATATGTCAATAAAATAGAAAACCTAGAAGAAATGGACAAATTCCTAGAAATGTACAATCACTCAAGACTAAACCAGAAAGAAATAGAATATATAAACAGATTAATTACCATTAATGAAGTTGAATCATTAATTTTAAAAAATTACCAACAAATAAAAGTCCAAGACCAGATGACATCATAAGTGAATCCTACCAAATATTTAGAGAAGAGTTAACATCTATCCTTCTCAAAATATTCCCCAAAGTTGTGAAGGAATAAATTCTTCTGAACTAATTCTATGAGGCCAATATCAGCAAGATAGTAAAATCAGACAAATATATCACAAAAAAATAAAATTATAAGCTAATATCACTGATGAACATAGATGCAAAAATCCTCAACAAATATTAACAAACTGAATCCAACAATACATTAGAAGGATCACACAATATGATCAAGTGGGATTTATCTCAGGGATGCGAGGATGGTTCACTGTCTGAAAATCCATCAATGTGATATACCATATTAGTAATTTGAAAATAAAAACCACATGATTGTCTCAATAAATGTATCAAAAAGCTTTTGACAAAATTCAATATCCATTTATGATTAAAAACTCTCCATAAAGTGGACATAGAGGGAACATACCTCGACATAAGAAAGGCCATATATAATAAGCCTACAGCTAACATTATATTGTTAAAAACTGAAAATAATTCCTCTTAGATCAGGAACAAGACAGGGATGTTCTTACCACCACTTTTATTCAACATAGTATTGGAAATCCTCATTGCAATAATCATATACAAAAAAGAAATAACAGGAATTCAAATTGGAAAGCAAGAACTAAAACTGTCACTGTTTGCAGATGACATAATAATATCTATAGAAAAGCCTACAGACACTAGTAAAAAAACTATCAGAGCTCATCTATGAACTTGGTAAAGTTTCAGAATGCAAAAGTAATATATAAAAATCTGTGACATTTATACACTAACAACAAAATATCAGAAAGAGAAATTAATGAAACAATCTCACTTAAAATAGTGTCAAAAAAAAAATACCTTGAACTTACCTAAGGAGCTAAAAGATCATACTCAGAAAATTATAAGACTTTGATCAAAGAATTTGAAGATGACACAGATAGAAAGATATAACATGTTCATGGATTGGAAGAATTAATACTGCTAAAATAACCATAATACCCATGGCAAATTCCAGATTCAGTGCAATTTCTATCAAAATACCAATGACGGTTTTTCACAGAAGTAGAACAAATAATTTTAAAGTTTTTATGGCAACACATGAGACCCCAAATAACCAAACAATACTGAGGGGGAAAAAATGTGCCCAAGGTTTCATACATCATGATTTCAGACTATACCACAACGTTACAATAATCAAAATAATATAGTATTGACACAAAAACAGACACATAGATTAATGCAACAGAATAAAGAGCTGAAAAATAAACCAATGTACTTATGGTCAATTAATCTATGACAAAAGAGGGAAAATATACAATGGAGAAAAGACAGTCTCTTCAATAAGTAGTGCTGGGGAAATTGGACAGTTACATGTAAAAGAGTAAAATTCAAACATTTTCTTACATCATATATAAGAATAAACTCAAAATGGATTAAAGATCTAAATGTAAGAAGTGAAACCATAAAACTTCTGGAAGAAAACACAGGTGGAATACTCTATGACATAAAGTATACAAATATATTTGGGGATCTGTCTCAGAAGACAAAGGAAATCAAAGCAAAAATAAACAAATTGGATGTAATTAAACTTAAAAGCTTTTACACACTGAAGGAAACCATCAAATAAATGAAGAAAAAGTAAACCTACTGAATGGGAGAAAATATTTGCAAATGATATGACTGATAAGAGGTTAATATCTAAACAATATAAACAGTTCATATAGCTCAATGTATTAAAACAAACAACTCAAATAAAACATTGGCAGAAGACCAGGACAGACAATTTTCCTAAGAAGACATACAAATGGTCAATAGACGCATGAAAAGATGTTCAACATTACTAATCATCAGAGAAATGCAAATCAAAGACACAATGAAATATTAAATATCACCTCACACTTGTCAGAATGGCTAGCATCAAAAGATTACAAATAATAAATGTTGGTGAAGATATGGATAAAAGAGCACCCTTGTACACTGTTGGTGGCAATATAAATTGGTGCACCCACTGTGGAAAACAGTTTAAAGGTTCCTCAAAAAACTAAAAATAGAACTACTGAACTATCATCTGATCCAACAATTCCACTCCTGGCCATATATACAAAGGAAACAAAAGCATTAATTCAAAAAGATACATGCAGACCAAGGTTCACAAGAGCATTATTTGCAAAAGCTAGGGTATAGAAGAAACTTAAGTGTACATCAGCAGATGGATGGATTGCAACAAGGATAGTCCTGGAGGGCGTCACGTTTGTAAAATAAATCAGAAAGAGAAAGACAAATACTGTATGATATCACTTCCATGTGGAATCTAAAAATTAAAACAATGTAGTGAGCATAACAAAAAAGAAATAGATTCACTTATGGAGAAAACAAATTAGTGATTACCAGTGGGGAAAGGGGAAAGGTAGGAGTAGCAGATAAAGAAATACAAAGCACTATGTATAAAATAAATAAGCTACAAGGATATACTGTACAGTACAGGGAATGTAACTGATATTTAAAACAACTTTAAATGAAGTATAATCTTTAAATTTTTTGAATCACTCTGTTGTACACCTGAAATTAATATAATATTGTAATTCAACTATCTTAATAAAAATAATGGCATATACCAAAAAATTGCAAATTAAAAAATAAAATTCACAGAATCTATGAAGTATTGTTAAGGTATACCTGTTTTAAAAAATATTAACAGCCAAACAGAAGACCAGAGGATGCTTTGGTCACCTAATGACCATAAACTGAACCAATTAGTGCAACTCTTATGCCACAGTGCCAAAGAAACCCAATATTCTGTATTTGTTTTCTATGTGAGCTAGTTTGCTTACACATTAAAAGAAAAAAGAAAATAATCCCTGCTCCAAGACTATAGACTGCACTCTTCATACAAGCCAGCTTGTTCAAAACAATGTGTTACTATTCACAGGGAGGGCTTGGTGTTGGCATATCTCCTTACCTACAAAATAATTCAAAGTGCGTGCCTTAGTAATGAGGGGTTGCATAATACCATGTTTATATGTGAAGGACAAGATACACAACTTGATTAGTAAATATTACATGCAGTTCTCACTGTCTTTAATTTTATTGCTATCTGTTTTTTAGTGGAAAATGAGCTCTGTCCTGTCTACATTGAGGCATCCAATAGGTTTAAGAAAAAATAATTGCACTAGCTAGGTATATAATGTAACCCCCAATATATTCTCACAACTGAGTCTACAAAGATGGGGAAGTATGTCTGATTTATTTTTTGTAAAACTCTTGAAAAATTATTATTCAAAGACAGAACTCTGGATCTTATCACATAAGCACTAAGTCAGTTACCACTGAGCTGTAGAAGCACTACAGGCCTTTAACTGTCAGAGGAAGGAGACATGTTTACAGTCCTTAAAATGAATTTTTTCCCCCCTGAGAAATGGTAGTGTTTCTGCACCAGAGGTCGGTTATAGAAATTAAAAATCACTCATTTTTCCTACTTTAAAGTGGTCACTATAAATCTAAGTCACCAGTCTTGATAAAAACCTGTTTTGAATGCACAATAGGAGTCACGTTGTGTATATGTATGATTTACCTGTGCCAAAAAACAGTTTTAGAAGAACCACAAAAGTCAGGTCAGAAAAAATGTTTCCCAGGAAAAAGCAGGGGCTTCCCAGGTGGCTCAGCAGTTAAGAATCTGCCTGCCAATGCAGGAGACATGGGTTCGATCCCTGGGTCGGGAAGATTCCCTAGAGGAGGAAATGGCAACCCACTCCAATATTCTTGCCTGAAAAATTCCATGGACAAAGGAGCTTGGCGGGTAAGAGTCTGTGGGTCACAAAGAATCAGACACAACTGAGTGACTGAGGGTGCACACACAGGAAAAAGCCAAAATGTAATTCTACAAGTTTCATCAATCTCTTCTTTTCTTGGTCTACCTATGTAAGAGTAATATTTCTCAGTAGTGAACATCAAAATATACTTAGTGTACTTGGAAGTGTTCGGTACATAAAGAAGCTATTGGTCTTTTTATGTAGGGAATTTTTGAGACTTGGCTTGCAAGAATAGCATTGCAATTTTTGAGGTCCCTGGAACAATATAAGGTGTTTTATTTAAGAGACTTATTTAAGAGACTAATGTGCTTGACAATGGAATGAAATAAAATAGCCTAAAAATAAGGTGTTTTTTTTTTTTTTTTTGAGAGAAAGTGAAAGGGGAAAGTGAAAAAGTTGGCTTAAAGCTCAACATTCAGAAAACTAAGATCATGGCACCCGGTCCCATCATTTCATGGGAAATAGATGGGGAAACAGTGGAAATAGTGTCAGACTTTATTTTTCTGGGCTCCAAAATCACTGCAGATGGTGATTGCAGCCATGAAATTAAAAGACGCTTACTCCTTGGAAGGAAAGTTATGACCAACCTAGACAGTATATTCAAAAGCAGAGACATTATTTTGCCAACAAAGTCAAGGCTATGGTTTTTCCAGTAGTCATGTATGGATGTGAGAGTTGGACTGTAAAGAAAGCTGAGCACAGAAGAATTGATGCTTTTGAACTGTGGTGTTGGAGAAGACTCTTGAGAGTCCCTTGGACTGCAAGGAGATCCAACCAGTCCATTTTAAAGGAGATCAGTCCTGGGTGTTCTTTGAAAGGACTGATGCTAAAGCTGAAACTCCAATACTTTGGCCACCTCATGTGAAGAGTTGACTCATTGGAAAAGCCTCTGATGCTGGGAGGGATTGGGGGAAGGAGGAGAAGGGGATGACAGAGGATGAAATGACTGGATGGCATCACCGACTCAATGGACATGAGTTTAGGTGAACTCCGGGAGTTGGTGATGGACAGGGAGGCCTGGCGTGCTGCAATTCATGGGGTCGCAAAGAGTCGGACACGACTGAGCGACTGAACTGAACTGAACTATCCACTTAGATGACCCAAATTCATATAATTTACTTTCTCTTTATATTCAACAAACCCGATTTCATTCAGCTTCAAATTTCTGTATGTATTTCTATTGAAATTCAGCTCTTCACGCATTTTGACCTTTTCAAGAAAGCCAGCTTCATACTGAAATGTGGTGCATTAGGAAGGTAAACACTTTTAGTGCTTGTTATTCAATGGGTTTGGATTTAGAAAGTCATTGTCAATAGGTTAATCCTTTTGTACAGACAGTCTCTTTGGCTAAGAGGCATCTTAAACAAATAAAGGATTTTACCAAAATGCTAATTTCTGAGTATTTCTGTCAACTGTCAAAGAATAAATCTCAGCAGAGGCCTTAAAATTGGTAATTCTAGTTTATATTCATTTCCCATCAGCAGAATTTCAAAAAGAACTTTAGTGTACAAAAGTCTAGTCAGACGTTATTTGCAACCCAGTTCAAAAAATCATTAGAACTATTGATTTCATGCAGTCATCCACTTTTAAGCAATTGTCTCTAATCAATAATGGAGCTGCCTACTTCGGAAGCACATTCAGGGATCACCAAAAAATAGACAAACCAGGATAATAATCCTGCCATTAATTTGGAATTCACAACTTTTTATGTGCTACATGATATTGGCAAATTAAAAAAAAAAAAACACATGTGGACTTAGGTAAGGAGAGATTTTACTCAAAAAGATTATTGCAATAGGGCAGAGGGACTAGTGCAATATGGAAAATTCTCTACTCATAAGATCTGTAAACTTCTCAAAGGTCAGGCAGAAAAGGACTTTTCTTTTACAAGGAGGAGAAAACAAGGCTAGAAAGAATCAAGATTCACAATTAATCAAGGAATGCCTCTCTTTATGGTCAACTTCCAGGAGAGGTCCTTAAGGAGATGGGTGATGGTTAGTTTTACATGTCAAATCAGCTGTGCTATAGTGACAAAAAATGTAGACGAATGCTCTGGCTATCTTTATGAGGATGTTTTCAGATGGGATTAACATTTAAATTGATGGGCCTTGAATAAAGAAGAGTGCCTTCCCTAATGGGAGTATGCCTTATCCAATAAGCTGAAGACCTAATTAGAACAAAGATTGACCTCCTCTAAGAAATAGAGAACTCTGCCAGCAGAACACCTTTGGTTCTGAACTGTAAAACAGCCTCTTTCCTGGATCTCCAGCATGTTGGTCCACCCTAAAAATTTTAGACTTAACAGCCTCCATAGTTGCAAGAGCCAATTCCTTAAAATTTATAAACAAATACATGCATACATATATATATATATATATATATATATATACACACACACACACACACACACACACACCCATATATGTATACATACACATACATTCTATTGGCTCTTTTTTCTGGAGAGCCCTAATACAAGGAGGTAGTCCACCTTCCAATGCTAGTTCAGGTTAAGAGTGAGTCAAAGTTAAGGTCCCTAAGGGAAGGAGCGAAGCTTAAGTTTTGGTTAAGTTTACAAGCATTTTCTTCTCATTTTTCAGTCAATACAAACAATTTGGCTATCATTTATGAGGAAAAGCCAGGGAATTTGGAAGATCTGTCAGGCCTTGTCCTCAATAAAGAGGGGAGTTATCCAAAAGTCTTATCTAAGTATCTAAGTCACACTGTGCAATGTGGGTCTTTGCTCAAATCCCTTCCTGAATGACAAAGAATGAGAAAATGTATTTGACTATCAATGTTTATTAAGAGCACAGAACTTGGTATATTCAAAATTATCATGATTATTTGAAATAAGTGTATAAAAATAACTATTTTAGTTATAATTAGGTACTATAAGCCTACTGAGAAGTATACTGCTTTCAGTAATTTTATTTATTATTAATATCATTGTTCCTTTTAAAAATTTCTATTCAAGTATGTTCAATGAATATTGCATGTATTCCAAGAAACCTGGGATTGAAACCTTCATTTATCTGCTGTGCAAATTTGGGCATAGTTTTATACAGATGCAGATATACTTAGTACTTATCTCAGAGTTTTTATGGCATTAAATAAAATCACATATATGCAAGTCCTGAGCAATAATAGGTCTTCAATTAATTTTTTTTCCATTTCAATGTGTTCAATAAGTGTTTTTTTTTTTTCTGTTTAATTTCTACCCCTTCCTTCCATGAGCTAACTTTACTCCATGACCAAGACATTATGTAGATTGAGCATGAAGAAACATATTTTAATGGTTTGAGGAGAAAGTCAATTAAGTCCATGTAGGATACTACTGGAACTATAAAATAGGTTTGACCCCCAAATAACAGTGTTAATAACGGGTTAACAGTTAGTCTCTTCACCAACATTCTTCAGCACTAAAACATGTATGGAACTTGAATGCATTATGCTAAGTAAAGAAAGCTAGCAGAAAAGGCCATATGAAATATTCAGAACAGGCTAATCCATAGAGACGGAAAGTAGGTTAGTAGTTTCCCAGGGATAAAGGGAAAGAGAAATGGAGAGTGCTGCTAATAAGGAGTGACTCCTAATGGGTGCATGTTTCTACTCCAGGTGATGAAAATGTTCTGAACTAGATAATGGTTATGATTGCACAATTTTGCTAATATATTAAAAGCCACTGAATCATACCCTTTAAAAATGGTGAATTTTTTAAAAATATAAATTTATTTATTTTAATTGGAGGTTAACTTTTATGCTGTATGAATTCTATCAGAATAAAGATGTTATTTAAAATAAAAGAGAAGCAAAGAATTTCTAAAAACAAACAAACAAAAAACAAATGAGAGGACCTTCTCTGGTGATCCAGTGGTTAATAATCCACCTTCCAATGCAAGGTTTGATCCTTGGTTAGGGAACTAAGATCCCACCTGCTGTGGGGCAATTAAACTCATGCACCACAACTACTGAGGCCCCACGCCATAACTAGGTAGCCCACGTGCCACAACTAAGACATGATGCACCCAAAAACAAACAAAATAAATAAATATTGAAAAACAAAACATTGCCAGCAGACCTGCACCATAAGAAGTTTAAAAGGGATTTGTTTAGGAAGAAGAAATATGATATTAGGTAGAAAACTGGACCTATAGGAAGAAATAAGGGTCTCTGAAAAGGAATAAATGAAGATAGAAATAAAATTAATATTTCCTGTATTAATTACTCTAACACATAACTGTTTGTTTAAGACAAAAGCAGTATCAATACCTTCTCTGTTCATAGCATAAGTGAAAATGACACAGATAACACAAAATAGCACAAAGGATGGGAAGGAGGAATTGGGAACACAGTGTTGAAAGGTTCTAACACTACATGTGAAAATGTCTTACCTAAAGGCAGATACAGATTAATTAAAGGTGTATATTATAACCCTAAGGCACCACCAAATTATTTCTTAATATATACAATCAATATGTCAATAAAGAAGATAAAATAGAGTCCTAGGAATGATAAATTAGATCAAGTGCAGGCAGAACAGGGGAAAAATATAGCAATCCATGGAACAAACAGAAAATAGCTAACAAGATGGTAGATTTTTATTCAGTCATACAAAAATTATATTAAATGTCAATGTTTAAAAACTAGTTTTAAAATGGTTGCCATATTGGATTCAAAAAGCAAGGTCCAACTAAATATTGTCTAAAAGCATCCCCTTTACCTATGAAGACATAGATATACAAATAAATCATGAAAGCATTAACCAAAAGAAAATGAGAGAGGCTATATTTCTATCAGACATGGTAAGCTTCAGAACAAGCGATATTATGATAGAATAAAGAGAGGCATCACACAAGGATAAAGAGATCAATTCTCCAAAAAGATATAATGATCCTACCTATGTATGTAGATAACAATGGAACTTCAAAATACCCAAAGCAAAAACTTATAGAACTGAAATAAAGATTAGAAAAATTTGTAATTATACTTTTAGACATCAACATAATTTTCTCAGTAATAGAAAAATACACAGAAAACCAGGTAAGATACAGAAGAACCAAATAATAGTATCAATCAACCTGACCTAATTGATATATATCAAGAATTCAATGACAAAAAAAAAAAAAAAAACACAGCAAAATCCACATTATTTTCCAGCACATGGAAAATTCATTATGATAAATCTTATTTGGGTAACAAAATAAACTTTAGAAAATTTAAAACAATAGAAGTCATGTCCTGTTTAGTTTTAAGACTATAAGAGAAACTAGAAATCAATAAATATATTCTGGAAATCCTCAAATATTGGGAAAGTAAATAACATGTCTATATAACCTAAAGGTCAAAAAGTGACTATCAAAGGAAAATTTTTAAATGTTTCAATTAAATGAAAATAAAATACAAAATGCCAAAATTTGGATACTATAATATTCAAATAGTTCTTAGAAGACAATTTATAGCATTAGGTGCTTATATTGCAAAAGAAAAATATATCTCAAATAGATATTCTAAGTTTTTACCACAATAAATTTTAATATAAGAGCAACACCATTTCTATGCAATCTTTTCAGAATATAGAAGGAAGCACTTCCCAAATCATTTTGTGATGTCACCATTACCTTAAAACAGAAACAAGCAAATAGAATTGAAGGGGAAAAAAGTCTCAAATTTTCAGATCTATACCTCTTATTAACATAGATGCACACATCCTCCACAGAGTATTAGTAAACTGAAACTAGCAATGTAAAATAAAATAATGCATCACAGTGAAATGGAGTTTGTCTCAAAATGCAAGATTGTTTTAACATTCAAAAATCAATGTAATTCACCATATTAACATATCATACGATTATCTCAATACAACAAAAGCAGTAAACAAAATCCTACAGCCATACTTTATAAAAATTCTCAAACAACTAGAAATAAACATAAGTTAAAATCTAGTAGAGGGTAATATGGAAAAACACTCATGCATTTTCCTTAATACTCACCCTCAGTACTTCACTTCTGCACTTTTGGTCACCAAATGTGTTGGTTTTTTTCCCAAATCGAGCAATTCCAACAGATACCAGCCATATTCCCTACATTTTAAGTCAATTCTCACATCGTTCATTTGGAGAGAGCACCAGATTTCACAGGCTAAGATTTCAGCTTCACAAAGACTGTCTCCACCTCAGATGCTAATTTTAAATACAGATTATCACCTGTTCTGATCTGCTGCTGCTGCTACTACTAAGTCGCTTCAGCAGTGTTCGACTCTGTGCGACCCCATAGACGGCAGCCCACCAGGCTCCCCCGTCCCTGGGATTCTCCAGGCAAGAACACTGGAGTGGGTTGCCATTTCCTTCTCCAATGCGTGAAAGTGAAAAGTGAAAGTGAAGTCGCTCAATCGTGTCTGACTCTTAGCGACCCAATGGACTGCAGCCTATCAGGCTCCTGCGTCCATGGGATTTTCCAGGCAAGAGTACTGGAGTGGGTTGCCATTGCCTTCTCTGGTTCTTCTGATCAACTGACTATAAATTAGAGGGTCCCACAACCTCCACTTCAGGTTCAATTAATTTGCTAGAATAGCTCAAAGAACTCAGGAAAAGTTTATTTACTAAATTACCTACTGGTTTGTCACAAAGGATATTAAAGGATACAAATAAACAACCAGATGAAGTGATATCTAGGGTAAGATCTGGAAGGATCCAGAGAACAGAGTTCTTTTCCCAGGGAGTGTGGAGTACATGGGTTCATGTTCGCTAACCTGAAAGTTCTCCAAAACTAGTCCTTTCTATAGAGAATTCACTACCTAAACATGGTTGGTTAAATCAATAGCTACTGGAGATTAAGTCAATATCTATGCCCCCCACCCCTCAACTCCCTGGAGCTTGGAGCTTGGAATTGAAACTTCCAACCCTCTAACCAACTGAACAACTAGCACTCATCTTAGTAAGAGTATTAGGAGCTCTGTACCAGAATGTAGAGAAAAATCAATATGTATATTTATTATATATCACAGTATCACACAAGGTGACTACAAAAAGCTTCACCTAACATTCTACTTAATGGTGAAAGACTAATTGTTTTCTTACCAAGATTGGTAAAATGGCAAAAATGTTCCTTCACCTCTACTAGTAAACATTGTAGTAGAAATCCTAGCCAGTGTGACAAGGCTAAATAGATGAATCAATAGTATAGAAATTAGAAAAAAATGTAACCTTTTGCTAATAGCACAGTATTCCATATGGAAAAAAAAAATTCCAAGAATCTACCAAAAACCACTAGAACTGGGAGGTTAGTTACAGGACACACGGTCAATATATAAAAACATTTTATTTTTTACTTTAAACTAATGGTGAACATTTGGAATTCAAAAGTTTTTCAATACCACTTACAATAACACCAAAAAATAAAATCCTTAGTTACATATCTAACCAAATCTTCTCTTATTCTAACCTAAGAATAGAATATGAATGCTTATAATTACAAATGATGAATTAAAGAATCAAAGATCTAAATGAATGAAGATATATTCAATGTTCATATGTTGTGTGACAATATTATTTACGTGCTAATTTGCCCCAAGTTGATCTGCAGATACAATTTGATCTCAGTCAAAATCCCAGAAGGAGTTTTGGCAGATTTTAATAAGCTGATTCTAAAATTTATACAGAAATTAAGAGAAATAGGGTAACCAAAACAGTTTGGAGGACTCACACTAACTGATTTCAATTGTGATTTTCAGATTTACATACTTATACATATGTATGTATATAAATATATATATCATATATACAGGCTTTCCTGGTGGCACAATGGTAAAGGATATGCCAGCAGTGCAGGAGACACAGGAGATGCAGGTTTGATCCCAGGGTGGGAACAATCCCCTGGAGAAGGGAATGGCAACCCACTCCGGCATTCTTGCCTGGAGAATTCCATGGACAGAAGAGCCTGGTGGGCTGCAGTCCATGGAGTCACAAAGAGTGAGACACAACTGAAGCAACTTAGCATGCACACATGCATATATATATATATATATATATATATATATATATATATATACACACACACACACACACACAGTAACAAAAGCAGTGTGATATTGGGAAAACAATAGCTACACAGATCAATGAAAGTGAAGAGACCCCAGGAATAGGCACACAAAAATATCATCCATGGCAATTCAATGACAATCATTTCAACAAACTGGATATCCACATGAGTAAAACGAACACTGACCTAAGCTTTAAATCCACACCTTTAAAAAACTGACTCATAGTGGATCACAGATATAACTGTTATGTAGTTAGAATAGGAAAAAGAGTCCAAAATGGCAGTGGCTAAAAGACAAAGAAAGGAAAAAGCCTGCAAAAATGGAACAAAAGAAAATCCAAGGACCAGAGTGAGAACCTCAGGTGAAACAAACAGCCCTCCTGGCTAGCCCAATTGACAAAGGGCAGGCTCAGGGGGAGGAGACAAAACATAAAAAGAGGAACCAAGATTGAGCCTCTCTCTTCTTTTAGGTCAGCCCACCCTCACACCTCGAGGATGTATTTTCCTTTGCTTGCCAAATAAAACTGAGCTGTAACTGAGGTGTAATACTGGTCTTCCATTTCAAATCTTTGCTATGGCAAGACAGAACTGAGGAAATTACACACTCCCTCCACATAACTAAATATGTAAAACTCTAAACCTTACAGAATAAATCATAGGAGAAAATCATAGGAGAAAGTTTTGTGATCTTATGTTAGGCAAGCATTGTTTTTTTGACATGATACTATAAGCACAGTCCATGACAGAAAAATTATAAATTTTGATTTATAAAAATTAAAAGACATTTGTTTATGGAAAAAAAAAAGAAAATGAGAAGATAATTAATAGACTGAGAAGAAATATTTTCAAATCACCTATCCGACAAATGATTTTTATCTAAAATATTCAAAGAACTCTCAAAACTCAACAATAGTAAAATAGCCCAATTAAAAACATGCACAAAGAAAATCATGTTTATTCCTCTGAAAATCCTCATAAACTTTCCCTGTTTCCCAAAGAGAAGGAGTACCCTATGGTTGACAGTGTTGGTTGTCGCTTTTGCCCACTGTTTGAGTCTTCTGTTTTATAGGGGAGAGGGATCTTATGTTTTGGTTTTTTTTTATTCCTGCTTTTTCCACAATGGCTGCTGTTCTCCTCCCTGAGGCCTTCACAATGAGGAGTGCTTCTTTTGACACTTGCTATTCTAACCCAGTTAGGTTCATGGAAGAGTAGCCTTCAAATGAGCCCACATTCCCCTTACTTGTGTAGCCTTAAAAGATTCTATATTCCTTTGCTAACCCAGACTTGGCTTTTACAAGTTTGTTAGCAATTTTAGCTGAAATCTTCTTACAAGGGTCTATGTCTGCTCCAGGTAAGAAAAAAGAACTTGTGTTCTGTCTACTCTTGAAAATGTCTTGGTTTTCTTAGATAGTAGATTAATTGGTTGCCCCGTGACCTCAGCTTGATGATGAGATCAAGAAAATTGTGAATTCTATTTTTTTCAGTTTTATTGTTGGTGTCATAGAGTATAAATGATGCTCTCCTCAGGTTTTTACATGCCAAATGGAGACCAGAAGTTCTGTATAGATTTTTAAATGTACTTTTTGCATGTAGTATAGTGGCTCAGATGGTAAAGAATCTGCCTGCAATGCAGGAGACCTGGGTTTGATCCCTGGGTGGGGAAGATCTCCTGGAGAAGGGAATGGCTACCCACTGCAGTATTCTTGCCTGGAGGATTCCATGGACAGAGGAGCCTGGAGAGTTAAAGTCCATAGGGTCTTAAAGAGTCAGACACGACTGAGCAACTAATACTTTCTTTCACTTTCATCTTTCATTTGTTGAATGCCAGGGACTGTGCAAGGTACTTTACATGTTATATCACTTGATCCACATAGCAGTCCAAAAAACAGGACCTGTCCCCATTTTACAGATGAGTTCATGAGGTTGAGGAAAATTATACAGTTTATTCTTGATGGTAGAGCCAGTAAATACAAGAGTCGGAAATCAAAGCTATGTCTGCTTGGTTCATGTTTCCTTGTTATTTATCCTCCTTGCTATATTATATTGTTTTTCTTCAGGAGTTCAGAGAATTTAGTATCCAATCTCCTGTATTGCTATTTGGTAAGAAATCTAACATTTTTTAGAAATGACAGGAGGCAAAAAGGGGGTATGCAGAGAGCTAAGTAAGGACTCATCTGTGTTGGCAATGCTGACTCTGGGGAGTTTGGAGTAGGAGTTTGACTTCTGACAGCTTTCTCTAGGTGAGCTGGCAGGGATAGGTCTTTGCAAATGAGAACTTTGTAAGAAAAGATTGATATGACCAATCACTAAGTTCAAAGATAACTGGTTGCCCCAAGAACAGGAGGCAGTTTGGATTAGTAACAAACTGGAGAGTGACACAGCAATCATTCGTGTCTGAGTCCAGCTGCTAAGCCTGGAGAGGGTTAAGACCCCATCAACATCCACCAAGGAAAGCTCCCCATTTGTAAATCAGTGTGATGATCTAGTGTTTTCCCTTCTCTTTAAATAAGGGATAAATATGCCATGACCAAAACAGAAAACATATTGCTGCCCTTAGAGTAAGTGTAGGTGTGCTTGTGTTTTAAACAATTTGGGTGGCTCTCATAATTTCCATTTATGGGCCCTTTCTTTATTGATGAAATCTTCCATTTGAATAGTCTTTCAATGGGATGTGCATTCAGTCCTGAAGAAATAAGATCCATGAGGTAGTGGGGGGAATAAATGTGGTAAGTGGTCAAAAGTAATAAGCAGAAGAGTTTGATAAAGCAGAAAAATGTACTGATTGATTTTGAAATCTTAGCAAGTTACTTAACTTCTCTGTTCCTCTAGTTTCTTTTAAATTGAAAATAATAATAGTAACCTATTTATCATTATTGAAAATTAATGGAATCATTACATATAAAGCACTTAAGATGCCCTAGAAAATTAAGTATCATGCCAATGCTGGTTGTTGTTGTTATTATTAAATTTTATATTCAGAATAATGGAAACAAAGCGTGTTGATATAAATTTAATTTGCCAAAGATGCTTTTCACAATTATGTAACATATATTGGAGTGAAGAGATGCTAGAGATGACTTAAGTGCTAGAAGGACCAGAAAAAGTGAAGTGAAAGTGTTAGTCACTCAGTTGTGTCCGACTCTATGTGACTCCATGAGCTGTAGCCCGCCAGGCTCCTCTGTCCATGGAATCCTCCAGGCAAGAATACTGGAGTGGGTAGCCATTCCCTTCTGAAGGGGATCTTCCCAACTCAGGGACTGAACCCAAGTCTTCTGCACTGCAGGCAGATTCTTTACCATCTGAGTTACCAAGGAAGCCCATTAGTACCAGAATGGTGGCATAAATGTAGAATGGAAGCACAGAAGTCAAAATATATTTCAGGGGAGGAAATGGCTGATCTTGCTAGTGTGAAAAGATGAAGGACAGTAGAATTTGGGAAGCTGGGAGATTTAGTGCAGCCAATTGCTTTAATGAGAAAATTATTAAGGGGTTGACTGTTGGCATGAGATTGGGGAGTATACTAAACTTGAAGTATCATTTAGATTCCAAAGAGAAATGTCATGGGGTTGACTGAGGATGTGGGACAAACAGAGCAAGAGAGGTTAGCATTGGAGATGTGCATCTAGTAATTATCTATATTTAGGTAGTTCCTAAAATCATGTACATATCTCAACTTCCTTCTAAAAGCTTCCAAAATCTGTACTTGTGCCAAAATATAGACTTGGACTGGAAAATGAGAATTGGAGGATGAATAAAGAATGCTGATTTACATAGAATTATTCAAACAACTGAGGAGAAAATGAGATGCATAACATAGGCATAATAAAATCAACAAGAACAACTGCCTGATAGTGTATTCTGATCCCTACAACAATTGCCCAAATTATACTCCAATCTAGATATTGCCTCTACTTAGAAAAAAAAAATAATAAAGTACTCATTTTAAATATTGTGTCATTCAACTAAAGTAAAACTATACTTGAAAAGTTAGAGTTGCAATATAGTGTAAAATAATATTTCTTCATTACCTAGAAAATTGGTCATTAATGCACCCTCTGTCGGTCTTTAAAGATGTACTTTGTTTTGTACATGTAGGTGAATTCCTGAAAAGTTGTAGGCAAATACATTATACCTTAAATGTATTGGAATAGTTACAAATTTATAAGAAAACTTTTATGTGATTAATCATAACCTAGTTCATCTGTGTAGTTAATTTGGAACTATGTCTAATTACTTTTTTAATCGGGGCCAGATGAAGTTGCATATCAAGTAAAGCCTTGAAGGCCATTTTGAAAGTTTGGATTTTATTCTAAATGCAATGGAAAACTATTGAAAGGTTGTTAAGCAAAATGTTTACAGGAACTAATTTATAACGAGACAAAAGTAGAAATAAGTTGATGAGGGATACCTATGGATACTCATTATTTTTAATCAAATTTTCATACTCTTTGCTTTCTCGAAAGACATGTATGTAACATAAAGTTAGTGTTGTCACATATTAGCAGTGAAGCCTTAGGCAAGCTACTTAACCTCTCTGAATATCAGCAACTTCATTGATTCTGAAGCACTGGAAATAATCACACTGACCTCACAGTGGTTGAGGGTTAAATTTCATACTGTATTTATTATTTCAACAATGAGTTATTACTTCTTGAGTCCTTACTGTGTTGTGTGCCAGCTATGGTTCTGGGAGGTGAGGATATAGCAGTGACTGTTAGGAAGCCCTGGTTTCGTGCAGCTGGGTGAGAGAATGAAGAGGAAGCAAGGAAAGTTCCTCTGTCAAGGTGACAGATCTCTTAGGCAGAGATCTGAATGAGAAGAGGATTTGAGCCATGCAAGTATCTGTGAAAGAGATTACTAGACAGAGAGAACTACAATTTCAAAACCCTGAGATAGAATCCTTCTTGGTTAGTGTACTTAAAAGACATCAAGGCCTGCATAGTTTGAGGTCAAAGAACAAAAGTAAGAGTGGTATAGGAGATGAGATCAGAGAGATAACCTGGGGGCAAGATCATGCAGAACCATGTAAGCCAATGTAAGAACTTCGAGGAGTGACAGGGTCTGAATTATATTTTCACAGGAAAACTGGCTATTGAGTAGAGAATAGATTTCATACTTTAGCAAGAAGAGGTTAGATCTCTAAATTCAATACTTGGACTCTTTGGTCTCTGAAGCTATAACCAGAAAGAGATGGCACAGAGCTCCACTTCTGAAATGGAAGCCTCCCCATGCTGACTGGGGTATCTGGAAGCTGGGTATCTGGGTCCCTGGCTACAAAATTCTGGGGTCACTGCCAGTGGTTGTACCCATTGTCGATGTGTTTCCAGAAGAGGTAGGAGGGAGAAAGTTACTTTCTGTTCTAGAATAAGCTTTGTAATTTTCTTTCAGGGTGAGAGATCTCCAGGCAAGAAATTGAAACCTGGTTTTAATCCAGGAGAAGCCTAATGGCCTTGGTGGAGGCAAATGTAAAATCCCTAGACATGAAGAGGACAGAAAGTGGAGATAAACTCATTCATCAAAAGATTTTCAAACAAAAGAAAGCCCCACCCAAGATGAGACTGTAAAATAAAAGTTCACAGCAGGGAGAAAAACACTCTTATGAGAAACAGCTAACACATGGGAGAATTCCCTTGTAAGCTTCATGTCCCTCAGCAAGTGGTGCTAGTTGTTCAGTCATGTCAGACTCTTTGGGACCATATGGATTGTAGCTTGCCAGGCTCTTCTGTCCATAGAATCCTCCAGGCAAGAATAGTGGAGTGGGTTGCCATTTCCTTCTCCAGGGGGTCTTCTTGACCCAGGGATTGAGCCCATGTCTCCAGCATTCTCTTTCATTGGCAGGAGGATTCTTTACCACTGAGCCACCTGGGAAGCCCCCCAAACGTAAGAGTATGCTCATAGACATCAGAATATGACAAGGATTCCTGCTAACATACTTACTAAATAAAGTTTTAGTAGATAGTCTAGCCTCTACATGAGAGAAAAGAAGACATAAGATTTGTAAGAATTAGGGAAAACCTAATTGTTATTTGTAGTGGAAGTCATTTTCTATATTGCAAATCTAAGAATCTACAGATATATAATATAACTATTAAAAAGCCTGATCAAATTTGCTGAATGCAAACTCAATAATCACAGCAATATATATCACCAATGATCAATTAAACAATGTAATAGTTAAAACATTCCATTTTATAATAGAAGAGGAAAAAAGTATGAAATATATTTTGAATTAAATTTGGAAAGATTCTATATTATAAAGATGGTATTTTTTTTCCCCAAATGGGTTTATTTAACAGTTTAATGCAGTTCCACTCAATATCCTAACAGGGCTTTTCACGGAACAAGACTTACTAATTCTAAACTGAATCATATGGAAGAGTGAAGATCCAAAATGTCAATAACAGTTTTGAAAAGGAATGACATGCATGGAAGACTGACTCTACCATATATCAAGATTTATTATGTCTTTAAATTCACTCAGCATTACTTTATAATTTTTAGTATAAACTTTGTACATATTTTATATTTAGTCCAATATATTTGATTACTTTCATACTATTATGAATATTTTAAGTTGATTTTCCTGACACCCATTATAAGTAAATATTGATCTTGCAATCTGTGTCTGTTAAATTTGCTTATTTGTTCAAGTAGATTTTAACTTCTTTTGGGTAGATATATAATCACACAAGCAATAAACACCAAAATTTTTTTTTTAATTTTACTACTTAATCTACTAAATCTGCTTAAAAAAAGATTTATTATGAATCTATACTAATTTAAAATATGGTACTGGTACAAGAATGGGCAAATAGACCAATGGAGCAGAATGAAGAACTGGAAATAGATTCAAATTTATGAACATATGGAAGAAAGTATATGAACATATGAGAGAAGTGGTGTCACAAGTCAAAAGGGAAATATAAACCGTTTAATAAACTGTATTATGGAAATTGGTTCCCCATCTAAAAAAAATATTCCTTTCTCAAACTATACCCCAAAATAAATTACAGGGGCTTCAAAGATTTACATATGAAAAATAATTAAAACTATTAGAATAAATTTTTGAAGAATATTGTTATAATCAACAACAAAGGTCCAGAAACTTTCTGTAAAGTGCTAGATAATAAATATTTTGGGTTTATATACCACACACAGGTTGTGTTATATATATATATATATATATATATATAAATCTTTGCAAATAAAAAAAAAAATCATCATGGGCCATTCTAAATAGACGGTTGCCTGAATTTGACCCAGTCAGACATATTTGGCTAACTTCTGATTTTTGGGTAAAGGACAATTAAAATAAGGTGAATATACACTTTAAAAATTAAAAGACAAGTCAGATACTGGGAGAAAATATTTATAACCTATTTAACAAAGTTTTAGCATCTGGAAGATGTGAAGAGCTCCTACAGACCAATAAGAAAACAAAAACCCAATAGGGAAATGGAAAATGGCAATTCAAGGTTAAAAAAAAAAAACTGGATTATTCTTAGGAATTAGGAAAATAGAAGCTAAAATAAAAATAAGATACTATTTTTCCCCTGAGATTGCCAAAAATTATAAAGTCTGACAGATCCAAGTATTGAGGAAGATGTAGAAAAATTTTTGTACACTGCTGGCTGGAGTATAAGTTGGTGCACCAACTCCAAAGACTTGTGATGAATCCCACATAACCAACTATGTCATGAGTTTGAAAAAATGCTAATAAAAATTTAAGATTAAGCTAATAAAGGCACACTGCCTAGATCACAGGATTTAATAGCATCAATTACCTCTGACCTTATATATCTATGTCTTTTATATTCAGATGCCCCATTTTAAGAGCAAAACTGATTAATTAGAATGCCTTGAGAATGCTGATGAAGTATCTGCTGAAACTATGAACTATAACAGTTGACTGATGTGGGAATATTTAGCCCTTGGAAGAAAAAGACAGTGCAACTAAAAGAATATAAACGTGGGAGCAGCTAGGCTTAGTTTGCAATCAGATGCTGTACATTTACCTGCTGTTCCAGGGCTACCATGCTGCACAACTGGGCTTTGAAAGTGAATGGGTTATGTAGGAGTCCAAACTGTATGACTTTAAGCAAGTTACTTAGAAGCCTTCATTTTCTTATCTAAAAAATTGAGATAATAATTCAAAGTTTTTGCAGATTTAAAGATGATATAAGAAAACCCCCTACCAAATAGTATGCATTCAAGCAGTCATAATATTGAAATTTTAACAGTGGTTAAGAAAATGAATTTTAGATTTGAGCAGACAGACTTCAGCTCAAATCACATCTCTAATGTTTCCTGAGTGTGTTAAAGTTGATAAATTAACCTCTCTGGTACTGAGTTTCCTCATTTGTAAAATGTGAAGTAATAGCTCATCTTTAGTAAAAGTCAGAAACTATTCTGAGAACGGTATATACATTAAACTATTTGCTAACTACAGAAATTTTGGTGTGAGTACTGTTAATACCCCGCCCCCTCCTTCAAACAGAGGCATACGGAGTTTGAACAAACTGCCTCAAATCATAAAACTGAGGAAGAGAGAGAGTTGAGATTTTAATCCAAAGGGTCTCAGTCCAGGATACAAGCTACACTAAATTGCCTTTCTAGGTCACTAAAAGGATTAAATGAGGTAATAGATATGAAGAATTTAGCATGGTATGTACAAGGTAGTAAGCACTTAATGGATTTTAGCCTTGTAGTGCTCAAGATTCTTTTGGTAACAGATTAGTTTAAGCTGATCTGCCCACTCAAATACTCAGAGAGGACTATATTGATTTACATGACTAAAAACTGGGTCAGATGAGGTCAGCAGGACTCAATCTCTCTCTCCATCCCTTGCTCTGCTTTTCTTCCTGTTGGCTATATTCTTAGGCAGGCTGCTGCCATATAGTAGTGAAGATAGTTACCAGAAGCCTTCAGTATGCATTATCTTTATACTTAGCAATTCTTAGAACCTTATTTTCTAGTCATGGCTTTCATTGGCCTAGCATAGGTACAGGTTCTTTTTTAAAATGATGACAACAACCAGAAAGAGGAGCAATTTCTAGATCTAGATCATGTCTCTCCCTGAGACTAGAGCATGAGATCAGCCCCATCCAATCATTTCACTAAAACTGAAAGGGGATGTTTGACTCAAATTTATTCTTCACAATGTGGTTAAGAAACTTGTCCCTTCAGGTCTAGGAACCCAAAAAACAGAAAAGCATTAGAAAGAAAGATAAGGTCTTTCCAAAGAAAACCTGAATAAGGTGGCACCTGATTGATCATCCTCAGATGATCAATACATCAAGATATGATCAACTATATCCAGATATGTTTATTCTCCATGCTTTGCTGATCACCTAGTCACTCTAAATTTACTCTTCAACATTCTTAGTTCTCCCAAGTAGAGGCAGGTTTGCCATAATATTCTAACCTTGACCTAAAGGCCTCTGAAACTCATGGGCATAGAGCATAAGACTGGGGGATTTAAGGGAGAGTTTCAAAGTAAGAAAAACCATCAGTTCACTTTCCCTTTGGTTGCAAATTTCCAAATAATTGCATTATAAATTAGATCAAGGTGTATAGATATGAACAAAATATTAAAATATATTTTCAAGAAACTTTTAGTGTAAAATCTGTTTTCAGAAAACACATTGTTTAAAGGAATAGACCTATATATCAAATAGATCCAACTGATGCCTACCACTCTAATAAGATTTAAAAATTAATTCCTCTCCTGTAGTGATTTTAGGGAGGAGAAAAAAATGAAAACTAGATTTTATATTGTTTAATGTATTTTTCCTTTTTTAAATTCATGTTTAGTTTTCAGTTGAGTTACATGAATTTTCTTTACTACCACACTCAGACTTCCAGTTTAGAAAATATTTTTTGAAAGTACAATATATCCAAACAGATTAGTCATTTTTCTTTAATGTAGCTTTGCCAAATGCTACAACATTAAAACAAGACATTCAGGAGATATGATTCAGTTAGCCCATTCTTAGAAAAGTAACATAGCCACATGACAAGTACAGGGTATTAGCTGTACCTCATAGTATTTTGTTCTATGTGTACTCTTTGATCTGTTCATCAAAGTCCTTAATTTTTAATATGCCAATATGATTCAATAAAATTTAAGAGAAATTTATCTTCAGAACATTAATTGAATTATATGAAATGCAGAATATCAGTGGTATTGTAGGTACAAGAAAGAAAACTGCTGTCTATCAAAAATGTTGGGGAAAATGCTTATCAAGAAGATGCCCTAAGCAGTATAACATCCTTAAATAAATATTTCATATCTATGATACATTGCCCTAGATGTTGAAGATTCTCACCTGGCTAAAGGCAGGGTACTGGATATTATGGTCTCTGGGGACATTTTTCTAGGTCTGATCCTCTCTTCCTAATCTCATGTTGATTTTAATATTAGGTCAGAAATGTCAAAAGTAAATTTTCTAGCTCTTCTTTGCTGGTATTTTTCTCTCATATCACTCTGTCCAGTGCCTGATTGGGGTCATCCTGAACAACATACCTGGACTATTTCAGTTCATCTCTTTCACCTATCTTGTCATTTGTAATTCAAAAGAAAAGTCTTTCTGATGATTACAATTTTTAAATTTCTTCTTGCTAAATAAAGTAATGTAAAAGTAGCAATACTTTTGGTTCTTATTGTATGACTGGTACTATGCTTGGCTACTGAAACAAAATGAAATGGTGTATTGCTTATGGTCCAGTGTAATTTATTCAGTCATTTCAAATTGGTTTCATATAAATGTTAAATGATTTTGTGGAGTTTTTCTCCAAACTGCCTGCACCTGAGTTATGTTATATCTCCCTTTCCTTTTCTTTAAAGACACCTAAAGTAAGTTACAAAACTCCCAGTCAAGAGTGGCTATTAAAAGCTCAGTTTAGACCATTTTATAACTGATGTACATCTCCCATTGCTAACCAATATAGTACACAAACAGGAACCTAAAGCAGAGAGGAATGCACAGTCTGATATTGTCTCTTCCTACCTCTTCTTCGCCTTGAGGTGGTCAACCTCTAGAAGATCTACTCCTTCTTTCTCCCCTAGGCTCTGGTTTTTCAGAAGTGTTGAAAGTTAGGAAGATGTGAGATGGATAGATATATAGAGAGATAGACAGACAAAGGAAGAACAGGTAGATATCTCTTACTTACGTGGCCACTGATTATAATCTTCTTTCTGTCATTGCTGCTCCTCTGGCTAAACAAACAAGGGAAGACAGAGACAGAGATATAAAGAGGTCTGTGTGTGTGTGTGTGTGTGTGTGTGTGTGTAGAGTGAGAGAGACAGAGAGAAAGAGATGTGACCACACAGACAAATACAGATTGGGGTTCAGAAAAATACTCACATAGAAAGCCAGAGAGCTATTCGGAGAACAGACCCAGAGATCACGTAGAGATACACAGAGAGATGGACATACAGAGAAGCAAAGACATACAGAGACACTCAGAAACAATCGATGCATACAGAATGACATAAAGGGATACACAGACTTAAAGAAAGAGACAGAAACAGACAGCCTAAGAGACAGACATAAATAGGAGAAAGACACAAAGGGAAAAGCAACAGAAATAGACAGAAGGGAGAGTCACAAAGTGAAACAGAAAAATAGAGACCTGGAGAAAAAGAGAGAGGAAGAAAAAACACATTCTCACAAAAATATACAGAGAGAATGACTACATAGAATATGACAGACAAAAAACAAAGGAGATAAAGAAAGACACAAAAAAAGAGCCACAGACAAAAAAAAAGAGACCAATGAAGACACAGGACATGGAGACACTGATGCTGACTCTGAGAGATGAGGTACCCTCTAAGAGACAGAGATGGAAATGGGAAGATCACCAGCCCTGGAACTAACTTGATTCTTAGTCTTCCCGTCACCTGACCAGTTCACTTTTACTGATTACCACAGAAACTTCCTGGGTACTCTCCTCACCTCTCCCCAGCCTGGACTTTCACCAGGTTGAGTTTACTGTTTCTAGAACCCAGAAAGCCCTTAACAGCATCACAGGCACAGGGCCTGATTTAATACCGGTGCCCACTAGCATTAATATTAGTCCCATGCTTCATGTGACCACATTGTTTCATGAAATGCCCAATAGACAAAGCAGCCAGTAGCGAATGAATAGTGCAACAAATTATTTGAACTAGGATTTTTTTCTTAATTGAGGATAGTCACTTTCTCAGAAACTACTGAACGCTAAAAACAGAATCCAACGTAGCCATTTTTATCTCAAAGTGAGTAACTAAGCAAACAAGTGTTAGGCATTCTCATTCTCCTTGTAATAAATTTAACCTCAGTCTCCATTTTATGGTTGAGTAGTGCTGCTGCTGCTGCTTCATCGCTTCAGTTGTAGGATTTCCTTTCCTCCACGCTCTCTCCAGCACCTGTTGTTTGTGGATTGTTGATGATGGCCATTCTGACTGGTGTGAGGTGATATCTCATTGTAGTTGACTTGCATTTCTGTAATAATGAGTGATGTTGAATATCTCTTCATGTGTTTATTAGCCACATATATGTCTTTGGAGAAATGTCTGTTGAGGTCTTTTGCCCACTTTTTGATTGGGTTTTTCTAGTATTGAGTTGTGTGAGCTGCTTGTATGTTTTGGAAATTAATCCTTTGTCAGTCATTTCATTTGCTATTATTTTCTTCCATTCTGAGGGTTGTCTTTTCACTTTGTTTATAGTTTCCTTTGCTGTGCAAAAGCTTTTAAGTTTAACTAGGTCTCACTTATTTATTTTTGCTTTTATTTCCATTATTCCATTATTATATTCCATTATATTCCATTATCAAATTATATTATATTCCATTATTCCATTTATATCCATATATTTATTCCATTATTCTAGGATCCATAAAGGATCTTGCTATGATTTATGTCACATGTTCTGCCTATGTTTTCTTCTAAGAGTTTTATAGTTTTTAGTCTTACATTTAGGCTTCCCTAGTGGCTCAGACAGTAGAGCATCTGTCTGCAATACAGGAGACCTGGGTTCGATCCCTGGGTTGGGAAGATCCCCTGGAGAAGGAAATGGCATCCCACTGCAGTATTCTTGCCTGGTAAATCCCATAGACCTGGAGCCTGGTAGTCTACCATCCATGGGGTCGCAAAGAGTCGGACATGACTGAGCGACTTCACTTAGGTCTTGAATCCATTTCAAATTTATCTTTGTGTAGGATTTTAGAAAGTGTTCTCATTTCCATTCCTTCATGAAAAGACACTTCTACAGCAACCCTCCTCATCCTTTGCCTGCACTTCTGGTGCTCTTCTTCACTCCTTCTCAGAACCTCCTCTGCCCCTGCATTTTGTCCTTATCCTGTCCTCTGACCTGTATCCAAAGTGATGGTTTGGCAGTGGTAATGAAGGTATAGGATAGGAGATAGTAAGAGGGACATGGACTCACACTCACACACACAATGACCTGATTTCTTATGCACTGTAGAGACTGAGCGCCCTATCAAAGTCCACTGCTTCAGAGAAGTCTTCTCTGAACTTCAGGCTTCCCTCATTTCCAGTCTGAGTTAAGCATGCTCTCCCTTGTGAACTTACTAAATGGCACAAATATGTCTGTTTCCTCTACTACAATTACGAGTTTCCCCAAGGGGGTTGACAGTATCTTGTTCTTCTCCAATTTATCCCATATTATTGGCACATGGGCTTCCCTGCTGGCTCAGCAATAAAGAATCTCCCTGCAATGCAGGAGATCCAGGTTCAATCCCTGGGACAGGAAGATCCCCTGGAGGAGGGTATGGCAACCCACTTCAGTATTCTTGCCTGGAGAATTCCATGGACAGAGAAGATTGGCAGGCTATAGTCCATAGGGTCACAAAGAGTAGGATGTGACTGAAGAGACCTAGCATGCATGTATATGGCACAAGGTCTGAAACATTGTAGAAATTTAATAAATGCTTGAAAATGGATATGATGACTTCTCCAAATAAATTAATTTGTACTGCTTCTAACTCCAGGAAAATTTTATTTTAAGCTATGTATATATTCAATGAAACTCTATTAAAAATGTATTATGCTCCCCTTCTTAAAAATTAAACAAAATACTGAGTGCAAGAGACAGTAAATTCTACTGGTCTTGTTGGATAAAAACCATGTGTTATGAGAGCAGCCAAACTGAGCTTGGAGCCTTATCCTCTCACATACTGTTCACACATTCTTGTGAAAGTTACTTAACTCCCCTAAGATTCATTTTCTTCATCTGTAAAATGGACACGATAGGAGAACAGATTTAATAAGAGGTACTGTGCTTCCCTGGTGGCTCAGAGGTTAAAGCGTCTGCCTCCAATGCGGGAGACCTGGGTTCGATCCCTGGGTCGGGAAGATCCCCTGGAGAAGGAAATGGCAATCCACTCCAGTATTCTTGCCTGGAGAATCCCACGGATGGAGAAGCCTAGTAGGTTACAGTCCACGGGGTCACAAAGAGTCAGACACGACTGAACGACTTCATCACCACCACCACCACCACCACTGTGAAGTCAATATAAGTCAATAAATGAGAAAGACTTAGAAAAGTTCTTGGCACATAGTAAGTATTCAATAAATGTGAGCTGTTAATGTCTTCACTTTTTTCTTAATGACTCAAGAACTTCAATATGTGTCACTTTTATGCTGTGCTTTAATAAAGTGATGCATTTAGAAGCTATCAAGATATCTAAGGAAGTTTGTCTTTCTAGTAAATGAACTCAGACTGCTGGGGTTTTTTAATCCTTATGGCTATCATTTTCTTATTTCCTTGCTTGCTATCAGCTGACATTTATGCTAAAACCATGTGTCTCTCCACGGTTTTGCCACTCAAATTTTTACTATAATCATACTTAACATTCTATGAACTAGGAAAACATACTACTAAGTTTCTTAGAATAATCTGGAAAGTAATAGATAAGACTATGAACTAAATCCTAATCATAAGGAATTCTCACATCCAGAAAATAAAAAGTATGTTATTATATGGACACATTTATTTCCTAGATGCATTTTGTGCTTTCTTCCTGTCAACAGAAAATGCTGTATGTTTCTGAGTAATAAACTTCTGGGATAATTAAAGTGGTATCTCACTTGCATGCCATCTGTAGAAGGATAATATGGCACAGTGGAAATAGCAAAGACAACAGAGATCTGAGACCAAATTTTGATTCTACTTGCTCATGTGAACTTGAGCAATTTGTTCAGCATTTCTGAGCTTGACTTTCTTCACATTAAGATAAAAACACTTCTGGAATAATAAGACCTATAGGATTAGAAATTGTTGATGTAAATAACCAGTGTGCCAATAAACAATAGGGTTCAAAATATAATAATCATTAAAGTTATCATCTGTTCATCCATAATTGTCTTTAGTGTGCAATCCAAATATTTAAATATTTTAACTTTTCACAGACTTATATTTTACTCTCTGAAATACCTCTATTTTGGCTTTATAACAAATCTTAATATTTTACTGGATCAATAATGCCTTGATAAAATGAATTATCTCTGTCTGCTTTTCTTTTTTAACCTCCATTTAAAAATAATGTTGAATATTAAAATTTTAATTCAATATGTCTAAATTATTCACAGATAGTTTTGGTAAAAGAAGAATTAAAACTTTTATCCCTTTTGTTCCCTGACTGGATTTGAATAATTTGAATGGTCCTGGCTTGCCGAATAATACTCATCCACTATGTATTCTGCTGATGGTTTTCTTTGAACAGTTCTGTCTCCATCTGTCTCCAAATCTGTCTTGCATTTTTCAAATAAATATTAATAAATTATAGATGTTTTTGTTAAACAGACTGAATCTTAATAATAAAAGGAAACAAGACAGGAGTAAAGGAGAACTTTATAAACTGAATACACCCCAATGCTGGTTAAAATGACATCAGTGGTTTATCTAATTTTTAGGGGACCAGTAAGCACACAGTTTATATAATGTGTTATGCCTATTGCCTGATCTAGCCATTTTTCAATATTCATGTATAAATGGTGATATCTAATGTATATAGCAGGCTGTAAATTCTAATTAGATCACAACTTCCCATTCTTGGAACAATAAACTACAATATTAATCATTTTGTCACATTCAAGACATACTGGACTACCTTATTTGATCCATTTCCAAATCTAGTCTAAACTGAGGTAGAATTGTCTCTCATTCCCCTAAAAGATAGCTGAGAAATAAGAGGTCGGTAAAGGAGGAACCGATTTATTATGACTGGATGGATATCTCTGTCTGATTAATTACTGTTTACTTTAAGATGCTTACATTTTAAACTTCTCATTATTTGTCCTCTCAAATAAAATATATCTTTCAGATCTCTGGAACATGTTTAAAATTAAATTTTAGTCCTTTAACATTTGAAAGCAGAGTTTCTACTAGCTCAGATTCATTACTGATTTTGCTGTGTCGCCTAAAATTTAATTATAAAGATGACACTTTAATCCCAGTGAAACTGGTTGGTTTATTATAAGTGAGGAACAAAAATGCCAACAGACAGATCAGAGCTCCAGAAATATTTTTTAAAATTTTTTTCCAACAGAATGAGTTATATTAACATGGAAATGTATGCGCAAGTAAACTTCAAATGTTATTCTTGTACCAGTGTACATTCAAAAGGGCAATGATACCTGACATTGTGGTTCCTTTTTAGGCAATTAATAACTTGTTGGATCATTAAACATCATTCACTCCCTGCTTTTCATGGACCCTCGAGATAGTCATTAACTCCATAGTAAGGAATGGGAACAATGGAGTTACTGTCTAATTGTAGTTACAATCTTCTCTCCCCTGTTATCATGTATCTATATAACTAATATCAGAAGCTTTATTATTTCTACCACCTCTGTAGTGACTGATGCTTTCACTGAATAATTTTTAAATCTGTTTTATAAGAGAAAACTGTTATATGCATTTGGTACACAGAATGGCATTTTTCAATTTGGGGGAAAATAAAAGTTAACAATAAAATAATCCATATAAAATGATAATTCAAAACAAACTTGGACAGTACTAAAAAATCAATACTGAAAAATAACTCAGGTACAAAACTATATTTTTAAAAATATAAGCCATGTTTATAAAATAAACCTTTCTTTCTGATCATTAGTTAGCTTAATTTATATTTACTGATTTTGAATGCTTTTCTCCCAATGTACAAAAGTGCACATTCTATGATTTTAGTTGTTAAATATTTTAAGGTATATTTTAAAAGTAAAAATATGTACTGTTTTAAAAGTACTTGCTTTTAAGGTCATTATTTGATTGCCCTAGGAAAGAGAGTTGTAGGATTCTTTTCCCTATTGATGGCTTCCAGATTAAACCATAGACTAAAGGTGACAAAATACAGCCCACAAGCCACATTCAGCTCAAAGATATAGATGTTTTTATAAAAATTCAATTAAATCAAAACACTTAAAATTGACTTCTAAGAGAAAGCTTAGAGAAAACTTTTTGACTTTGGCTTAGGCAAATATTTCTCAGATATAACACCAAAGTTCAATCCTTAAAAAGAAAAAGAATGATAAACTGGACTTTACCAAAATTAGAAATATATGCTCTCTGAAAGTCATGTTAGAAGAATGAAGACAGGCAACAGACTAAGAGAAAATATTTTCCAAATCATAAATCTGATAAAGGACTTGTATCCAGAATTTATAAAGGTCACTCAAAATTCAGTAAAAGAAAAATCAACAACACAATTTAAAAAGAGAAGGGATGTGAAAAATCACTTCACCAAAGAAGGTATATGGATGGGAAATAAGCACATGTAATCATGCTCAACATCATTAATGATTAAGGAAATTGCCAGGTAGTGCTAGTGATAAAGTACCTACTTGCCAATGCAGGAGACTACTTAAGAGACACAGGTTCCATCTCTGGGTCAGGAAGATCCCCTGGAGGAGGGCACAGCAACCCACTCGGGTATTCTTACCTGGAGAATCCCATGGAGAGCAGAGCCTGGCAGTCCATAGCGTCGCAGCTTTAAAAAAAACTTACGATACCAAATGAAAGGATATGAAGTAACTATAACTCCTATTCATTGGATGGACTGAAAATATTTTTCCAAGTGGAAACTTCATATACACTTAAACATAAACTTACCACATAACCCATAAACCCCACTCTTAAGTATTCTCACAAATGAAATTAAAACTTAAATTTGCACAAAAATCCACACATGAATGTTTATTAGTAATCAACAAAATATGAAAACAGCACAAATAGTTTTCATCTGGGAAATGGATAAACAAATTGTGGCTTATCTGTCCAATGGGATGGAATACTACTCAGCAATGAAAAGAACAAATTACTAATAAATGAAATAACTGAGATGTATCTCTAAGTAAATTAAATGAAAGGAACCAGAGTCTAAAAGCTACATACATCATGATTCTATTTATGAGATTGTTGGAAAGACAAAACTATAGATATAAAATATAAACAAAAACACTAGTCACCAGGTGTTGGGGATATGGAGGAAGAATATACTGCAAAAGGATACAAGGAAAATTTGGAGATGATGCAATTGTTTATCTTGATTGTGGTGGTGGTTACACAACTTACATGTCTGTGAATTCTCAGAACTTCACAATTAACAGGGAAATTTTTACTATATGTAAATTGAACTCTTTTAAGAAGATATAGGTGAAAATGGTACAATAATTCAGAAATTTTACATGTTACTACTGATTATTTTCCCTGGAGTAGGAAATGGCAACCCACTCCAGTATTCTTGCCTGGATAATCCCATGGACAGAGGATCCTGGTCAAACACAACTGAGCAACTAACACACTGATTACTTTATCTTGGGGAAAAAAGAGAAAAACCAGGTAACACTAGGACAATATTTTGTTATTCAACAAGTATTTATGAAGCACCAATTGTCTTTTCCAATGAGTCAGCTCTTTGAGAAAGATGGAAGGCAGGAGGAGAAGGGGGTGACAGAGGATGAGATGGTTGGATGGCTTCACCAACTCAATGAACATGAATTTGAGCAAACTCTAGAAGACAATGAAGGACAGGGAAACATGGCATGCTTCTGTGGGGTCACAAAGAGTCTGACAGGACTTTGCAACTGAACAACAACAACTGTAAGTTAAGTATTATTCTAAACAATGAAAATGTTGTTAGGAATAAAGCAAACAAGAATCTTCAAGCTTCTGGACTTATATTCCAAAAGAAGGAGACACAATTACCACATACACATGTAAACTAGACGGTTAGTCAGATGCTGATGAGTGCTGGAGAGAATAATAAAGCAAAGAGTTGACAGAGTCAAAAGTTGAAGATTGAAATGTAAAATAACATAGATAAGGAAAGCTTCACTGAGAAGGTGCATTTGAACAAATAGCTGAAGGAGATGAGAGCACTAGATATGCATTTTTCTGTATTCAGGAAGAGGGAAACACAAGGGCAAAGGCCTTGTGACAAGAGTGTACCAGGTATGCTTAAGGAGACATACATTAGCCCATGTGCCTGAATTAGAATGAGGGGAGAGGAAGAATAACAGGAGATGTCAGAAAATTAAAAGGAGCCAGGTTGGGCATGGCTTTGTTTTCATTGTTATGAAAAGCTATTAAATGTGTTCAGAATAGAAATGGCATTATTTGACTACCGTTAAAACACTAGATTATGGTGGAAAAGGTAGAAGTAGCAAGGTTAAGATGCTATTACAGAAATCAAGATGAGAAATAATGATGACTTGGATAAGAGTGTGCACAGTAGAGATAGTGAAATGTTCAATTATATTATCTTTGAAAGGCAAAACCAACAGGATATGCAAATATTTGTAAGATATGGGCTGAAAAAGAAAGTGAGAAATCAAAGATGACTATAAAGTTTTTTACTATAAAAGAAAGAAAGTGAAAGTGAAGTCGCTCAGTGATGTCCGACTCTTTCCAACCCCATGGACTGTAGCCTACCACGTTCCTCCATCCATGGGATTTTCCAGACAAGAATACTGAAGTCGGTTTCCATTTCCTTCTCCAGAGGATCTTCCAGACCCAGGGATCGAACCAGAGTCTCCTGCATTGTAGGCAGACGCTTTACCGTCTGAGTCACCAGGGAAGTCTTATAGAACTGAAGATATCATTTACTGAGAAGAAGTAGATTTGGGGATAGAGAAAATCGATTGTGTCAAATACTGTGGTTATGTCAAGACAGATAAGGATTAAGAATCAAGCAATGAATTTAACAAAATGGAGATAATAAGTGACCTTGATAAGAGAAATAACTGTGGTGTTGTAAAGGCAAATGCCTCGTTGGATTAGGATCCAGAATCAAATGAGAGAAACTTAAAATAGTAAATAAATGCCATTCTTTTAAAAAGAGTTTTGTTGTCAAGAAAAGTAGCAAAATATGATGGCAGCTGGAGGAGTGTCAAAGAATGTGGTGTCAAAGAGGTTTTTAATTTTTGTTCTTTTGCAAGAGGAAAGGATATCTCGTTTCAAGCAGGTGATATTGTTCAAAGGGGAAATTAATAATATGGGACAACTAGGAAAAACTGCTGAAAACCTGTTGTTGAACAAGATAGAGGGAACAGGGTCTAACGGACAAGTTGAGAATTTCTTCCTTTCTAGAAACCCAGTTCAGCTACAGAAGTGAAGGCATCTGGGTAGAGATGCTTGTATAGGCCCACAGATAGATGTAGTAATTGAAGCTTGTGGAAATTAATTTCTGACTGATTCTGTTTTCTCAGTGAGATAGTAAGGATGAGAGTGAGACCAGGAGAGAAGGTGACTGAAGTTTGTAAAGGATAGAGGAGTTGCAAAATAGTCATTTTGATGAGTGAGAAGGTGGATGAATCCAGCCATCTGGTCAAATAAAAAGGAAAAATTGGAGAACTTTGTCCTTCATTGCCACATAGCAATCTTATTTTCCACTGTACCCTTTCATATCTGGGGAACAAACAGACATGAACAAACTGAAAAAACAGCTGAACAGCAGCTGAACAAACATTTATATGAGGGAACTAAGAGTCAATCAGTTCAGTTCAGTTCCATCATTCAGTCCTCTCCAACTCTTTGTGACGCCACAGACTGCAGCATGCCAGGCCTCCCTGTCCATGACAAACTACTGGAGTTTACCAAAACTCATGTCCATTGAATTGGTGATGCCATCAAATCATCTCAACCTCTATCGTCCCCTTCGCCTCTCACCTTCAATTATTCCCAGCATCAGGGTCTTTTCGAATGAGTCAGCTCTTCGCATCAGGTGGCCAAAGTATTAGAGTTTCAGTTTCAACATCAGTCCTTCCAACAAATATTCAGGACTGATTTCCTTTAGGAATGACTGGATGGATCTCCTTGCAGTCCAAGGGACTCTCAAGAGTCTTCTCCAACATCATAGTTCAAAAGCTTCAATTCTTTGGTGCTCAGTTTTCTTTATAGTCCAACTCTCACATCCATACATGACTACTGGAAAAACCACAGCTTCGACTAGATGGACCTTCGTTGACACAGTAATGTCTCTGCTTTTTAATGTCTCTGTCTAAGTTGGTCAACACTTTTCTCCCAAGGAGTAAGCATCTTTTAATTTCATGACGGCAGTCACTGTCTGCAGTGATTTTGGAGGCCAAAAAAATAAAATCTGACACTGTTTCCACTGTTTCTCCATGTATTTTCCATGAAGTGATGGGACCAGAGGCCATGATCTTTATTTTCTGAATGTTGAGCTTTAAGTCAACATTTTCACTCTACTCTTTCACTTTCATCAAGAGGCTCTTTAGTTCTTCCTCACTTTCTGCCATAAGGGTGGTGCCATCTGCATATCTGAGGTTATTGATATTTCTCCCAGCAATCTTGATTCCAGTTTGTGCTTCCTCTAGCCCAGCATTTCTCATGATGTACTCTGCATATAAGTTAAATAAACAGGGTGACAATATACAGCCTTGATGTACTCCTTTTCCTATTTGGAACCAGTCTTTTGTTCCATGTCCAGTTCTAGCTGTTGCTTATTGACCTGCATTCAGATTTCTCAAGAGGCAGATCAGGTGGTCTGGTATTGCCATCTCTTTCAGAATTTTCCATAGTTTGTTATGATCCACACTGTCAAAGGTTTGGCATGGTCAATAAAGCAGAAATAGATGTTTTTCAGGAACTCTTTTGCTTTTGTGATGATCCAGCAGATGTTGGCAATTTGATATCTGGTTCCTCTGCCTTTTCTAAAACCAACTTGAACATCTGGAAGTTCACAGTTCACGTATTGTTGAAGCCTGGCTTAGAGAATTTTGAGCATGACTTTACTAGCGTGTGAGATGAGTGCAATTGTGTGGTAGTTTGAGCATTCTTTGGCATTGCCTTTCTTAGGGATTAGAATGAAAACTGACATTTTCCAGTCTTGTGGCCACTGCTAAGTTTTCCAAATTTGCTGGCATATTGAGTGCAGCATTTTCACAGCATCATCTTTTAGGATTTGAAATAGCTCAGCTGGAATGCCATCACCTCTACTAGCTTTGTTCGTAGTGATGCTTCCTAAGGCCCACTTGACTTCACATTCCAGGATGTCTGACTCTAGGTGAGTGATCATACCATTGTGATTATCTGTATCATGAGGATCATTTTTGTACAGTTCTTCTGTGTATTCTTGCCAACTCTTCTTAATATCTTCTGCTTCTGTTAGGTCCCTACCATTTAGTCATTTATTGAGCCCATCTTTGCATGAAATATTCCCTTGGTATCTCTAATTTTCTTGAAGAGATCTCTAGTCTTTTTCATTCTATTATTTTCCTCTATTTCTTTGCATTGATTGCTGAGGAAGGCTTTCTTATCTCTCCTTGCTATTCTTTGGAACTCTGCATTCAATTGGGTATATCTTTCCTTTTCTCCTTTGCTTTTTTCTTCTTTTCTTTTCACAGCTATTTGTAATGCCTCCTCAGACAGCCATTTTGCTTTTTTGCATTTCTTTTTTTTGGGGATGGTCTTGATCTCTGTCTCCTGTACAATGTCATGAATCTCCATCCATACTTCATCAAGCACTTTATCAGATCTAGTCCCTTGAATGCATTTCTCACTTCCATTGTGTAATTGTTAGGGGTTTGATTCATACCTGAATGGTCTAGTGGTTTTCCCCCACTTTCTTCAATTTAAGTCTGAATTTGGCAATAAGGAGTTCATGATCTGAGCTATAGTCAGCTCCCAGCCTTGTTTTTGCTGACGGTATAGAGCTTCTCCATCTTTGGCTGCAAAGAATATAATCAATCTGATTTCGATGTTGGCCATCTGGTGATGTCCATGCGTAGAGTCTTCTCTTGTGTTGTTGGAAGAGGGTGTTTGCTATGACCAGTGCGTTTCTTGGCAAAACTCTATTAGCCTTTGCCCTGCTTCATTCTATACTCCAAGGACAAGTTTGCCTGTTAATCCGGTGTTTCTTGACTTCCTACTTTTGTATTCCAGTCCCCTATAATGAAAAGGACAACTTTTTTCGGTGTTAATTCTAGAAGGTTTTGTAGATCTCCATAGAACCCTTCAACTTCAGCTTCTTAAGCATTACTGGTTGGGGCATAGACTTGGATTACTGTGATATTGAATGGTTTTCCTTGGAAACAAACAGAGACCATTCTCTCATTTTAGAGACTGCATCCAAGTACTGTATTTTGGACTCTTTTGTTGACTATGATATCTACTCCATTTCTTCTAAGAGTCAGTAGATGGTGATAATATTGATAGGAGCTATTATTATTGGACATCTAGTATATGCAAAACATTCTATATAAATAACCTTTAATTCTCACAATATCCTTGCAAAGTAAGTAAGTATTGTTACCCTGCATACACGGAAAAGAAAACCAAACTGTGGAGAAGATAATGTAGTTGAAATTTCACAACTAGGAGTGTCACAATTATCACTTAAACCCAGGTCTTTTCCTTTCAACAGGGAGTTTGGAAGTGATCATCCTTGTTCAGTGGCAAAGAAAGATCCTTGTTAAGTCTTTCTTTGTGTTCTGACATACCTGAGAGATAGATAAATTCCCATAATTAACAGTATGACTGTGTTCCCATCTGTAACAAGGAGAGAAGTATATGTCCAACTTTCCAAAGGAAGCATAGTTTGAAAAAAAAGAAGATAATTTGGAGATGATTGGGAACCTCTCTTAAAACCAGAAAAAAACACTGCCCACCTTTGCATTCAGCCTCCTTTGTTGAGGGTGGCTCTCCTTAATGGTCAAAATGGATATAAATCTACCTGGTATTCTTTAAATATTTACATAAATTAGAGAAGCTGAATAGACCTCCATCAGTGACTGCTGAGGACTAGAGGAAAAATGGGAATGATGCTTCCAGACTCAGCATGTCACTTTATCAAAAATTTAAGAATGCCTGGAGAGACTGACCTCAATCTTCAGTACTATTCTATATTATTAATATGAGGATTCAAGATCACTTAGAAAAATAAATGGAGGCCCCTAGAAGCCAACACTGGTACACTAAAAATCTGTCAGATTATTTTTCTGATTGGTTGCTCAAAGTAAATCTCTTCAAAAGGGATTTGATGAGGCTTTTCAGGTCATCTTTGTGAAAAAGATCATTAAGTATACACTTCATGGTAGTGCAAATAGTTTTAAAAAACGACCATGATTATTAGGTATAAAATAAGCTATAAAGATATATTGTACAATGTGGGGAATATAGCAAATATTTTATAATAACTATAAATGAAGCATAAATATTAAAAACTGTAAACTACTTTACTATACACCTGTAACATTATATATAAATATCAACTATACTTCAATAAAAAATTTTTAAAACATACCATATGCTAAACCAACAAATCTCAATAAATCTAAATTCATATTATATAGTATATGTTTGCTGAAAGCAGAAATATCAAATTACAAATTAATACTAAAAAGATATCTGAAAATATCTGAAATGCTAGTAAACTAAAAAACATACTTTGAAATAAATTATAGGCCAAAGAAAAATTTACAAGTGAAATTAGGAAAAGCTTTGAGTTGAATGAAAATGAAATCACAATATATCAGAATGTGTAGAATGCAGATAGCACAATACTTAGCAAGAAATTTATAGCATTAAATGCTTTTTTCAAAAGTCTAAAATCAGCTGTCTAAATTGCCATCTCATGAAGCTAAAATTAAAGAAATAAAACAGCAAGTTAAACCAGAGTAAAAAGAAGAAGGGAAATAAATTTAAGAATTGCAATCAGTGAATTAGAAAACAGAAAAACAATAGAGAAAATTTAATGAAAAAAATGCAGGCTCTTTGAAAATATGAATAAACTGATAAACCTCTAGTTAATGGAAAGAAAACCTCTAGTCAATGAAAGAAAACAAATTAGAAATATGAGAGATAAAAGAAAGAGTACCATTATCAATCATATGGAATTTAAAATAATGATGAGACTATTAAAAATTTTTAACAATAAATTTGACAACTTAGATGAAATAAACACACTTCTGGAAATCACTTAAATCACTAAATCTGACATAAAAATTAGAAAATTTGGATAGTCATATTTATCAATGAAACTGAATTCATAATTTATAACATTCTTACAAACAAAACTCCATAACCAAGTTGCTTCACAGGTAAATTATTTAAAATACTTCAGGAAGAAATGAAAACTAGAAAAGGTCAGTTTTCATTTCATTCCCAAAGAAAGGCAATGCGAATGAATGTTCAAACTACTGCACAATCGCACTCATCTCACACGCTACCAAAGCAATGCTCAAAGTTCTCCAAGCCAGGCTTCAACAATACGTGAACCGTGAACTTCCAGATGTCCAAACTAGATTGAGAAAAGGCAGAGGAACCAGAGATCAAATTGCCAAAATCCGCTGGATCATCAAAAAAGCAAGAATTCCAGAAAAACATTTACTTCTGCTTTATTGACTATGCCAAGGCCTTTGATTTTGTGGATCACACAAACTGTGAAAAATTTTTACAGAGATGGGAATACCAGACCACCTGCCCTGCCTCCTGAGAAGTCTGTGTGCAGGTCAAGAAGCAACAGTCAGAACTGGACATGGAACAACAGACTGGTTCCATATCAGGAAAGGAGTACATCAAGGCTGCATATTGTCACCTTGATTATTTAACTTAAATGCAGAGTACATTATTACAAAATGCTGGGCTGGATGAAGCAAAAGCTGGAATCAAGACTGCCAAAATAAATATCAATAACCTCAGATATGCAAATGACACCACCTTTATGGCAGAGAGCAAAAAAGAACTAAAGAGCCTCTTGATGAAAGTGAAAGAGCAGAGTGAAAAAGTTAGCTTAAAACTCAACATTCAGAAAACTAAGATCATGGCATCTGGTCTTATCACACAGCAAATAGATGGGGAAACAACAGAAACAGTGAAAGACTTTATTTTGGGGGCTCCAAAATCATTGCAGATGGTGACTGCAGCCATGAAATTAAAAGGGGCTTGCTCCTTGGAAGAAAAGCTATGATCAACCTAGACAGCATATTACAAAGCAGAGACATTACTTTATCAACAAAGGTCCATCTAGTCAAAGCTGTGGTTTTTCCAGTAGTCATGTATGGATATAAGAGTTGGACTATAAAGAAAGCTGAGTGCCGAAGAATTGATGCTTTTGAACTATGGTGTTGGAGAATACTCTTGAAAGTCCCTTGGACTGTAAGGAGATCCAACCAGTCCAACCTAAAGGAAATCAGTCCTGGATATTCATTGCAAGGACTGATCCTGAAGCTGAAAGTCCAATACTTTGGCTAGTTAATGGGAAGAATTGACTCACTTGAAAAGACCCTGATGCTGGGAAAGATTGAAGGCAGGAGGAGAAAGGGATTAGAGAGGATGAGATGGTTAGATGGCATCACTGACTCGATGGACATGAGTTTGAGTAAACTCCAGGAGTTGGTGATGGACAGGGAAGCCTGGTGTGCTATAGTCCATAGGGTCCCAAAGAGTCAGACACAACTGAACAACTGAACTGAACTGAAGGAAGAAATAATGCCAAGCCTATCATTTTCTCACAGAAAATAAGGGATGTGAATTACAGTTTTCAACTCATTCTAGGAGCTCAATATTACCTTTATACCAAAGCCAGACAACAACATCAAAATAAAAGAAAACTACAGGGACTTCCCTGGTGGTCCAATGTTTAGGACTCAGCACTTTCACTGCTGTGGCCCCAGGTTCAGTCCCTGGTCAGGGATCTAAGACACCATGAGCTGCATGGCACAGCTGGAAAAGGGAAAAAAAAGAAAACTATAGACCAATATTCTTCTTGAGCACAGACTTAAAATCATTAATAAAATATTAGCAAATCAAATACAGAAAATAATATTAAATAGACAATATATCCTCAACTGGATTTATCCTAGAGATGAAGTTTTCATTAATATTTGAATATTGAATGATATAGTTTTCCATATTAATAAATAATAATGAAAACCCAGAAGGTTGTTTCAATTTAACAAAAGATGTGCAGATTCAAGATCATTGGTACACTGAAAACTAAGATATTGCTAGGATAATGAGAGAAAACCTATACAAATATAGAGATATACCATGCTCATAGATTGGAAACTCAAAGTTACAATATCAATTCTCCCTAAATTCATATGCAGATTCAGTGCAATTCTAATCAATATTCCAGCAGTCTTCTTCATAGAGATTGGCAAGTTGATTCTAAATTTATATGGAAATGCAAATTATTCTGAAAACAAAGGGAAAATATGGAGGAATTATGCTACCTGCTTCATATTATTTTCCTACATAAATTGAAAGAGTGAGATACTAATGGAACATAGACATATAGATTGAACAGAATAAATTGACCAAAAAAACCCCTTCATATTTATGCTCCAGTTGATTTTCAACAAAGATGCCAAGGTAATTCAATGGGAAAAACATAAGCTTTCAAAAACTCTTGTTAGAACAACTGGATGTCCATGTGAAAAAAAAATGAACTTCGATCATGATGACTTCATATATCCAAAAAGGAATTTGAAATGGATAATAAACTTAGATGTAAAACTATATTTATAAAACAGAATAAACAAGAATGTTTTTGTGAGCCTAAGTGAGGGAGAGTTTTACTAAACAGGGCACAAAAGTCACAAACTATGAAAAGAAAATAGAAAATTGAATAGAATTCAAAATGTCTGATTTTAGAAAGACACAATCTGGAAAAAGAAACAAGTCAAAACTAAGGAAAATACTCAAAATATGTATATCAGATAAAGGATTTGTATCAGGAGTATAAAAATAATGTTTACAATATAATAATAAATAGATAGAAGAAAACTCTCATTAAAAACAAGCAAATGATTAGAGCAGATGCTGCACAAAAAAGATAAACATCCCACAGACATGAAAATTTTTAAATGTTCAGTATCAGTCATCAGAGCAATGAAAATTAAATTGCAATATATTATTACATGCAAACTAAAATTTATAAAATTGAAAGACTGCAAAATCAAGTATTCATGACTATGTGGAAAACTTTCTGTTCTCATACTCCTGATGGGAGTGTAAAATGATACTTCCATTTTGGCAAATTTTTGTGCATACCTTCCACTTTCTATACTACCCATCAATTCTGTTATTAGTTATTAGCCCCAAGGAAATAAAATCAAAGTAAAGTCAAGACTTGCACATTAATGTTGATAGCAGCTTTAAATATAATAACCCCATATCTGGAAATAACCCAAATATTCATCAACAGGTAAATGGATACAACCAATTTTGGTATTTCCATAAATGGAATGTTACTCATAACCAATAAAGGAGTGTACTACTGAAATACTCAAACTACCACACAACTGCACTCATCTCACACGCTAGTAAAGTAATGCTCAAAATTCTCCAAGCCAGACTTCAGCAATATGTGAACCGTGAACTTCCTGATGTTCAAGCTGGTTTTAGAAGAGGCAGAGGAACCAGAGATCAAATTACCAACATCCGCTGGATCATGGAAAAGGTAAGAGAGTTCCAGAAAAACACATATTTCTGTTTTGTTGACTATGCCAAAGCCTTTGACTGTGTGGATCACAATCAACTATGGAAAATTCTGAGAGAGATGGGAATACCAGACCACCTGACCTGCCCCTTGAGAAACCTATATGCAGGTCAGGAAGCAACAGTTAGACCTGGACATGGACCAACAGACTGGTTCCAAATAGGAAAAGGAGTACATCAAGGCTGTATATTGTCACCTTGCTTATTTAACTTCTATGCAGAGTACATTATGAGAAATGCTTCACTGAGGAAACACAAGCTGGAATCAAGATTGCCAGGAGAAATATCAATAACCCCAGATATGCAGATGACATCACCCTTATGGCAGAAAGTGAAGAGGAACTAAAAAGCCTCTTGATGAAAGTGAAAGTGGAGAGTGAAAAAGTTGGCCTAAAGCTCAACATTCAGAAAACGAAGATCATGGCATCAGTTCCCTTCACTTCATGGGAAATAGATGGGGAAACAGTGGAAACAGTGTCAGACTTTATTATTTTGGGCTCCAAAATCACTGCAAATGGTGACTGCAGCCATGAAATTAAAAGACGCTTACTCCTTGGAAGGAAAGTTATGATCAACCTAGATAGTATATTGAAAAGCAGAGACATTACTTTGCCAACAAAGGTCCATCTAGTCAAGACTATGGTTTTTCCTGTGGTCATGTATGGATGTGAGAGTTGGACTGTGAAGAAGGCTGAGTGCCAAAGAATTGATGCTTTTGAACTGTGGTGTTGGAGAAGACTCTTGAGAGTCCCTTGGACTGCAAGGAGATCCAACCAGTCCATTCTGAAGGAGATCAGCCCTGGGATTTCTTTGGAGGGAATGATGCTGAAGCTGAAACTCCAGTACTTTGGCCATCTCATGCAAAGAGTTGACTCATTGGAAAAGACTGTGATGCTGGGAGGGATTGGGGGCAGGAGGAGAAGGGGACGACAGAGGATGAGATGGCTGGATGGCATCACTGACTCGATGGACATGAGTCTGAGTGAACTCTGGGAGTTGGTGATGGACAGGGAAGCCTGGTGTGCTGCGATTCATGGGGTCGCAAAGAGTCGGACACGACTGAGCAACTGAACTGAACTGAACTGAACTACTGAAACACACAAAAAATATGGATGAATTAATAGCTTTCCTGGTGGCTCAAACAGTAAAGAATCTGCCTGCAATGCAGGAGACCTGGGTTTAATCCCTGAGTCAGGAACAATCCTTGGTGAAAGGAATGGCTACCCCCTCCAGTATTGTTGCCTGAAGAATCCCATAGACATAGGAACCTGGAGGTCTGCAATCCATGGGGTTGCAAAGAGTTAGACATGATGGAGCGACTAACACTTTCACTTCAAGTACATTCACAACTGTTTTTTAAATTAAAATTTTTTTACTGAAGTATGTAGTTGATTTATAATGCTGTGTCCTCACATGGACTTTCCTCAGAGCATGTATGCAGACACAAAGAGACAGCTCTCTGGAATACCTTTCTTATGAGGACATTAATCCTATTGGTTAAGGCCCCACCCTTATTACCTTATATAAACTTAATTACTTAGGGGCCCTACCTCCAGATATAGTCACAATGGAGGTTAGGGATTCAAAATATGAATTCTAACTGGACACAAACATTCAGTCCCTAAGAAGCATAATGCTTTATGTGTGCTTGTGCTTAGTGGCTCAGTTGTGCCTGACTCTTTGCGACCCCATGGACTGTAGCCCACGAGGTTCCTCTGTCTATAAATTGTCAAAACATATAGAAATGAACTCTTAAAATTGGTACATCTTGCTGTGTTAAATAATGCTTCAAAAAATGTTTGTTTGGAAATAGTATAATTCAAGCAGTAGATGCAAATAAACAGATTATATAGATCAAGGAATAAAATAATCACATCACCATTTCTAAGTTTCATATCACATATAGGATATGAATAGATTATATCTCTTTGGGGAGAGAAAAATACCATTAAAATATTCATAAGAATTTAATCAACAGTTTTAGGAGCTTAAAAAATATCCTATGATGAACAGTTAAGAGAAACTGAGTTGCTCTGCTTGGAACAGGAAAAACATGATGGTGAGATAAGGCAAAGATAGATATCTTCAGGTATTTGATAACTGCTATGAAGAAAGTTAAGTGACTCAGAGTCTATATAAGTGTAGAAGGTAGATATGGATGGTTAGATGAAAGTTACAACAGAAAAAAAAAAAAGAAAGTTACAACAGAAACTTTAAAGCTCAATTTGACAAAGTACCTTCAAATAATGTGTTGTCCCACAATATTCTCAACTTTAGAAATAAGTGATTTGATCAGGGGAAAGCAATACCAGTAACTGTCATTTCCATAATATTTCAGAATAATTATCATTCAAGCTTTAATAACTTTGCATATGATTAAGTATGTCAATTTCACTTTGTTGCAAGTTTCACTACTATACTAAATAACTCTGTTCTTGCATTCTCAGTTTTTTTCATTTTTATTACAAAACATGATCCTCCACTCATAAGTTAAAACAGTTACAGAGAATATTGCTCAGCAACACTATGTACACTTGCTAAATGCTGTGGAAGAAGTGAAAAATTCACTGGATATTTTTCTATAATGGACTAATTTTTTGTACATTTTAAACCAAATATATGAAACTTTTACTGCAAATATTTGAAAAAAACATTTTCTGTATAGTGCCATGTAAATGCTATGCACCATCACCAAAGAGAAGAAATGGTATTTCAACTTAGGAATTCAAGTGGTTTTATTGTAATATTTTGTGTTACATTTTTAAATCTGAATATACTCAGGTCAGATTTGGGGAAAAATTAAAAAGCCAGTTTTATTATTAATAGCAACAAACCATACAGCAATTGTATAACAAATTCCTTTTTATCCTTCCTTTGAATTCAGAGAGAAGTATTCAAGGTGTATCAGTTCAGTTCAGTTCAGTCACTCAGTAGTGTCTGACTCTTTGTGACACAATGGACTGGAGCGTGCCAGGCCCCCCTGTCCATCACCAACTCCATGATTCATAAATATACAATTATATGAATCACAAGTATAACCTCCCACACATGTAGATTTTTACTTTACTTTAAAAAGACATCTTAATCACTTTTAGCTGTACAGTTCAGTGGCACTAAATACATTTATAAATTACAACCATCACCATTATCCATCTCTATTTCTTTTCATCTTGTAAAATTGAAATTCCATGCTCATTAAACAATAACTCCCCATTCTCCTCTCTCCCTAGTCTCTAAGGACTACCATTCTACTTTCTGTCTCTATGATTTTGGCTATTTCAATTACCTTAAATAAGGGAAATCATATAGCATTTGTCTTTTTGTGAATGACTTATTTCACTTAATATAATGTCTTCAAGGATGATCCCCATTGTAGTATATGTCAGAATTTTCTTCTTTCTAAGGGTGAATAATAGTCCATTGTATGTATGTATATATCACCTTTTGCTTGTCCATTTATTTATCAATGGACACTTGAGAGGCTTCCACATTTAAGCTATTATAATAAACAAGGCTGCTATCAACATGGGTGTACAAATATACCCTATAAATATACTCCTGCTTTCAATTTTTTTTGAATATATACCCAAAAGTGGAATTTCTAGATCATATAGTAGTTCTATTGTTAATTTTGGAGAGTTCTGCCACATTGTTTTCCATAGTGGATGTACAACTTCACACTCCAATAGTGCACAAAGGTTCCAATTTTTCCACATCCTCACCAACTTTCTTATTTTCTGTTTTTTCATAATATCTATCCTAGTGGGACTGAAGTGATATCTCAGTGTAGTTTTGATTTGCATTTCCCTAGTGATTAGTGAGGTTGAGCATATTTTCATGTGCTTATTGGACATTTGTGTATCTTCTTTGGACAACTATTTAAGTAAACCAATATTTAAATCAGGTCATTTCTATTTTTATTGTTGAATTTTTGGTGTTCTTTATATATTCTGGATATCAATCCCTTATCAGATTCATAATTTTCAAATATTCTCCTCTATTCTATGGGTTATCCTTTTACTCTGTTGATAGTATTTTTTTTAAAGGTCACCAGGCTTTTTATTGCAGTTAAAGCAGACTCAAACAGAATGGTCTCAGCCTCAAGAAGGGATAGCCTGGGGCATTAATAGTGTTTTGATGCCAAATTCTACAGAGTGAAGTAAGAAAGAAAAACACCAATACAGTATATTAATGCATATATATAGAATTTATAAAGATGGTAACAATAACCCTATACGTGAGACAGCAAAAGAGACACAGATATAAAGAACAGACTTTTGGACTCTGTGGGAGAAGGCAAGGGTGGGATGATTTGAGAGACTAGCATTAAAACATGTATATCACCATATGTGAAGTTGATCATCACTCCAAGTTCAATGCATGAAACAGGGCACTCAAAGCCAGTGCACTGGGACAACCCTGAGAGATGGGATGGGGAAGGAGGGGGGCTCAGGATGGGGGACACATGTACACCCATGACTGATTCATGTCAATGTATGGCAAAAACCACTACAATATTGTAAAGTAATTAGCCTCCAATTAAAATAAATAAATAAATTTTAAAAAATACTTTTGATTTTCATGAATTCAATTTATTTATTAATATTTTTTCTTTTGTTGCCTGTGACATTGGGCTTCTTATTTCTTCTTGATTTACTCTTAGTAGGTCATATGTTTCTACAGATTTATCTATTTCTTCTACATTGTCAAATATTTTCACATATAATTGTTAATATTCATTTCTGCTAATCATTTTGTGTGGGATTAGCTGTAATATTGGAGAAGGCAATGGCACCCCACTCCAGTACTCTTGCTTGGAAAGTCCCATGGGCAGAGGAGCCTGGTAGGCTGCAGTCCATGGGGCCGCAAAGAGTTGGACACAACTAAGCGACTTCACTTTCACTTTTCACTTTCATGCATTGGAGCAGGAAATGGCAACCCACTCCAGTGTTCTTGCCTGGAGAATCGGGGGAGCCTGGTGGGCTGCCATCTATGGGGTCGCACAGAGTCGGACACGACTGAAGTGACTTAGCAGCAGCAGCAGTCATATAATGGTTTATAATAACAATGAAAATGAATAAATAATAACTACATACAATTATATGGATGAATATTTCAAACATAATGTTTAGTGAAAAGCAAACCACAGCATATGACTCAGAAAAACCTAATCTATGGGGTTAGAATGGTGGTTACTTTTGAAAAAAGGTGGAGGTAGTAACTGGGAGGTACTGAAGAATGAAGCTGATGTGCTAGCAATGCTTTATTTCCTAATCCGGGAAGTGGCCATATAAATGCATTAACTTTTTAATAACTGATTGAGTTCGTACATGTGTACTTCTTGGTACAATTCAGTAAAAAATTAAATATATATAAACACCAATAGTAGACATGTATTATTAGCAGGTATACTGGAAAGGAATCATTTTCTGGATTTCAGATTTAGATGTAGAACTGTACAAGTGACTATAAGTGATAAGGTTCTTTGGAATTTTAGTATAGTGGGCCAGAGAGAGAAAGAGAGAGGTTTGAGAAATATGGAGTTCCTTGAAATTTAAACTAGGAATGTGCCCCTTTTGGTATCATTCAAACTTCTAAAACAGGGAGGAATTTTTACAGTAGTGTAAGTTGAAATAATGGTTAAAATTCTTGATGGAAAATGTCTTGTAACTGAATCAAGAACTCTTTGGGGCTGCCACTGCATGCACGCTGGTGGTTGCTAGGGCTTCCAGGTGGCACCAGTGGTCAAGAGCCCACCTGCCAATGCAGGAGACATAAGAGACGTGGGTTCAATCCCTGGGTCAGGAAGACCAGCTGGAGGAAGGCATGGAAACCCACTCCAGTATTCTTGCCTGGATCATGATTCCCATGATCAGAAGAACCTGGAGGGCTATAGTCCATAGGGTCGCAAAGAGTCAGACAAGAATAAAGTGGCTTAGCATGCACATAGGCACGGACTGTAGCCTGCCAGGCTCCTCTGTCCATGGGATTTCCCAGGCAAGAATACTCGAGCATGTTGCCATTTTCTTCTCCAGGGGATCTTCCCAACCCAGGAATCTAACCCATGTCTGTTAAGTCTCCAGCTTTTGGCCGGCAGGTTATCTACTGCTAGTGCCACCTGGGAAGCCCCCATTAGCACTTCTTAAAATCAGACATTTTAAATATTACAACTCTATCTTACTGGTTCAATTGTATATGCAAGCAGTCAGTTTCAATTTTAGAGCAATCACCCATAACTTTAAGACAGAAAGTATATGCTACCCATTTTTCAATATAGATATTCGGGATGTAGTATAAGATTTTTTTCGAGTAACAAATCATCCTGATATTTTGGACATATTTTGAATTATAAATGCTTTTATTCTGTTCTTCCAAGTCTTACTGTCTTTCCCATAGAAAGCAGGGGGTCTCAAGAAATGTTCCATCATCATTCATTTATTTTTTTTTTTATTTTGAGAAATAGTACTCTTTTTATCATGTACAACATGCTCATATTTCAAGTATGATTTCTATTTTACACATACTGATGAAATTTCATTTCTAATATCACAATTGCTATGGAATCACACAAGAGTTATAATTTAAATATGTTAATGTTCTAATGAAAATTCTTTAAGTGATTTCTGCTCTATCAGATTTTAGGAGATCCTGCTATGCTAACCAATATATAATTTTTGACACTGGCAGGAAAAAAATCTCATGATTAAATGTGTATTATTAAGGGGAGAAGATGTGATAGGTAACCTAAGAAATCAATTGAGAACAATTATTAGTGTGCACTATTATTACAAATCTTTGCCACAGCAGTTTTTCCACACAATTAATTTGCCATAAGGCAATTTGGTCCTAAATGATAAAGTAACTGGTTGATAGTTTGGTTTCATGGAAAAGGCAATGGCACCCCACTCCAGTACGCTTGCCTGGAAAATCCCATGGATGGAAGAGCCTGGTAGACTACAGTCCATGGGGTCGCTAAGAGTTGGAAAGTAGGAAGTCAAGAAACACCTGGAGTAACAGGCAAATTTGGCCTTGCAATGCGGAATGAAGCAGGGCAAAGACTAATAGAGTTTCACCAAGAAAATGCACTGGTCATAGCAAACACCCTCTTCCAACAACACAAGAGAAGACTTGACACATGGACATCACCACATGGTCAACACCGAAATCAGATTGATTCTACTCTTTGCAGCCAAAGATGGAGAAACTCTATACAGTCAACAAAAGCAAGACCAGAAGCTGACTGTGGCTCAGATCATGAACTCCTTATTACTAAATTCAGACTCAAATTGAAGAAAGTAAGGAAAACCACTAGACCATTCAGGTATGACTTAAGTGAGAAATAGACTTAAGGGCCTAGATCTCATAGAAATGTGCCTGATAAACTATGGAATGAGGTTTGTGACATTGTACAGGAGACAGAGATCAAGACCATCCCCATGGAAAAGAAATGCAAAAAAGCAAAATGGCTGTCTGGGGAGGCCTTACAAATAGCTGTGAAAAGAAGAGAAACAACAGAATGGGAAAGACTAGAGATCTCTTCAAGAAAATTAGAGATACCAAGGGAATATTTCATGCAAAGATGGGCTTGATAAAGGACAGAAATGGTCTGGACCTAACAGAAGCAGAAGATATTAAGAAGCGATGGCAAGAATACACAGAAGAACTATACAAAAAAGATCTTCACGAGCCAGATAATCATGATGATGTGATCACTAATCTAGAGCCAGACATCCTGGAATGTGAAGTCAAGTGGGCTTTGGAAAGCATCGCTACAAACAAAGCTAGTGGGGGTGATGGAATTCCAGTTGAGCTATTTCATATCCTGAAAGATGATGCCGTGAAAGTGCTGCACTCAATATGTCAGCAAATTTGGAAAACTCAGCAGTGGCCACAGGACTGGAGAAGGTCAGTTTTCATTCAAATTCCAAAGAAAGGCAATGCAAAAGAATGCTCAAACTACCACACAATGGCGCTCATCTCACATGCTAGTAAAGTAATGCTCAAAATTCTCCAAGCCAGGCTTCAGCAATACGTGAACCGTGAACTTCCTGATATTCAAGCTGGTTTTAGAAAAGGCAGAGGAACCAGAGATCAAATTGCCAACATCCGCTGGATCATGGAAAAAGCAAGAGAGTTTCAGAAAATCACTTACTTCTGCTTTATTGACTATTCCAAAGCCTTTGACTGTGTGGATCACAATAAAATGTGGAAAATTCTGAAAGAGATGGGAATACCAGACCATCTGACCTGCCTCTTGAAAAATCTCTTTGCAGGTCAGGAAGCAGCAGTTAGAACTGGACATGGAACAACAGACTGGTTCCAAATAGGAAGAGGAGTACGTCAAGGCTGTGTATCGTCACCCTGCTTATTTAACTTATATGCAGAGTACATCATGAGAAACGCTGGGCTGGAAGAAGCACAAGCTGGAATCAAGATTGCCGGGAGAACTATCAATAACCTCAGATATGCAGATGACACCACACTTATGGCAGAAAGTGAAGAGGAACTAAAAAGCCTCTTGATGAAAGTGAAAGTGGAGAGTGAAAAAGTTGGCCTAAAGCTCAACATTCAGAAAACGAAGATCATGGCATCAGGTCCCACCACTTCATGGGAAATAGATGGGGAAGCAATGGAAACAGTGTCAAACTTTATTATTTTGGGCTCCAAAATCACTGCAGATGGTGACTGTAGCCATGAAATTAAAAGATGCTTACTCCTTGGAAGAAAAGTTATAACCAGCCTAAATAGTATATTCAAAAGCAGAGACATTACTTTGCCGGCTAAGGTCCATCTAGTCAAGACTATGGTTTTTCCTGTGGTCATGTATGGATGTGAGAGTTGGACTGTGAAGAAGGCTTAGCACTGAAGAATTGATGCTTTTGAACTGTGGTGTTGGAGAAGACTCTTGAGAGTCCCTTGGACTGCAAGGAGATCCAACCAGTCCATTCTGAAGGAGATCAGCCCTGGGATTTCTTTGGAGGGAATGATGCTAAAGCTGAACCTCCAGTACTTTGGCCACCTCATGCGAAGAGTTGACTCATTGGAAAAGACTGTGATGCTGGGAGGGATTGGGGGCAGGAGGAGAAGGGGACGACCGAGGATGAGATGGCTGGGTGGCATCGCGGACTCGATGGACGTGAGTTTGAGTGAACTCCGGGAGATGGTGATGGACAGGGAGGCCTGGTGTGCTGCGATTCATGGGGTCGCAAAGAGTCGGACACGACTGAGCAACTGAACTGAACTGATAACATGCAATCCAATGCTTTCCATCTCTTCAACTTATACCCTGGCATGTTATGCCATATTTTTAAAATTTATTTTTTCTGTTTCTTTTGCTTTAAACCAAGGCAACAGTCAGCATTATACTCCTAAATGGGTGAACTGCTTTCAAAATAATGTTCTTGGGAATATATCAAATTTTCAGCTAAGGTTATTTATTGAGACAAGCAGGAAATTGAAAGCCCAAGAGACATAAAGTGAGGAAAAGATGAAACAACTTAATATATATTATACTTTCTCTCTTTAGAGTTTTAAAATCTGTATGCATGAATAGGGTACAGTTGGACTCTAAAATCTCGTCTGAGTGCATTTAAACTGTTGATATACAATAAATGCTTACAATATCAATAAATTCAATTTAACCTAAGCTCTTCTAAAGTGTCCATGTCTCTCTAGAGTCATTTTCTGAGCATGTCTTTTCTACATATTTCTCATTAGATATAATTTCATTCTAAAGTTAAAATTAACTAGCTAATGTTGAAAGGCAAATGTACAACATTGTCAATGTATAAATAAAGCTATACAAATCTCTTTCTGAGATGATGTGACATCTGACCATCAGTTATATGTATGTGGAGAATGTGCAAAAGGTAAAAAACAAAACAAAACAAAAAACCCATAAAGTCAGTGAATGAGAGTTAGGAAAACTCAAGAAATAACAGAATAACGTGATCTTCATAGTCTCTAAATGTATAGTTTGTGAAGGCAAAATCATTACAACACTGTATCATTAGGGTAGACCACAAAGGCCAGCTTGAACCAAAGAAGATCTATCTGATGAGACACAATAACTTCTCTAAGAACATGTGCAGGTTGAATTTAGAACTGCTCCACTAAATTCTCTAGCTGCTGCAAATTCACAGCTGGAGTCAACCTGTCTAATCATATTGCTTGTCAGATAAATCTCCTTCCTGCAGCTATTCCACAACTGCATGGCAGTATGAATATACTTGCCTCAAATGTTCTGAAAGCAGAAGAGTATATTATTTCTATTCTCCCTACTCTATAGTCTACAATAAATAGGAAACACAGTAATTTTATAATTAGATTACTGTTTTATCTCAAATCCTGTATGTCAGAACGCACACCTTTCTTTATTTAAAAATATAAGAAAATTGTCAGATCTGATTGGTGGAAAAAGGGCACCTTCTAACATGTGCTGGGTACTGGTAATTTCACTGATCATGTATAGCTGACACACCAAAAAATGTAATTATCCATTTCTGTTAATCTTGGCAATTTATTTAGATTTTTTCCTGAATCAATTTTTCCTGAACCAATTTCTTCATGTTCATGAGAATTACTGTTTGATTTTATTGTTTTCTTAGGTCTTTGTGGGGGAACTAGAGAATCTTAGATTTTTTTTGGTGTTTTGCTTAACCCTGCTTTTCTGTCTTTGGAGAAATTATAGAACACAGTAAGTCCAAGACTTACAAAGGTTAAAGTTTTATACTATTCAATGAGGAATACAGAAGTCAAAAGAATAGCCCTTGAGCTAAGCAAATTCAGTTGTAAAGACTTTTATATATAAAGCATAACCGCAGGGAAGACACAAGGACAGAAAGATCATGGATCATTTCACTCATGTATCTATATCACTTAGTTCTGGGCTCAGCATATAACTTAACACATACTTGTTGAATGGATTAATTACTATCAGAATATAAAGAGGTACATTTGACATACATGATGTAACATTAGATATAACATTGACTAATTACCCACATGGTACTTAATTTTGTCTTGTGAAATTTTCATGCAAGCTGTGTCAGCTTATCTAAAAGTGAAAGCACAATGATATAAAGTAGCATTCTTCAATGTTTTGAAAAGCTTTTAATAAATGTAAAATTTCATCTCTCTGCTTGAAAATTCTGAAATTCATTCCCCTTATGTGTACATAGACAATTTTTGCTATTTTTGGCATATTTCCAGTAGCCAAGGAAGTTGTTAAGCTTTGTTTTCTATAGCATTTATGAAAACAATATTTCTATTCAGTCTCCAAAGATAAAACTGTATCAGAGTTTTGAATATGTATTTTGAAATGTTACTACAGGTGTTCATATACCTATATACCTCCTCACCACACACCTTGAGAACTCTAGTAACTGGATCTGTAATCAAGAAATGTATCCAGGTTAAACACCACTAAACCCAAACTGAATAACATTTCCTTTGAAAAATATGGAAAGTTTAATCAGAGGCAGTTAACTGTGATCTAATAGAAAAGGCTCTGGACTAGAGTAAGAGAGACCTGAGTTTAAATCTCAGCTCTACAACTTACCAGTTGTTTGATTTTGATGACTAGTTGTTTGATCTATGACTAATTGTTTGATTAAGCTGCTTGATCTTTTTAAGTTCATTTATCTATAAAATATAGATAATCATATTAATTTTCTGTATAAATTACCAGATATTTAGAGGGCACTCAGTAATTAACATTTGAAATTGAATAAAAGAACTGTTCCTCATCAGCGCTTACCCTAGTTCAGCTCTGTAACAAACTATGTAATTCTGATCATGTAAGTTCACTTCTCAAGGCTTAAATTTGTAATAAAACTAACATTTTTTTTTCCATATTGCTTCATAGTGTTATTGCAAGAACTACATGAAATAATTACTCATGATGTATTAGCTTTTCTCTCCTGTATTTCCTGTTTAAATGGAAGTAACATATCATCTTATCTCTCTTGATTTATAATTACTCTCTGTTACAAGCTGACTTTCTTTGGAAGCAGATTGTAAAACAGTGTTATATGTTATAAAACATAAGGGAAGATTTAGGGAATGCTTTTAACATCAACTACCTACAGAAAAGATGAGAAGTAGGAGTGGGCAGTGGGAGAGGTTGAGCAGCCTAGATGGAAGTCTCAGCTGACTCTAAAGAGCTCTATGGAGATGAAATGACAAAACAGAAACAGACTCACCTGAGAATGAACCTGTGGTTCCTGAGGGGAAGGACGGAGGGAAAGCATAGTTGGGGAGTTTGGGATCAACGTGGACACACTGCTATATTTAAAATGGATCACCAAGGACCTACTGTATAGCACATGGAACTCTGCTCAGTGTTATGTAACAGCCTGGATGGGAGAGGGGTTTGCAGGGGAATGGATACATGTACATGGATGGCTGAGTCCCTTTGCTGTTCATCTGAAACTATCACAATGCTGTTTGTTAATCAATTCTACCACAATACAAAACAAAAAAAATTAATCATAACCAAGAAAAATAATAAAAAGTTAATAGATTTTTAACTTTTTTATTAAAAAAAAAAAAAGATAGGATGGTCTTCCAGAGCCAATCAAAGGTAGGACAAGAGGGTCAGGACTTTATGCCTCTGTACCAGTCAGTCACTAGATGTTAACTGCTCAGGAAGAAGATGTGATCTCAAGGAGGGTAACTCACTTCAGCTGAGACAATCCTAAAAGGTGGGTGATAACTGGTAGCTGTCTGCTGAAGGCATTCCCAGCAGCTGGGGTAATAAGATCTACATTCCTGGAGGGGGACTTGGTGGTGAATCATGGTATCTACCACAGTCTATTCCCTGAACTCAGATCTTTTTCTTGTCAAGCTCATAGCTTATAGTTCAATGGAGCTTTTATTTTATACCCTAGCAGAGACATTCTCTATGGGATTTTCCAGGCAAGAGTACTGGAGTGGGGTGCCATTGCCTTGTCCAGTCCTTTAGGGAACAGGACCTCTAAACCCCCAGATCCCTGGGTTTCATGGATGGAAGGTATAAATTCCCAAACTGTCCCCTAAGTCTGATGGTAACTGTGGCCAATTGTACTTTCTTACCTTGGTTCCAAGACCCAAGTATTCTTTCAGTTGTAACACAGTATCATATAAAGGTATTTCTCCCACAATATCTTTGCTGTAAAATTGATCAGTTGGTCCAATGCAGTTGTTATGTGGTATCTCATGGTGGATCAAACTTTCTGTAAGCCTTTGCATAACAATGATGGCTGAGGCCCTGCAGGCAGAAGAAGCAAATTTATACCAAAAATATGTATTTATTCCTGTCCCCTTTCTCCTTTACTAGGTCGTCACATTCTTAACCAGCTTAAGTTGAAACATAACCCAAGTCATAAGTTTAGTGGCCAGGATGAAATGTGGGAGAAGATGAAAGGAACACACGCTGTCTTGTAAAGGAGAGGCTTCTGCACTGTCTCCAAACAAGAAGGAAATACCAGGTCTTCATGGGAAGGAGTGGCCCTCTTCTACATGTTCACAGGATTCAGGGCAATCTGTAGATTCAAGACTTTCAGGAGCATCAATCCAGATCTTCCCATCCCATGTGTCAAAGTCCCATTCTTTCCCAGTCACAGTCCTTAACTTTTAAAGCAGACCTGCCTTGGTTGAAACTTTAACTTCTCTGAAACTCTGCTATTCTTACAATTAACTCCTAAGTCTCGTTCTGAGCTTTCTCTACCCTTCTGCTTAAGGAGAATAGAGTGCTTTTAAACACAGTCAAGAAGGCCTTCTGGCATTCACACTTAGTCAATAATGTTCAATTAATCATGTTAAACGTTTTCTTGTATTTTTCCCCAAAGTATCAATTGAGCTTAACTAGATAACCAAATTTCAATACTCTTCAGTTAGTATCTCCTCCCATTATTCTCAAAAACCTGATATATCCCATTAAATCATTTTCTAATAACATACGATCCCAACTTACCACATGTAAAAGTTTTTAACAATTATATCATTAGCCTGTGCCAGGAGACACCAGAGCACCATCTATGATCACTGATAGAAGTCTCATTGACAGCCAGACAGCAGGCGATACAGTACTAAAATCCCATCCCAAAATTTGCTTTCTAAGACTACTCCTGGCCTTAGCTATACTAGGTTAGCTCTCCAGGAACCAGATGCTTGAAAAACTAGAACCTAGCAGGCTTATTAAGGAATGATACTGGGGACAAGAACTGTGGAAGTGAAGGTAAAAAATAAGAATTTGCCAAAAGAAGAAGGTTGAGCTGTGAAACAGCCGCAGTGGAAGCCCCAACCAACCCATCTGGGTGTTGTGAAGATGAAATGGTCCTCTGTAGCTGTTTTGAGCTAGGGCAGGATGATCAAGCCATGATATCCATCAGTCATTGGAGACAGGCCACCTAAGGAAGGGAAGATGATCTTGGGAAAGGTAACCAAAGAAGTTCCCAAAGATGGCTGAAAGTTGAGGGCTGTCATTACCAAAGGGAGGTTCGGGGGAGTAAGTCACAGCATTTTCTAAACATCCTCATTTCTTTTTTTTCCTCTCCTATCTTTGGATATTTTTAAAAAAATTATTAATGTCAACTTTGCTTTATTACCTACTTCAGTGCCCAGTAAATCTAGTCTAAATCTGGTAGAAATCTCTATTTCTAGCTAAGTATACCCCTCTGTCTGGAGCAAAACATTTATCTGTAGACCTCCTTGTATGTTTATCTTTGGAGCAAATCTCAGACTGGAGCTTGAGGCAAAAAGAAAGCTCAGAAAACAAGTAAATGAGCTGACACACTTAGGCAGATAGAAGTCCATTTTTAAAATTTAAGAGTATATAGAGGAAATTAGGGGAAAAGAGAAAACTAATATTGCAGCTACTTTTTGCTTCTGAGCTGACTGGAGAAGCTTCTCTCTGACATTTGAGAAGGATTCAAGCCTCTGCTACATAAACCAAATGGAGGTAGTACTATCTGCCTTGTTTAGGTACATAGGCTTATTGTGAAAATCAAATGAACAAATCAGATAATGTATGTAAAAGCACTTCAAAAAGAATAAAGCACAGGGAATTCTGAGTTGTATTATTTAAAAGGCATTGTCTAAAACTAAGTTTCAATACACGTGCCTTTTCAGTTCTCCATCAGGAAACTTCCTTTTGTTCTCTTCCCATCACACTGCATAATTCTCTTTTTGAGACATTATATAAGTGTTAGCTTGACTGACTAACATTGACATGAATTTGAGATATCCATATCATTATTGACAACCCGGAATCTGACCATTCACTTCTATATCCCCTGTCACAAAAAAAGATGTGCTATGCAATCACATGTTACTGGAAATGAAAGGTAACTGCAGTAATTGCTACTCTGGTAGGTATGCAATAAGTATTAATTGAATGAATACATGAATTTCTAAACTTATAACCAATTTTAAGATGTATTTTAGAATGTCCACGTTGTATGATTTGGTTTGTGGCTATACAAAATCACTAAGTTTTGCAATCTAGGCTAATTGTTCTTAATCTAATCAGCAGAAACCTTGCAACACTTCGTGAACTTGATGAAAAAGAAATACCTATATGTATGCTGCTGCTGCTGCTAAATCACTTCAGTTGTGTCAGACTCTGTGCAACCCCATAGACAGCAGCCCACCAGGCTCCTCCATCCCTGGGATTTTCCAGGCAAGAACACTGGAATGGGTTGCCATTTCCTTCTCCAATGCATGACAGTGAAAAGTGAAAGTGAAGTCACTTAGTCCTGTCTGACCTTCAGCGACCCATGGACTGCAGCCTTCCAGGCTCCTCCATCCATGGGATTTTCCAGGCAAGAGTACTGGAGTGGGACCTATATGTACAATCTCACACGATTTTGCATATAATTTCAAGAAAGGTTACAGACTTCCCAAAGTCCATTCATAAGTTCTAAGTTAAAAATTCAGAGTCTAGTCTAATGTGTTATGATTTTAATCCCAGTTCTATCCAGTAATAATGTGACTCATATAGTAAAACAATGTGCTTATTTATTGATATATTAAATAATTAAATTATCTAATAATAGCAAGCATATTAAATAATAAAATCTATCAGTAAGTATAATAAATGATTTCAGTTTAGTGATATAAAATTATTTCAAGATATTTGAAGTAGGTATTAATATGAGTTTGACTATTTTACCTAACATATGTAAGTAGAATCATTCAGTATCTGTCCTTTAACTGGCTTTTTTCACTTAGCATAATGCCCTCCAGGTTTACTCTTGTTGTCAAAATTGTCAGGATTTCCTTCTCTTATGAGGCTGAATAATATTCCATTGTGTGTATATAGCACATTTTCTTTATCTCTTCACCTGTTGATGGACCCTTGGTGTGTTTTCATATCATGCTAACTAGCCACATTTCAGGTGTTCAGTAACCACATGTAGCTAGTGGCTTCTGTATTAGACAGCATAATTCTAGCTCAAATCTCAAATTGCAACAATTAAATAAATAGCTTGAGTATTTAAAACATAGTATTATCCAGTGATACAGATATTATTCTAATATTTAATAGATTTCAGGAACACACCTTTGAACATGACTCAGACTGATAACTCAGAGGACTGCCATAAAAATTTTGCTTTGCCAACAAAGGTCCGTCTAGTCAAGGCAATGGTTTTTCCAGTGGTCATGTATGGATGTGAGAGTGAGACTGTGAAGAAAGCTGAGCACCGAAGAATTGATGCTTTTGAACTGTCGTGTTGGAGAAGACTCTTGAGAGTCCCATGGACTGCAAAGAGATCCAGCTTGTCCATCCTAAAGGAGCTCAGTCCTGGGTGCTCATTGGAAGGACTGATGTTGAAGCTGAAATTCCAATACTTTGGCCATCTCATGTGAAGAGTTGACTCACTGGAAAAGACTGTGATGCTGGGAGGGATTGGGGACAGGAGGAGAAGGGGACGACAGAGGATGAGATGGCTGGATGGCATCACTGACTCGATGGACATGTCTGAGTGAACTCCAGGAGTTGGTGATGGACAGGGAGGTCTGGCGTGCTGTGATTCATGGGGTCGCAAAGAGTCGGACACGACTGAGCAACTGAACTGAACTGATTTTCACTATAGGTAATAGGATGCAGTAGGCAAGAGGTAGAGAGCCTCTTGATGAAAGTGAAAGAGGAGAGTGAAAAAGTTGGCTTAAAGCTCAACATTCAGAAAACTAAGATCATGGCATCCAGTCCCATGACTTCATGGCAAATAGATGAAGAACAGTGGAAACAGTGGCTGACTTTATTTTTTTGGGCTCCAAAATCACTGCAGATGGTGACTGCAGCCATGAAATTAAAAGATGCTTACTCCTTAGAAGGAAAGTTATGACCAACCTAGACAGCATATTAAAAAGCAGAGATATTTCTTTGTCAACAAAGGTCCGCCTAGTCAAGGCTATAGTTTTTCTGGTAGTCATGTATGGATGGACATGAGAGTTAGACTATAAAGAAAGCTGAGTGCAGCAGAAGTGATGCTTTTGAACTGTGGTGAGAGTCCCTTGTACTGCAAGGAGATCCAACCAGTCCATCCTAAAGGAAATCAGTCCTGGGCATTCATTGGAAGGACTGATGTTGAAGCTGAAACTCCAATATTTTGGCCACCTGATACGAAGAACTGACTCATTTGAAAAGACCCTAATGTTGGAAAAGATTGAAGGCAGGAGGAGGAGGGGACGACAGAGGATGAGATGGTTAGATGGCATCACCAACTCATGGCACATGAGTTTGGGTGCACTCTGGGAGTTGACGACCGACAGAGAGGCCTGACATGCTGCGGTTCATGGGATTGCAAAGAGTCGGACATGACTGAACAACTGAACTGAACTGAACTGAAGGCAAGGGGTGGAACACAGGGAAAGCAGAGCACACATGGAATCCATGGGCTAGCTCATAAATGCAACATTGGTGATGGACTTCTATATTGAGAAGATTTTTACACTGTTTTCAACTTTAAAAAAAGAAGTACCATAAGAGATTTAAAATGCCTCCTATGGGCATATGCTTTAAGAAAGTAGCTTATTTAGATTATTACTAAAGTCAAAAGTCTAGCTAGAACATCTGCTTCTGGCAAAATACCAAATAAGATATTCTAAATACTACATTTGTATACTAGATAAATGAAAACAAATACATATTATTTAAATGTATTTTTGAGCCTTAACTAAATGAAATCACCATGCGCCAAAGCAAACTATAAAAGAAAGAGAATACCAGTGAGCTAAAATTTGAGAGCTGAATAATAATAGAATATAAATTCTCAGGATGTCCTGGGTGTAGATACTGATACCAAGAGCTAAAATTTGGGAGATGACAAGGATAACAGCAAACTGAGGCATATTAGGAAATACTAACCAAAGGAAAGCGGGAGTAACTATGTGAATATCAAAACTATCAAGGTGAATGACATTATTATTAGGGCCAAAGAATACTCATAATGATAACAGGTTTTATTCATCAGGGAGATATAAAAAATCTAAACTTGTAATGCCTAATAATATAGCCTTGAATGTATAAAGACATAATTGATAAAACTAAATAAAAAATGATACTTGTTTTATCATAGTAGGAGATATCAATAAACCTCTCTCAAATATCAATAGACCAAGAGATAAAATTAAAATAGCAAAAATATAAAATATTTAAATGACACAATTAATGCACTTAATTTAAGGAATACACATATAGAATCCTGTGCCCAACAGTTTCAAACACACCATCTTCTAAATACACATGAAATATTTGAAAAATTGATCATATCACATAGCACACTCAAAACACTTTAAGATTTTGTATCATACAGATCATGTTCTATAACCACAATGAAATGGTCAAAACCCTATACATTTGGAAATTTAAAAACATGTTGCTAAAATTCTACCAAAGAAGAATTCATAATAAGAATTTTAAATTAAAACTGTATAATAAAAATTTTTCATATGAAAACTTGTGGAATACTTCTAAACAGATACTTAAAAAAACACTTTAGGTATGATTGGCATGTGAAAAACTATACATAATTAATGTATACAACTCAGTGAATTTGTAGATAAGTATATACCTATGAAACTATTACCACAATGAAGGCCATAAGCATATCCATCACCTCCTATTCACTTTTTAATTTTTTTTCATTTGTGATAAGAAAATTTAACATAAAATCTACCTTGACAGAAAAATTTTAAGTGAATAATATAGTTTCGTTAACTATAGGTACCTTTCTTTCGTGATAACAGAAAGCATATTTCCAGGGTATATTAGGTGTATTTCACTGATAATGAACTGAGGTTTAGAGAAATGAAAGAACAATTAAGGTTAAACTGTGAAAAATGCAGCTAGACAGAACAAAACCTTTTTCACTGAATCTGTAAAATATTGGTGAGAAAGTGTAATTTGTCCAAGGCCAAATAGCAATTAAAATGAAGAGATACCATTTGTATTGCAGCAATGTAGCTTCAGAATCCATATCTTTTCAGTTCAGTTTAGTTCAGTTCAGTCGCTTAGTCATGTCCGACTCTTTGCAACCTCATGAATCGCAGCACGCCAGGCCTCCCTGTCCATCACCATCTCCCGGAGTTCACTCAAACTCACGTCCATCGAGTCCGCGATGCCATCCAGCCATCTCATCCTCAGTTGTCCCCTTCTCCTCCTGCCCCCAATCCCTCCCAGCATCACAGTCTTTTCCAATGAGTCAACTCTTCGCATGAGGTGGCCAAAGTACTGGAGTTTCAGCTTTAGCATCATTCCTTCCAAAGAAATCCCAGGGTTGATCTCCTTCAGAATGGACTGGTTGGATCTCCTTGCAGTCCAAGGGACTCTCAAGAGTCTTCTCCAACACCACAGTTCAAAAGCATCAATTCTTTGGCACTCAGCCTTCTTCACAGTCCAACTCTCACATCCATACATGACCACAGGAAAAACCATAGCCTTGACTAGACGGACCTTAGTCAGCAAAGTAATGTCTCTGCTTTTCAATATACTGTCTAGGTTGGTCATGACTTTTCTTCCAAGGAGTAAGCGTCTTTTAATTTCATGGCTGCAGTCACCATCTGCAGTGATTTTGGAGCCCAAAAAAATAAAGTCTGACACTGTTTCCACTGTTTCCCCATCTATTCCCCATGAAGTGATGGGACCAGATGCCATGATCTTCGTTTTCTGAATGTTGAGCTTTAAGCCAACTTTTTCCCTCTCCACTTTCAGTTTCATCAAGAGGCTTTTTAGTTCCTCTTCACTTTCTGCCGTAAGGGTGGTGTCATCTGCATATCTGAGGTTATTGATATTTCTCCCAGCAATCTTGATTCCAGCTTGTGTTTCTTCCAGTCCAGCGTTTCTCATGATGTACTCTGCATATAAGTTAAATAAGCAGGGTGACAATATACAGCCTTGACGTACTCCTTTTCCTATTTGGAACCAGTCTGTTGTTCCATGTCCAGTTCTAACTGTTGCCTCCTGACCTGCATATAGGTTTCTCAAGTTGCAGGTCAGGTGGTCTGGTATTCCCATCTCTTTCAGAATTTTCCACAGTTTATTGTGATTCACACAGTCAAAGGCTTTGGCATAGTCAATGAAGTAGAAATAGATGTTTTTCTGGAACTCTCTTGCTTTTTTGATGATCCAGAGGATGTTGGCAATTTGATGTCTGGTTCCTCTGCCTTTTCTAAAACCAGCTTGAACATCAGGAAGTTCACGGTTCACGTATTGCTGAAGCCTGGCTTGGAGAACTTTGAGCATTACTTTACAAGCGTGTGAGATGAGTGCAATTAGCGGTAGTTTGAGCATTCTTTGGCATTGCCTTTCTTTGGGATTAGAATGAAAACTGACCATATCTTTTAACAAGTATATAATGCTGCTTTCTCTCTTTTTCCTTCCATTGTTTGTTTCATTTCTTCTCTGAAAGACACTTACATGCTAACTATCTCATGAATCTATCAACAACTTTACTTGCAGCAGAAAGAGCTGAGGACAGTTGAGATGGTGGGTCTGAAACTAGTAGGCATAGAATTGTACCAGAGCTGCCATAAATGTTGTCATAGGTTAAAAACTACAAATAGGCTACTTTTGTTGTTGTTCTATTTAAAAATTAAAGGAAAACAATGTTTTTAATGTGTTAAATGTGTCATTCAACTGAATGTTCTGTCTGCTTTAAAGTATATTTCTAGAGATTAAAGGAGTCCTCTTTTAAATAGCTAATACTATGGGCTTCCCTGGTGGCTCAGAGGTTAAAGCGTCTGCCTCCAATGCGGGAGACCCGGGTTCAATCCCTGGGTCGGGAAGATCCCCTGGAGAAGGAAATGGTAACCCACTCCAGTATTCTTGCCTGGAGAATCCCATGGACGGAGAAGGCTGGTAGGCTATAGTCCATGGGGTTGCAAAGAGTCGGACACGACTGAGCGACTTCACCTCACCTAACCTCACCTCATGTTACAAATCAAATGGTATGGATCAAATGTTTCCATGCATGCCACCAAGAGTTCTGCTACTTTGCACATATTAAGTTCACATTTTCACATCACTAAAAATGAATATTCCAAAGAGAAAAAAGTAAAGACTAATTCACACCTTTAAAATAAACTATATAAGTTGCAACTCCTTTGTTAAACTATTGCCAAAATCAACAGGCCATGATCAAACAACCAAGTTTCCACTCAACTCATAAAAATGGTGTTTTAATTAATACTGCCAAACAACATGTTGAAGCACTAAGTTGAAGATAATGAAAAATGCTTCCACTGATACTTAGAAATGATTATGTTTTCATTGAGATATTTCTAATGTTCATTGGCAAGACATATAGCTAACAACAGCTTACAGCAGGAAAGAGAATATGTTAGAGAATGTGTTATTCTTCTGTTTAATGTGAATATTTACAAAGCTTAAATGTTGGTTTTCAGATTTTTATATCTTGACCAGAAATGACAATATATACATAACTGAATACTAGACACAACTCCCAAGTATAAAATTCAAGATGTTAGATACTTGTTAAATCCACATCTATACTTTCATATTTTTATGTATATCATTATTATCCTCTAAATGATATCCTCCCTGGTGGCTCAGACGGTAAAGCGTCTGCCTACAATGCGGGAGACCCAGGTTCGATCCCTTGGTCAGGAAGATCCTCTGGAGAAGGCAATGGCAACCCACTCCAGTACTCTTGCCTGGAAAATCCCATGGACAGAGGAGCCTGGTAGGCTACAGTCTATGGGGTCGCAAAGAGTTGGACAGGACTGAGCGACTTCACTTTCACTTTTTTTAATTTAATAATGTCTTATATGTATTTCCCATGGTATTACATATTTACAATTATAATTTAGTGCCTAATTTCTGTGCTATAATTTGTTTACTCATTCAGCTCTTTTTGGACATGTATCTGGGTTCCAATTTTCTGCTATTATAGATAATTCACTAACAAATATTTCCTTAGGCTCAGTTCCCAAGTGTAAAACAAGTGGTTAAAAACTTATGGTTCTTTATATATATTGCCAAATTGCTTTACATATTATACCAGTTTGCACTGCCATCACCAAGGCTGTGCTGTGCTGTGCTTAGTTGCTCAGTTGTGTCTGACTCTTTGCAACCTCATGGACTGTAGCCCACCAGGCTCCTCTGTTCATGGGGAGTCTCCAGGCAAGAACACTGGAGTGGGTTGCCATGCCCTCCTCCAGGGAATCTTCCCAACCCAGGGATTGAAACCAGGTCTCCTGCATTGCAGGTGGATTCTTTACCAACTGAGCCACCAGGGAATCCTGCCATCAACAAGGCTAGGGTGCATTAATTTAACCACAGGTTTGCCTAGTTTTGGGGAGGATTCCCCAAAGAAGGAAATGGCAACCCACTCCAGTCTTCTTGCCTGGAGAATCCCATGGACAAAGGAGCCTGGCAGGCTACAGTCCATGGGATTGCAAAGAGTTGGACACCACTGAAGCGACTTAGCATTGCCTAGTTTGATAGGCTCAACTTTCCTAATTTAATAGGTGTAAATGGCACCTCATTATTGTTTCAATTGCATTGCTTAACCTTTTAGTAAGGCTGAACATTTTTCCATATGTTCCCTCTCTGGTTTTTCTTTTCTGTTTTACTGATTGTTGATTCCCTTTACTCACTGGCATCTTAATTATATTCTTATGATTTATAATCCTCTTTTTGTTCATTACTGATGTTAATTTTTTATCTACAATACTTGATACTAGCATATAGTTCTTTTATTTTCATTTTATGTGTTCCATTTAATAAATGTTTCACAATGGGCTTCCCTGGTGGCTCAGTCAGTAAAGAATTCACCTGCAATGCGGGAGACCTGGGTTTGATGCTTGAGTTGGGGAGATATCCTGGAGAAGCATATGGCTACCCACTCCAGTATTCTGGCCTGGAGAATTCCATGGACAGAGGAGCCTGGCAGGCTACAGTTCATGGGGTGGCAAAGAGCTGGACATGACTGAGCCACTTTCACACTTTATGTAATTGAATTCGTCAATCTTCCCCTTTAAACATTTATTACTTCAAATTGTGGAAAGTTATCATCTATCCAAAGATCTTATTCTATTTTCTGCTAGCTGTTCTATGGCATGATGTAATAGGTAATGCTTAATTCTTCTGGAGTTTCTTGGAGTTGATATAAAATAATTATCTAAACAGACTTTTTAAATCAAATTTTTCCCCCAAAGGTACTATCCAATTATCCTAATACTAATCATTAGATAATTCCCCATTAGTGTGTTATTAATATTTTGGGATGCATGATTTTTTATATCAACTTCCTATATATATGACATAATTAGGTTGATTTTTAGGATATGTCTATTTCACTGAAATTATTAATATAATAACCATAGTCCAACATCTTCTACAGCAGATTACTCCTATTGCTCTAGTATTTTTTTAATTTTTAAAACCTCACATGATTTTTTAAAAATTAATTTTGAGAAGAATATTACTGTGTTTTAGAACAAATTTTGTTGGAATTTTGCTGGTATCATTATTGTTATTGTTCAGTCACTTATCATATGAGCATGTAAATTAACACAAATCAGAGTGACATGGTTTTGTAGATGATTCTTTTAGATTTTCCAGGTTTCATTCAAGTTATCGACAAATAAGAACATGTTGGTTTCTTCTAATACAATATTTTTCCATGTATTTATTTTTTCAAGTCTCACTGCATTAATCAGAATTCTAAAAACCATTAATAAATAATGGACATCTAGAGAAAAGTGACCTGAAAACCTCACAGGAACTTTTTGAAACTTTGGACAGATATATTTTTGCAGTGCAAATATGGGGCATTAGGGTAAATTATTTCAATAACACCATCATTAATATTACTCAATCATTGAGTTAATGTTTAAATCCCATGATTCCAATGTATAGTTAATTTATATAGGGAATAACATGGCTTGAGGAAATAATCATTTCAGGCAATTTCAAAAAAGGGCATTAGTGGGTTTTTTCCCCTCTTTTTAATGGCAGTGTTTTCTTCCTATTTTCCAGTGGCTATATCTCCAGGGTTTGTACAGGAAATAAGCAATATTAAGTATACCACTACTCTTCTTTGAAAATAGTTCCTCTTTCCCATGTCAAGGAAGTTTGTTATATTCTTAATGTATTTTGCTCCTGTCTCTATGACCTCTGTTTCTGCATCTGTGGCTTCCCTCAGAGTCATTCTTTCTTTTTCTTGAAAGGTAGTACATGTTTGCTACCAACTGGCTATACCAGTCCATTTCTTGCTTGAAATTTTTTGAAAGGCCAGCTGCTTTCTTTCACTTAGTTCTTTCTGTCTCTGTCCCCTTTAGTCCAGGCAGGCAATGTTTCTGCTAATACAAGATTTTTTAAAATCTTATCAGTCTTCTGTGTGTGTGAAGGGGGCCCACTCCATTAGACACGAGGGCTCATCAAAGATCATTCCTGGGTAACTATCTTTATCCCTGACTTCTACTGAGATTGCTGATTGTATCCATGAGTCATACACCTCATCTCTTTGGTAAAGTTTTCCAGCCACACAATTGACCTTCTTTCCAATTAATGAATCTCCCAACGTTGGCATCTTTTGCAATTTGAATAGCCCCAAATCATCAAGTGCTGTTTCTTTTTACTTAACAGTCTTTCTTCAATATATTTCTTTCCTCTTGCATTTTACCAGAAGCAGCAAGGAGAAACACTTTGCCTGGAAATCTCAGCTAAATAACCAGGTTCATCACTTATAATTTCTGTTTTCCATCCCAAAATATAACACAATTCAGTCGACTTTTCTGTCATTTTAGGACAAGGATCACCTTTTCCTATAGTTTCCAATAATCTTAACTTCCATCTGAGACTTCATCGGAAACATGCTTAACATTCATATTTCTACCATCTGGTCCATGATGACATATGTATAGAAGCTTTCTTTACAGTACTCTTCACTTCCTTCTGAACCTTAACCAGAATAGTCTTTAGCATCCACATTTCTACCAACAATCACTTCCAAAACATCTAGACTTTTCTTATCATGTACCTCGATATAACTCCAGCCTCCAGTCATTATCCAGTTTCAAAGTACTTCCACATTTTTAGGTATTTGTTATCACAGTGCCCTAAATCCCACTACCAAAATTTGTGTTAGTCTCCTATACTTGCTGTCACAAACTACCTCAAGCTGGGTGGCTTAGAACAACAGAAATTGATTTAATTACAATCATGGAAGCTAAAAGTGTAAAATCAAGATGCTGGTAGGACTACACTCCTTTTGAAGGCTCTAGGGGCCCATTCATTCCTTGCCTCTCCCAGCTTCTGGTGACAGCAAACAATCTTTGGCATTCCTTGCTTTGTAGATATATCACTCCAATCTCTTTCTCTGTCTTTACATGACCTTTCCCCCCATGTGTCTCAGTGTCTTTTCCTTTTCTGTTTCATATAGGAACATTGTCACTGTGTATAGGGCTGACTAACTCCAGGATAATCTCATCTTGAAATCCTTAATTACAGATGCAAAGACCTTATTTCTAAATAAAATCACATGCACAGGTGCTGGGTGTTTAGGACCTGAACATATCTTTTTGGGGCCATTATTCAATCTACCACAGATATCTACATAATACTTAAATCACACTAAATCTGTTTTTAATATTCTCTTCTTATATTTCTTTTAGATACTTCAGTAGTAATGCTATTTTAGTTTTCCAAAAATATCAATTTCTCTGCATACTCATTTTTTATTATTGGTTTTATTAGATAGGTAAATATGAATTAATATTGTATATTATTATTAGTCTCCCTTTATCATTATGAATATATACTTTTTATCTCCTCAGTAGTTTTTGCTTTAAAATATGTTCTTCATTTGATCAACATATATTTGTCCAGCAAATTTTTTTTTACTTTTATTATAAAAGTAACTCTTAACAGTCTATATTGTTGTAGTTGTTTTCCTAATTCACTACCAAGAATTTTAGCTTTTAATGGTAAATGGGTATGAGTAGGAATCATCATTACATAAACACAATTTTAAAATTGGCGTCTGGATTTTCCTCTGTCTTCCAACTTTATACTTATGCATTTTTCTTACTTTTTAAAACTTTATTTATTTACTTATTTATGGCCTCATGCTCAGGGGATATACTTACATATTGTTCTTGTTCAGTCACTCAGTCGTGTCCCGCTCTTTGCAATGCCATGGACTATAGCCCACCAGGCACCTCTGTCCATGGGGATTCTCCAGGCAAGAATATTGGAATGTGCTGCCATTTCTTCTCCAGGGGACCTTCCCAACCCAGAGACTGAACCCAGGTCACCTGCATTGCAGGCAGATTCTTACCAACTGAGCTAGAAGGGAAACCCAAATGAAGGTGAAAGTTGCTCAGTCATGTCGAACTCTTTGTGACATCATGGACTATACAGTCCATGGTATTCCCCAGGCAAGAATACTGGAGTGGGTTGCCATTTCCTCCTCCAGGGGATCTTCCTGACACAGGGATCAAACCTGCATCTCTTATGTCTCCTGTGTTGGCAGGCAGGTTCTTTACCACTAGTGACACTAGGGAAGCCCTGAATTTCTATGTGTAGAATTATTTCTAAAATTCTCTTAACATCCTTATAATGACTTTTGGTCTATTATTATATTCTCCTCTTTCTTTTATGCTATTGGTCATTTTTGTTTTATCTCTTCTTCTCTGCAAATCATGCTAGAGGGCTTTTATTTAATTGATCATTACAAACAAATAGCTTTTAGTTTCATTGATTTTTATCTTCTCTGTGCTTTTTCTGTCTTCAATTTAATTAATTTCCCATGTATCCTTAATTCTGCTTGATATGTGTTTTTCTCTATTATTTTCTACTTTCTTAAGATGAGGTCTCTCATTATTGATTTAACTATCATGTATTGCAATTTAAATGAAATATAAAGGATATAATTACCTGACTGCTTTAATGCATCTAGGGCCCTACATGTAGCTGTAGGATACTTGTTTTAACATGCACAAATATGTACAACCCTTTCATAAAATTCAGGAAATATAACAGGACAATCACAACCAGCATGAAAGTGTTAGTTGCTCAGTCATATCAAACTCTTTGTGACCCCTTGGACTATAGCCCATCAGGCTCCTCTGTCCATGGGACTCTCAGAAAAGGAATCATAAAGAGATTCTTATACAAAGAAAACCAGCATAAAGAGTACTAATTAAATTTAAATCAACTGAATGTTACCCATCTTCCAATGAAATAGGACTGTGAAAGAAATTATCAGAATGGCATATCGTGATGTGGAGGAGGGATCAAAATGATGGAATAGGAATAGACTGAGCTCATCTCTTCCCATGAACACATCAAAACTACAAATACATAGAGAGCATCTCTTGCTAACTCTTGAAGACTGTCAGGAGGGATCTTCTACCACCAAATCTGTAAAGAAAAACCACAAGGAACCTGATAGGAGGGGAGAAGAAGTGATTTAATCAATTCATGTATCCCTAGTGTGTGACTCAGAAGAGAAGAGGGATACCACAGGATTTGAAAGCCTCCCAGGGAGTGAGGGATTTGAACCCCATATTAGGTACCCCAACCCTGAGGTCCAACACTAGTAACAAGCGCTCTAAGCTGGTTTGAAAAGCAGTAAGGTTTACTGGAGGACTATAAGACTGAGACTCTGCTCTTAAAGAGCGTGTGCATAGACTTGCTTGCTCCTAGTCAAAGCGCAGCAGCAGCAGATTGAAAACTTTCTGCTTTGCTGGCTGGCTTACTAGGAAAGCCCGTGTGCCACAGCCCACACCAGACCACTGCTCAAGTACATCCTGTTCTAACACTACTCCTTGCTAAAGCAGAGGTCACTATTGCCAATGTGTGGGTACATGGGCACATACCAGGAAAGAAACAGACCCAACTCAACAGTGTAGCTCCAACCTCTCTGGACTCAATCCAGTTTCTAACCAAGGTGCACACACTGGGGAAAAAGCAGAAAGAGCTTAGAAGTGCAGCCTCAGACCCCAGGCCTCAGTCATACCCCCAAACAAGGCAGAGACTTCAACATAATGTGGAGAAGCTCAACTCCCTCAGAATTCCTGCTCCAGCTCCTTGGACCCTGGCCCACTCCCTGACAGGCAGCAACTGCCATTGAGCCTAAGAGAAGCCCCAACTAATATCTGGTTCTAGTTCAAACTCCTCCAGCTCCATACCTACCTCCCAGGAAGGCTGCAGCTGCCAGCACATTCCACTAGAAGATGCAATCTGTGCTCACTTCAGATCCAGCTCTCCCATCAAATCCCCTAGGCACATGCAGACTTCATAGGGATTTACCCATACAAGGACACATCTTCAAGATCCATACAGATAACTGCTTCACCTAATTACATAGATATGAACATAGAAAGTTAAACAAAATGAAAAGACAGAGGAATATATTTCAAAGGAAAGAATAAGATAAAACCACAGGGAATAAAACTCTAATGAAGCACAGATAAACAATTTACCTGTTAAATATTTTATATTACCTGTTAGTAAAATATTTACAGTTAAATATTTTAAGACAATAGTAATAAAATTGCTAACAGAATTCAGAAAAAGAATAGATGAACACAACTGGAACTTAAACTAAACTAGAAAATATTTAAAAGAATCAGTGATAGCTGAAGAATATATGTGTGTGTGTGCTCAGTCATATCTAACTCTTTGCAGACATGGGGGTCTTTGCAACCCCATGGATTGTAGCCCACCAGGTTCCTCTGTCCATGGGATTTTTTCAGGCAAGAATACTGGAGTGGGTTCCCATTTCCTCCTCCAGGGGATGTTTCTGACCCAGGGATCAAACCTATGTCTCCCATGTATCCTCATTGCAGGCAGATTTTTTACCACTACACCACCTGGGAAGCCCCAAAGCTGAAGAATACAATAACTGAAATGAAAAATACACTAGAAGGAATTAGCAGCATATTAAGGGATACAGAAGAATGCATAAGTGATCTGAAAGAATAGTGGAACTCACCCAAACAGAACTGCAAAAAGAAAAGAAAAAAAATAGAAAAAACTTTAGATAATGATAATTTAAGGGAATTCTGGGAAAATATCAAGCATACTAATAATTGCATTATAGGGGTACCAGAAAGGAAAGAGAGAGAGAAAGTACTAGAAAATGTATTTGATGAAATTACAGATGAAAACATACGTAAACTAAATAAGGAAAAAGATAGCAAGGTAAACCACCAGGCTCCTCCATCCATGGGATTTTCCAGGCAAGAGTACTAGAGTGGGGTGCCACTGCCTTCTCCAATAAGAAGCATAGAAAACCCCATATGAGATGAACCCAAAGAGATCCACACCAAGGCATATCATAATTAGAAGGGCAAAAGCCAAAGATAAAGAGAGTTTTAAGGAAGCAAGAGAAAAACAAAGAATCATGTACATCTTCTTTATCCATTCTTCTACTGAGGGACGTTGTTTGCTTCCATGTCTTGGCTATGGTAAATAGCGCTGTGATGAATGCTGGGATGCATGTATCTTTTTGAAGCATGGTTTTCTCCAGATAAAGAAAATATGGTACATATATAGTACATATATACAACGGAATATTACTCAGCCACAAAAAAGAATGAAATAATGCCATTTGTAGCAACATGGATGGACTTAGACATTGTCATATTAAGTGAAGTAAGGCATACAAAGATAAATATCATATGTTATTGATTATATGTGAAATCTTAAAAAGGCTATAAATGAACTTATCTATAAAATAAAAATAGATTTACAGATGTAGAAAACAAACTCATGGTTACTGGGGGGTAAGGGAAGAAGGGGTAAAATTGAAGATTGAGATTGACATATGCACAGTACAATAAATAAAATAGATAACTAATGACCGAGGATGAGATGGCTGGATGGCATCATGGACTCAATGGGCATGAGTCTGAGTGAACTCCGGGAGATAGTGATGAACAGGAGGCCTGGCATGCAGCGATTCATGGGGTTGCAGAGTTGGACACGACTGAGCAAATGAACTGAACTGAACTAAATAAGGACCTACTGTATAGCACAAGGGACTCTACTCAATACTTTGTAATGACCTTTATTGGGAAAAAAAATATAAAAAAGAGTGGATATATGTATACATATAGCAGATTCAGTTTGCTTTACACCTAAAACTAACACAACATTGTAAATGAACTATACCTCAATATTTTTTTTTTTTTTAAATCATGTACAGGGGAATTCTCATAAGGCTATCAGCTGATTCCTTAGCAGAAACTTTGCAAGCCAGTTGGGTGTGGCATGAAAAACTTAAAGTGCTGAAAAGAAAAAGATTACAACCTAGGGTGTTCTACCCAATGAGGTTATAATTCAATTGAAAGAGAGTTTCTCAGACAAGCAAAGAAAAAAGAAAAGAAACAAACAGAAACAGTTCACAGCCACTAAATCAATCTAAAAAGGAATATTTTTAGATAGATGAAAGGATAGATCACATGTTACACCATAAAATAAGTCATAAAAATTTTAAGATGATTGAAGCCATATAAATTATCTTTTCTGACCACAAAGGAATGAAACAAGAAATCAATTATAGGAAAACAAATAGAAAAAAAAGGAGACTAAATAACTTGCTAGTAAAAAACCAGTGAGTTAAAGAGCGAATCAAAAAATCAAAGAGAAATCAGAAAATACCTTGAGGCAAATGAAAATAAAAACACAACTTTCAAAAATCTACATGGTAGAGCTAAAGCAGTTTAAAGAGAAAAGTTATAGAGACACAAGTCTACTTCAAAAAATAAAATAAAAAGCATAATGTTACATTAAAAAAAAAAGAAACAAGAAAAATCTCATTAACACCCTAGCTTACCATCTAAATGAATAAGGTAAACAAAAACAAAGTCCAAAGTTAGCAGAGGAAGGAAATAATAAATATCAGAAAGGAATAAAGAAAATAAAGAGGGGAAAGTAACAGAAAAGATCAATAAAATCAAGAGCTGGTTTTTTAAAAAGATAAATAAAATTGATAAGCTTTCAGAAAAGTTCATTTAAAAAGAGATAAGACACAAATAAAATTGGAAATGAAAGAAGAAAAGTTACAACTGATATCAAGGAATACAACCAAAAGAGAATATTATGAATGCTGATAAGCTGGACAATCTAGAAGAAATGAATGAATGTCTAGAAATATAATCTCCCAAGACTGAATCAGGAAGAAACACATAATTTGAATATACTTGCTATTCGGAGAAGGCAATGGCACCCCACTCCAGTACTCTTGCCTGGAAAATCCCATGGACGGAGAAGTTAGGCTGCAGTCCATGGGGGCGCGAAGAGTAGGACACAACTGAGCAACTTGACTTTCACTTTTCACTTTCCTGCATTGGAGAAGGAAACGGCAACCAACTCCAGTGTTCTTGCCTGGAGAATCGCAGGGACAGGGGAGCCTGGTGGGCTGCCGTCTATGGGGTCGCACAGAGTCAGACACAACTGAAGAGTCTTAGCAGCAGCAGCAGTATTGAAATTGAATCAGTAATGGTAAAACTCCAAACAAACAAAAGTCCAGGACCAGATGCCTTCCAAGGGGAATTTTACAAAACACAGTTAAAAAAGAATTAATATATATCCTTTGCAAACTATTCCACTAAAAAAAAAAAAAAAAAGAGGAAGGAGCACTCCCAAACTAATTCTACAAGGCATTATCTTAACACTAAAACCATGCAAAGACACTACAAAAAGGAAAATTACAAGCCAGTAATATTCCTAATGAACATAGATGCAAAAATCCTCAACAAAATATTAGCAAACCAGAGTCAACAATACATAAAATGTACCACAGACCATGATCAAGTAGAATTTATCCCAGGAATGCAGGAATAGTTCAATATCTGCAAAACAATCAATTTAATATACCATGTTAACAAAATGTAGGGCAAAAATCATATGATCATCTCAGTAGGCATAGAAAAAGCAATTGGCAAAATTGAATATCCATCCAAGATAAAATCTCTCAGCAAAGTTGGTATAGAGGGGATACATCTCAACATAATCAAGGCCATTTACAACAAACCCACAGTTAACATCATATTCAATGGTGTAAAAGTTTCTCCTCTAATATCAAGAATAAGAAAAGGATAACCACCTGGCTCTTTGCATTTAACATAACATTGGAATTCCAAGATGTCACAATAAGACAAGAAATAAAATGTATCCAAATCGGAAAATAAGTAAAACTGTCACTATTAACAGATGACATGAAACTATACATAGAAAATCATAAATACTCCATTCTAAAACTATTACACCTAATAAATGACATAAGTAAAGATGCAGGGTGGGAGATTAATATACAGAAATCTGTTGTTTTTCTATACACTAATAATGAAATACCAGAAAAAGAAATCAAAACAATCTCGCTTATGATCAGATGAGAAAGAATAAAATACCTAGGAATAAATTTAAACAAGGAGATCAAAGACTTATACTCTGAAAACTGTGGGATATTGATGAAATAAATTGAAAATATACAAATAAATGCAAAGCAATCCCATGTTAATGGATTGGAGAAATTAATATTGTTAAAATATTCATATTATTCAAAGTAATATACTGATTAATGTAAACTCTATCAAAATACCCAGGACATTTTTCATAGAACTAGAACAAATAATCTTAAAATTCATATGGAACTGCAAAATACCTTGAGGATCCAAATCACTCTTGAGAAAGAACAAAGCTGGAAATATCATGAGCCCTAGTTTCAAAATATAATGCAAAACTATAATAACTAAAACAGTTTGGCACTGGAACAAAAACAGATGTGTAGGTCAATGGAACAGAATAAAGAGCTCAGAAGTAAACCTACACACATACAGTCAATTAATCTATGACAAAGATGGCAAGAATATAATATGACAAAAAGCTTCTTCAACAAGTGCTGTTGGAAAATCTGGCCTGCTACATGTAAAAGAATGAAATTAGAACACTTTCTCACATCATATAAAAAAAGAAATTCAAAATAAATTAAAGACCTAAGTGTAAGACCTAAACTCATTAAACTCCTAGAAGAAAATATAGACAAGAACACTCTTTGACATAGGTCATATCAGCATTTTTTTATCTATGTCTTCAGGCAAGGGAAACAAAAACACAAACAAGTATATGTTTCAGTTTAGTTCAGTTCAGTCACTCAGTCGTGTCCGACTCTTTGTGACCCCATGAACCGCAGCGCGCCAGGCCTCCCTGTCCATCACCAACTCCCATAAATGTTTATATATGTTTAAAAATTTTAAATTTAAAAGCTTTTACACAGTGAAGGAAGCCATAGACAAAACAAAAAAGCAACGTACTAACTGGGAAAAGATATGTCTGTTAAGCAGTTTACATCCAAAATATATGAAAAACACGTACAACTCAACATCACAAAAACAACAACAAAAAAACTGATTTAAAAATGAGCAGTGGACCTGATTAGACATTTTTCCAAAGAAGATGTACAGATGGCCTACAGGCACATAAAAAATGTTCAACATCACTAATTATAAGGGAAATACAAATCAAAACCACATGAAAAATCACCTTACACCTGTCAGAAAGGCTATCATGGAAAGGAAGGAAATAACAAGTACTGGCAAGGATGTGGAGAAGATGAAATTATAGTACATTGTTTCTGAGAATTAAATTAGTACAGCCACTGTGGAAAACAATACAGAGATGCCTCAAAAAATTAAAAATAGAACAACCTTATGATCCAGAACTTTCACTCCTGGGTATACATCTGAAGAAAACAAAAACGCTAATTTGAAAAAATATATATACACCCTAATGTTCACAATAGCATGATTTGCAATGGGTTAGATATGGACTCAACTTAGGTGTCTAGCAACAGATGAGCAGATAAAGAAAATGTGATATATTTATATATATATGTATGTATGTATAAACTGGAATAATGGAAAAATACTCAGACATAAAAAATAATGATATTTTTATTCATTATCTGTGATAACATGGATGATAATTGTAATATTTACTCAATTTTTAACTATCTACTGGATTGTTACTAGGTTACTATTTAGATATTCCTTTACTTTTATTTTGGTATTTACCCCAAAGATACCAAAATGTATCCTTCACTTATGAGAGTATGATATAAATTAGTACTGTTACTGCTTCTCAACTGTAGAAGGTCCTTCTTTCCTCTCCCACCTCTTATGTTACCATTGGCTTGTACTTTAGATCATTATGTTTTTCCAACATCACGAGACATTTTCTTTTTTTTTTTTCATTTCGTAGTCAATATTTGTTAATATTCACTCTCAACTTATTATAAAGAAAATTGCTATTTAATAACTATAGGCAATCTCTCATCTCATTCAGAATAATTTTCACATGGATCTCAGATTTCTCTAGTAACGAACAACATGTGTGGACCCAAAACTATTTAAAATTACAAGTAGACAGAAGATGAATAGCCTTTGTTTTACTCTCATGAGGTCGGATGTGTGCTTGCTTATGCATTTCCACCTATGAAATATTAAGAAATAAATCACTTAGAACAACTGGTACACAACACAACATGAAATCCACTGTAATCTCTGTGATGTCACTTGGACATTATCGGATGAAAGTGAATCATGTTGATATACTTGATCTCTCGATTATGTTGATCTCCTTATATCTTCCAGCATATTGACATATATAATTCTTCCGACTATTTCTGCATTAACTGATTCAATTAGGCTCCCTATTCATCTGCCTATGGCACTTTAGTTTACCTAGACATTATACCTGGACCTTTTTTAACCTGCCATAGATGATCCCTCATACACCTTAGCTGGAGAAATGGAGTTTATGAGAAAGATAAACAGGTGAGACTATAAAAATACATATTTTTTCATATATTATTTACTAAAACCATATAAATATTGTATATATTCAAAAAATAATTAAATAAAGCAGTATACTCTAAAATAAGCCAAAATAAATTAATTGCATAAGAAATTGGTAAAATAACCACATAAAAATAATTGTTTCTAGGGAATTTTGAATATAGTGTTGAGACTATATATATTTAGTAAGATACATTTTAAGGAAAAAGAAAAAGGCAGAGAAAATTAAAAATCCACTTAGTAACCTCACTCTTAGTAGCAATATTGGCATTGCAATTTTGAAGCTATTGTGTATATTGTGGGATAAATCAACCTTTCTCGAGAATCAAAAAGAAAAGGCAAAGATGTAAAATTTTAAAAATTAAATTGATTTATGTTTAATTTTAGTTGAACTTACTCCTTGGAAGGAAAGTTAGGACCAACCTAGAAAGCATATTAAAAAGCAGAGACATTACTTTGTCAACAAAGGTCTGTCTAGTTAAGGCTATGGTTTTTCCAGTAGTCATGTATGGGTGTGAGAGTTAAACTATAAAGAAAGCTGAACACTGAAGAATTGATGCTTTTGAACTGTGGTGTTGGAGAAGACTCTTGAGAATCCCTTGGACTGCAAGGAGATCCAACCAATCCATCCTAAAGGAAATCAGTCCTGGGTGTTTATTGGAAGGACTGATATTGGGTGTTTATTGGAAGGACTGATATTGAAGCTGAAACTCCAATATTTTGGCCACCTGATGCAAAGAGCTGACTCATTTGAAAAGACTCTGATGTTGGGAAAGATTTAAGGCAGGAGGAGAAGGGGACGACAGAGGATGAGATGGTTAGATGGCATCACCAGCTCACTGGACATGGGTTTGGGTAAACTCCGGGAGTTGGTGATGGACAGGGAGGCCTGGAGTGCTGCGATTCATGGGGTCACAAAGAGTTGGACACGACTGAGCAACTAAACTGAACTGATATATTTAAGAATTTATTTATTTATTGTTCTCACAAATATATGTCCTAGCTCGCTCCACTGAAGGTGTAGAGGCAATGACATCAGTAACAATGACAATATCTAGCCCCTAGATCTTGGTTTCTAAATAACTATTGCCAATCAAAAAGGACCATCACTTCTTGTTGAAATGGTTTATTCCAGGGATAGAATAGAGAAGTAAAGATTACCATGGACATCATGTTAGAGCAGAATGCAAGGAGGAGGATCAATAATTTACAAAAAACAAGAACTGGCGATTTTAAATTGAGTTGTAATTTGATAACAAAATTTCAGAGTTGTGGCACCAAATTAAAATAGAGGCAAAATATAATGTTTCACTTCTGTGCTATATGGATTTATTTTTTCCCCCCTAGTGATATTTTATTGTGAATCAACTTTCATTATGTTCTTAATGTGTCTCATAACTCCAGCACGGTGATTATCTGATCCACCAAAGCATTCATTTAATAGTACTTTTGATCTGAGATCTATATTTCCACATTATCTTTGCAGTAACTGTTTATTTAAAGTTGGTAACTCAGAAACATATTACTAATGCTTTAATTAATGTTTTGAATGGTTCTGAGTAATCATATGGTATGCATTACATCCCTCAATTATCCCCTGAATGGTACAATGGATGTATTATAAAATCTGTTGATTTCTAATTGCAGAGTAGCATGTACATGCATATATGTAAAAATATGTATTTTAAATAGATAATGCTTCAACTTGTTTTTCTGAAAGCTGGTGCTACTTTATAGTATTTATTTGCCAGTGAATATATCTTGTGCATGAACAAAGTTCTTTTTAGTGTAATTTAAAGAAGGCAATGGCACCCTACTCCAGTACTCTTGCCTGGAAAATCCCATGGGTGAAGGAGCCTCGTAGGCTGCAGTCCATGGCGTTGTGAAGAGTTGGACACAACTGAGCGACTTCACTTTCACTTTTCGCTTTCATGCATTGGAGCAGGAAATGGCAACCCACTCCAGTGTTCTTGCCTGGAGAATCCCAGGGACAGGGGAGCCTGGTGGGCCTCTGTCTATGGGGTTGCACAGAGTCAGACACAACTGAAGCAACTTAGCAGCAGCAGCAGCAGTACCACACTAGTAATTCATAAAATGATCTCAGCCGTGAGGGATTGATCTGGTTGAAACTGCATTATTAATTTGTTTAAACATTAACCTTAAAAGAGAATTATACATAACCCTTGCCTTACTTTTACTAATGCCTGCTTTTATGTAATTCATGTTAATAAAACATATTGACTATTCACTTCATTATTTTATAATATTTTTCTTGATATATAGTTTACAAAACATTCAACATTTTTAAAGAGTACAATCCAATGGCTTTTAGTATATTCACAAACTTGTGTAACCTCACCACTCTCTAAATTTAGAACTTTTTCATCACTCATAAAGAAACCCCACACCAATTATAATCACTCCTCATTCCCTCTGTCTCCAGCCCCAGGCATGTACTAATTTGCTTTCTGTCTCTGAGTATAGTCTTATTCTGGACATTTTATATAAAAGGAATTATACAATAGGCAGTCTTTTTTGACCAGCTTCTTCCACTTACCATAAGTTCTCAAGGCTTGCCCATTGAGGCTATACCATTTTTGCTTGATTTCTTTTTATGACTGAACAATATTTCATTGTGCAGATATATCACACTATATTTATCCATTTGTCAACTGATAGACATTTGAGTAGATTCCACTTTGGGGCTACTATGAATATCCATGTACAAAGATTTGTTAGTATATGTTTTCAATTCTCCTGGGTATAATACCTTCTGATTTTGACATGAGAAATCGTCAGTTTTCCAAACTGGTTGCATTATTTTATAATCTCACCAGTAATGCATGAGGGTTTTAATTTATCATCATCATCAACACTTGTTACTATATTTTTTCAATTATAATCATTCTAATGGATATGCAGTGCTATCTCACTGTGGATATGATTTACATTATTTAATAATTAATGATGTTGAGCATCTTTTTATGTGCTTCTTGGCCATATGTAAATTTTTGAAGAAATATCTGTTCAGATCTCTGCATGTTTCATTGTCATTAATTGTTGTTCAGTTACTCAGTCGTGTCTGATGCTGTGACCCCCGTGTACTAGAGCACACCAAGCTTCCCTGTCCTTCACTATCTCTCGGAGTTTGCTCAAACTCATGTCCACTAAGTCGATCATGCCATCCAACTATCTCATCCTCTGTTTGCCCCTTCTCCTACCCTTAATATTTCCCAGCATCAGGGTCTTTTACAATGAGTCAGGTCTTTGCATCAGGTGGCCAAAGTATTAGAGCTTCAGCATCAGACCTTCCAATGAGTATTTAGGGTTGATTTGCTTTAGGAATGACAGGTTTGATTTCCTCACTGTCCAGGGAACTCTCAAGAGTCTTCTACAGCACCACAGTTTGAAAGCATCAATTCCTTGGCACTCAGCCTTCTTTATGGTCCAACTCTCACATCTCTTTCCACATGTTTAGAGGGTCTATTCATCTTGTTATCATACAGATATGAGTACATTACATATACTAATACAAGTTCCTCATCAGATATAGGATTAGCATTCTTGTCTCTCATTCTGTATCTTTTAATTTATAAATGTTGCTCTTTGAAGTATGATCTTAATGTTGGTTCAGTACAATTTATCTATTTTTTCTTTGGCTGCATTTGTTTATGATACTGTATGGAAAAATTCATTGTCTTACCCAAGGCCACAAAGATGTACCCCTGTGTTCCCTTCTAATAGATTACAAGTTTTTATTCTTAAATTTAGACCTATCATCCACTTCAAACTAATTTTATTACATAGTGTGAGATAGAGGTCCAACTTCATTCTTTTGCATATGTATATCAGTTGTCACAGCGTCAGTTGTTGAAAGATCTATATTCTTCTCCATTGAATTGTTTTGGTAACCTTGTCAAAAATCAGTTAATGGTAAATGTATGTATTTCTGTCTACTCAACTCTATTTCACTTACCTATATGTTTATCCTTATGCCAGTTCCACATTGTAATAATTACTGTAATTTTGTACTCAGTGGGAAGTCTTTCAACTTTGTTCTTCATTTTCAAAATATTTTGCTATTCAGAGGCCTTTGTTTTTCTGTATTAATTTTTGGGGCAGTTGTCAGTTTTCTGGGGAAAAAGCTAGAACTTTGATAAGGTTGCATTGAAATTATGATTCAATAAGGGAACTCCTTCCATCATAACAATACATTATGTTTTCTGGTACATGAACAAGAAGTATTTCCACTTGCTTAATTTATTTAAATAATAAGTTCATCCCTGAATATTTTGTTCTTTTTGATCCTTTGGTAAAGTACAATTCATTTTTTAACTTCAATTTTGATCACTATTAGGAGAGTTCAGTTCAGTGCAGTTGCTCAGTCGTGTCCGACTCTTTGTGACCCCATGAATCGCAGCACACCAGGCCTCCCTGTCCATCACCAACTCCCGGGGTTCACTCAGACTCACATCCATCAAGTCAGTGATGCCATCCAGCCATCTCATCCTCTGTCGTCCCCTTCTCCTCCTTCCCCAATCCCTCCCGGCATCAGAGTCTTTTCCAATGAGTCAACTCTTCGCATGAGGTGGCCAAAGTACTGGAGCTTCAGCTTTAGCATCATTCCTTTCAAAGAACACCAAGGGCTGATCTCCTTTAGAATGAACTGGTTGGATCTCCTTGCAGTCCAAGGGACTCTTAAGAGTCTTCTCCAACACCATCAATTCTTCAGTGCTCAGCTTTCTTCAGTACAACTCTCACATCCATACATGACCACAGGAAAAACCATAGCCTTGACTAGACAGACCTTTGTTGGCAAAGTAATGTCTCTGCTTTTCTATATGCTATCTAGGTTGGTCACAACTTTTCTTCCAGGGAGTAAGCGTCTTTTAATTTCATGGCTGCAGTCACCATCTGCAGTGATTTTGGAGCCCAAAAAAATAAAGTCTGACACTGTTTCCACTGTTTTCCCATCTATTTGCCATGAAGTGATGGGACCAGATGCCATGATCTTCGTTTTCTGAATGGCGAGCTTTAAGCCAACATTTTCACTTTCCACTTTCACTTTCATCAAGAGGCTTTTTAGTTCCTCTTCACTTTCTGCCATAAGGGTGGTGTCATCTGCATATATGAGGTTATTAATATTTCTCCCGGCTATCTTGATTCCAGCTTGTGCTTCTTCCAGCCTAGTGTTTCTCATGATGTACTCTGCATAGAAGTTAAATAAGCAGGGTGACAATATACAGCCTTGACATACTTCTTTTCCTATTTGGAACCAGTCTGTTGTTCCATGTTCAGTTCTAACTGTTGCTTCCTGACCTGCATATAGGTTTCTCAAGAGGCAGGTCAGGTGGCCTGGTATACCCATCTCTCTCAGAATTTTCCACAGTTTATTGTGATCCACACAGTCAAAGGCTTTGGAATAGTCAATAAAGCAGAAATAGATGTTTCTCTGGAACTCTCTTGCTTTTTTGATGATCCAGCGGATGTTGGCAATTTGATCTCTGGTTCCTCTGCCTTTTCTAAAACCAGCTTGAATATCTGGAAGTTCACGGTTCACATATTGCTGAAGCCTGGCTTAGAGAATTTTGAGCATTACTTTCCTAGCATGTGAGATGAGTGCAATTGTGCGGTAGTTTGAGCATCCTTTGGCATTGCCTTTCTTTGGGACTGGAATGAAAACTGACCTTTTCCAGTCCTGTGGCCACTGCTGAGTTTTCCAAATTTGCTGGCATATTGAGTGCAGCACTTTCACAGCATCATCTTTCAGGATTTGAAACAGCTCAACTGGAATTCCATCAACTCCACTAACTTTATTCGTAGTGATGCTTTCTAAGGCCCACTTGACTTCACATTCCAAGATGTCTGGCTTTAGGTGAGTGATCACACCATCATGATTATCTTGGTCTTGAAGATCTTTTTTGTACAGTTCTTCTGTGTATTCTTGCCATCGCTTCTTAATATCTTCTGCTTCTGTTAGGTCCATACCATTTCTGTCTTTTATTGAGCCCATCTTTGCATGAAATGTTCCCTTGGTATCTCTAATTTTCTTGAAGAGCTCTCTAGTCTTTCCCATTCTGTTGTTTTCCTCTATTTCTTTGCATTGATCCCTGAGGAAGGCTTTCTTATCTTTTCTTACTATTCTTTGGAACTCTGCATTCAGATGCTTATATCTTTCCTTTTCTCCTTTGCTTTTCACTTCTCTTCTTTTCACAGCTATTTTTAAGGCCTCCCCAGACAGCCATTTTGCTTTTTTGCATTTCTTTTCCATGGGGATGGTCTTGATCCCTGTCTCCTGTACAGTGTCACAAACCTCCGTCCATAGTTCATCAGGCACTCTATCAGATCTGGTCTCCTAAATCTATTTCTTACTTCTTGTGTATAATCATAAGGGAATTGATTTAGGTCATACCTGAATGGTCTACTGGTTTTCCCTACTTTCTTCAATTTAAGTCTGAACTTGGCAATAAGGAGTTCATGATCTGAGCCACAGTCAGCTCCTGGTCTTATTTTTGTTGACTGTATAGAGCTTCTCCATCTTTGGCTGCAAAGAATATAATCAATCTGATTTCAGTGTTGACCATCTGGTGATGTCCACGTGTCGAGTCTTCTCTTGTGTTGTTGGAAGAGGGTGTTTGCTATGACCAGTGCATTTTCTTGGCAAAACTCTATTAGTCTTTGCCCTGCTTCATTCCACATTCCAAGGCCAAATTTGCCTGTTACTCCAGGTGTTTCTTGATTTCCTACTTTTGCATTCCAGTCCCCTATAATGAAAAGGATATATTTTGGGGGTGTTAGTTTTAAAAGGTATTGTAGGTCTTCATAGAACCGTTCAACTTCAGGTTCTTCAGTGTTACTGATTGGGGCATAGACTTGAATTACTATGATATTGAATGATTTGCCTTGGAAACTAACAGAGATCCTTCTGTTGTTTTTGAGATTGCCTCCAAGTACTGCATTTCGGACTCTTTTCTTGACCATGCTGGCTACTCCATTTCTTCTAAGGGATTGCTGCCCGCAGTAGTAGATATAATGGTAATCTGAGTTAAATTCACCCATTCCTGTCCATTTTAGTTCGCTGATTCCTAGAATGTCGATGTTCAGTCTTGCCATCTCCTGTTTGACCCCTTCCAATTTGCATTGATTCATGGACCTGACTTTCCAGGTTTCTATGCAATATTGCCCTTTAGAGCGTTGGACCTTGCTCCTATCACCAGTTACGTCCACAACTGGGTATTGATTTTGCCATGGCTCCACCCCTTCATTCTTTCTGGAGTTATTTCTCCACTGATCTCCAGTAGCATATTGGGCACCTACTGACCTGGGGAGTTCCTCTTTCAGTATCCTATCTTTTTGCCTTTTCATACTGTTCATGGGGTTCTCAAGGCAAGAGTACTGAAGTGGTTTGCCATTGCCTTCTCCAGTGGACTACATTCTGTCAGACTTCTCCACCATGACCTGCCTGTCTCGGGTGGCCCCATGGACATGGCTTGGTTTCATTGAGTTAGACAATGCTGTGGTCCTAGTGTGATTAGATTGACTAGTTTTCTGTGATTATGGTTTCATTGTGTCTGCCCTCTGATGCCCTCTTGCAACACTTACCATCTTACTTCGTTTTCTCTTACCTTGGATGCAGGGTATCTCTTCATGGCTGCTCCAGGAAAGCACAGCTGCTGCTCCTACCTTGGACAAGGGATGTCTCCTCACCACCACCCCTCCTGACCTTGAATGCGGAATAGCTCCTCTAGGCCCTCCTGTGCCCAAGCAGCCACTGCTCTGACTATTAGGACATATAAATGCAAATTATTATTTTAAGATATTGATTTGTGTACTGCAACCTTGTTGTACCTGTTTATCAGTTCTAATAGTTCTTCCGTGAATCCCTTTGGATTTTCTACATATAAGATCACCTTATCAGTAAATACAGATATATTTACTTTTTTTTCAAATCTAAATTGATTTGTTTCCTTTTCTTGCCCAACTTCCTTGGCAAGAACATCCAGTATAAGGCTGAGTAGAAGTGATGAGAGCAGACATCCCTGACTTATCATTTCTTCATAATTAATTTTAGTAAATATTTTGCCAAGCTTAATAATCATAATTTGATACTAGAGATGGATGTGACAATACATCTTTATGTCTATATTTACAATGTTTTTATTGGTAGTTGTGATAGGAAAAAAAAAATCTGCCTTTTCTTTAAAGCATCAAATCTTTTGTGCTCAGGTTTCTTTATGGTCCAAATCTCACATCCATACATGACTACTGGAAAAACCATAACTTTGACTAGACGGACCTTTGTCGGCAAAGTAATGTCTCTGCTTTTTAATATGCTGTCTAGGTTGATCATAGCTTTTCTTTCAAGGAGCAACTGTCTTTTAATTTCATGGCTGCAGTCACCATCTGCAGTGATTTTGGAGCCCAAGAAAATAAAGTCTGTCACTATTTCCATTGTTTCCCCATCTATCTGCCATGAACTGATGGGACTGGATGCTATGATCTTAGTTTTTGGAATGTTGAGTTTTAAGCCAACTTTTTCACTCTCCTCTTTCACTTTCACCAAGAGGCTCTTTAGTTCCTCTTAGCTTTTTGCCATAAGGGTGGTGTCATCTGCTTCTCTGAGGTTATTGATATTTTTCCAGGCAATCTTGATCCTAGCTCGTGCTTCATCCAGCCCAGCATTTCACATGATGTACTCTGCATATGAGTTAAATAAACATGGTGATAATATACAGCCTTGATATACTCCTTTCCCTATTTGGAACCAGTCCATTGTTCCACGTCTGGTTCTAATTGTTGCTTCTTGATCTGCATACAGATTTCTCAGCAGGCAAAATCAAGTGGTCTGGTATTCCCATGTTTAAGAATTTTCCACAGTTTGTTGTGATCCATACAGTCAAAGGCTTTGGCATAGTCAAAACAAAAATATTTGTTTTTCTGGAACTGTCATGCTTTTTCTATGATCCAACAGATGTTGGCAATTTGATCTCTCATTCCTTTTCCTTTTCTAAATCCAGCTTGAACATCTGGAAATTCTTGGTTCACTTACTGTTAAAGTCTAGCTTGGAGAATTTTAAGCATTACTTTGCTAGTGTGTCAGATGAGTATATTTATGCAGTTGTTTGAACATTCTTTGGCATTACCTTTCTTTGGGATTGGAATGCAAACTGACCATTTCCAGTTCTGTGACTACAGCTGAGTATTCCAAATTTCCTGGCCTATTGGGTGCAGCACTTTAACAGCATCATCTTTTAGGATTTGAAATAGTTCAACTGGAATTCTATCACCTCCACTAGCTTTGTTCATAGTGATGCTTCTTAAGGCCCACTTGATTTCACATTCCAGGATGTCTGGCTCTAGGTGAGTGATCACACCATAGTTGTTATCTTGGTCGTGAAGGTCTTTTTTGTATAGTTCTTCTGTGTATTCTTGCCACCTCTTCTTACTATCTTCTGCTTCTGTTAGGTCCATACATTTTCTGTCTTTTGTTGTGCCCATCTTTGCATGAAATATTCCCTTGGTATCTCTAATTTTCTTGAAGAGATCTCTAGTCTTTCCCATTGTATTGTTGTTCTCTCTTTCTTTGCATTGATCGCTGAGGAAGGCTTTCTTTCCTTGCCATTCTTTGGAGCTATGCATTCAAATGGGTATATCTTTCCTTTTCTCCTTTGCCTTTCACTTTTGTTTTCTCAGCTATACGTAAGGCCTCCTCAGACAGCCATTTTGCCTTTTTGCATTTCTTTTCCTTGAGGATGATCTTGATCACTGCCTCCTGTACAATGTCATGAACCCCCATCCATAGTTCTTCAGGCATTCTGTCTATCAGATCTAATCCCTTGAATCTATTTGTCACTTCCACTGTATTATTATAAGTGGTATGATTTAGGTCATACCTGAATGGTCTAGTCATTTTCCCTACTTTCTTCAATGTATGTCTGAATTTAGCAAAAGGATTATAAAGAAAGCTGAGGGGCTAAGAACTGATGTTTTTGAACTGTGATGTTGGAGAAGATTCTTGAGCGTCCTTTGGACTGCAAGATCAAACCACTCAATCTTAAAGGAAATCAGTCCTGCATGTTCATTGGAAGGACTGATGCTGAAGCTGAAGCTCCAATACTTTGACCACCTGATGAGAAGAGCTGATTCATTGGAAAAGACCCTGAAGCTGGGAAAGATTAAGGATAGGAGGAGAAGGGGATGACAGAGATGAGATGGTTGGATGGCATCACCGACTCAATGGACATGAGTTTGAGCAATCTCCAGGAGTTGGTGATTGACAGGCAAACTTGGTGTGCTACAGCCCATTGGGTCGCAAAAAATGGAACACAACTGAGCGATTGAAGTTTCTTTTAAAAAAATTTTGGTCAGGACCTCCTTGGAGGTCTAGTGGTTAGTACTCTCCATTTCTACAGCAGCAGGCATGAGTTCAGTCTCTGGTTGGGGAAGTAGTATCCCACATGTCATGCAGTGTAGCCAAAAAAGGAAAAGTAAATAATAAAAAGAATTTTTAAAGTGTGTTCTCTGAGGAGTAAATGATAGTCTAATAAGATGCATAACCTCCATGTTTATTAGTGTTTGCTGTATTTGTCAGGCATAGCTGTTAGTGAATAGAAAATATTAAAAAAATTTTCCATTGGATCTCTTTCTACATATGTGGTTAAGTTTGAGGGAGGGATAACAGAATACTCACAATATACTAATTTTTGGGACAAAATTTAAACATTTCTATATCCAATATGTAAAGCATTTAATATCCATTTTCTAATAGGTATTTTTGCAGAAAAGCTTATATGGTGGTGAATTTTATTTCAAGGCTTACTTTTTCCTATTCTTTCTTTAGTTTGTATGGCTGTAAAAATTCAAAATTCAGTTTTAATCCAGCTGCAAATGACTCGTCTCAGGAACATGCTATGCAGAGATTTCACAGGTGAACTATATCTGTTGCAAAGAGTCAGTTCCTTTTATTCATTTCAAATTAACTGCCTTTTAGTTCAATCAACTGTCTCCTGATTTTCAGGGATATGTTCAAGCCGCTGAGGAGTGGTGGAAGCCGACATTCACTATGTCCATAATTATTTAGGGAGCTTTGATCAAGGTCTTTTTTTTTTTTAAGTCTTAAAATAATTTTCATGCTCTTTTTAAGACTCAGCCAAGGAGCTAGTGTTGCAGTACAGTATGTACATTTTGGAACCTTTTTATGTACAGAGTATTTTCAGCACCTAATTTTATTTGTCATTGTAAATTTTCAATTGGTTTCTTTTTTAAGTAATCCCATTGCTGGGCATACACATCGAGGAAACCAGAATTGAAAGAGACATGTGTACCCCAATGTTTACTGCAGCACTGTTTATAATAGCCAGGACATGGAAACAACCTAGATGTCCATCAGCACATGAATGGATAAGAAAGCTGTGGTACATATGCACAATGGAGTATTACTCAGCCGTTAAAAAGAATACATTTGAATCAGTTCTAATGAGATGGATGAAACTGGAGCCGATTATACAGAGTGAAGTAAGCCAGAAAGAAAAAAAGCAATACAGTATACTGACACATATATATGGAATTTAGAAAGATGGTAATGATGACCCTGTATGTGAGACAGCAAAAGAGACACAGATGTATAGAACAGACTTTTGGACTCTGAGGGAGAGGGAGAGGGTGGGATGATTTGGGAGAATGGCATTGAAACATGTATACTATCATGTAGGAAACAAAGTGCCAGTCTATGTTCAATACAGGATACAGGATGCTTGGGGCTGGTGCACGGGGTTGATCCAGAGAGATGATATGGGGTGGGAGGTGGGAGAGGGATTCAGGATTGGGAGCTCGTATACACCCATGGTGGATTCATGTCAATATATGGCAAAACCAATACAGTATTGTAAAGTAAAACAAAGTAAAAATAAAATTTAAAAAAAAAGACTTTTTCAAACTTATACATTAAAAGTAAAATTTTCAACCATATAGTATGTTTTAATCAAATAATAGAGAAAGATTTATTATTAAAGCAATCCTAGGCTCTATTCTTCCATGGAGGGAACCATTCTTAAATATTTTAACTTCTTATTCTTGTCACTTTCATGGCTCAAAACAATATACTTACACTGTTAAATCTTGACCAATCAATTTCACACATTATCTTTTGGCTTCCTGATATAGGTTAGGGTTAATATTACTTATATCCTATAAAATTAATACCAAGGTAATCCTTACCTCTATGTAAATAATGCACTTATACCCTAGTATCTAGTTCCATCAAATATAAACAAAGTCTCTCAATTTGCACTTTGTAAGAAAATTTATTACCACTTGTATTTTCACTTCAATTATCCTGCCTCTTCCCATTACCTTACATTTGCTGTCTATACCTATACTTTATCATGGCAACTGAAGGCATTTATATAATTTTTAGTAACAGAATTTAAGTAGTCCAAACTTTGCCTACAGATTATTTGAAAAGTTTAAAGTAAGAGAACTCGTGTTTATGTTAGTATGAGAATATAAAGAACATGAACAAAGTTGTATACTATGATTGCATTTCTTCTTTTGTTACAACCTTTTTGCTTGTGCTGGGGTTTCTTCTTAAATAGTATTTATTGAGGTACAAATCATACACCATAAAACTCACCCTTTTAAAGTGTACAATTCAAGATTTTAGTATGTTCACAAAGTTTTTGCTGCCATCACCACAATCTAAGATTAGGAAATTTTTATAACTTCAAAAAGAAGCCTTGTATTCATCAAGACTTGCTCCCAACACTTGATTCCAAGTTCTAAGTAATGAAAAATCTACTTCCTATCTCTTTGGAACTGTCTGTCTTGGGCATTTCATGTTGGTCAAAGGGTATAAACTTGCAGTTAAAAAATGAATAAACTCTGGAGATCTAATGCAGAGCACTATGATTATAGTTAATAATACTATATTATATATTTCAAAGTTGCTAAGAGATTAGATCATAGATGTCCTCACTACAAAATGAAAGGATAATTATGTGACATGATGGAATTGTTAGATAACACTACGGTGATAATAATACTGAAATATATAAGTGTATCAAATCAACAAGCTGTACACCTCATACTTACAACATGTTAATATCAATTGTATCTCAAAAAAAGTAATCATAGTTTGTGATCTTTTGGACTGGCTTCTTTCACTTAGCATAATGTTTTCAAAGTCAATCAACATTTTATCAAGCTTCAGTACTTCATTCCTATCTATGGCCAAAGAATAATATTACTCTATATGGATGTATCACATTTTAGTTAACCATTCATCAACTGATGGGTATATAAATTATTTCTATATTTTGGCTATTGTGAATAACATTGCAACAAATATTTGTGTACATATTTCTATGTGGGCATTTGTATTCACTAATCTTGGATATATAAATAGTTGTCAAACTGCTGGGTCATATGGTAACTCTATGCTTAATTTTACTGCTAGTTATACCCAAGAAAAATTGAAGCAAATGTCTACACAAAAATGTATACACAAATTTTTGTTGCAATGCTATTCATAAGAGTCAAAATAGAGAAACAACTTATATATGCAAAAATAAACTCAGTATGGATTAAGGACCTAAATGTAAGGCTAGAAATCCTAGAACTCCTAGAGTAAAATATAGGCAGAACACTCTTTGAAATAAAATATGGCCCTATTTTTTTTTGGATCTGCCTCCTAAGCCAAAGGAAACAAAAGCAAAAATAAAGAAATGAAATCTAATTGAGCTTAGAAACTTTTGCACAGCGAAGGTAAACCACTGACAAAACAAAAAGACAAACCACTGAATGGGAAAAATTTTGCAAATGGCATAATCAATAAGCAGTTAATATCCAAAATATATAAACAGCTAACACAACTCAATATCAAACAATCAAATTTGAAAGTTTGAAGACCTGAATAGACATTTTTCCAGTGAAGATATACAAATTGTCAACAGAAACATGAAAAGATATTCAATATGACTAATCATCAGAGAAATACAAATTAAAACAACAATGAGGTATCATCTCACACCTGTCAGAATGGCTAGCATTAGAAAGATCACAAATAACAAATGTTGGCAAAGTTGTGGAGAAAAGGGAACCTTAGAACATTGTTGTCGGGTATGTTACTGGTGCAGCTACTATGAAAAACAATATGGACATTTCTCAAAAAATCGAAAATAGAACTACCATATGATCCAGCAATTCTGTTCTTGGATATATATCTAAAGAAAATGAAAAAACTAATGCAAAAAGATACATGCTCCCCAATGCTCACAGCATTATTTACAATAGCCAAGATAGGGAAGCAACCTAAGTATCCATCAACAGATGTATAGATAAAGAAGAGGTGTATATATGTGTACATATGTGTATATATCAGCCATAAAAAGAATGAAATTTTGTCATTTGCAACAACATGAATGGGCCTGGAGGGTATTAAACTCAGTCAAAAGTCAAAGACAAAAAAAAAAATTATGTTACCACTTATATGTGGAATCTGAAAAATAAGACAAAGTAATGAATATAAGAAAGAGAAACAAACTCACAGATAAAGAGAACAAGCTAGTGGTTACCAGTCATGAGAGGAAGAGCGGGAAGGACAAGATAGAGGTAAAAGATTATTGTTATTGTTGTTGTTGAATAGCTAAGTCATGTCCTAGTCTTGGCAACCCAATGGATTGTAGCCCACCAGGCTCCTCTGCCCATGGGATTCCCCAGACAAGAATATTGGAGTGAATTGCCATTCCTTTCTCCAAGAGAATTAAGGGGCACCGGCTATTATGTATAAAATAAGCTATAAGAATATACTGTATATAGCACAGGGAATACAGCCAGTATTTCATAATAACTTGAAATGTGATAAAATTTTTTAAAATGTTGAATCACTTTGTTGCAGACCTGAAACTAATGTAATCATGTAAATCAACAATACTTAACAGAAAAAAAAAAAGACACCTTTTTTTTGAAGAATTGCCAGATTGTTTTCCAAAGAGCATACCCTATTCACATTTTCATCAGCAGTATAGGAGAGATCCAATTTCTCCACATTCTCTTCAACATGAATTATTATCTATTTTTTATAGTCACCCAAACTCTTGTTAGTAGTAGTAGTTTAGTCGCTAAGTCGTGTCCAACTCTTATGACCCCATGGACAGAGGAGCTTGGCAGACTACAGTCCATGGGATTCTCTAGGCAAGAATACTGGAGTGAGTGCCATTTCCTTCTCCAGGGGATCTTCCCGACCCAGGAATCGAAATCAAAACCTGCACTGCAGGCAGATTCTTTACCAACTGAACTATGAGGGAAGCCCAAAAAACTCTTGTTATTACCTATTATTTTATAGTCACTTTAGTAAATGTGAAGTTAAAGCTCATGAAGGTGCTGACATCCATTTCCTGGTTGATCAGTCAAGTTAAGCATCATTTCAAATACTTATTTTCCATTTCTGTATCTTTTTTAGAGAACTGTCAAAGTGCATCATTTGCCCATACATAAATAGGTTATTTGTCATCATTTGGTAGAGTTGTAAGAGTTTCTGAGGTAGTCTGTGTACAGGTTTGTTACCAGATTTATGATATGCAACTATTTTCTCCCATTGTGAAGGCTTTCTTCACACTTTTTGATCAAATCATTTGCAACAGAAAAGTTTTTAATTGTGATGCAGTACAATCTGCAAGATTCGTGGCAAAAATGCACAGAAGTGAAGTGAAGTTAGTGAAGTTAAGTCACTCAGTCTTGCCCAACTCTTTGCGACCCCATAGACTGTAGCATACCAGGCTCCTCTGTCTATGGGATTTTCCAGGCAACAGTACCAGACTGGATTGCCATTTCCTTCTCCAGGGGATCTTCCCAACCCACGGCTCGAACCCAGGTCTCCCACATTGTAGACAGATGGTTTATTGTCTGAGCCACCAGGGAAGTCCAAAAAAAAAAAAATGCACAGAAGAACTATACAAAAAAAGTTCTTAATGACCCGGATAACCACGATGGTGTGATTACTTACGTAAAGCCAGACATCCTGGATTGTGAAATCAAGTGGGCCTTGGGAAGCATGACTATGAACAAAGCTAGTGGAGGTGATGGAATTCCAGGTAAGCTATTTTAAATACTAAAAGATGGTGCTGTTAACGTGCTATACTCAATATGCCAGCAAATTTGGAAAACTCAGCAGTACCCACAAGACTGGAAAACGTCAGTTTTCATTCCAAACACAAAGAAGGGCAATGCCAAAGAATGTTCAAACTACCACACAACTGTACTCCTTTCACATGCTAGCAAGGTAATGCTCAAAATCCTTCAAGTTAGGCTGCAACAATATATGAACTGAGAACTTCCAGATGTATGAGCTGGATTTAGAAAAGGCAGAGGAACCAGAGATCAAATTGCCAACATCGGTTGGATCATACAAAAAGCAAGAGAATCGAGAAACATCTACTTCTGCTTTATTGACTATGCCAAGCCTTTGACAGTGTGGATCACAACAAACTCTGGAAAATTCTTAAAGAGATGGGAATACCAGACCACCTGACCTGCTTCCTGTGAAACCCATATGCAGGTCAAGAAGCAACAGTTAGAACAAGACATGGAACAAAAGACTGGTCTAAAATTGGTAAAGGACTATGTCAAGGCTCTATATTGTCAACCTGCTTTTTTTTTTTTATGCAGAGTACATCAGGTGAAATGCTGGGCTGGTGAATCTCAAGATGGAATTAAGATTGCCAGGAGAAATATCAATAACCTCAGATATGCAGATGACACCACCCTTATGGCAGAAAGCAAAGAAGAACTAAAGAGCTTCATGATGAAGGTGAAAGAGGAGAGTGAAAAAGCTGGCTCAAAACTCAACATTCCAAAAACTAAGATCATGGCATCCAGTCCCATCAGCTCATGGCAAATAGATGGGGAGAAAATGGAAACAGTGACAAACTTTATTATCTTGGGCTCCCAAATCACTGCAGATGGTGACTGTAGCCATGAAATTAAGACACTTGCTCCTTGGAAGAAAAGCTATGACAAACCTAGACAGCATATCTAAAAGCAGAGACATTACTTTGCTGACAAAGGTCTGTCTAGTAAAAGCTATGGTTTTTCCAGTAGTCATGTACAGATGTGAAAATGGACCATAAAGTAGGTTGAGCACCGAAGAATTGATGCTTTCAAACCCTGGTGCTGTAGAAGACTGTTGAGAGTCCCTTGTACAGCAAGGAAATCAAGCCATCCAATCCTAAAGGAAATCAACATTGAATATTCATAAAGCTCCAATATTTTGGCCTCCTGATGCGAAAAGCAGACTCATTGGAAAAGACCCTAATGCCCAGAAAGACAGAGGGCAGGAAGAGAAGGGAGCAATAGAGGATGAGATGGTTGGGTGGCATCATTGACTCAATTGATATGAGTTAGAGCAAACTCTGGGAGATGAGGAAGGACAGGGAAGCATGGCATGCTGCAGTCGATGGGATGGCAAAGAGTCAGACATGACTGAATGACTGAACAACAACCTCTAAAAATTATGTCTATTGTTGTATTCTGTGATGTATCTAGATGTGGCTATATCTTTGTTTATTCTAGTTGGAGTTTTCTGTACTTCTTGGAAGTGTATATAAGTATTTTTCATTTCAAACTTGGCAAGTTTTGGTCATCATTTCTTCAAATATTCTTCTGGTTCTTTCTCTAAATTCTCTCCTCTCCTTCTTGTATTCCCACTATGCATTCATTGTTGTTCAGTCACTCAGTCGTGTCCGACTCTTTGCGACCTCATAGACTGGAGCATGCCAGGCTTCCCTATCCCTCACCATCTCCCAGAGTTTACTCAAACTCATGTCCATTGAATTGGTGATTTCATCCAACCATCTCATCCTCTGTTGCCCTTCTCCTCTTGCCCTGAATCTTTCCCAGTATCTGGGTCTTTTCCAAGGAGTCATCTCTTCTTATCAGGTGGCCCAAGTATTGGAGCTTCAGCTTCAGCATCAGTCCTTTCTCTATGCGTATGTCCCACATTTCTTTGAGACCGTTTTTTTTCGTTGTTTTTGCACACAATATTACAGACTCTCTTTCTTATGATTTAGTGGATTTTATTGACTGTTTCACCATTTGTTGTATGCCTTGAGGACAATTTACAGAGATGTTAAATGATGTTTATAGATATATAAGAGACACAGGTTCAGTTCCTCAGTCAGAAAGATCCACTGCAGTAGGAAATGGCAATCCGCTCCAGTATTCCTGCCTGGAAAATCCCATGGACAGAGGAGCTTAGCAAACTACAGTCCATGTGGTCACAAAGAGTCAGGCACAACTGAGCTTGCACACACAGCACAGCACATATATACACCCATAATTTGCATGCATTATATATGCACGTATTTTCTTCACTTAAATGCTTGTTTCTTGAAAGAGAGAGATTCTACTATACTCCTACACTAGTGAACCCTGCCTGAGATTTTTAATTGCCTTTTTAAATTTAGAGTTTAAATTAATGGTCCCTCAAAGGTGGTCCCTTAAAGATGTCCTTGTCCTAATAATCTGTTAATGTGATAGGTGCCAGAGAAAAGGGGATTTGAGTTTGCAAACAGAATTAAGTTTACTAATCTGAAGACTTTGAAATAGGGGTATTATCCTGAATTATCTGTTGAACTCAATGTAATCAAAAGGATCCTTAAAAGTGAAAGTATAAAGCAGAGGAGTCAGTGTCATATTGTTACAACGTGAAGACTTAACCAGTTATTCCTAGCTTTGAAAATGGAGGAATGGACTATGATCCAAGGAATGTGGGCAGCCCCTACCAGCTAGAAAAAGAAAACAAAATTGATTCTTCCTTAAAGCTTCTAAAAAGGAATATGGCCCTGTATTGATTGACACAATGATTTCAGCCCAGTGGTAACCACATCAGACTTCTGAACTACAGAACTGAAATATACTAGATTTGTGTCACTTAAACCACTGTATTTGTGTTAATTTGACAAAGCAGCAGTAGAAAACAATGAACTTAACAATATATCATTTCTCTCTTTGCCTTCCACAGATCTCTATCCAGTTGCTCCAGGCTTTACTAGTTGCACTTTAAGTCTGCCACACATCCACACATACATCACCTGAAAAAGTAGAGGTAAGATTATAATCAATTTTAGTAAATCTTATGTTTTATTAGTTATATCTTTGCTGTTACTGTTAAGTCAGTAAGTCGAGTCTGACTCTTTGCAACCCCATAGTCTGCAGCATGCCAGGCTTCTCCACCATTCACTATCTCCTGGAGTTTCCTCAAACTCATATCCTTTGAATTGGTGATGCCACCCAATCATCTCATCCTCTGTTGACCCTTGCTTTCCTGCCCTCAATCTTACCCACCATCAGGGTCTTAGTTATGCATAAGTCACCTTAAGTTTTCAATTGTTGAAAGAACTAAAAGAATTTACACTGTTTATATTCATCAAAGAATTCATAACAAGAAAAGGATATGATAGAGCATCAGAAAAAGAAGGATGTGCATTGACAAATGTCCAAATGTATCAGGTGCTAGCTTCTTTCTTTCCATCTCTTAGATCATGCAATGATGCACTTTGGCTTCAGATCTCAAATGATTACCAGTGTGGATGCAGTGTTTGGGTAACAGGAAGCTCAAAGTCTATTCATTGTGAAGGTATTTTATAATAAACTGATCACATAAGCATATACTGCCTTAATCATTGAAATTTCACAAGCCTCACAAAAACCCATTGCAAATCATCAATTCAATTATTGTTATACAGTGCTGACAAAATGTTAATCTCTGCCCATGAAAGAACTCATGGGCCCATGGTTCAGTTCAGTTCAGTTGCTCAGTTGTGTCCAACTCTTTGTGACCCCATGAACCACAGCACACCAGACCTCCCTGTCCATCACCAACTCCCGGAGCCCACACAAACCCATGTCCGTTGAGTCGGTGATGCCATCCAACCATCTCATCCTCTGTCATCCCCTTCTTCTCCTGCCCTCAAACTTTCCCAGCATCAGGGTCTTTTCAAATGAGTCAACTCTGCATCAGGTGGCCAAAGTATTGGAGTTTCAGCTTCAACGTCAGTCCTTCCAAAGAACACCCAGGACTGATCTCCTCTAGAATGGACTGGTTGGATCTCCTTGAAGGCCAAGGCACTCTCAAGAGTCTTCTCCAACACCACAGTTCAAAAGCATCAATTCTTCAGTGCTCAGCTTTCTTTATAGTCCAACTCTCACATCCATACATGACCATTGGAAAAACCATAGCCTTGACTAGATGGACTTTGTTGACAGAGTAATGTCTCTGCTTTTTAATATGCCATTTAGGTCGGTCATAATTTTCCTTCCAAGGGGCCCATTGTTACAGAGCATCATTTATCTTTACTTAATACATATCATAGTATTAGCCATTGATCAATACCATGAAATAAGCAAAAATCAATTTAGACTAGATGAGATTAATCCATGTGATGTGTGCTTCTGTGTTTTCTCTTTTGTCTAATATACTGTTGTCTGGAAACTTTTTAAATCTTTGCAGCTCCAAATTTTTTGAGATGTGCTCAGGTATAGATCTTTTGTTTGTTTATATTTGTTTTGCAGTTACTCATTTCTTTCATTTGTTATGCTGGGTACACAATGTGCCCTTAATTCATGTTCTTTAGCTTCAGAAAATTTTGTTATGACTTTTATAGTTTCCTCTTTTCTACATTATATATTCTCTCTTTTTAGACTCCCAGTAGATATTGGGTCATGTGAACTGATACTCTGATCCTCTTAATATTTTCACTTATTTTCTTCTTGAGCTTGTTTCAGTAGTGTGTGTCCTTCTAGAAATTTGTCTTTCATCTACTTAACTGGGTTATTGACATACAACTGTTCCTAGCATTCTCTTATAATTCTTTTTATTTTCATAAAGTCAGCATTCCATTGTAGCTGGAGAATATATTTTATACAATTTAAAACATTTAAAATTTGACTTATGTCTTAATATATCTTCTATCCTAGAGAATATTCTATCTTCATTTGAAAAGAATATTTATTCTGCTGTTACTGGATCAAGTGTTTTACAGATGTATTTTAGGTCTAGCTGGTTTACTGTGTTGCTCAAGTCTCCTATTACCTTGTGCCTCGCTGTTTTATCCATTGATCAAAGTGGGTGATTTATAGGCCTTACTATTATTATTGAATTGTCTATTTATCCCTTAAATTATTTCAGTTTCAACTTCTTCTATTGTGGATTTATGTGATTAGGTAAAGTGGCATTTATAATTGTTATGTCTGTTAGAATTGCCCCTCTTATCACTACAAAATTGCCTTTTTGTCTTTAGAAACATTTTTGCCTTCAAGTCTATTTTATCTCCATTAGTATGCCCACTCTACTCTCTTCTCGATATTTCTTGCATGATATACTTCTCTACATCCTTTTAGATTAAAACAATCTGTGCCTTTAAATCTAAAATGTATCTCCTATAGACAACAAATATTTGGATCATTGTTTTATCTAGTAACACAAAAATTCTAAATAAAATTCTAGCAATTGAATCCTGATATATGCAAAAATAAGTCAGACATGACTGAGCGACTGAACTGACTGACTGATGACACATCATAACCAAGTGAGGTCTGTCCTAGGAACATAAGATAGGTTTAACATTTAAAATTCAGCAATTTTTCAGTAAAACAATCAATAATTACAATCTCTTACATTAACAAGAAAAAGAAAAACAACACTATAACCAACTCAACTGAAGCAGAACAAATATTTGATAAAATTCAGCCTTTATTCATAGTAAAAATTATTCAGATAGTTGAAGAAAACTTTCTTAAACCTAAAAATTCTATAAAATTAGCTGCAGGAAACATTAAATTTAGTAACTCAATTTCCCTAAAAAGAGGAATATTGCATGCATGCTAACTCTTACCACTTCTATTAAACATTGTACTGAAGATCCTAGTTTGTGTTACTAGGCAAGAAGAAAAACTAAAAGTCACCAGAATTGGAAGCAGAGAAATAAAACTTTCCTTAATTGTATGATTAATTTTACATGGTTGTGTTTGTAGACAATCCAAAATAATTTCAATTACTATTAATAAATCAATTGAGCCATGTAGCTTGTTATGAGGTCAGCACTTTAAAAACTGTATTTATATAACAACTACAAATAGAAAATGAAGTTTAATATAAATAATTTTTAATAATATAATAAGTATCAAATTCTTAAGGTAAATAAAATAAAATACATGCAAGGCCTTTAAAATAAAAATATTTTTGAGAGAAATTAAAGACCCAAATAAGTAGAGGAATTTATCATGTTCACAAATAGAAAGACATAATATTGTAATCACTTTCCCACAAATTGATCAGTTCAATGAATCAAAATAATAATCCTAGAGGTTTTAGGTTTTTGTAAAAGCTGACAATCTGGTTATAAATCTTCATGGAAATGCATCAGGACAATAATAGCTAACACAATCCTGAAAAAGAACAAAGCTGGAAGACTTATTTAGACATAAAAATTATTATAAGGCTATAATAATTAAGACAATATGCTATTAGTAATTTAGAAGTGTTTAACAACATACCAAGTCCAGAAACAGAGCCATGTATATGTGGATTGCTGTTGCTGTTTAGTCGCTAAGTCATGTCTGACTGTGACTTTTGTAATCCCATGGACTGAAGCCTGCCAGGCTCCTCTGCCCATGGGAGTTCCCAGGCAAGAAAACTGGAGTGGGTTGACATTTCTTTTTCCAGGGGATCTTTCCGACCCAGGGATCAAATTCACATCTCCTGGTTGGCAGCCGAATTCTTTACCACTGAGCCACCTGGAAAAGTGCAGACGTGTACAATCACTTTGAAAAGCGAATTGGATCCAGTCACACTCTATGACACAATTCCATTCTTATAAATATACTCAACAGAAATGCAACAGCATGTTATTCAAAAGTTATGCAAGGATGTTCACAGCACTACTCTTCAACCTAACCCAGAGCTGAAAAAGACTCAAATGTCCAAAAGAGTAAAATTGGGAAACAAATTGTGAAATATTCATGCAATGGAATATTACACAACAATAAAAATTTACAAACCTTTTGTAACAACATGGATGGCTCTCATAATGTTGAGTGAAAGAAGCCATACACAAGAGTCCATAACATATTGTTTCATTTCAGTAAAGTTCAAAATTATGTAAAATTCATATATCAGTCATTATAATGATTGCTGAGGTGAAGGTGGCAACAACTAGAAGTGAACATGAAAGGGTTTTCTGATATGTTGTCAATATTCTAGGATTTTTAAAATCTGGATTATGACTATAAGGTGTAATCACTTTAGAAATGTACCAGTATATCCTTATTAATTATGCAATTTTCTGTGCTTATTTTAGGCTTTTCTTCAATGAAGCCACAGAAGACTAAGAGCAGGAAATGTCTCACTATTTGGAGTCACTCACATAGTAAATATTTTAAAACAGCCAGAATCAGTCCATTTATCTCCATCCCAATGATAATGACCTATTACTAGCATTCTCTCTCTTCTCGATTAGTGGTAAACTTCTGCTTCTACCTTTGTCCTCTTCTCATGTGTTCTGCTAAATGCAATTCAGTTCATATCATTTCTTGAAGTCTTAGAAATAAAAGACACAGTCCTTAAAATGGCTTACAGGGCTCTATGTAATATGGATCCTTTATCTTTCTGAGCTTGTCTGATACTACTCTTTTCCAAATGACTTCCATTCTTGCCAAAATGGCATTCTTGTTTCTCCTCCAAGCATAGATATGCTTCAGGGCTATTACATTTATTGTTTACTTAGATTGAAGCAGAGTTCTGTCAGATATCCATACAGCTCATTCATTTGCTCCCTTCTTATCTTTGTAGTCTGGGCTACCCTGGTGGCTCAGATGGTAAAGTTTCTGCCTACAATGAGGGAGACCCAGGTTCAATCCCTGGGTTGGGAAGATCTCCTAGAGAAGGAAATGGCAACCTACTCCAGTATTCTGGCCTGAAAAATCCCATGGACGGAGGAGCCCGTTAGGCTACAGTCCATGGGATCGCAAAGAGTTGGACACGACTGAGCAACTTCACTTTCACTTTCAATGAGATCTTCTCTGATTCTCTTACTAAAAGTTACAGTTTCCTTACTTCTCAACAGCTTCTATTATTTTCCAACTTACTTTCCTCTGTGGCCCTTAATATCATTTCATGTATAACCATTTAAAGCCTTTATATGTTTCCTTATACTACAATATATGCTCAAGTAGAAGACAGATTTATGAGGATTTTTTAAAACCTTTTTTTAAAAAATTTATTTACTTTCAGCTGTGCTGGATCTTCGTTGCTATACAGCTTTCTCTAGTTGTGATGAGAGGGAGCTACTCTCTAGTTGAGGTATGTGGACTTCTTATTCCAGTGGCTTCTCTTGTTGTGGAGCACAGGCTCTAGGGTAGGTGGGCTTCAGTACCTGGGACACGTGGGCTCAGTAGTTGGATTCTTAACAACTGAGGCACCAGTGGTATGAGGACTTTGTGTTGTTATTGACCACTGTATATGTAATTTGATATAAAAAATTAATACAATTTAGTTAAATTAGATTTAAATTAATGCCCAATACTTTTCAGTGCTTTCCCATATCTACTGTCTCATTCAATTCTCTCAGCAACCCCATCAGAGATGTAAGAGTACATATTACTATCCTATTTTATGGGTGAGGAGTTAGATCTGGAACTCATTAATAGTACAGCCAAGATTGCACTGCTAGTATATGATTAGATTAGAGCCAAGAATTTGATTCTTCTGACTCTTAGTCCTGTGCTCTTCTTACCACATTAATACAGGTGTATATCTAAACTTTTAAAATGTAACATCTGATAACTTTTCAGGTACCAGTTAGAGAAAAAAATCAGTCTTGCAAAATTAGAATAATCCTTTACTTTTTCACTTTCCTTTGTTTAATGTCTTGTTTTTGTCATTCAAGAGGAGAGAAATGGTAGGTTACATTATGTCTTGAAATAATTGAATTAGATTTAAGTGCCTATTATTTACATATTTTTCATATTCTTTCTAATGCAATTTCTTTTCAAAGACATTACAAGCATTAGTCAAAAGAACACCCAGTTTCCTCATTTCAGTGGAATCTTGGTCTTTGCATTAAAAAAAGAGAAATAGCAGATGTCAGAGGTTTAATTATACATTTTTAATTTTTTTATAAATCTAAGCTTTTGAATCCTGTTGTTATAGATGTCTTTCAATGATTTAGTTGAAAATTTAAGATTCTACATGGAAAAATACTAAAATATTTTAAGACTGTCATTTAATAACAAATTGTGAAAAGCCTAACTTAGCAGATGGGGAGAAAAATTTTTGTGGTCTGAAACGGTTCTATTAACTAGGTACATAAACATTTCACAGAAAAGAAATGCTGAATGTCTTCTTGAGTGTCAGGGCTTTCAGAACTGAATATGTGTACATTTTACTCAAAAATGTCAAGTAATTGTGTACATGTGTGCATGCATATAGATTTTTACAATTTTTTTCTTTGAATATTTCCTCTGCTCCTTTCTATATTTATGGAACTTATTTTTTAAATTATTCCATGTCAGAACATTTCATTCATACTTCTCTTCTCCTTATCCTCCTGTACTATCATCTTGAAAAAAACCTGACTTGGCTGTCCAGGTCATTAAATACTTACAGCTATGTTAATTTTATTAATTATCATCACTTTACCTGTCATTTTCAAAAACTGTGATTTATTTGGTTGGGGGTAGGAGTGCAGAAGTTTCTCTCCAAGCTTCCTCTTTCTATGCTACCATTACCCTATCACATTAATTTGCATTCTCTAGAGCTTTACATAAATGGAATCATAAAGTATGCAATCTTTTTGTGTCTGACTTTTTAATCAGTAGTTTATTTTGTGATTCATCCATTTTATTAAGAATATCAATAGCTTATGCCTTTTTTTATTTTGCTGAGTAGTATCCCAAAATATGAATATACTACTTACCCATTGAACTGTTCAATTGTTGATGAAAATTTGGGTTGTTTCCAGTTTAAGGATATTATGAGTAAAGCTTCTGTCAACATTGTATGGGTACAGTGTACAAGCCATTGTATGGATATATACTTTTATTTCTATTTTATAAATATTTAGACTAGGAATATCTGGATATATGATAGTTGTATTTTTCTTAACTGTAAACAGCACATATGTCAAGTGTGCAATTTGATAAGTTTTGACATGTATCTCCTCCTATGTAACCAGGAGATAGTGAAGGACATGGAAGCCTGATGGGGTGCAGTCCATGGGGTTGTAAAGAGTCAAACGTGACTTAGTGACTAAACAAAAACAAGGTAATCATCACCACTATCAAAACAATGAACATATCCATCATCCTCAAAAGATTTTTTATACTCTTTTGTAATCTCCCCCTTCTGTCCTTACCCATTTCTATCTGAAATATATTTTCTTTTTCCTACACAATTAATTCTTGTAGTTCAAATTGCCAATGATAAATTATTATAGATTGCATAGGAGGTTTCTCTCCCCTTTCATTATTTTGAAGTTGTTGCTCTACTGACTTTCACTTGCATTGTTTCTGATGAGAAATCTAATATCATCCTTATATCTGTTCCCTTGCAAATAGTGTATATTTTCCCCTCATCTGGTGGTTTTTAGGAGTTTTCTCTTTATTGTTGATTTTGATTAATTAATTTTGATATATCTTCATATGTTTACCTTCATGTTCCTTGCACTTGACTGTCATTGAACTTCTTGGGTATTTGGACATTTTTCAGCCACTTTTATTTACTTTTTTCCCGTTTCTTCTTCCATTTTTGAAGACTCTAAATACATATACACTAGGCAAGTTGAAGTTGTCCCACAGCTCATCAACACTTTGCTCAACTGTAAAAATTATTTTTTTTCTGAGTTACGTTTGGAATTTTCTATTTCCTCAGGTTCACTAATCTCCTGATAAATTTAACCTGCCATTAATCCCATTCAGTATATTTTTCATCTCACATATTGTAGTTCTTATTGCTATAAATTCAATCTGGTATTTTTTTGTATCTTCGATGTAGTAGCTTTATTTTTTAATTTAAAAAAATAAATTCTTATTTTAAAATGATTTTACATTTACAGAAAAATATAAAGATAATACAGATTTTTTATACCTCCCCAGCCAATCTACTGTATTAAGTAACATGTATATAAGTATATTTATCATAGTAAGAACAAATATTAACACATTATTACCAACTAAAGTATATATTTTATTAAGAATTCCATATTTTTTACCTAATGTCCTTTTTATGGGCTTTCCTGTTAGCTGAGACAGTAATGAATCTGCCTGAAATGCAGGAGACCCTGGTTTGATCCCTAGGTGAGGAAGATCTACTGGAGAAGGGAATGGCAACCCACTCTAGTATTCTTCCCTAGAGAAATCCATGGACACGGTTGAGCGATTCTCAGATCTCATCCAAGATATCACATTACCTTTAGTAATCATGTATTTTTTCTTTAATTTCCCCATCTGCAACTCCCAAACTCCAAAAGAACAAAGGGATGGATCCAAAGCAAAAACAATACCCAGCTGTGGATGTGACTGGTGATAGAAGCAAGGTCAGATGCTGTAAAGAGCAATTTTGCATAGGAACCTGGAATGTCAGGTCCATGAATCAAGGCAAATCGGAAGTGATCAAACAGGAGATGGCAAGAGTGAACGTCAACATTCTAGGAATCAGCGAACTAAAATGGACAGGAATGGGTGAATTTAACTCAGATGACCATTACATCTACTACTGCGGGCAGGAATCCCTTAGAAGAAATGGAGTAGCCATCATGGTCAACAAAAGAGTCCAAAATGCAGTACTTGGAAGCAATCTCAAAAACGACAGAAAGATCTCTGTTCATTTCTAAGGCAAATCATTCATTATCACAGTTATCCAAGTCTATGCCCCAACCAGTAATGATGAAGAAGCTGAAGTTGAACGGTTCTATGAAGACCTACAAGACCTTTTAGAACTAAAACCCAAAAAAGATATATTTTTCATTATAGGGGACTAGAGGCAAAAGTAAGAAGTCAAGACACACCTGGAGTAACAGGCAAATTGGGCCTTGGAGTACAGAATGAAGCAGGGTAAAGACTAATAGAGTTTTGCCAAGAAAATGCACTGGTCATAGCAAACACCCTCTTCCAACAACACAAGAGAAGACTTGACACATGGACATAACCAGATGGTCAACACTGAAATCAGATTGATTATATTCTTTGCAGCCAAAGATGGAGAAGCTCTATACAGTCAACAAAAACAAGACCAGGAGCTGACTGTGGCTCAGATCATGAACTCCTTATTACCAAATCCAGACTGAAATTGAAGAAAGCAGGGAAAACCGCTAGACCATTCAGGTATGACCTAAATCAAATCCCTTATGATTATACAGGGGAAGTGAGAAATAAATTGAAGGGCCTAGATCTGATAGAAAGAGTGCCTGATGAACTATGGACGGAGGTTTGTGACATTGTACAGGAGACAGGGATGAAGATCATCCCCATGGGAAAAAAATGCAAAAAAGCAAAATGGCTGTCTGAGGAGGCCTTACAAGTAGCTGTGAAAAGAAGAGAAGTGAAAAGAAAAGGAGAAAAGGAAAGATATAAGCATCTGAATGCAGAGTTCCAAAGAACAGGAAGGAGAGATAAGAAAGCCTTCCTCAGGGATCAATGCAAAGAAATAGAGGAAAACAACAGAATGGGAAAGACTAGAGATCTCTTCAAGATAATTAGAGATACCAAGGGAACATTTCATGCAAAGATGGGCTCAATAAAGGACAGAAATGGTATGGATCTAACAGAAGCAGAAGACATTAAGAAGAGGTAGCAAGAATACACGGAAGAACTGTACAAAAAAAGATCTTCATGACGCAGATAATCACGATGCTGTGATCACTCACCTAGAGCCAGACATCCTGGAATGTGAAGTAAAGTGGGCTTTGGAAAGCATCACTATGAACAAAGCTAGTGGAGATGATGAAATTGCAGTGGAGCTGTTTCAAATCCTGAAAGATGATGCTGTGAAAGTGCTGCACTCAATATGCCAGCAAATTTGGAAAACTCAGCAGTGGCCACAGGACTGGAAAAGGTCAGTTTTCATTCCAATTCCAAAGAAAGGCAATGCCAAAGAATGCTCAAACTACCACACAACTGCACTCATCTCACACACTAGTAAAGTAATGCTCAAAATTCTCCAAGCCAGGCTTCAGCAATATGTGAACTGTGAACTTCCAGATTTTCAAGCTGGTTTTAGAAAAGGCAGAGGAACCAGAGATCAAATTGCCAACATCTGCTGGATCATCAAAAAAGCAAGAGAGTTCCAGAAAATCATCTATTTCTACTTCATTGAGTATGCCAAAGCCTTTGACTGTGTGGACCACAACCAACTGTGGAAAATTCTGAGAGAGATGGGAATACCAGGCCACCAGAACTTCCTCTTGAGAAACCTATATGCAGGTTAGGAAGCAACAGAACTGGACATGGAACAACAGACTGGTTCCAAATAGGAAAAGGAGTACGTCAAGGCTATATATTGTCACCCTGCTTATTTAACTTATATGCAGAGTACATCATGAGAAATGCTGGGCTGGAAGAAGCACAAGCTGGAATCAAGATTGCCAGGAGAAATATCAATAACCTCATATATGTAGATGACACCACCCTTATGGCAGAAAGTGAAGAGGAACTAAAAAGCCTCTTGATGAAAGTGAAAGTGGAGAGTGAAAAAGTTGGCTTAAAGCTCAACATTCAGAAAACGAAGATCATGGCATCTGGTCCCTTCACTTATGGGAAATAGATGGGGAAATAGTGGAAGCAGTGTCAGACTTTATTTTTTGGGGCTCCAAAATCACTGCAGATGTTGATTGCAGGCACGAATTTAAAAAACACTTCCTCCTTGGAAGGAAAGTTTTGATAAACCTAGATAGCGTATTGAAAAGCAGAGATATTACTTTGCCAACAAAGGTCCGTCTAGTCAAGGCGATTGTTTTTCCAGTGGTCATGTATGGATGTGAGAGTTGCACTGTGAAGAAAGCTGCATGCTGAAGAACTGATGCTTTTGAACTGTGGTGTTGGAGAAGACTCTTGAGAGTCCGTTGGACTGCAGGAAATTCCAAGCAGTCCATCCTAAAGGAGATCAGTCCTGGATATTCATTGGAAGGACAGATAGTGAAGCGGAAACTCCAGTACTTTGGCCACCTCATGTGAAGAGCTGACTCATTTGAAAAGATCCTGATGCTGGGAAAGATTGAGGGCAGGAAGAGGAGGGGACGACAGAGGATGAGATGGCTGGAAGGCATCACCGACTCGATGGACATGAGTTTGAGTGAACTCCGGGAGTTGGTGATGGACAGGGAGTCCTGGCATGCTGCAATTCATGGGGTCACAAAGAGTCGGAATCAACTGAGTGACTGAATTGAACTGAATGCTTAACATTTTTGTTAAAACAGAATGCAATATACAGTACTTACATTCCTTACAAGTAATGTCTGTGAAATAATACATGTTTATACTATTTGTTTGTTTTTGTTTAATTTTATTGTTCTGATAGCAATAATGACATTAATCCATTAAAATGCTAAAATTCTCTATAACACTTTTTCAAGTTTTCAATGATTTCCTGCATTCTTAAATATGTTTGTTATTACATCTGGAGGTCTTTTTTATGTGACCATATCTCATATTTTGCAATGTATGTTGGCATAGAAATGGTTTCAATATAGCGATTTTCTTATATTTAACTTGTGCAATATCTCTTCAATACAGTGAGACAGTCAAATTGTTAACTCTGCTTTTAAAGGCATCAATTTTCCTCAAACACTGATATAGAAAATGGCAGCATTGATAATCAAAAAAACTATGTATTTAAGCAAAAAACCCAAATCAACAGGTAATGTGCTCCCCTAAATGTATATTAAACACTTGAGTGAGTCAGATGTAGACTATTAGAACATACTAAATGACTCAAGTACTGTATCCTTATATGGCATAAAGGGCTACAACATTACTTTAAAAATAATCAAATATTTTGAATAAAGTTCAAAAAATATTTTGTTCACTTTATAATCATACAACATGGAATGATGAAGCTGCTGCACTGAATTAGGAGACAAATTATTAGCCAGAATATGGTACAATGCTACTTTTGCCAAGCTATGAATCTGTCCTCAGTTGGAATATTAATTTTTTCATATAAATATATATACAATACAGTTCTTTAAACACATCTGTTAATTACTTATATCACTATTCTATTTGTTTTAAAACAATGAGTTCTGTTGATAGTGAATAAAAATAATATGCATTATCCAAATTATTTCTGTGCACTGAAATAAACTGTGCTGGTATTTACATATAGCCCCTCTAATATGTTTTCCATAGAAAGCAATCATTTCTAGTGGAGAACATGGTACTTGCATTACTTTTCCATGGGGATGGTCTTGATCCCTGTTTCCTGTACAATGTCATGAACCTCATTCCATAGTTCATCAGGCACTCTATCTATCAGATCTAGGCCCTTAAATCTATTTCTCATTTCCACTGTATAATCATAAGGGATTTGATTTAGGTCATACCTGAATGGTCTACTGGTTTTCCCTGCTTTCTTCAATTTCAGCCTGGATTTGGTAATAAGGAGTTCATGATCTGAGCCACAGTCAGCTCCTGGTCTTGTTTTTGTTGACTGTATAGAGCTTCTCCATCTTTGGCTGCAAATAATATAATCAATCTGATTTCGGAGTTGACCATCTGGTGATGTCCATGTGTCGAATCTTCTCTTGTGTTGTTAGAAGAGGGTGTTTGCTATGACCAGTGCATTTTCTTGGCAAAACTCTATTAGTCTTTGCCCTGCTTCATTCCATATTCCAAAACCAAATTTGCCTGTTACTCCAGGTGTTTCTTGATTTCCTACTTTTGCATTCCAGTCCCCTATAATGAAAAAGGCATCTTTTTTGGGTGTTAGTTCAAAAAGGTCTTGTAGGTCTTCATAAAACTGTTCAACTTCAGTTTCTTCAGCATTACTGGTTGGGGCATAGACTTGGATAACTGGGATATTGAATGGTTTGCCTTGGAGACGAACAGAAATCATTCTCTCACTTTTGAGATTGCATCCAAGTACTGCATTTTGGACTCTTTTGTTGACCATGATGGCTACTCCATTTCTTCTAAGGGATTCCTGCCCGCAGTAGTAGATGTAATGGTCATCTGAGTTAAATACACCCAGTCCAGTCCATTTTAGTTCGCTGATTCCTAGAATGTCAGTGTGCAGCCTTGCCATCTCCTGTTTGACCACTTCCAATTTGCCTTGATTCATGGACCTGACATTCCAGGTTCCTATGCAAAATTGCTCTTTACAGCATCAGATCTTGCTTCTATCACCAGTCACATCCACAACTGGGTATTGTTTTTGCTTTGGCTCCATCCCTTCATTCTTTCTGGAGTTATTTCTCCAGATCTCCAGTAGCATATTGGGCACCTACTGTCCTGGGGAGTTCCTCTTTCAGTATCCTATCATTTGCCTTTTCACACTGTTCATGGGGTTCTCAGGGCAAGAATACTGAAGTGGCTTGCCATTCCCTTCTCCGGTGGACCACATTCTGTCAGGCCTCTCCATGAGCAGCCCCTCTTGGGTTGCCCCACAGGTATGGCTTGGTTTCATTGAGTTAGACAAGGCTGTGGAAAGAAGAGAGGTGAAAAGCAAAGGAGAAAAGCAAAGATATAAGCATCTGAATGCAGAGTTCCAAAGAATAGCAAGAAGAGATAAGAAAGACTTCTTTAGCAATCAATGCAAAGAAATAGAGGAAAACAACAGAATGGGAAAGACTAGAGATCTCTTCAAGAAAATTAGAGATACCAAGGGAACATTTCATGAAAGATGGGCTTGATAAAGGACAGAAATGGTATGGACCTAACAAAAGCAGAAGATATTAAGAAGAGGTGGCAAGAATACACGGAAGAACTGTACAAAAAAGATCTTCACAACCCAGATAATCATGATGATGTGATCACTAACCTAGAGCCAGACATCTTGGAATGTGAAGTCAAGTGGGCCTTAGAAAGCATCACTACGAACAAAGCTAGTAGAGGTGATGGCATTCCAGTTGAGCTATTTCAAATCCTGAAAGATGATGCTGTGAAAGTGCTGCACTCAATATGCCAGCAAATTTGGAAAACTCAGCAGTGGCCACAGGACTGGAAAAGGTCAGTTTTCATTCCAATCCCAAAGAAAGGCAATGCCAAAGAATGCTCAAACTCCCGCACAATTGCACTCATCTCACACTAGTAAAGTAATGCTCAAAATTCTCCAAGCCAGGCTTAAGCAATACGTGAACTGTGAATTCCCTGATGCTCAAGCTGGTTTTAGAAAAGGCAGAGGAACCAGAGATCAAATTGCCAACATCCGCTGGATCATCGAAAAAGCAAGAGAGTTCCAGAAAAACATCTATTTCTGTTTTGTTGACTATGCCAAAGCCTTTGACTGTGTGGAAAATTCTGAAAAAGATGGGAATACCAGATCACCTGACCTGTCTCTTGAGAAATCTGTATACAGGCCAGGAAGCAACAGTTAGAACTGGACATGGAACAACAGACTGGTTCCAAATAGGAAAAGGAGTATGTTCAAAAGCAGAGACATTACTTTGCCGACTAAGGTCCGTCTAGTGAAGGCCATGGTTTTTCCTGTGGTCATGTTTGGATGTGAGAGTTGGACTGTTTAGAAGGCTGAGAGCCGAAGAATTGATGCTTTTGAACTGTGGTGTTGGAGAAGACTCTTAAGAGTCCCTTGGTCTGCAAGGAGATCCAACCAGTCCATTCTGAAGGAGATCAGCCCTGGGTGTTCTTTGGAAGGACTGATGCTAAAGCTGAATCTCCAGTACTTGGCCACCTCATGCAAAGAGTTGACTCATTCTAAAAGTCTCTGATGCTGGGAGGGATTGGCGGCAGGAGGAGAAGGGGACGACCGAGGATGAGATGGCTGGATGGCATCACAGACTCGATGGATGTGAGTCTGAGTGAACTCCAGGAGATGGTGATGGACAGGAAGGCCTGGTGTGCTGCGATGCATGGGGTCGCAAAGAGTCGGACATGACAGAGCGACTAATCTGACTGACATGGTACTTATTTGACTTGATAATAAACAATGAAAAGTATTTTATTAGCAAATCCACCCATTACCCACAGAAAATTTCAATTTGCTTTTCACAAAGTACTTTTTAAATTTTTTTATAAATGGTTAATATTGGTGTACACATTATTAGAAAGAAGCAGAGACAGAACTAACCTACAAGAATAATCCATTATTCTTATAGGATTGATGAATAATCCTATAATATCCTTTATAGGATAATAAAGAAATAATCCTTTATATTGATGAATAATCATCAATAATGAATTAGATGAATGATATAGAGATCAAATGAATGTACTAAACAAAGAGATATAAAGTGTTAGAAATAATAATTCATAAATAATGCATTAAATATATTATAATATATGTGTATGGGGACAGATGGTAAATAGAGTTATTATGGTGATCATTTCATAATGTATAAAAATGCTGAATCACTACAGTGTACACTTGAATCATACAATATTATAAGTCAATTATACTTCAATAAAATTTTTTAAAAGAGTAAATAAAATAGAAACCTATTAATTTATGAAGGCCATTATATGGACTTTATGTGTTATAAGAGAATTAAGATGACAGATTCCAGGTAAAGTGGTTATGTAATCAGAAGTGTTAATTTCTCTCCATCCCATACTCTCCTTCAAACGAATTTGCAAAATATTTTCTTTTAAAGGTAAAAACCTATCAGTATCAATTCAGTCGCTCAGTCACGTCCAACTCTTTGCAACCCCATGGACTGCCGCATGCCAGGCTTCCCTCTCCACCACCAATTCCCAGACCTTGCTCATGTCCATCTAATTGATGATGACACCCAACCATCTTATCCTCTGTCATCCCATTCTCCTACTCCCTTCAATCTTTCCTAGTATCAGGGTCTTTTCCAGGGAGTCAGTTCTTGACATTAGGTGGCCAAAATATTAGAGTTTCAGCTTCAGCATCAGTCCTTCCAATGAATATACAAGATTGATTTCCTTTAGGAATGACTGGCTGGATCTCCTTGCTGTCCAAGGGACTCTCAAGAGTCTTCTCTAACACCACAGTTCAAAAGCATCAATTCTTTGGTGCTCAGCTTTCTTTATAGTCCACTCTCACATCCATACATGACTACTGGAAAAACCATAACTTTGACTAGACAGACCTTTGTTTGCAAAGGTATGTCCCTGCTTTTTAATATCCTGTCTAGGCTGGTCACAGCTTTTCTTCCAAGGATCAAGTGTCCTTTAATCTCATGGCTGCAGCCACCATCTGCAGTGATTTTGGAGACCCAAAAAATAAAGTCTCTTAATGTTTCCATTGTTTCCCCACCTATTTGCAATAAAGTGATGGGACTGGATAGCTGTGAAAAGAACAGCAGCAAAAAGCAAAGGAGAAAAGGAAAGATATAAGCATCTGAATGCAGAGTTCCGAAGAATAGCAAGGAGAGAGAAGAAAGCCTTCCTCAGCGAGCCATGCAAAGATATAGAGGAAAACAAGAATGGGAAAGACTAGAGATCTCTTCAAGAAAATTAGAAATAGCAAGGGAACATTTCATGTAAAAATGGGCTCAATAAAGGACAGAAATGGTATGGACCTAACAGAAGCAGAAGATATTAAGAGGTGGCAAGAATACACAAAAAAGACCTTCACGACCCAGATAATCATGATGCTGTGATCACTCACCTACAGCCAGATCCTGGAATGCGAAGTCAAGTGGGCCTTAGAAAGCATCACTAGGAACAAAGCTAGTGGAGGTGATGGAATTCCAGTGGAGCTGTTTCAAATCCTGAAAGATGATGCTGTGAAAGTGCTGCACTCAATATGCCAGCAAATCTGGAAAACTCAGTAGAGGTCACAGGACTGGAAAAGGTCAGTTTTCATTCCAGTCACAAAGAAAAGTAATGCCAAAGAATGCTCAAACTACCACACAATTGCACTCATCTCACACACTAGTAAAGTAATGCTCAAAATTCTCCAAGCCAGGCTTCAATAATACGTGAATCGTGAACTTCCAGATGCTCAAGCTGGCTTTAGAAAAGGCAGAGGAACCAGAGATCAAATTGCCAACATCTGCTGGATCATCAAAAAAGCAAGAGAGTTCCAGAAAAACACTTATTTCTACTTCATTGAGTATGCCAAAGCCTTTGACTGTGTGGACTACAATCAACTGTGGAAAATTCTGAAAGATATGGGAATACTAGACCACCTAACCTTCCTCTTGAGAAACCTTTATGCAGGTCAGGAATCAACAGTTAGAACAGGACATGGAACAACACACTGGTTCCCAATAGGAAAAGGAGTATGTCACAGCTGTGTATTGTCACCCTGCTTATTTAACATATCTGCAGAGTACATCATGAGAAACGCTGGACTGGAAGAATCAAACTGGGATCAAGATTGCCAGGAGAAATATCAAGAACCTCAGATATGCAGATGACACCACCCTTATGGTAGAAATGAAGAGGAACTAAAAAGCCTCTTGATGAAAGTGAAAGAGGAGAGTGAAAAAGTTGGCTTAAAGCTCAACATTCAGAAAACGAAGATCATGGCATCTGGTCCCATCACTTCATGCCAGATAGATGGAAAACAGTGGAAACAGTGTCAGACTTTATTTTGGGGGGTCTCCAAAATAACTGCGGATGGTGATTGCAGCCATGAATTTAAAAGACGCTTACTCCTTGGGAGGAAAGGTATGACCAACCTAAATAGCATATGGAAAAGCAGAGATATTACTTTGCCAACAAAGGTCCGTCTAGTCAAGGCTATGGTTTTTCCAGTGGTCATATATGGATGTGAGATTCGGACTGTGAAGAAAGCTGAGTGCTGAAGAATTGATGCTTTTGAACTGTGGTGTTGGAGAAGACTCTTGAGAGTCCCTTGGACTGCAAGGAGATCCAACCAGTCCATCCTAATGGAGATCAGTCCTGGGTGTTCATTGGAAGGACTGATGCTGAAGCTGAAACTCCAGTACTTTGGCCACCTCATGGGAAGTGTTGACTCATTGGAAAAGACCCTTGCCAGAGTCCAGCTCCAGCAGCCAGGGAATCAGCCTGAAGTGCTGAGTGGTGTTGGCAGACAATGATGTAGCCTCTTACTCAAGGTGCAGGGCTATATGTTTATTTCAAGCTTCAGGTTTTCTTTTATACTTTGACAAATGCATTAGGTCAGAGGTTTGACAATTTTAGTTTCCCCCACCCAGATTTATCGTCTCCAGAAATCATTGTTGCTCTACAAACAGAGTTCCTGCTTCAGAGATTCTCTCAGAATAAGCTTTACTATCTATTATCTACTTCCTCTTATGTGTCCTATACTTATCTTGTGATTGCATTGTAACTCATGCTACATTCCTCAGTTTATTTCTTATCTTTCTAAATCCTGTTTGCCCCTAGCATCTTAAGACCATTATCTCCTAAAAAGGCTTCTAGTTATTAATATCTCTAAAATTCCTAATCTCTATGAGCTATAGTAAAATATGCTAACACTACAACATTCCTTAAACTTTTAGCTTCTAACTATTCTTCCTTACTCCTCAACCCTAAACTCAGCAAACTTCTTTTGCCATAAATATTTCCCTCACAAACAAGTCTCATATAACAATCCTTCCCATGGCCTCAAGCTGTGGCCTACATGCTCATCCTGGAACGTTCTTTGAAAAGATCCTTGAACAAATGTCAATGGTTACTTTATGGATTATTTTCTGGGCACAACTGCAGAAGGCTTTGTGCTTTCTCATTCTTCTCTCAAGAACAATAAGCACCTTAACATTCTTCCCAGCCAACTCAACCTAAGAAAGGAAAGAACAAGTCAGAGTCACAAGACCTAACTCCTTTATCCTGGGACCATGCTTGCGGGATGAGCAGAGGGGGTTGGGGCCATGCCTCCATTTTCTCAGTAGTGCCTAACGCGGCTCCCAACAGACCCTGATGCTGGGAGGGATTGGTGGCAGGAGGAGAAGGGGATGACAGAGGATGAGATGGCTGGATGGTATCACCGACTCAATGGACATGAATTTGAGTGAACTCCGGGAGTTGGTTATGGACAAGGAAGCCTGGTGTGCTGTGATTCATGGGGTCACAAAGAGTCGGACTCAACTGAGCGACTGAACTGAACTGAAGGGACTGGATAATGGCACTGAAATATAGAAAAAGTATCTCAGCAAATATAAGAAGATAATCAGAGTTTTTTGCTCTATGAAAAAAACATGTTTGGCAAGTAATTGAAGGAAACACTGATAAAGCCCTTCAAAAGCCTCTAATTCACTTAGGTCAAGTGAAGACAAGATGAAGAAAGTTAATGTGGACATTATCCTTCCTGACAAGTCATATTTCCTTCAAGATGAGAATGTAGTGAGGAAATGAGGATAAATAGACACAACAAACGAAAGCAGGTACACTTGTGTATTTCTCCAGTGTGAGAAAATTCTCAATGTGATTGGATTTCTTAAGAGATACTGTAGATCAGAAGAAAGGGGCCACTTTAAAAATCAAAGAAAAATTATTTCTTTTAGCTTTATGATGAGAAACATAAGAATATGTCTAACTTGTTTTTTTTTTTTTTAAGAGATTAGAAAGAATCCTTCATTTATGAAACCAAAGCAAGTAGTTGTGAAGAGAGTAATCTGAGATCGGGAAACACAGCATAGAGAATATTGCTAAATAAAAGCAATAGAGAATAAACTGGAATTTCTGATTTAAAAATATTTTTAAAATAGAAGCAAAATATTTCATACATTACATGATACAATTCTTTATTTCAAACCAACAAACAACTTTATGTATAATGGTGAGAAGCAAAAGCAGTGGTCTTCAAAATTGGTTGTACATTAGAAGCACACAGAGAGATTTAAAAAGAAATGTTTTTGATTCCTGAGTCTCACTAAGGATCAATTAACTCAGAATCTTTGGAGGTAGGCTCCAGACTTGAGTATTTTTAAAGTACCATGAGTGATTTTATGTGCAGCCAATATTGAGAAACACTGTACTCTAGCATCATTTTTCAAAGTGCTTCTTTAATATACTAATATGAATTGTAACTCTGCTGGAGAAGGATATGATATGTAGCACTTCCACAGAAACTATTTAATGTGAAGCATCTGATTGGACCACTGTTCTACAATATAATTTGGGAAATGCTGAACCAGAGGTAAAGTCATTCAAAACAGGAATTAGATGAAGGTGTTTTCAGGATCATTATTTAACATTCTGGACACACTGGCAACTACAATGAGATAAGAGATGAAATGAGATTCAAATATTGGAGGAAGGGGATATATTACAATTAAAATATTTTAGTATTCATGAGGAAATTCAAGATAATCTGAGAGAAAAAAAGAGAATTAACTTCAATATCTGCAAATCAATCAATGTAATTCACCACATTAACAACTTGAAAAATAAAAGCCATATTATTATCTGAATAGATGCAGAGAAAGCCTTTGACAAAATTCAACATCCATTTATGATAAAAACTCTCCAGAAAGCAGGAATAGAAGGAACATACTTCAACATAATAAAAGCTATATATGACAAACCCACAGCAAACATTATCTTCAATGGTGAAAAATTGAAAGCATTCCCCCTAGTCAGGAACAAGACAAGGGTGCCCACTTTCACCACTACTATTCAACATAGTTCTGAAAGTTCTGGCCACAGTTATCAGAGCAGAAAAAGAAATAAAAGGAATCCAAATTGGAAAAGAAGAAGTAAAACTCACACTTTTTGCAGATGACATGATCCTCTACATAGAAAACCCTAAAGACTCCACCAGAAAATTACTAGAGCTAATCAATGAATATAGTAAAGTTGCAGCATATAAAATCAACACACAGAAATCCCTTCCATTCCTATACACTAATAATGGGAAAGTAGACAAAGAAATTAAGGAAACAATTCCATTCACCATTACAACAAAAAGAATAAAATACTTAGGAATATATCTACCTAAAGAAACTAAAGACCTATATATAGAAAACTATAAAACACTGATGAAAGAAATCAAAGAGGACACTAATAGATGGAGAAATATACCATGTACATGGATTGGAAGAATCATATAGTGAAAATAAGTATACTACCCAAAGCAATCTACAGATTCAATGCAATCCCTATCAAGCTACCAACGGTATTTTTCACAGAGCTAGAAAAAATAATTTCACAATTTGTATGGAAAAACAAAAAAACCTCAAATAGCCAAGGCAATCTTGAGAAAGAAGAATGGAACTGGAGGAATCAACCTGCCTGACTTCAGGCTATACTACAAAGCTACAGTCATCAAGGCAGTATGGTACTGGCACAAAGACAGAAATATAGATCAATGGAACTAAGTAGAAAGACCATAGATAAATCCACACACCTATGGACATCTTATCTTCGACAAAGGAGGCAAGAATATACAATGGAGAAAAGACAATCTCTTTAACAAGTGGTGCTGGGAAAAGTGGTCAACTGCTTGTAAAAGAATGAAACTAGAACACTTCCTAACACCATACACAAAAATAAACTCAAAATGGATTAAAGATCTAAACGTAAGACCAGAAACTATAAAACTCTTAAAGAAAAACATAGGCAAAACACTCTCTGACATAAATCACAGCAGGATCCTCTATGACCCACCTCCAAGAATATTGGAAATAAAAGCAAAAATAAGCAAATAGGATCTAATTAAACTTAAAAACTTCTGCACAAAAAAGGAAACTATAAGCAAGGTGAAAAGACAGCCTTTGGAATGGGAGAAAATAATAGCAAATGAAGCAACTGACAAACAACTAATCTCAAAAATATACAAGCAACCCCTGCAGCTCTATTCCTGAAAAATAAAGGACCCAATCAAAAAATGGGCCAAAGAACTAAACAGACATTTCTCCAAAGAAGACATACAGATGGCTAACAAACACATGAAAATATGCTCAACATCACTCATTATCAGAGAAATGCAAATCAAGACCACAATGAGGCACCATTTCATGCCAGTCAGAATGGCTGCGATCCAAAAGTCTACAAGCAATAAATGCTGGAGAGGGTGTGGAGAAAAAGGAACCCTCTTACACTGTTGGTGGGAATGCAAACTAGTCCAACCACTCTGGAGAACAGTGTGGAGATTCCTTAAAAAACTGGAAATAGAACTGCCTTATGACCCAGCAATCCCACTGCTGGGCATACACACCGAGGAAACCAGAACTGAAAGAGACACGTGTACCCCAATGTTCATCACAGCATTGTTTATAATAGCCAGGACATGGAAGCAACTAGATGTCCATCAGCAGATGAATGGATAAGAAAGCTGTGGTACATATACACAATGGAGTATTACTCAGCCATTAAAAAGAATACATTTGAATCAGTTCTAATGAGATGGATGAAACTGGAGCCGATTATACAGAGTGAAGTAAGCCAGATAGAAAAACACCAATACAGCATACTAACACATATCTATGGAATTTAGAAAGATGGTAATGATAACCCTGTGTGCAAGACAGCAAAAGAGACACAGACGTATAGAACAGACCTTTGGACTCTGTGGGAGATTGAGAGAGTGGGATGATTTGGGAGAATGGCATTGAAACTTGTATAATACCATGTAAGAAATGAATCGCCAGTCTAGGTTCGATGCAGGATACCGGATGCTTGGGGCTGGTGCACTGGGATGACCCAGAGGGATGGTATGGGGAGAGAGGTGGGAGGGGGGTTCAGGATTGGGAACTCATGTACACCCGTGGCAGATTCATGTTGATGTATGGCAAAACCAATACAGTATTGTAGATAAAATTTAAAAAAAGAAGAAAGTTCAGTAAGCTTGCAGTTAAAAATTTAATATATTCAGGAAATAATAGCTTTATCTTAAAGCAGACTTTCTCAGTCTCAATGCAACTGGCATTTTGGGTCAGATAATTCTTTGCTATCGAGGGCTGTCCTGTATACTATAGGATGTTTGGCAGCATTCCTGGTTTCTACCAATTAGCATTAGCAACACCCTAACTCTCAAATTTGGGACACTGAATGTCTCAGTCAGTGCCAATATTCCTTATTACACAAAATCACCTCTGGTTGAGAACCACTACCTTATGGCGATAATACTGAGGCTATACAATGGAAAACATGAATTCATCAATAAAAGTATCAACAAATACAAAGCAGTTATGAATGAACTTGGCAAGATATCTTCAAGAAAACTATAAGCTTAATCAAAGGATATAAAATGATGTAGATACATGAAAAGATAAATTACATTCTTATATAAAAAATATCAATACTATATAATAATGTGAACTCTCCCCAAATGAATTTATGCATTTAATGCAATTTTAATCAATATCCCAGGGGACTTCATTGTGTATCAATATAAAATTATTTTTAATTTATATGTAAAACTGAGTAGGCCAAAATAACAAGATATATATATTTTAAAAGGTTACTAATAAATATAAAGATGCACTATCTGATAATAAAAACTGTTTTAGTTTTTAATTCTTTCCATCTTTGTTGGTACTTTGACATATAACATTGTGTAAATTTAAAGTGTATGTATGATGATTTGATATACGGTAATATCATTACCACATTAGGATTGGTTTGACACATTCTTCGTTTTACATAGTTACTGTTTTGTGTGTGTGGTGAGAACTTTCAAGATTTACTCTCTTACTAATTTTTAAATATGCATGTATGCACGCATGCTCAGTTGGGTCCAGCTCTTTTGTGACCCCATGGACTATAACCCACCAGGCTTCTCTGTCCATGGGATTTCCCAGGGAAGAATACTGGAATGAGTTACCATTTTCTCCTCCAGGGGATCTTCCCCACCCATGGATCAAACCTGTATCTCCTGCATTGTGGGTGGATTCTTTACCGTATGAGACACGAGGGAAGCCCAAAAGGCATTGTTATTTTTCTGGAAGGAAAAAAATTTGAAAAGAAAAGGAAATCCCTAAAAGGATTATTATAATGAATGCAGAAGAAATACAGTTTCATATTTAGAAAGCAAAAGTTGTAAAGAAATTTGTATATTTGTCTTTCCAAGTAGGTAACAGACTTGGCTATGTCTCTAGTTTCCATTTACCTTTCCATATATCAGCCTTTGAAGCTGCATATTCCTAACTATAAGAAAATTTCATAGCTCATTTCCTCAAGAATATTCTGAAAACTGCATTTAATAATTGACTTTTTGACAATTGAAGCTATGGTAGCTCAGCTGGTAAAGAATCCACCCGCAATGCAGGAGACCCCGGTTTGATTCCTGGAGAAGGGATAAGCTACCCACTTCAGTATTCTGGCCTGGAGAACCCCATGGACTGTATAGTCCACGGGGTCACAGAGTTGGACATGACTGAGCGACTTTCACTTTCTTTCACTAAATTATATTCATTACTCAAAAAATAAAAATAAAAATAGGACTAGCATGACTCAGAAATCCCACTTCTATGGCAACAGAAATTGAAAGCAGAGTATCAAAGAAAGATTTTCATACCTTAAATTCATAGTATTCACAGTTGTGAAGAGATGGAAGCAACCCAAAGTCCATCAACTAATTAAAATAGTGACACACTAACTATGGAATATCACAGTCTTTAAAAAGAAGGAAATCTTGTTTCATGCTACTATGCGGATGTACCTTCAAGATATGATGTTAAGTGAGATAACCTAGTCACAAAAAGTCAATTACTATATGATTCCACCCATATGAAGTATCTAAAGTAGTCAAATTAATGGAAACAGAAAATATAATGGTGGCTACCTGGAGCCGTGAAGAGGTGAAAGTGGGAAGTTTTTAGTAGGTATAATAAAACTTCAATTTTGCAAGATAGAAAAGTTCTGGAGATCTACTGCACAATAAAATGAATACACTTTAAGAGTGTGACCCTGCAGAAGAAAATGGCAACTCACCCCAGTATTCTTTCCTGGGAAATCCCATGGAGAGAGGAGCCTGGAGGGCTACAGTGCATGGGGTTGCAAAAATTGGACAGAACTTAAAGACTAAACCACCACCACCACCAGGAGTACTGAACTATGCATTTTAAAATGGTTAAGATGGTAAATTTTATGTTTTGTGTTTTTGCCACAACTTTGAAAATTTTAAAAGTATAAAATATATAGATGATATAGATATATCCAATTGTGATGAGTTGTCATATTTTATAGTAAATCAGGATGACTTCTACCCAAAGGGGTTACTGGGATCAGGAAAAAAAAGAACAAGTTAGGTGTACTATTACAATTCTTGGCCAAAATTAGCTTGTTTGGCTAACACGAGTTCTGAAAAAAAAGAATAAATATCTGTTGACTGGAACTGAGGATGAAATGCTTTTCTTAAAATATGTCTACTATATTAATATAAGAATACATATAAGCATTAATAAATAGGACAAATATATGGATACTACTATTGGGATAAGAGTTAACTTATGTAGGGTACACTAATCTTATCAGTAATTTAGTAAGTAGAAACTTGCAGCACATACTAGCTGAAAATATGTCACAAATATGGTATTCTAGTATAGTTTATGACAGTAAACCAGAAAAGTTATAGACTGATTTTAAAATAAAAACACAGCACTGTATGCTATAAATAAAGCCTTCAGTACTTCGAATGCATTTTTTAAGTGAATTTTCTTCTTTTGGAAGAATAACATCAGTTGCATTGAGAATCACTATATTTATTTCATTTTGACAGATCCAGTGTTTCATTTGTATTTTATATTATATTTGATTTGTTGTGTTATAGGAAAGAGACACATACGATCCTTTCATTGAATCTTCCTATTCTCCCCATATGAGTAATATCTTTGCAACGAGTATGTCAGAAACTGAGCAAGATTTCAAGTTAGCCTTTGCCAGTCATCTATTGAAATGAAATCCAAATATAAGTATTGTCTCATTTTAATCAAATTTAATAAACAGAAATATAGGTTTATATGACAGATCAGTAAATCAGTGACTGCTCACTTTACAAAAGGATTCTTCTTAAATTATATACTTCCTTAGAAAAGTTTAAGTGGAATTAAGATTTGTTTACTGTAAATTCTCAGTAACAGGCTGACTATGTTGCTAACACCATTAAGCCAAAGCCCACCAAGAACATACTTGTAAGTGAACAAGTTGGTTTTATTACTCACTTAAGTGTCTTCAGTAAGAAAGTGGTATTGTTACTGTTCAGTCACTAAGTCGTGTCTGACACTTTGAGACCCCATGGACTGCAGCACGCTAGGTTTCCCTGTCCTTCACTATCTCCCAGAGTTTGCTCAAACTTATGTCCATAGCATCAGTAATGCCACATGAACCATCTCATCCTCTGTCACCCCTTTCCTTCCTGGCCTCAATCTTTCCCAGCATTGGAATCTTTTCCAGTGAGTAGACTCTTCCATTCAAGTGGCAAAAGTACTGGGGCTTCAGCTTCAGCATCAGTCCCTCCAACGAATATTCATGGTTTATTTTCTATAGAATTGACTGCTTTGAACTCCATGCAGTCCAAGGGACTCTCAAGAGTCTTCTCCAGCACAATTTGAAAGCATCAGTTTTTCAGTGCTCAGTCTGCTTTATGGTCTAATTCTCACATCCTTACATGACTTCTAGAAAAATCATAGCTTTGAATATATGGACTTCTGTCAGCAAAGTGATGTCTCTGTTTTTCAATACACTGTCTAGGTTTGTCATAGTTTCTCTTCCAAGGAGCAAGTGTTTTTTTTAATTTCATGTCTACAGTCACTGTCCACAGTGATTTTGGAGCACAAGAAAATAAAATCTGTCACTGTTTTCATTTTTTCCTCATCTATTTGCCATGAAATGATGGAACCGGATGCCATGATCTGTTTTTTGAATGTTGAAGTTTAAGCCAGCTTTTTCACTCTCTTTCACTTTCAAGAGGCTCTTTAATTCCTCTTTGCTTTCTGCCATATCATCTGCATACCTGAGGCTATTGATATTTCTCCTGGCAATCTTGATTCCAGCCTGTGATTCATCCAGCCCAGCATATTGCATAAGATACTCAGCGAAGAAGTTAAAGGAGCAGGGTGACAATATACAACCTTGACGTACTCTTTTCCCAATTTTGAACCAATCTGTTGTTCCATGTCCAGTTCTGTTGCTTCTTGACTTGCATACAGATTTCCCAGGAGGCAGGTAATGCTGTCTGGTATTCGCATCTCTTTAAGAATTTTCTGCAGTTTGTTATGATCCACACAGTCAAAGACTTTAGCATAGTCAATGATGAAGCAAATGATTTTCTGAAATTCCCTTGTTTTTTCACCCTTACCAAAGGATGAAGGCAATTTGACCTCTGGTTTCTCTGCCTTTTCTAAATTTTCTGCCTTTTCTAAATTCCAGCTTGTACATCAGGAAATTCTCGGTTCACATACTGCTGAAGACTAGCTTGAAGGATCTTGAGCATTACTTTGCTAGCATGTGAATGTGTGCAACTGTACAGCAGTTTGAACATCCTTTGACAGTGCCCTTCTTTGGGATTGGAATGAAAACTGACCTTTCCATTCCAATCTAAAAGAAAGAGTTAGGAAGAATTTATGATATGATTTGGGCTTTGGTTGGGTGATATTGTGGAGGGTCAAAGGAACCAAGGCTTTGCTTTGTGTGGAGTACTTTTACGAAGTTGAGATAAATCTATGACTGAGCATCTTAATAAATTTTATCTATAGTGAGGGTATACTAGAGTAAGAATACAGCTGCAATTGCTTAAGAAATAGCAGTCACTCACACTGGTTTATTTAGAACATGTAAGTTTTGTATAGAAGGTTAAAACCTGTATATTATATATTTAAAATAAAGAGTAATTGAGAATTTAAATAAAGAATGGTATGTCCAGATTTTCATTTAATAAAGACAGTGCTTAGTTTGAGCATTCTTTTGCATTGCCTTTCTTTGCGATTGGAATGAAAACTGACCTTTTCCAGTCCTGTGGCCACTGCTGAGTTTTCCAAATTTGCTGCCATATTGAGTGCAGCATTTTCACAGCATCATCTTTCAGGATTTGAAAGAGCTCCACTGGGATTCCATCACTGCCACTAGCTTTGTTCGTAGTGATACTTTCTAAGGCCCACGTGACTTCACATTCCAAGATGTCTGGGTATAGATGAGTGATCACATCATCATGATTATCTTGGTCGTGAAGATCTTTTTTGTACAGTTCTTCCATGTATTCTTGCCACCTCTTCTCAATATCTTCTGCTTCTGTTAGGTCCATACCATTTCTGTGCTTTATCAAGCCCATATTTGCATGAAATGTTCCCTTGGTATCTCTAATTATCTTGAAGAGATCTCTAGTCTTTCCCATTCTGTTGTTTTCCTCTATTTCTTTGCATTGATCACTGAAAAAGTCTTTCTTATCTCTTCTTGCTATTCTTTGGAACTCTGCATTCAGATGATTATATCTTTGTTTTTCTCCTTTGCTTTTCACTTCTCTTCTTTTCACAGCTATTTGTAAGGCCTCCCCAGACAGCCATTTTGCTTTTTTGCATTTCTTTTCCATGGGGTTGGTCTCGATCCTTGTCTCCTGTACAATGTCACGAACCTCATTCCATAGTTCATCAAGCACTCTATCTATCAGATCTAGGCCCTTAAATCTATTTCTCACTTCCCCTGTATAATCATAAGGGATTTGATTTAGGCCATACCTGAATGGTCTAGTGGTTTTCCCTGCTTTCTTTAATTTAAGTCTGAATTCAATTTGAGTCTGAATTGAGCCGCAGTCAGCTCCTGGTCTTGTTTTTGTTGACTGTATAGAGCTTCTCCATCTTTGGCTGCAAAGAATATAATCAATCTGATTTCGGTGTTGACCATCTGGTGATGTCCATGTGTCGAGTCTTCTCTTGTGTTGTTGGAAGAGGGTGTTTGCTATGACCAGTGCATTTTCTTGGCAGAACTCTATTAGTCTTTGCCCTGCTTCATTCTGCATTCCAAGGCCAAATTTGCCTGTTACTCCAGGTGTTTCTTGACTTCCTATTTTTGCATTCCAGGCCCCTATAATGAAAAGGACATCTTTTTTGGGTGCTAGTTCTAAAAGGTCTTGTAGGTCTTCATAAAACCGTTCAACTTCAGTTTCTTCAGCATTACTGGTTGGGGCATAGACTTGGATAACTGTGATATTGAATGGTTTGCCTGTGAAAGTGCTGCACTCAATATGCCAGCCAATTTGGAAAACTCAGCAGTGGCCACAGGACGGGAAAAGGTCAGTTTTCATTCCAATTCCAAAGAAAGGCAATGCCAAAGAATGCTCAAACTACCACACAATTGCACTCATCTCACATGCTAGTGAAGTAATGCTAAAAATTCTTCAAGCCAGGCTTCAGCAATACGTGAACCATGAATTCCCTGATGCTCAAGCTGGTTTTAGAAAAGGCAGAGGAACCAGAGATCAAATTGCCAACACCTGTCGGATCATCAGAAAAGCAAGAGAGTTCCAGAAAAACATCTATTTCTGCTTTATTGACTATGCCAAAGCCTTTGACTGTGTGGATCACAATAAACTGTGGAAAATTCTGAGAGAGATGGGAATACCAGACCACCTAACCTGTCTCTTGAGAAATCTGTATGCAGGTCAGGAAGCAACAGTTAGAACTGGACATGGAACAACAGACTGGTTCCAAATAGGAAAAGGAGTACATCAAGGCTGTATACTGTCACCCTGCTTATTTAACTTATATGCAGAGTACATCATGAGAAACGCTGGACTGGAAGAAACACAAGCTGGAATCAAGATTGCCGGGAGAAATACCAATAACCTCCGATATGCAGATGACACCACCGTTATGGCAGAAAGTGAAGAAGAGCTAAAAAGCCTCTTGATAAAAGTGAAAGAGGAGAGTGAAAAAGTTGGCTTAAAGCTCAACATTCAGAAAATGAAGATCGTGGCATCTGGTCCCATCATTTCATGGGATATAGATGGGGAAACAGTAGAAACAGTGTCAGACTTTATTTTGGGGGGCTCCAAAATCGCTGCAGATGGTGACTGCAGCCATGAAATTAAAAGACGCTTACTCCTTGGAAGAAACGTTATGACCAATCTAGATAGTATATTCAAAAGCAGAGACATTACTTTGCCAACTAAGGTCCATCTAGTGAAGGCTATGGTTTTTCCTGTGGTTATGTATGGATGTGAGAGTTGGACTGTGAAGAAGGCTGAGTGCCGAAGAATTGATGCTTTTGAACTGTGGTGTTGGAGAAGACTCTTAAGAGTCCCTTGGACTGCAAGGAGATCCAACCACTCCACTCTGAACGAGATCAACCCTGGGATTTCTTTGGAAGGAATGATGCTAAAGCTGAAGCTCCAGTACTTTGGCCACCTCACACAAAGAGTTGACTCATTGGAAAAGATTCTGACACTGGGAGGGATTGGGGGTAGGAGGAGAAGGGGACGACAGAGGATGAGATGGCTGGATGGCATCACGGACTCAATGGACGTGAGTCTGAGTGAACTCTGAGAGATGGTGATGGACAGGAAGGCCTGGTGTGCTGCGATGCATGGGGTCGCAAAGAGTCGGACACGACTGAGCAACTGAACTGAACTGAACTGAGTGCTTAGTTGCTCAGTCGTGCCTGACTCTTCGTGATGCCATGGACTGTAACCTGCCAGGATTCTCTGTTCATGGGGATTCTCCAGGCAAGAATACTGGAGTGGGTTGCATTCTCTCCTCCAGAGGATCTTCCCAACCCAGGGATCAAACCCAGGTATCCCACATTGCAGGCAGAGTCTTTACCATCTGAGCCACCAGGGAAGGCCAAGAATACTGAAGTGGGTAGCCTATCCCTTCTCCAGAAGAACTTCCCAACCCAGGAATCAAACTGAAGTCTCCCGCATTGCAGGCAGGTTCTTTACCAGCTGAGAGAGGGGATAAATAATAGATACAACAGCAAATTAGCAGATAGCTGTATTAATTAAGAATTTGAGGCTCACATTGACCATAAAGATGAAAAGATACAGATCTGAGAATGATTTGAGAGGTAGAATCTACTTGATTTGATCAAGAGGTAGAAATACTTGGTTTCTAACTGTGTATTAGTCATGGAGAGAAGAAAGTCATGGAAAACTCTAAGATTTCTGAACCATTTTCTAAAATGAGAATATGATCAAAGGTGCAGGGTTTTTCAAGGAGAGTGTATGGGTAGGGGGATGGAGAAGTTGAGTTAGTTAGAAGTTGAGCATAATTCATGTTCTAGAAGACATCCAAATGGATATATCTAGATAGAAATTAAAATGTGAGATTCAAACTATAAATAAGCAAATAAGTAAATTGATAAATAAATTAAAGGTTTGCCCTGAAGGTAACATTTCAAAATCATTTCATCATATAATGTAATGGTTAGTTTCATGTGTGCATTTGGCTGGGCTATAGGATTCTTAGATATTTGAACAAATGTCATTCTGAATGTGTGAAGGTGTTTTGGGATAAGAAAGAAAGTGAAAGGGCTAGTCACTCAGTCATATGTGACTTCTTGTGACCCCATGGACTGTACGGACCGTAGCCTGCCAGGCTCCTCTGTCCATGGAATTCTCCAGGCAAGAATACTGGAGCAGCTTGCCATTCCCTTCTCCAGGGGGATCTTCCTGACCAGGGATCAAACCCAGGTCTCCTGCATTGTAGTCCAGCTTTTTACTGTCTGAGCCACCAGGGAAGTCCCAGAGAGTTAATCTTTGGGACAAGATTAATATTCAAATCAGTGGACTTTGAGTAAAGGAGATTGCCCTACATAATGTGGGTCAGTCACATGCAACCAATAGAAGACTTAAGTGGAACAAAAAGACCTCCTCTGAGCAAGAGACAATCTCCAGCAGATTGTCTTTAGATCTCATCTGCAACACTGGCTCTTACTGGTTGTATGGCAGATGGCCTTGAGACTGGAACTGAAGCATCAGATTTCTTGGGGCTCCAACCTGCTGGTCCACCCTGCAGATTTGGACTTGTCAGTCTCCTTAATCATGTGAGCCAATTCCTTATAATAAATTTCTTCATTTATATATATACGTACATCCTGTTAGTTCTGTTTCTCTAGAGGACCCTAACTAATGCATATTACACACACACACACACACACACACACACACACACACACACACACACTGGTTTGCCATCATATAGGGAGAAAATATAAAATAACCAAGAAAATTAAAAATATTTGGAGGTTGAATGGAGCAAGAAGAGGGATGGAAATAGACTGAGAAAGGGTATTAAGAAATACAGGAAGGGAAGTAGCCAAAAATAGTGTCCAAGAAGAGCTGACAAGAGCTAACAGCTCCTGTCAGAAGTGAATGGTGAACAGGGTCAAATGCTGCAAGGTAGTACAGGAAGATAAAGATTAAAAAGTGCCCATGTGGATTCTGTAAAGATGAGGTAGAAGTTAGATCAGTCAGAGCATCATCCTGTCTTTTATGAGATGCTGTGACAGCAGAATATGAAAATAATACCTTACATTTGTAGAGTACTTCATCATCTACACAGCCCCTTCACACATTTATTTATTTGATTTAATCTTCATAACAACACACTGTGAGAGAAAAAGGTATAGTTATTCTCATTTTAAATTTGAGGAACTGAAAACTTAAACTGCTCAAAGGTTTAACATTTAACTGTCAAAATTGGTGTTAAAAAAATCTAAACTTGCTAATTCTTAGTGTAATTCAATTACATTATACCACAAGGATCTTCTACCAAGCTATATAAAACTCTAGAGAACCCTGATGCAGACTAGCAAGAAACTTGGTTATCCTTGACATCAACATCAGAAGTTAGATTTCCCAAGCATTCCTGGTTTTAGTAAGCCATTATGGGAGTTTCATTCTTTAAACCATTATGAGGCATCCTCACTTTTTTGTTTTCTACTACCTTGTAAGTTAATTGCATTCCATATGTTGATTACTATTTTTCATCTAGTCACACTCTCTTTTAAAATAATAGTTAATATTTGCATAGTAATTACCATATTCTGAATACTCTTCCAAATATCTTGCATATATTAAATCATTTAATACTCACAATACACTTATGAGTTAGGTATTATTATTACCCTGATTTTGTAAAGAAGAAAACAAATGCTGATTGTTTAAATAACTTGATTAAGGTAATACTGCTAAGAAGTGATGAGACAGGGATTCAAGCTTATTCCTTTCCAGTATTTGTTGTTGCTGTTCAGTCGCTCAGTCCTATCTGACTCTTTGCAACCTCATAGACTGCAGCACACCAGGCTTCCTTGTCCTTCATTTCCTGGAGCTTGCTCAAACTCATTTCCATTGAGTCGGTGATGTCATCCAACTACTTTGTCCTCTGTCGTCCCCTTCTCCTCCTGCCTGAAGTCTTTCCCCACATCAGGGTCGTTTCTAATGAGTCAGTTCTTCACATCAGGCGGTCAAAGTACTGGAGCTTCAGCTTCAGCATCAGTCCTTCCAATGAATATTCAGGGTTGACTTCCTTTAGGATTGACTAGTTTTATTTCCTTGCAGTCCAAGGGACTCTCCAGAGTCTTCTCCAACATCACAGTTCAAAAGCATCAACCCTTTGGCACTCAGCCTTCTTTATGGTCCAACTCTCACATCCATACATGACTACTGGAAAAACCATAGCTTTGACTATATGGACCTTTGTCAGCAAAGTAATGTCTCTGCTTTTTAATATGCTATCTAGCTTTGTCATGAGACAGCAATGGCAACCCATTCCAGTACTCTTGCCTGGAAAATCCCAGGGACAGCGGAGCCTGGTGGGTTGCCGTCTATGGGGTCGCACAGAGTCAGACATGACTGACGCAACTTAGCAGCAGCAGCAGCAGAAGCTTTGTCATAGTATTTCTTCCAAGACCAAGCATCTTTTAATTCCATGGCTACAGTCACCATCTGATCCATGTGATTATGGAGCCCAAGAAAATAAAATTTGTCACTGTTTCCATTGCTTCCCCATCTATTTGTCATGAAGTGATGGGACTGGATTCCATGATCTCAGTTTTTGAATGTTGAGTTTTAAGCCAGCTTTTTCACTCTCCTCTTTTCATATTCATCAAAGAGGCTCTTTAGTTCCTCTTTGCTTTCTGCCATAAGGGTGTTGTCATCTGCATATCTGAGGTTATCTTTCTCCCGGAAATCTTGATTCCAGCTTGTGTTTATCCACCCAGCATTTTGCCTGATATACTCTGCATAGAATTTAAATAAACAAGGTGACAATATACAGCCTTGATGTACTCCTTTCCCAATTTGGAACCAGTCCATTGTTCCGTGCCTAGTTGTAACTGTTGCTTCTTGACCTGAATACAGGTTTCTCAGGAGGCAGGTAAGGTGTTATTGTCTTCTAACTTCAATGAGGCCCATTAACTCTGACATTCTAATATAGGGTTAACAAATTCATATATATTCAACTTGTCCCCTTATTATCTTACTGACTTAGATTTCAGCCTCTGAGTTTAAAGATGAAATTTTAGTCATCTTAGTCTGTACTCATGTGACAGCCCCTCTAGTTCTCCTTGTTTGGCCCTCTCTCCATCTCTTATAGGTTTTTTTTATGCTTTTCTGCATGCTATTTGACACTTTAGCCTCTTTCTTCAAATGTGGTACCTGAATCCCAAGTAAGTTTTTATAAGTTACAGAGTCTTGTGTTTTTATATAGACTAAAGGTAGAAGTATCAAATGCTCTTAGCAATGTTATCATAAAATTATATTATTATCATGTTTATCTTTTAGACTGTGAGTAAAATTTTTTCATTTCTAAAGTCAGTAGGTTTATGTAAGTCTATTTTATCTGTTTTAAAAATAAGTAGTAGGACAAGAGCAATGTGCTTATCCAGCTTTGGAAAGGATAATACTCTTGATCTTTGCCTCTTCTCTGCCCCAAAGAAAGATTGCAATATAGAATTTTCATCAATCTTCCTTCCAGAATGTTAAAGTTATTAATTTGCTTAACCCATAGAACTAGTAATTAGAGCTGTAGAAAAGACTATCCTGGACTGTACAGTTTAAGTAGTTTACATAGACACAAGGTGGATAGGTTTTTGAAACCTCTAGCTGCTTAAAGCACATCTTCTACTCTGTCATTAATTGACTGGCATTCTTTTGACTGCTCTACAGTAACAGAGAAAACTTCATTACACATTTCAATGACACTTTAGATAGAATGAATACTGGAGAGACAGTAGATTGCCTGAACTAGAAGAGAGAAGATAAGTAGATTTACAATCTTTTTTTTTTTTTTTTGCAACTCTGCAAAACACAAACAGAATTATATAGCCAATCATTAAAACTCCTTTATTTTATTACATAGGCCTAGATCAAGAAAACTCCTTTTTAACACAATAGTGATGATGTCGCAGTGTTTCTCAAACCAGTTCTCTTCCTAATGTTTCATTAGCTTTTTAAACTTCTTGCTTTGATCCAGAGTACTTTTTCTTTATTTCATTTGTAAAGCAAGTAAATGTAATAAGCTCCCTTTTGGAAAATCAGCCTGGCTTAAATCATGCATTCTTTATACAATGTTAAGAGGAGAATGGTTAACATTTGTAGCCTCATGACTTGCAAATGAAAGAAAATAATAACGCTTAGCAAGACATTAGAAGAACACATTCACCATGAATCATACTGCCCTTGAAGGTCCAGCTTAAAAAAGCAGAGAAATAGATTTGACACCACTTGGACTTGCAGCTCGGACATGCTGCATTAAACTGTTCAAAATTAATTTAATCTGAGCAAGGAGAATAATAGCCTCTCAGTTCAAGGCTTCTGATAGCAGTAATTTGCACTCGAAAATACTTCCAAAGGGAAAGAATAAATGAAGGGCGACTCTCCAAAACTGAGTGAGCAAATGTATTCACTAAAATGAAAGCCTTTTGATCACCCTATAAAGATCATGCAAAAAAAAAAAAAAGACACATTCTATATCATTCTCTTGGGTAGGGATTTTCTCTTGCAACTCTTTAGTTGCTCTGCTTTGGGGATAGACTTATCCTTTTTTGAACTATTGATGGCTCTGGAGGAAGTGTTTAGCTTCAGAAGCTACATTAATTCAGTGACCCAAAATCAGTTTGACAAAAGATCATGCAGTTGTGGGCTTTGGGGCAATATTCTCTTTTATGCACTTGGGGAAGGCATTCTTCGGTGAGTAAGCAAACAAGAGTCACAGCAAGTATTTAGGGTTTGAGACAATTTATGCCACTTTCTTTGGTGTAGAAAATGGCAACCCACTGCAGTATTATTGCCTGGGAAATCCCATGGACAGAGGTGCCTGATGGGCTACAGTCCACGGGGTTGCAAAGAGCTGGACATGACTGAGCACACATGCCACTTTCTTACAGTCACAAAACTACTCTCACCAAAGCCAGGTGCCAAGGAGCTGAGCAAGGGAAGGACATGTACCTAAAAAAATGTGTTCACACTAAAAGGCCTGATTCATCTAGCCAATCAATGAAGTAACTCAGTGGGGGCAAATTGGTATACGGTCTAATTTGAGGAGAAACACTAGGGTTTCCTTGCTCAAATTTTTCTCTTTCATTGACTTATCACAGAGTCAAAATTTCTGCCCATTTGTCATTCCCCTGGGGATAATGCCTTCAGGAATAACTAACATTTATTTACTGTATTAGAAATCATCTAGCACTTTCCAGAAATCTGAGAAATTGGGACACCACATAGGCATTGAGAAAATTGGCTTCAATGGTTTAGACAGGTGAGTCCCTTTGGAAGTAGATGGAAAAGGACTCCTGATAAATGCTTCTTATTTATAACTAGTAAAAAAATAAACACAGACAAAAATAGTGATGCTAAGTACTCAAATAATTACATGCACAGAAAGACAAAACTAACTTCATTTTTGACAATTTTTTCTCCTTGATGTTAATCAAGTAGTTTTCTGCATACACCGGGGGAAATTATTTTTCCCTTGATTTGAGATCTAATGATGGTAAGAAAGAACATGCAAGGAAATACAAAGAATGAATTTTTCCAAATAGCATGAGAATAAGTAATATATTAGTATTCAAGTTTCATTTCCACTTCCTTAGTTGCTTTTCTTTTGCAAATTTAGAGGAAGGAAAACGAAAAGGTCTTTTAAAATTCTCTGGTAACACTTAATTTCTCCTGAATAATTTACCTGCCAGTAGTTATTTGTTCTATAATAATTCAAAGAATGTGGGTTATGCCAAAGGCCTTTTAAAAAAAGAGAAAAAAAGAACATCTCTAGAATATGTTAAAGGTTTAAAATAGATTGAGGACTTTCAGGACATTAGACAACATACTTAGTTCCTGTTGATCGCTGTTGCCAATTAAAGTGTCATCCTACTTCTGCCCCTCATACAAACAAACAAAACAAGAATGAATATCATTTAAAAGTTGCACACAGTGTGTTGTATACTTTTCTGGTCTTTAATGAACACAAATGAAATTTCTTCCCACAGTTGTATCATTTTTCATGAGTTACATTGATATCACCAGATTAGTAATTTAAAAATATTTTTAGTTAATAGAAAATTTCAGAAATGGCTTAAATTCTGTTAATCTCTTTATTTAGCCAGTTTCTTCTTTTCACTTCAGAAGAAACAAAGAATTCCACATATTACTATTTGAAAGTGGGCCTGTGAACCATTTATACCAGAATCACTTGTGGTATTAAAAGAATATGAATTCAGGCTCCATCCATGAGACTCCCACCATAATCAATTGATTAAGTTTTTTTTTTTTTTTTTTCATTCTGAAGTTTGAGAACCACTGTTTTCCATATTTCAGACCAACTATCCAATGCAGGATAGGTTTATAGACTCTGTTTTAAAATTCCAGTGAAATGGAACTTATGAGGTCACACATAGCATTCATTATTAAACAGCCTTAATAGAAAGTTTTCCTTGTACTAAGTCAAAATAGATCATGAAACTTCTACTTGTTGGTTTTAGCTCTTCCCTCTGCAACCACACAAAATAAATGTAATCCATTTTCAACATGACAATTGTTCAAATATTTGGAGACAAGTACTATAGTCCCTCTGTTTTCTATCCTGTCCTAAATATCTTTGATCTGCACAACCATTCCTTCTCTGATCCATTTCCATATGCTTTACCACTCTTGTTGCCAACCTTAGATACGTTCCAGTTTGTCAGTGTTAGTCTTAAAATATACCTAGAGCTGAACATAATATAGATGTGATTTGACCTTTAATTTTAATTAAATTTTAAAATTTAAAATTTAATTTTAATTTAATATTTAATAATAGTTAATTTAAAAATTAATTTTAATTTTTAATGATTTTACTTTATTTTTTTTCACTTATATTTGTGAATAATTTTTTTTATGCATTTTATATTTTTATTTGGTTTTTGATTATGAATTCATACTATTTACCCTTTATCTATTCATCAGTATAAAGTGTTGTGACATTATTTTTTCTGTGACATATTTAGAACACTAGATTTAATAAAATACCCTAAACTTGTGCAAGTTTCTGTGTCCATGTGTGGTTTGTTTTTACATTTACATGTCACTAAAGCAGAATAACGTGGTTATAATGAACAAAAACTTCTAGGTCTTTGTCATGTAGAAGGCTATGAAGCCAGTTCTGCTTCATACTCCATGAATACAATTGACATTCTCATCTAAGTCCAGGACTTAAATTTATTTCCTTTACATAGATTATATTAACAGTAAAACATCACTAAAGCATATTGATTTTTTGCTTATCAAACATAATTTGGTAATATCCATTTCAACCAGCTTTTGCTAATCTGTTAATTTTGAGAAATCGTATTTCTTATGCCTTCATTCAAGTCACCAACCCAAATATTGAAATTCAAGACAATGTTTATAATCCTGTTATTAAGCCCCTAATGATCTCCCACCAGGCTAATTTAAATCCATTAATTAAAGCTTTAATTTTTTTCACTTATATTTGTGAATAAGTTTTTTTCATGCACTTGGTATTTTTATTTGGTTTTTGGTTATGAATTCATACCATTTACCCTTTATCTATTCATCAGTTGCTGGACATTTGAATTGTTTCTAAATTTTGACTCTTATGAATAATGCTTCAATGGACATTCCTGTACAAGCTTTTGCATGGACATGTTTTCACTTTCCTTGAGTATACATCCAGGTGTGGAATTTGTAGGTCAGATCTTAGCCCTATTTTTAATCATTTGATGAATTGTCAGATTGTTTTTAAACGTGGCTGCATGATTTTATATTAGCACCAGCAGTATATAAGGGTTCTAATTTCTCCATATGGTCAGCCACACTTGCTGTTATCTGTTTCTTTTCTTATAGCCATTCTAGTGGATAAGTGGTATTTCATTGCGATTTTTACTTCCACTTCCCACATATATAATGATGTTGAGTCTAGTTTCATGAATGTATTGTCTATCTTCTTTGAAGAAATATTTATTCAGATAATTTGCCCATTTCTTGAAGTTTTTTGTCTTTTTATTAAGTTGTAAGAGTTCTTTATATAATATGGATTATAAGTAGGTTCATTATCAGATATCTGATTGACAAATATTTTCACTCATTCTACAGATTGGCCATGCACTTTCTTGATGATGTCCAATGACATGCACTTTTTTAAAATTTTGATATTGTCCAATTAATCTATTTTTTCCTTTGCTATTGTACTTTTGGTGTGTGTGCTTAGTTGCTCAGTTGTGTCCAGCTCTTTTCATATCTTTATAAAAATACTGCATAATCTAAGGGCATGCTGATTCACACCTATGTCTTCTACTAAGAATCTTATACCTTTAGCTGTTATATTTACATCTTTAATTTTTATATGAGTTAGGGGTTCAGTTTTATTTTTAATTTATTTTTTAATTGAAGGGTAATTCCTTTACAGAATTTTGTTGTTTTCTGTCAGTTTTATTTTTATGCATGCAGATTACCAGTTGCTCCAATGCCATTTGTTGAAAAGACTATTCTTTCTGTTTTGAATTGTCTTGATATCCTTGGTGAAAATCACTGACCATAGATAAATGGGTTTATTTCTATACTGTCTATTCTACTCAGCTGATATCTATGTTTGTCCTTATGCCAGTACCACACTGTCTTGATTATTGCAGCTTTGTAGTAACTTTTGAAATCAGTAAATGTGAATCCATCAACTTTGTTGTCTGTTTTCAAGATCATTTGGCTGTTGTGAATTCCTTGAGTTTCCACGTGAATATGAGGGTCAGCTTGTCAGATTCTGTAGCAGAGGCAATTGTGATTCTGATAAGGATTGCACTGAATCTGTAGATCAATTTAGGGAGTATTGCCATCCTAACAATGTTAAGTATTCCAATCCATGAACATAGGATATCTTTCAATTTATTTAGATCTTTAATTTATTCAATAATGCTTCATAGTTTCCAGGTATATGTCTTGCACTTCTTTTTTTAACTTTAATTCTTTATATACCTTGCAAATGCAACTGTTTTGTCAGTTTTAATTTTGGTTTGTTTCTTACTCTATAGGAACACAATTGATTTTTCTATATTAATCATGAATCTTGAAACCTTGCTAAAATTCTGTATTAGTTCTAATTGTTTTTAAATGATTCGTAAGGATTATCTATGCACAAAGTCAGGTCATTTTCATGTAAAGATTTTTTAAAAATTTATTTCCAATATGAAATTCTCTTTCCCTATTTTCCATGACTAGGAACTCAAGAACACTTTCGAATAGAAGTGGTAAAAGTGTATATCCTTGTCTTGTTTTTGATACTAGGGGGTAAGCATTCAATCTTTCACCATTACATCTGATATTATCTGTGGATTTTTCATAGGAACTCATTAAAAATTAAGGAAGTTTCCTATGATTCCTTGTTTATCCAGTGTCTTCATGATGAAACGGTGTTAAATTTTGCCAAAAGCATTTTTGGCATCTGTTGAGATGATCATGTATTTTTTGTCCCTTCTTCTATTAATGTTGTTGTCTACAGTCATTAAGTCATGTCCAATTCTTTGTGACCCCATGCACTACAGCACACCAGTCTTCCCTGTCCTTCACTATCTCCTAGAGTTTGCTCAAACTCATGGTCATTGAATCAGTGATGCCATCCAACTATCTCATCTTCTGTCACTCTATTCTCCGTATGCCCTTAATCTTTCCCAGCATTGGGGTCTTTTCCAATGAGTCAGCTTTTCCATTCAGGTGGCCAAAGTATTGGAGCTTGAGCTTCAGGATCAGTCCTTCCATGAATATTTAGGGTTGATTTCCTTTAGGATTAACTGGTTTGATCTCCTTGCTGTCCAAAGGATTCTCAAGAGTCTTCTCCAGCACAATTCAAAAGCATCAGTTCTTCAGTGTTCATCCTTCTTTATGCTCTAACTCTCATATCTATACATGACTACTGGAAAAACCATAGCTTTGACTTGTATGGACGTTTGTGGCAAACTGATGTCTCTGCCTTTTTTTTTTTTTTAAATAGTGAAAACTTTTATATTTGGAATTAGTCAGCTGGACTCAGTTTAGATCATCCCAATTTCATTGGCAATATCCAAAGCATCATAGTCAGGAGCCAGTTGAACATATGTCTTCTTCTTTCCATCAGACTTGATCATGGTATTGACCTTAGCCATGTCAGTGTCATAGAGCTTCTTCACAGCCTGTTTAATTTGGTGGTTGTTGGCCTTGACAGCCACAATGAATACCAATGTGTTGTTATCTCCTATTTTATCCATGGCTGACTTGGTGATGAGGGGGAATTTGATGATGGCATAGTGGTCAAGTTTGTTTCTCCTAGGGGTGTTCATTCAAGAATATTGGGGCTGCCTCCTGAGCCACAGTGTTTTGGGCCACCAGAAGGTGGGTGACATATGGATATATATATATTTTTTTTTTCTTTTGGTGACTGTGGACAACTTTCAACACTGCTTTCTTGGCCTTCAAAGTCTTCACTTTGGCTTCAGCTTTACGAGGGGCTGGGGTTTCCTTCTTCACCTTCAGTGCCATCTTCATAAAAAGGCACACCATCTTCATGGAAAGGCTCTGCTTTTTAATTCCACTGCCAAAAGCTTGTCATAACTTCTCTTCGAAGGAGCAAGCATCTTTTAATTTTGTGGCTGCAGTCAATGTCCACAGTGCATTTGGAGCCCAATAAAATAAAGTCTGTCTCTTTTTCCAATTTTTCCCCAATTATCTGCCATGAAGTGATGGGACCAGATGCCATGATCTTAGATTTTGCTTTCTTTTGTTTTTAATTAATTTATTTATTTCAATTGGAGGCTAATTACTTTACAATGTTGTACTGGTTTCTGCCATACATTGACATGAATCAGCCATGGTGTACATGTGTTCCACATCCTGAACCCCTCTCCCACCTCCCACCCCATCCAATCCCTCAGGGTCATCCCAGTGCAACAGCCCTGAGCACCCTGTATCATGCATTGAATCTGGACTGGTGATGTATTTCACATATGATAATATACATGTTTCAATGCTATTCTCTTAAATCATCCCACCCTCACATTCTCCCACAGAGTCCAAAAGACTGTTCTATACATCTGTATCTCTTTTGCTGTCTCGCATATACGGTCATTGTTACCATCTTTCTAAATTCCATATATATGCATTAATAAACTGTATTGGTGTTTTTCTTTCTGACTTACTTCACTCTGTATAATAGGCTCCAGTTTCATCTACCTCATTAGAACTGATTCAAATGCATTCTTTTTAATATCTGAGTAATTTTCCATTGTGTATATGTACCACAGCTTTCTTATCCATTCATCTGCCTATTGACATCTAGGTTGTTTCCATGTCCTGACTATTGTAAACAGTGCTGCAATTAACAATGGGTTACATGTGTCTCTTTCAATTTTGGTTTCTTTGGTGTGTATGCCCAGCAGTGGGATTGCTGGGTTGTATGGCAGTTCTATTTCCAGATTTTTAAGGAATCTCCCCACTGTTCTGCATAGGGACTGTACTAGTTTGCATTCCCACCAACAGTGTAAGAGAGTCCCCTTTTCTCCCCAACCTCTCCAGCATTTATTGTTTGTAGACTTTTGGATAACAGCCATTCTGACCGACATGAGATGGTACCTCATTGTGGTTTTGATTTGAATTTCTTTGATGAGTGATGTTGAGCATCTTTTCATGGGTTTGTTAGCTATCTGTATGTCTTCTTTGGGGAAATGTCTGTGTAGTTCTTTGGCTCATGTTTTGATTGTGTCGTTTATTATTCTGGAATTGAGCTGCAGGAGCTGCTTGTATATTTTGGAAATTAATTATTTGTCAGTTGCTTCGGTTGCTATTATTTTTTCCCATTCTGAAGGCTGTCTTTTCACCTTGCTTATAGTTTCCTTCATTGTGCAAAAGCTTTTAAGTTTAATTAGGCCTCATTTGCTTATTTTTGATTTTATTTCCATTACTCTGGGAGGTGGGTCATAGAGGATCCTGCTGTGATTTATGTCAGGGAGTGTTTTGCCTATGTTTTCCTCTAGGAGTTTTATAGTTTCTGGTCTTACATTTAGATCTTTAATCCATTTTGAGTTTATTTTTGTGTATGGTGTTAAAAAGTGTTCTAGTTTCATTCTTTTACAAGCGGTTGACCAGTTTTCTCAGCACCACTTGTTAAAGAAATTGTTTTTTCTCCATTGTATATTCTTGCCTCCTTTGTCGAAGATAAGGTGTACATATATGTGTGTGGATTTATCTCTGGGCTTTCTGTTTTGTTCCATTGATCTATATTTCTGTCTTTGTGCCAGTACCATACTGTCTTGATGACTGTAGCTTTGTAGTATAGCCTGAAGTCAGGCAGGTTGCTTCCTCCAGTTCCATTCTTCTTTCTCAAGATTGCTTTGGCTGTTCGAGGTTTTTTGTATTTCCATACAAATTGTGAAATTATTTCTTCTACTTCTCTGAAAAATACTGTTGGTAGCTTGATAGGGATTGCATTGAATCTATGGATTGCTTTGGGTAGTATACTTATCTTCATTATATTGATTCTTCCAATCCATAAACATGGTATATTTCCCCATCTATTAGTGTCCTCTTTGATTTCTTTCACCAGTGTTTTATAGTTTTCTATATATAGGTCTTTTGTTTCTTTAGGTAAATTTATTCTTAAGTATTTTATTCTTTTCATTGCAATGGTGAATGGAATTGTTCCCTTAATTTCTCTTTCTGTTTTCTCATTGTTAGTGTATAGGAATGCAGGGGATTTTTCTGTGTTAATTTTATATCCTGCAACTTAATATATTTATTGATTAGCTCTAGTAATTTTCTGGTGGAGCCTTTAGGGTTTTCTATGTAGAGGATCATGCCATCTGCAAACAGTGAGAGTTTTGCTTCTTCTTTTTCAAGCTGAATTCCTTTAATTTCTTTTTCTTTACTGATTGCTGTGGTTAAAACTTCCAAAACTATGTTGAATAGTAGTGATGAGAGTGGGCACCCTTGTCTTGTTCCTGACTTTAGGGGAAATTCTTTCAATTTTTCACCATTGAAGATAATGTTTGCTGTGAGTTTATCATACATGGCTTTTATTATGTTGAGGTATGTTCCTTCTATGGCTGCTTTCTGGAGGTTTTTTTTAAATCATAAATGGATGTTGAATTTTGTCAAAGGCTTTCTCTGCATCTATTGAGATAAGCATTTGGTTTTTACCTTTCAATTTGTTAATGTGGTGTACCACATTGATTGATTTGTAAATAGTAAAGAATCTCTGCATCCCTGGGATAAAGCCCACTTGGTCATGATGTATGATCATTTTAACATGTTGTTGGATTCTGTTTGCTAGAATTTTGTTAAGGATTTTTGCATCTATGTTCATCAGTGATTTTGGCCTGTAATTTTCTTTTTTAGTGGCATCTTTGTCTTGTTTTGGTATTAGTGTGATGGTGGCCTCATAGAATGAGTTTGGAAGTGTACCTTCCGTTGCAATTTCCTGGAAGAGTTTGAGTAGGATAGGTGTTAGCTCTTCTCTAAATTTTTGGTAGAATTCAGGTGTGAAGCCGTCTGGTCCTGGGCTTTTGTTTGTTGGAAGATTTCTGATTACTGTTTCAATTTCATGCTTGTGATGGGTCTGTTAAGATTTTCTATTTCTTCCTGGTTCAGTTTTGGAAAGTTATATTTTTCTAGGAAATTGTCCCATTTCTTCCAGTTGTCCATTTCATTGGCATATAGTTGCTGATAGTAGTCGCTTATGATCCTTTGTATATCTGTGTTGTCTGTTGTGATCTCTCCATTTTCATTTCTAATTTTGTTGATTTGATTCTTCTCCCTTGTTTTCTCGATGAGTCTGGCTAATGGTTTATCTATTTTATTTATCTTTTCAAAGAACCAGCTTTTGGCTTTGTTGATTTTTGCCATGGTTTCCTTTGTTTCTTTTTCATTTATTTCTGCCTTAATTTTTTATGATTTATTTCCTTCTACGAACCTGAGGTTCTTCATTTCTTTTTTTTTCTAGTTGCTTTAGGTATAGAGTTATGTTATTTATTTGATTTTTCTCTTGTTTCTTGAGGTAAGCTTATATTGCTATGAACCTTCCCCTTAGCGCTGCTTTAACTGAATCCCATATGTTTTGTTTCATTGTCATTTGTTTCTATGAATATTTTGATTTCTTTTTTTAAATTTCTTCTGTGATTTGTTGGTTATTCAGAAGCATCTTTTGGGCCTCCGTATGTTGGTATTTTTAATAGTTTTTTCCCCTATAATTGACATCTAATCTTACCGCATTGTGATCAGAAAAGATTCATGGAATGATTTCAATTTTTTTTTAATTTACCAAGGCTAGATTTATGGCCCAGGATGTTATCTATCCTGGAGAACGTTCCATGTGCATGTGAGAAAAAGGTGAAATTCATTGTTTGGGAGTGAAATGTCCTATAGATATCAATTAGGTCTAACTGGTCCATTGTATCATTTAAAGCTAGTGTTTCCTTGCTAATTTTCAGTTTAGTTGTTCTATCCATAGGTATGAGTGGGGTATTAAAGTCTCCCACTATTATTGGGTTATTGTTAATTTCCCCTTTCATACTTGTTAGTATTTGCCTTAAATATTGCTGTGCTCCTTTGTTGGGTGCATATATATTCATAATTGTTATATCTTCTTCTTGGATTGATCCTTTGATCATTATGTAGTGTCCTTCTTTGTCTCTTTTCACAGCCTTTATTTCAAAGTCTATTTTACCTGATATGAGTATTGCTACTCCTGCTTCTTTTGGTCTCCATTTGTTTGAAATATTTTTTTTCCAGCCCTTCACTTTCAGTCTGTATGTGTCCCTTGTTTTGATATGGGTCTCTTGTAGACAGCATATATAGGGGTCTTGTTTTTGTATCCATTCAGCCAGTCTTTGTCTTTTAGTTGGGATATTCAACCCATTTACATTTAAGGTAATTATTTATAAGTATGATCCCATCGCCATTTACTTTGTTGTTTTGGGTTTGAGTTTATACACCTTTTCTGTGTTTCTTGTCTGAAGAAAATCCTTTAGCATTTGTTGGAGAGCTGGTTTGGTGGTGCTGAATTCTCCCAGCTTTTGCTTGTCTGTAAAGCCTTTGATTTCTCCTTATATTTGAATGAGATCCTTGCTGGGTAATGCAATCTGGGTTGTTAGTTTTTCTCTTTCATCCCTTTAAGTATGTCCTGCCATTCCCTTCTGGCCTGAAGAGCTTCTATTGAAAGATCAGCTGTCATCCTTATGGGAATCCCCTTGTGTGTTATTTGTTGTTTTTCCCTTTCTGCTTTTAATATTTGTTCTTTGTGTTTGATCTTTGTTAATTTGATTAATAGTGTCTTGGGGTGTTTTGCCTTGGGTTTATCCTGTTTGGGACTCTCTGGGTTTCTTGGACTTGAGTGACTATTTCCCTCCCCATTTTAGGGACATTTTCAACTATTATCTCCTTAACTATTTTGTCATGGCCTTTCTTTTTGTCTTCTTCTTCTTCTGGGACTCCTATGATTCGAATGCTGGTGTGTTTGACATTCTCCCAGAAGTCTCTGATGCTGTCCTCTTTTAATTCTCTTTTTTTTTTTATTTTTTCCTCTCTGCTTCATTTATTTCCACCATTCTATCTTCCACTTCACTTATCCTATCTTCTGCCTCATTATTCTACTGTTGGTTCCCTCCAGAGTGTTTTTGATCTCAGTTATTGCATTTTTAAAAATTGATTGACTCTTTTATTTCTTCTATGTCCTTGTTAAACAATTCTTGCATTTTATCAATCCTTGTCTCCAGACTGTTTATCTGTAACTCCATTTTGTTTTCAAGATTGGATCATTTTTACTATCATTATTCTGAATTCTTTTTCAGGTGGACTCCCTAGCTTCTCCTCTTTTGTTTGGTTTGGTGGGCATTTAGATGTTCCTTTACCTAATGAATATTTCTCTGCCTTTTCATCTTGTTTAGACTGCTGTATTTGGGGTGGCCTTTCTATATGCTGGAAGTTTGTGGTTCCTCTTTATTGTGGTTGGACAAGTGGCTTGTCAAGGTTTCCTGGTTAGGGAAGCTTGTGTGTCAGTGTTCTCGTGGGTGGAGCTGGATCTCTTCTCTCTGGAGTGCAATCAAGTGTCCAGCAATGAGTTTTGAGGTGTCTATGGGATTGGTGTGACTTTTGGCCACCTGTATTTTAATGCTCAGGATTATGTTCCTGTGTCGTTGGAGAGTTAGCTTGGTTTGTCTTGCTTTGAAACTTGTTGACTCTTGAGTGGAGCTTGGTTTCAGTGTAGGTATGGAGGCTTTTGGATGAGCTCTTGTCAATTAATGTTCCCTGGAGTCAGGAGTTTTCTGGTATTCCCAAGTTTTGGATTTAAGCCTCCTGCCTCTGGCTTTCAATCTTATTCTTTTTTTAATTTTTTTTTTTTATTTTCTGTTATAGTAGCCTCATGACTTCTCCATCCATACAGCCCCAATGATAAAATATCTAGCTTAATGGTGAAAAGATTCTCCACAGTGAGGGACACCCAGAGAGGTTCACAGAGTTACATAAAGAAGAGAAGAAGAAGCAAGGAGATAGAGGTGACCAGGAAGAGAAGAAGGGGAGTCAAAAGGAGAGAGACAGATCCAGCCAGTAATCAGTTCCCTAAGTGTTCTCCACAGCCTAGAACACCCAAAGAGATTCAGAGTTGGGTAGAGAAAAGAAGGGGGAGGGAGGAGATAGAGGTGAGCTGGGGGAGAAGAAGGAGTGTCAAAAGGAGAGAGAGCATCCAAGCCAGTAATCACACTCCTAAGTAAAAATGGATACTGAAGATTGGATTCTTAAAGGTACAAAATTGATAACAAATACCAAAAAGCAAAGATTAAAAGTCTATAGTAGACATTGGACTCTCAAAAATACAGTATTAAAAAACATCACAAAACTTATTAAAAAATATGAAGTATGCTTTAAAAATAGGGTCTTTTTGCAAGGTAATAGTAGGTTATAAAAATAAAAATTAAAGGAGTAATAAAGAACTTAAATTTTTTTTAATTAAAAATGATAATAGTAAAATATATCTAGGGATTTGTCTGGAGCTGTTGAGGGCACTGAGGGGTCAGTTCAGTTTCAGATAGTTCCTTGTTCCAGCTTATACTTCTCAAGGTCTATATGCTCCTTTCAATGTAGTCGGTGGTAACTACAGGATTTTAATCTGTTGCACCTGTCACTTCCAAAGCAGTTCCCTCTTCTTTATTTTTTCTTCCTCTGTTTGCAAGTCTCTTCAGTGTCTAATTCCACCCTGACAGAAGGGGGCAAAGGTGGTTACTTATTTAGGCTCACTTGTTCAGTCGTGCTGTGGGGAGGGAGGAATGCTGCTAACAAATATCACTGGCATGTGTGGGGAATGCTCCCAGTGTCTGTGCCACACTGGGTTTGCCCCCGCTCATGACAAGTGTGCTTTCTCAGTCTGCACTGCTCAGGCTCCAGGTTTCTCTGCAGGAGAACTGTCCAAAATGGCCCCTGGGTTTCATGCATTTCCCCCGTCTAAGCTGCTCAGGTTCAGGTTCTCAGGTACTCCACAATGGCACAGACTCAACTGGGCCTACGTCTTGTGCCCTTCCCAGGTCCAAGCTGCTCAGGTGACCAGATGCTTGGTGAGTGCACTTTCCCATGTGGGCAGTGCATCTTACCCCCTCCCTGGTCCCAGTCGCTTGGTTTCCTGGGTGTGCAGCAAGAACGCCATCTCAGGTGTGCCGTGTGTCTCCTCTGGGGAGCTGATCTCTCACTGAGACCCTTCTGGCAGATGTCAACTGTTCAGGATCCCAAGAAGACTTGGTTAGCAACTGGGTGCCTGCTTACAGTTTGGTGGAGGATGCCATCTCTGGGACCAAGATTGCCCCTCGCCTTCTGGCTCTGGCTGTCACCTGCCTGCCTCTCTGCCTCCGGTGGGGAGAGGGGTCAGTCCACAGCCAGCTAGCTCTCCTTTGATATTTGCTCAATCCTTTGTTCTGTGAGCAGGCCAGGCAGTGCCTTAGAGCTTTTCATGAGGAAGTTTCTCTCTCTCTCTCTTTCTTTTTATTCTCTCTCTTGCTATCCCACATTTTGGGTGGCTATCTCACATTACCTCCCTCAGGTTGTCTTCAGGGCATTCAGTCCTGGTCCTTGCCCTAAGCATGCAGCCCATGCCTCATTGTTCAGCTCCCACTCACTGCTGGTGGACATGAGTGTCTGGGCTACTTCTCTGCTGGGAGTTGCAGTTAGGCATGTAATCTCTGTGTGTGTGTGTGTGTGTGTGTGTGTGTGTGTGTGTTTTCCTCCTGGTTATGTTGCTCTCTGAGATTCCAAAACTCCCCACTGACCCACTGGTGAGAGGGATTCCTGGTGTTTGGAAGCTTCTCCTTCATGACTCCCTCCCTGGTACTGGTCTCTGTCCCTAACTCTTTTGTCTCTTGTTTTATCTTTTATATTTTGTCCTACCTCCTTTGGAAGAGAATGGGCTGCCTTTCTGGGTGCCTGGTGTCCTCTACCGGCATTCAGAAACTGTTTTGTGAAATTTGTTCAGCATTCAAATTATCTTTCGATGAATTTGTCGGGGAGAAAGTGCCTCGCCTATTCCTCTACCATCTTAGGAGCGCCTCTGATCTTAGATTTTAAATGTGGAGTTTAAGCCAGTGTTTTCACTCTCCTCTCATACTCATCAAGTGGCTCTTTAGTTCCTCTTTGCTTTCTGCCGTTAGAGTGGTGTTATCTGCATATCTGAGGTTGTTGATATTTCTCTCAGCAATCTTGATCCCAGCTTGTGCTTCATCCAGCCCAAAGTTTTACATGATTTACTCTGCATATTTTCACCCTCCTTATTTAACTTATATGCAGAGTACATCATGTGAAATGCCAGGCTGGATGAAGCACAAGCTGGAATCAAGATTGCTGGGAGAAATATCAATAACCTCAGATATGCAGATGACAGCACCATTATGGCAGAAAGCAAAGAACTAAAGAGCTTCTTGATGAAAGTGAAAGAGGAGAGTGAAAAGTTGGCTTAAAACTCAACATTCAGAAAACAAAGATCATGGCATTCAGTCCCATCATTTCATGACAAATAGATGGGGAAACAATGGAAACAGCGACAGACTTTATTTTCTTGGGCTCCAAAATCACTGCAGATGGTGACTGCATCCACAAAATTAAAAGACGCTTGCTCCTTGGAAGAAAAGCTATGACCAACCTAGACAGTATAATTAAAAAGCAAACATTATTTTGCTGACAAAGGTCTGTCTAGCCAAACTATGAGTTTTCCAGTAGTCATGGATGTATGTGAGAGTTGCACTATAAAGAAAGTTGAGCACCAAAGAACTGATGCCTTTGAACTGTGGTGTTGGAGAAGACTCTTGAGAGTCCCTTGGACAGCAAGGAGATCCAACCAGTTGATCCTAAAGGAAATCAGTCCTGAATATCCATTGAAATGACTGATGTTGAAACTCCAATAGTTTGGCCACCCAATGTGAAGAACAGACTCGTTGGAAAAAACCCTGATGTTGGGAAAGATTGAAGGCAGCAGGAAAAGGGGATGACAGAGGATGAGATGGTTGGATGGCATCACCAACTTTGTGGACATGAGTTTGAGTAAGTTCCGGGAGTTGGTAATGGACAGGGAAGCCTAACATGCTGTAGTCCACGGGGTTGCAAAGAGTCAGACACGACTGAGCAACTGAACTGAACTGAACTCTGCAAAGAAGTTAAATATGCAAGGTAACAACATACAACCTTGACATACTCCTTTCCCATTTTTGAACCAGTCCATTCTTCCATGTCTGGTCCTAACTGTTGCTTCTTGACCTGCATACTGATTTCTCAAGAGACAGGTAAGGTGGCCTGGTATTCCCATCCCTTTAATTTTCCAGTTTGTTGTGATCCACACAATGAAAGGCTTTAGCATTTTCAGTGGAACAGAAGTAGATGTTTTTCTGGAATTCCCTTGCTTCTCTATGATCCAATGGATGTTGGCAATTTGATCTCTGATTCCTCTGCCTTTTCTAAATCCAGTTTGTACACATAGAAGTTCTCTCTTTTTTAAAATTTTAATTGGAGGCTAATCACTTTACAATATTGTGATGGTTTTTGCCACACATTCACATGAATCAACCATGGGTGTACATGTGTTCCCCATCCTGACCCTCCCTCCCTATCCCATCCCTTAGGGTCATCCCAGTGCACCAGCCCTGAGCACCCTGCCTCATGCATTGAACCTGGACGGGTGATCTATTTCACGTACGATAATATACATGTTTCAGTGCTATTCTCTCAAATCATCCCACCCTCGCCTTCTCCCACAGAGTCCAACAGTCTGTTCTTTACATCTATGTCTCTTTTGCTGTCTCGCATTTGGATCATTGTTACCATCTTTCTAAATTCCATATATATGTGTTAATATTTCATGTACAGCTGAAGCCTAGCTTGAAGAATTTTGAGCATTACCTTGCTAGCATGTGAAATGAGCACAATTGTACAGTAGTGTGGACATTCTTTGGCATTGTTACAAATTATTGTTACAATTATTGATTTTTTTGGTGGTTATATTAACCCTGTTTTTCTGATACAAATCCCACTTGGTCATGGTTTGTAATCATTTTCATATATTGCTAGATTTTATTTGCTTGTACATTGTTGAAGGGTTTTCTGTCTATATTCATAGGACACATTGGTTTCTGGTATCATTTTTTTATTTTATATTTTTATCTGATTTTGTTATCATAGTAATCCTGGTATCACAGAATGAGTTTAGGTGTTCCCTCCTCTTCCATTTTTGGACAACTTTGTGAAAAGCTAGTATTAATTTTTTTTTTCAGTGTTTGGTATAATTCAAAAGTAAAGCTATCAGAGAATACCCATAACACATATGATGGTGCACTTAAAGATGTCCTACATATCTCTGAAGTTCTGTTGATTTTTCTTCATTCTAGTGTCTCTTTAGATTGCATAATCTCTATCAACATATCCATTTTCAAGTTGGCTTATTCTTTCTTATGCCAGTTCATGTACACTGTTGAGATTCTGTAATAATTTTGTTTTCATTTTGGTTACTGTAATTTCCTACTCCAGAGTTTCTTTTTTAAAAAATAATTTCTGCCACTTTAGTGATATTCTTTGATAAAGCATTGTCTTTATATAACCTCTTAGTTCCTTAAGAATGGTTTTCTTTAGCTCTTTTAACATATTTATAATGGATAATTTGAAGTCTTTGTAAATCAGGCATCTGGCTCTCTCAAAATCAATTTCCATTGCCTGCTTCTTTTTACTGTGCATCAGTCATATATTCCTTTTTCTTCACACATGTCATAAGTTTTTGTTCAAAACTGGGCAATTTCAGTACAGCAGCTTAGGGTGCTGATTCCCCTTACTGCTCTCCAAGTCTTGTTTGTAATATTACTTGCTTATTTCTTTACTTTTTGAGTTGGCTAGGCTATTTTATTAGAGTCTATTTGCCCTGCAATATTAATCCAATTATGTTGCTCCTTAGCAGCTACAACCTTACAAAATCTATACAGTCATTCTGGGACTATCATGATTTTAACAGGGCTTGACTTGACGGTATATTCCCCTAATCTCTCTGTTAAACTGCCTGCTTCCTTCTGTATATCACTCAGCCCTTCCACCACACTAATTCCTGAGTGATTATCATTGTTTAATCATTCAGTTGTGTCCAACCCTAATCTGACCCCAGGGACTACAGACCGTCAGGCTCCTCTGTCCATGGGATTTCCCAGGCAAGACTACTGAAGTGGGTTGCTATTTCCTTCTCCAGGGGATCTTCTCAATCCAGTGATCAGACTCATGTGTCCTGTACTGGAAGGCTGATTCTTTACCACTGAGCCACCTGACAAGCCCTCGTAAGTGACTGTTCCATTTTTTACAATGTCCTGGGGCACATAGTGTTTCATAGTCTGATCCAGTTAATTCAGACAGGGATATTTTGAGGCCAGTTTTGAGGGTTGTTCTGACCCCAAGAGGGATCTTCTTACCTATGTCCTTCTATGGTTCTCTTTGGCAAACTATCTAGTGTTTTACTTATAACTGTTAATTAAAAGAAGAAACTGTTTTTGAGACTGCCTTTAGGCTTGAACTGCTGACACTCTGTTTCAAATATAATCAGTTCCTTTGAGGGACCTCTTTTCATATAAACTTCCTTACCCCTAAGACAAATGCTCTGCGTCACTAATTTGGGCACCTGAAGGTGTAATGTGTTGAATGTTGGCCACTCTCAAAGATATTTACAACTTGAACTTATTAATGTGAGCTTATTTTAACAAGGGATATTTGAAAAGGTAATTAGGTTAAGGATTTCAAGATGAGATAAACTTGGTTTATCCATATGTGCCCTAATCTCAATGACATATGTGGTTTTAGAATTGGGTAATAATAGGCGGAGGCTGGAAGAATTCAAAGGCAAATGATAGCAAGAGCTTAGATTGCCTTGAAGAGACTTGGTGGAAATTTGGACTTTAAATGCAATTTTTGCAAGAGCTCCTAGGGAAGTAAGGAGTACTTTACAGAAAACATCTATCATCTTGGATAATACATATATCATTATGAATAGAATGTGGGTGAAAATATGAATGTTAAAGATCTTTCTGGTGAGAGCTCAAAAAGAGATAAGGAATATGTTATTTCGAACTGGAGGAATGGCAATCCTTGTTATGTAGTAGCAGAAAACTTGAATGAATTACATTCTGCTGTTGGTTGGAAAGTATAATTTATGAACAATGAGCTTGGGTGTTTAACTGAGGATGTTTTCAAGCAAAGTGTGAAAGCTACAGCATGGCTTCTCCTTGCTGCTTATAATAAAATGAAAGAGGAAATAGATAAATTGAAGAATTCAACACTTGATGATTTGGAAGTTTCTTACCTATCCAGACTATAAAGGATACTGAAATTGTGAAATTCACTGTCAGAAAAGATTAATCTAGAGAGAAGGACAAGGATTGCCCGGACAAACTTTTTAGGAAGAGACTGGGCATGTGACTCAGGGATCCAATTGACCATCTCAAAAGTAGCCAGAAATAGGATTATCCAGAAAGGATTTATGAAGAACTCTCTGTCTAATGTCATGGACCCTGCTGAAATACGTGAGAGACCAACCAGGTATTTAAGAATATTATATCAGCAGAAATACTGACATCTTGCACTGAAGGGGGAAAGACAGGACAAAATAAAGGAAGGCTCTTAGATATCTGAGTTTATACAGATTAGAAAATGGACCAATTGATATACTCAGCTATAAAAGTGCTACCTTTCAAGAAAAAGGAAGAATGATTCCCATGAGCAGAACCTTGGACACAGAGACAGAAACTCACCCATACCAGATTTAGATAAATTAGATAATTTAGATGATGAGACTTGGAACTTTCTAAGCTAATGATATTTACATGAGAGTTTAGACTTAGAGTTGATACTCCAATGAGTTGAGAGTTTGGGGATATTAGGATGGGTTGAATATATTTTTGTACATGGGAGAGAGATGAATTTGGAGGACTCTAAGGAAAACTATAATGAGTTGATTATGCCTTCCTCCCCCACAAAGAAAAGATATGCATAGCCAGAACCTGTAAATGTGAAATGATTTAGAAAAAGAGTCTTTGCAGATGTAATTAAGATAATGACCTCAAGATGAGATCATTTTGCCTTATAAGAGTGGATCCAAATCCAAAAGCAAATGTTCTTATAAGAAGAAAAGGGAGGGGGGAGTAAGGCAAAGAGGAGAAGCTCATGTGAAGACCAAGGCAGAGCCTGTACTTAGGCACCATCAAACCAAGGAATACCCAGAGGTACTAGAAGCTGAAGGGGAAGAAAAAGATTCTCCCCTAGAGCTTTCAGAAGGATTGTGTCCCTGCTGATAACTTGAATTCTGACTTCTGGCCTCCAGAACTATGAGATATTAAATATATGTTGTTTTGGACCAAGTGTTTTTGCTTCTTTGTTTTGCTTTGTTTATTTGTTTTACAACAAGAAACAATGTTTTTATAGAGTTATAGCCTCTGCACTTATGAGCTTGCCTCTCTTATTTAGAACTTTTTGCCTACCACTGAGCTGGGATATGGATTTTCAAGCTCAGCATTCTCAGCTTACAGTGCCTTCGGTAGGGCCTCTATCCTACAGGTAAAATCTTGGTAGGAAGGAATCCCCTACATTCTGGGTGACTCACCAAGACTGTAGTTTCTTCAACTCATAAGGGGAAAGAATGAGAAATGCTGGTGATTTTCTCTTCCCAATTAGATAAAGTAAGCCATGACTTGGAACTGATAGGATAGGGAATACTGTCTTATTGATCACATACACCATTGGTGGAACATTCATCAGTCTGATTTTCATAGAGAGGAAGGGAGTAGATCATAGCTCAAATGCTACAGAGTCTTGCTATTCTTACCTAGCTTTAGTGGATTTTTCTTGAATAAATGTTCCATCATTTTCTGTATAACCATAGTACAATATCCACAGACTTTAAAAAATTTGGATTTTCTATGGTTTGTAATAGCTTTGCTTATTTCACTGGAGAGAAGGTCCACAAAATTCCTCACTATTATTTTGGAATTGGAACTCCCTTTTTGTTTTTATTGGATAATTGACTTTTACTTAATTTTTAGATAATTTTAGATTCATATGCAGTTGTAATAAAGACTACAGAGCGATCCCATTTGCCCTTTACTATTTTCCCTAATAATAATACCTTGCAAAACTATAATACAATATCCCCACCAGGATATTGACATAGACAAAGTCAAGATACAGAACATTTCATCTCAACAAGGATCTTTCATGTTGTTGTTTCACAGCTACAACCACCTCCCTCAGAGACTAAGAGCCTTATGGTCACCATCAAGAACACCACTAGGGGAGCCCCAAAAGGAGAAGATGGGGTGGGGGAGGAGGTAGATAGGATTTTGAAGAAAAAATGGCTAAAAATGTCCCAAATATGAGGAAAGATATGGATATATAAATACAAGAATCGCAATTAACTCCAAGTACAATAAACACAAAGAGACACAGTATAATCAAACTGTCGAACTAAAAAGACAATCTTGAAAGCAGCAGGAGAAAAGTACTCATCACACAGGAGGAACCTCCAATAAGATTATCATTGGATTTCTCAATAGAAACATTGTAGGCCATAATGCAGTAGGATAATAGTATTTAAAGTGCTGAAGGAAAGAAGAACTGTTGAGAATACTATACATGGCAAAACTGTCCTTCAAAAATGAAAATGAAGGAAAACTTAAAACATTCCCAAATAAACAAAAGCTAAGGGAGTTCATTAGTGTTAATGTGTTAATGTTCATTAATATTACTCTATAAGAATAAAGCCCTTCAAATCCAAAAGAATGATACTAGATTCAAACTATATACATTTAATTTAAAATCATATGAAAATGTCAAAATCTTCAGTGAAGGTAAATACACATACAAATATAAAACATTTTAACTTTGAAAATGAACTAGAATTATCTTTTTTTCAAAGGCAACCTGATTGTATTAGTAAAAATCCTACAGAATCCACACTGTTAGAACAAAAAATTCAATCTATACATAAAAATGGTATTTGTATACACTAAAATGAAAAAAACAAAAAGGAAATTAAGAATTATTCATTTTAAATAGTATAAAAAAGAATGAAGTACTTAAGAAAAACTTAACCAAGAAGGGAAAAATATTGTACATGAAACACAACAAAAATTTGTTAAAATAAATGAGATAAGACAAATTTTTAAAACCACATGTTCATGTATTGAAAGATTTAATATTGTTAAATTGTCAGTACTAGTCAAATAAATCAAGAGATTCAATGGAATCCCTAACAAAATTTTTGCAGAAACAGAAAAATAGATCCTAAAATTGACATGGACTCTCAAGGTATTCGCAAATAGCTACATATTGAAAATTAAAAACAAAGTTGAAGGTATCCCACTTCCTGATTTCAAAACGTTTAACAAAGCTACAATAATCAAAACACCATGGTACTACCATAAGTTCAGTTCAGATCAGTTGCTCAGTCGTGTCTGACTTTTGGCAACCCCATGAACTGCAGCACACCAGGCTTCCCTGTCCATCACCAACTCCGGGAGTTCACTCAAACTCATATGGGAGACCTGGGTTCGATCCCTGGGTTGGGAAGATCCCCTGGAGAAGGAAATGGCAACCCACTCCAGTATTCTTGCCTGGGGAATCCCATGGATGGAGGAGCCTGGTGGGCTACAGTCCATGGGATCACAGAGTCAGACACGACCGAGCGACTTCACTTCACTTCACTTCACTTCACTTCACTTCATGTCCACTGAGTTGGTGATGCCATCTAGCCATCTCACCCTCTCTCGTACCCTTCTCCTCCTGCCTCCAATCCCTCCCAGCATCAGAGTCTTTTCCAATGAGTCAAATCTTCACATGAGATGGCCAACATATTGGAATTTCAGCTTCAGCATCAGTCCTTCCAATGAACACCCAGGTCTGATCTCCTTTAGAATGGACTGGTTGGATCTCCTTGAAGTCCAAGGGATTCTCAAGAGTCTTCTCCAACACCACAGTTCAAAAGCATCAATTCTTCAGTGCTCAACTTTCTTCACAGTCCAACTCTCACATCCATACATGACCACTGGAAATACCATAGCCTTGACTACACGGACCTTTGTTGGCAAAGTAATATCTCTACTTTTTAATATGCTATCTAGGATGGTCATAACTTTCCTTCCAAGGAGTAAGTGTCTTTTAATTTCATGGCTGCAATCACCATCTGCAGTGATTTTGGAGCCCCCCAAAATAAAGTCTGACACTGTTTCCACTGTTTCCCCATCTATTTCCCATTAAGTGATGGGACCAGATGCCATGATCTTAGTTCTCTGAATGTTAAGCTTTAAGCCAACTTTTTCTCTCTCTTCTTTCACTTTAATGAAGAGTCTTTTTGGTTCCTGTTCACTTTCTGCCATAAGGATGGTGTCATCTGCATATCTGAGGTTTTTGATATTTCTCCCGGCAATCTTGATTCCAGCTTGTGCTTCTTCCAGCCCAGCATTTCTCATGATGTACTCTGCATATAAGTTAAATAAGCAGGGTGACAACATACAGCCTTGATGTACTTTTTTTTCCCAGTTGGAACCAGTCTATTGTTCCATGTCAAGTTCTAACTGTTGCTTCCTGACCTGCATATAGGTTTCTCAAGAGACAGGTCAAGTGATCTAGTATTCCCATCTCTTTCAGAATTTTCCACAGTTGATTGTGATCCACACAGTCAAAGGCTTTGGCATAGTCAATAAAGCAGAAATAGATCTTTTTTTGTGAACTCTCTTGCTTTTTCAATGATCCAGCAGATGTTGGCAGTTTGATCTCTGGTTCCTCTGCCTTTTATAAAACCAGCTTGAACATCAGGAACTTCCCGGTTCATGTACTGCTGAAGCCTGGCTTAGAGAATTTTGAGCATTACTTTACTAGTGTGTGAGATGAGTGCAATTGTGCGGTAGTTTGAGCATTCTTTGGCATTGCCTTTACTTGGGACTGGAATGATAACTGACCTTTTCCAGTCTAATGGTTCAGTTCAGTTCAGTCGCTCAGTCATGTCTGACTCTTTGTGACCCCATGAATCACAGTATGCCAAGCCTCCCTGTCGATCACCAACTTCGGGAGTTCATCCAGACTCGCGTCCATTGAGTCAGTGATGCCATCCAGCCATCTCATCTTAGGTCGTCCCCTTCTTCTCCTGCCACCAATCCCTCCCACCATCACAGTCTTTTCCAAAGAGTCAACTCTTCGAATGAGGTGGCCAAAGTACTGGAGCTTCAGCTTTAGCATCATTCCTTCCAAAGTAATGCCAGGGTTGATCTCCTTCAGAATGGACTGGTTGGATCTCCGTGCAGTCCAAGGGACTCTCAAGAGTCTTCTTCAACACCACAGTTCAAATGCATCAATTCTTCGGCACTCAGCCTTCTTCACAGTCCAACTCTCACACCCATACATGACTACTGGAAAAAACATAGCCTTGACTCGATGGACCTTAGTCGGCAAAGTAATGTCTCTGCTTTTGAATATACTATCTAGGTTGGTCATAACTTTTCTTTCATGGAGCAAGAGTCTTTTGATTTCATGGCTGCATTCACCATCTGCAGCTATTTTGGAGCCCCCCAAAATAAAGTCTGACACTGTTTCCACTGTTTCTCCATCTATTTCCCATGAAGTGATGGGACCAGATGCCATGATCTTCGTTTTCTGAATGTTGAGCTTTAAGCCAACTTTTTGACTCTCCTCTTTTACTTTCATCAAAAGGCTTTTTAGTTCCTCTTCACTTTCTGCCATAAGGGTGGCGTCATCTGCATATCTGAGGTTATTGATATTTCTCCTGGCAATCTTGATTCCAGCTTGTGCTTCTTCCAGCCCAGTGTTTCTCATGATGTACTCTGCATAGAAGTTAAATAAGCAGGGTGACAATATACAGCCTTGATGTACTCTTTTTCCTATTTGGAACCAGTCTGTTGTTCCATGTCCTGTTCTAACTGTTGCTTCCTAGCCTGCATTCAGATTTCTCAAGAGGCAGGTCCAGTGGTCTGGTATTCCCATCTCTTTCAGAAATTTCCACAGTTTATTGTGATCCGCACAGTCAAAGGCTTTGGCATAGTCAATAAAGCAGAAATAGATGTTTTTCTGGGACTCTCTTGCTTTTTCCATGATCCAGTGGATGTTGGCAATTTGATCTATAGTTCCTCTGCCTTTTCTAAAACCAGCTTGAACATCAGGAAGTTCATGGTTCATGTATTGCTGAATCCTGGCTTGGAGAATTTTGAGCATTACTTTAGTAGTCTAATGGTTAGGGTAATGTAAATCAAATATGCAATGTGATATAACCTCACAGCAATTAAGATGTTTACCAGAGAAGAAGGAAGAAAGGAAGAAAGTAACAAGTGTCAGTGAAGATGTGGGGAAATTGGAACTCTGTGCATTGCTGTTGAGAGTATAAAATTGTGTATGAACAATGGACAACAACATGGAACTTCCTAAAAAAGTTAATAGTAGAATTACCTTCAGGTATTCAATCAGTTCAGTCACTCAGTCATGTCTGACTCTTTCGGACCCCATGGACTCCTGAACGCCAGGCTTCCCTATCCATCACCAACTCCTAGAACTTGCTCAAACTCATGTCCATCGAGTCAGTGATGCCATCCAACAATCTCATCCTCTGTTTTCTCCTTCTCCTCTTGCGTCCCATCTTTCCCAGCATTAGAGTCTTTTATAATGAGTTAGTTCTTCACATCAAGTGCCCAAAATATTGGAGCTTTCAACTTCAGCATCAGTCCTTTCAATGAATATTCAGGACTGATTTCCTTTAGGATGGACTGGCTTGATCTTCTTGTAGTCCAAGGGACTCTCAAGAGTCTTCTCCATACTACAATTCAAAAGCATCAATTCTTTGCCTCTCAGCTTTCTTCATGATCCAGCTCTCACATCCATACATGACTACTGGAAATTCCATAGCCTTGACTAAACAGACCTTTGCGGGCAAAGTAATGTCTCTGCTTTTTAATATGCTGTCTAGTTTGGACATCCTATTCTTTTCTTCTATTTCTTTGTATTGATCACCTAGGAAGGCTTTCTTATCTCCTGTTGTTATTCTTTGGAACTCTGCATTGAGATGGATATACCTTTCCTTTTCTCCTTTGCCTTCTCTTTTCTCTTTTCTTTCTTTTTCTTTCCTTGCTTCTCTTCTTTTCTCAGCTATTTGTAAGGCCTCCTCAGACAACCATTTTGCCTTTTTGCATTTCTTTTTCTTGAGGATGGTTTTGATCACTGCTTCCTACACAATGCTATGAACCTCCATCCAGAGGTTTTAACTATCTAACAGATAGTTAGATCTGTCAGATCTAACCCCTTGAATTTATTTGTTCAGTTTAATTCAGTCGCTCAGTCGTGTCCAACTCTTTGCAACCCCATGAACCGCAGCATGCCAGGCCTCCCTGTCCATCACCAACTCCTGAAATCCACCCAAACCCATGTCCATTGAGTCAGTGATGCCATCAAACCATCTCATCCTCTGTCTTCCCCTTCTCCTCCTGCCCTCAATCTTTACTTCCACTGTATAATCATAAGGGACTTGATTAGGTCATATCTGAATGGTCTAGTGGTTTTCCCTACTTTCTTCAACTTAAGTCTGAATTTTTCAATAGGGAGTTCATGATCTGAGCCACAGTCAGCTCCTGGTCTTGTTTTTTCTGACTATATAGAGCTTCTTCATCTTCAGCTGCAAAGCATGTGATCAATCTGATTTTGGTAGTGACCATCTGGTGATGTTCATGTGTAGAGCCTTCTCTTGTGTTGTTAGAAGAGGGTGTTTGCTATGACCAGTGCATTCTCTGGCAAAACTCTGTTAACCTTTGCCCTGCTTCATTTTGTACTCCAAGGCCAAATTTGCCTGTTACTCCAGGTATCTCTTGACTTCATACTTTTGCATTCCAGTCCTTTATAATGAAAAGGACATCTTTTTTTTGGTGTTAATTCTAGAAGGTCTTGTAGGTCATCATAGAACCATTCAACTTCAGCTTCTTCAGCATTAGTGGTTGGGGCATAGATTTGGATTACTGAGATATTGAATGGTTTGCCTTGGAAACAAACAGAGATCATTCTGTCGTTTTTGAGATTACACCCTAGTACTGCATCTAGATTCTTTTGTTGACTATGAGGGTAATCCATTTCTTCTAAGAGACTGTTGCCCACAGTAGTAGATATATTGGTCATCTTAATTAAATTCACCCATTCTGGTCCATTTTAGTTCACTGATTCCTAAAATGTCAATGTTCATTCTTGCCTACTCCTGTTTGACCATTTAAATTTACACTGACTCATGGACATAACATTCCAAGTTCCTATGTAATGTTGTTCTCTATAGCATTGGACTTACTTCATAACCAGTCCCATCCACACCTGGGTATTGTTTTCACTTTGGCCCCATCTCTTCATTCTTTCTGAAGTTCTTTCTTTATTCTTCTCCAGTAACATATTGGGCACCTACGGACCTCGGGAGTTCATCCTTCAGTGTTATATCTATGAACCATGTCATGTAGGGCCACCCAAGATGGATGGGTCATGGTGGAGACAAAACATGGTCCTATGGAGAAGGGAATGGCAATCCACTTCAGTATTCTTGCCTTGAGAACCCTATGGACAATATGAATAGTATGAATAGAATTACCTTATCTTCCAGTAATTCCACTTCTGGGTATATTCCCAAAAGAATAAAGAGCAGAGTCTTCAAGAGATATTTGTATGCCTGCATTATTCATAATTCCCAAAAGTTGGAAACAACCCAACCTTGCATCAGTGAATGAATGACTAAACAAACTGTGGTGTATCTATAATATTATCCAGTCTTAAAAGTGAAGTTCTGACATGTGTTATAACATTGATAAATTTAAGGACATTTTGTTAAGACAAATAGTGTATGATTCCACTTATTTGAGATACCTAAGGTAGTCAAATTCATAGAGACAGAAAGAAAATGGTGGTTGACAAAGGACAGGAATGCAACGATTGGGTAGTATTTGTTTCATGGTTATAGAGCTTCTGTTTAAGAAAATAAAGTGTTCTGTTTGGAGAGAAGGACAGTGTCATGGTTACCCAACAATGTGAATGTATTTAATATCACTGTATTTTACCTTTTAATGATTAAAATTGAAAATTTTTGTCATTTATATTATACTATATTTACAAATTCAAAAAAGATAAAGATTGAATGAATGTAAAAGAGTAAGTTTATTTCTGGACTCTCAATCCTATTGCATTTGTGTGTGTCTATCCTTTTGTTAGTACCACACAGTCTTAATTTTGTAGTTTTGTAATAATGTTAAAAATCAGGAAGTGTGGTTCCTTCAAGACTACTGTTATTTTTTAAAGATTTTTGTTTTTGTTGTTCTTCTGATCTTGCTGAGTTTTCCACACGGATTTTAGCATCAAAATGCAGGTAGCATTCTGACAGGAATTGTGTTAAATCAGTGAACCAATTTTAGAAGTACTGCCATCTTAATAATATTGTTTTCCAATTATTGAATGTAGGATATCTTGTCAGTTATTTTTGTAAATTTTCAACAGTGATTTTTAACTTTTCAGAGTAAAAATTTTGCATTTATTTCATTAAATTTATTGTTATTCCTACTCCAACTTTCCCAATGGAAAGTTTGCGAGACCATATTAGAGCCTAACAAAGGTAGAAGTCTAGGCTCTCCACTAAACATTTTCAGTTTTGGGGAGGAATTGGGCCACACTTTTTGTTTGATTTTGGTTGGAATAGAAAAGTTACTGTCTAAAAGTTTTCTATTTTGATTCCCTTTTTATGATACTTTAGGCTTCCCTGGTGGCTCAGACGGTAAAGCATCTGCCTACAATGCGGGAGACCCAGGTTCGATCCCTCGGTCGGGAAGATCCTCTGGAGAAGGAAATGACAACCCACTCCAGTACTCTTGCCTGGAAAATCCCATGGACAGAGGAGCCTGGTAGGCTACAGTCTATAGGGTCGCAAAGAGTTGGACATGATTGAGCGAATTCTCTTTATGATACTTTAGCTATAAAGAACAAATTTGGTGTTTAGTGCTTTTTTTTTTTTTTTGCTCTTATTCATGGTTTGGGGTTACAGTCTTCTGTTTTAGTTTGGTATATATGAAGCAAAAAGAAAACCCAGGAGATTTGTTATCATGTTGTTCCTTTAGTCCTGAGGTTCTCAGCCTGGCTTCCTTTTTCTCTCCACTTTCAGTCTTCTTAAGTTTGTTTTATATATGTTCATAGGTTTCATCCTGAGAAGGCAATGGCACCCCACTTCAGTACTCTTGCCTGGAAAATCCCATGGATGGAGGAGCGTGGTAGGATGCAGACCATGGGGTCGCAAAGAGTCGACACAACTGAGCGACTTCACTTTCATTTTTCATTTTCATGCATTGGATAAGGAAATGGCAACCTACTCCAGTGTTCTTGCCTGGAGAATCCCAGGGACGGGGGAGCCTGAGGGGCTGCCGTCTATGGGGTCGCACAGAGTTGGACACAACTGAAGCGACTTAACAGCAGCATAGGTTTCAGCTGCACTTATCAGGAAAAATATGAAAAATTCGATCTACTCCATCTTACCAGAAGTGGAACATTGCTAATCAAAACTTAAAATACAGTTGTTAAACCAGCTACACACCCATTTGAATTAGTGTTACCCATTCCATATTTAATCATTCTAATGCTTTAGTGTGTTCATACTATCACTTAACAAAGGATTTTTGAGCATCTCTTTATCCTAAGAACTAGTAAATAAGACCCCATGTTTGTCCTAAAGGAGTTTAGAATCTAGTGAGGGGAGACAAAAGGATATTTGATAAGAATACTTTTTTTCAAATGAGCAATGGCCTTGCAAAGAGGAGAAGCCTGCATGATATATAACATAGGAGATTCTGTTAACATCTAGCTGAAATCTAAATATGGTATTCCTTTAGTTTCCCCTTAACTATCTCATAGGCTTCCCTGGTGGCTCAGATGGTAAAGCGTCTGCCTACAATGCGGGAGACCCAGGTTTGATCCTTCGGTCAGGAAGATCCTCTGGAGAAGGAAATGGAAACCCACTCCAGTATTCTTGCCTGGAAAATCCCATGGACAGAGGAGCCTGGTAGGCTACAGTCTATGGGATCACAAAGAGTTGGACACGACTGAGTGACTTCACTTTCACTTTCTTTAACTATCTCAGTCTACCAGCCTAGTAAACCTTTTAACAAACGTCAGTTCAGTTCAATTCAGTTGCTTAGTCATGTCCAACTCTTTGCAACCCCATGGACTGCAGCACACCAGGCTTCTCTGTCTATCACCAACTTCCGGAGCCTGCTCAAACTCATGTCCATTGAATCGGTGATGTCATCCAATCATCCCATCCTCTGTCGTCCCCTTCTCCTTCTACTTTCAATCTTGCCCTGCATCAGGGTCTTTTCCAATAAGTCAGTTCCTCACCAGATAGTCAACACCGAAATCACATTGATTATATTCTTTGCAGCCAAAGATGGAGAAGCTCTATACAGTCAACAAAAACAAGACCAGGAGCTGACTGTGGCTCGGATCATGAACTCCTAATTGCCAATTTCAGACTTAAATAGAAGAAAGTAGGGAAAACTGCTACACCATTCAGGAATGACCTAAATCAAATCCCTTATGATTATACAGTGGAAGTGAGAAATAGATTTAAGGGCCTAGATCTGATAGATGGAGTGCCTGATGAACTATGGAATGAGGTTCATGACATTGTACAGGAAACAGGGATCAAGACCATCCCCATGGAAAAGAAATGCTAAAAAGCAAAATGGCTGTCTGGGGAGGCCTTACAAATAGCTGTGAAGAGAGGCGAAAAGCAAAGGAGAAAAGCAAAGATATAAGCATCTGAATGCAGAGTTCCAGAGAATAGCAAGAAGAGATAAGAAAGCCTTCTTCAGCAATCAATGCAAAGAAATAGAGGAAGACAACAGAATGGGAAAGACTAGAGATCTCTTCAAGAAAATGAGAGATACCAAGGGAACATTTCATGCAAAGATGGGCTCAATAAAGGACAGAAATGGTATGGACCTAACAGAAGAAGAAGATATTAAGAAGAGGTGGCAAGAATACACAGAAGAACTGTACAAAAAGATCTTCACGATCCAGATAATCATGATGATGTGATCACTCATCTAGAGCCAGACATTCTGGAATGTGAAGTCAAGTGGGCCTTAGAAAGCATTACTACGAACAAAGCTAGTGGAGGTGATGGAATTCCAGTTAAGCTGTTTCAAATCCTGAAAGATGATGCTGTGACAGTGCTGCACTCAATATGCCAGCAAATTTGGAAAACTCAGCAGTGGCCACAGATGGGAAACGGTCAGTTTTCATTCAAATTCCAAAGAACAGCAATGCCAAAGAATGCTCAAACTACCGCACAATTGCACTCATCTCACATGCTAGTAAAGTAATGCTCAATATTCTCCAAGCCAGACCTCAGCAATATGTGAACCGTGGACTTCCTGATGTTCAAGCTGGTTTTAGAAAAGGCAGAGGAACCAGAGATCAAATTGCCAACATCCACTGGATCATGGAAAAAGCAAGAGAGTTCCAGAAAAACATCTATTTCTGCTTTATTGTCTATGCCAAAGCCTTTGACTGTGTGGATCATAATAAACTGTGGAAAATTCTGAAAGAGATGGGAATACCAGACCACCTGACCTGTCTCTTGAGAAATCTGTATGCAGGTCAGGAAGCAACAGTTAGAACTGGACATGGAACAACAGACTGGTTCCAAATAGGAAAAGGAGTACTTCAAGGCTGTGTATTGTCACCCTGCTTATTTAACTTCTATGCAGAGTACATCATGAGAAATGCTGGACTGGAAGAAACACAAGCTGGAATCAAGATTGCCAGGAGAAATATCAATATTCTCAGATATGCAGATGACATCACCCTTATGGCAGAAAGTGAAGAGGCAACTAAAAAGCTTCTTGATGAAAGTGAAAGAGGAGAGTGAAAAGTTGGCTTAAAACTCAGCATTCAGAAAATGAAGATCATGGCATCCAGTCCCATCACTTCATGGGGAATGGATGGGGAAACAGTGGAAACAGTGTCAGACTTTATTTTTGGGGGCTCCAAAATAGCTACAGATGGTGAATGCAGCCATGAAATTAAAAGACGCTTACTCCTTGGAAGAAAAGTTATGACCAACCTAGATAGTATATTCAAAAGCACAGACATTACTTTGCCGACTAAGGCCCGTCTAGTCAAGGCTATGGTTTTTCCTGTGGTCATGTATGGATGTGACAGTTGGACTCTGAAGAAGGCTGAGCGCCGAAGAATTGATGCATTTGAACTGTGGTGTTGGAGAAAACTCTTGAGAGTCCCTTGGACTGCAAGGAGATCCAACCAGTCCATTCTGAAGGAGATCAACCCTGGGATTTCTTTGGAAGGAATGATGCTAAAGCTGAAGCTCCAGTACTTTGGCCACCTCATTCGAAGAGTTGACTCATTGGAAAAGACTGTGATGGTGGGAGGGATTGGGGGCAGGAGGAGAAGAGGATGACCCAGGATGAGATGGCTGGATGGCATCACAGACTCAATGGACGTGAGTGTGAGTGAACTCCGGGAGTTGGTGATGGACAGGGAGGCCTGGCGTGATGCGACTCATGGGGTCGCAAAGAGTCGGACATGACTGATCGACTGAACTGAACTGAACTCACATCAATATTTAACGAAGGTAAATAAATGAATTAGCTTAAGAAAATTTATTTCTATTAAACCAAGATTACTCTTTGTATTTACTTATATTTTGATAAATGCTCATAAACTTATCTGCTTATTTATATAAAATTGTGAGATGATCAATGCCAAGATGCCTTTAGTCTATAACTGGATTTACATTTCTCACATTTCTGAGGGGAAATTTAATTAGAATAGTTTTGAATGAGAGAAATATTTGGATATTTGTGTTTTGGATAACTCTCTTATACTTACGATTTCTCACAAATTAGTGATATAGTTTCCATGACTACATCTGAAATTTGTTCCATTTCCCTTGAATAAATTCACATGGCCTAGAAGTTTAAAATGTTGAAAGAACATTAATGCATTCTTACTATTTTTTGCCATTTACTGGCTATCATCTTACTCCTACCCACATTTATCCAATGGATTCCAACAGGAATGTATTTCTTTTTTTATAAAACTTTGGCACAAAATAGCATCCAATCATTATATTTCTCTCTGTCATCAGTTAATTGCATGTCTATAGCAATGGCCCTCTCTTCTCCTGGTTTTTATCCTTACATCTAACACAGTAATCAAAGTGCTTAATGTCTGTCCTCAACAATTTTATAGGTCTCAGCATATTTTATGTTTAACTTCTCTAAGCATATTCTTATAGGATGTTGTATTTTTCCTTGATTGTATGTATTTTCTTCTAAATTTGTACATGTAGCTAAAGAAAAATATGAACCCATGAGAGATTTCCCAGTGCAGCCACATAATTTTCTTCAGATGCCTCTGCTATTCAAAATATACATACATATATATATATGTGTGTGTGTGTGTGTGTATATATATTTATGTCTTATCCTTCTTGAGTTCTTTTCTGCCTTAGAGTCTCTGTCTTCACATCTGGCCTGTAGAAATCTTATTTTTAAATTCAAGAATAACTGAATATCCAGACCTCCCTTCCCTTGGCCTTCTTCCCCCTTTCAGTGCTTTTTGTGGGTTGGTATGTGTCAGTAAAATAGATAAGCACTTTTTTCTAGAGTAACATTGCCAAGTGAAGTGAAATTGCTCAATCACGTCCAACTCTTTGCAACCCCGTGGACTGTAGGCCACCAGGCTCCTCCATCCATGGGATTTCCCAAGCAAGAATACTGGAGTGGGTTGCTATTTGCTTCTCCAGGGGATCTTCCCAACCGAGGGATCAAACCTGGGTCTCCCACATTGCAGGCAGATGCTTTAACCTCTGAGCCACCAGGGAAGCCCATCATTGCCAAATACTTTAAGGGAAAATCTTATTTTTTCAATGCAACATGCCTACTCAAACAAATAAACACTTTCCTCCCAACTCATCACTTTGGAAGGACAAAAGGTTCATATGGTAACCTGTGAATGTATGGATGTGTACATGTAATCTCTGTCTCCCCCATTTATATGAATATAAACTATCTAAAGCAGATGTTTCTGTTCCCATGCTTTGTCTTTACATCGAAAAAATAAAATTTTCCCTTGAAGTATTTGGCAATGATGTTGACATTAACCAATACTTGGCCAAAAAAAGCATCATGTGAGGTTAGAATTAAAAACATCAGAGAGCAACTGTAAAAGCATTTAATATTTTACTATCATTACCATAAGTTCTTATGTAAAAACTAAAATACAACCCATCACTCAAACACCACACACACAAGTCTATGCCCCTCTCCAAAAAAAACTTCACATAATCGCCCAGTGTTGTCTGTCTCGAACTTTTTTCATTCCAAAATCCTACATTATACAAAATAACATAATTCTGCTACCATAAGGCATATGAGAAAAATAAAATCTGGAGTAGCTATTTTTAATAGTTATATATAACTATGAATATTATGCTATTCATTAAAGATGTAGGATGCATGTAAAAAGCACACTTAATACCTCCAATGCTTTTTTTTTTTTTCCTCATGAAAGTAAGACTAGTTCTATCTAGTAGTCTTTTTTCAGCTTTGAGGAATTATTGACAAATAAAAATTATATATATTTAGGTATACACTGTGATTGTTTTTAGGTGTACATGGTGATGATTTAATATAGATAAAAGTGATTTATACATTGCCATTACAATATTACAGTATTCTGAATTTGACTATATATTTAGCTTTTCCAATGAGTTTTATACTTCCATATATTTTTATGCTGTTACTTAGTATCCTTTTAATTCAATCTGAAGGACTCCCTTTAGCACTTCTTATAAAACAGGTCCAGTTGAAAGAACTCCACCTTTTCTTTGAGAATGTCTTTGTCTCTCCATTTTTGAAAGTCAGCTTTACCAAACAGTACAGAACTCTTAGCTGGCAGTTTGTTTGTTTGTTTCCTTTGAGCACTTTTAATATACCATCCCACTGTCTTCTTGCCTTCAAGATCCTGCCCGAGAAATCTGCCAATAGCCTTATGTAGCAAGGATGAAGGGTTATTTGTATGTAATGAGTTTCCTTTCTCTTACTGCTTTCAAAATTCAGGCTTTGACTTTTGATAATTTGATTTAAATGTGCCTCAGGGTAACTTTCTTTGTGTTGATCTTGCTTAGGGGTGCTTTTGCTTCATATATCTGGAGTTCCATATCCCTCCTAAGACTTAGGAAGTTTTCAGGAATTATTTCTTTAACAGGCTTTCTGCCCCTTTCTCTCTCTTCTCCTTTGGGGATTTCATAATGCATATATTCATTTTCTTGATGGTGTACCACAAGTCCCAAGTTTCTTCACTCTTTTTTTTATTCTTTTAGCTTTTTGTTCCTCTAACTGGCTAATGTGAAAGGTTTTGAGTTTTCTTTATGGTTGAGTCTTCTTTTGAAGTTTTCCATTGCATTTTTCAATTTTATCATTGTATTCTTCAGCTCTAGGATTTTTGTTTGGGTTTTTACAGTTTCTACTTCTTTATTAAATTTCTCATTTTGTTCATGCACTGCTTGACTGATTTTGTTGATTGCTTGATTTTATATCTGTGTTCTCTCACATCTCAGTGAGTCTCTTTAAGAAGATTGTTTTGAATTCTTTGCCAGGCTCTTGAATCTCCTTTTCTTTGGGATCAGTTACTAAAGTTGTATTAGTTTTCTCTGGCAGTGTCACATTTATTTGTACCTGTATGATCTGTGTAGCCTTCTGTTGATGTCTACGCATTTTAAGAAGCAAATTTCTCTTTGGGATTTCATAGACTATTTTAGGCAAGTAAAGACCTTATTCTGTCAGGTCCCCAGGCTAATAGCCTTGTATCCGGAAATACAGTCTAGTAGCTTTGGAGCTGGGTCAAATGGCTACTGCTGGGTCTCGAGTAGGTCTGTGGCAGGCCTGTTACTAAGGGCTCAATCACTTGTAGATTCTGTTTGGTTTCTGGACAGATGTAGATTCCCTTCAGAATCTACAGGGCTGCCATTGGAACAGGGGTCTGCTTCAGGGTCCACAGATGGTGGGCCTTTTTTTATCAGGTACACAAATGGGTACGGTTTCCCCTGGATTCCTGAGAGTCCTCTTGACAGGTCACTGGGTGGGTCCGCTGGTTGGTCTGAGACTGTAGCTGAGAGGGCCTAAAACTGAGTTACTCTCCAATACTTTTTGATTAGATGAAAATAAAAGTAAAGATCTACACTCAGTTGACACTTTGGTGTCAATGTCTCCTGGATTTTTCTTAAGTTTAAATAGCCACGTATTTTAAATTGACCACAGAAAGCAATGCAGTACCAGATCACAAACTGGTCATCCAGTGTAAGGGAAACCACTGATGACAGAGAATTCATGGTGTGGATTTATTTGAAAAATTACCTTTTACATATTTTACATATGGTATCAGTAACAGTGAAAAATATGAAACTGTTAAAATTAGTTTTTCTTTTATTTGCTGACATATTGTCTAAAAGCTATTCTCTGTGCTCATACTCCCAAAATTATACAGCAACACTTAGTTACTTTTATTGTATGACATAAATGCTTAAGAGATGGTATGAAATATTGACCTCCACTGTTGAATTCAACTTATATCCTGCTTTGAAATCTGTTATCAATATATGAAGAAAATGATAATACAAACTTTTAGCTAGAAGCTAAATTTGTATTTTGGTCAGATATAGATGAAATGTAGGTACCTCTCTGGTAGAACAGATGAGATGATATATTAATGGAGTGGAATGGGAAGAGGCTGGGAAACCAAAGATAAGAGGAGCAAACTTAATTGGTATTAAGATTTTGCTTCAAATCCTTTCCATTCTAAATGGAATAGGTAGATGTATTGGAGGGAGATTAAAAAAAAAATTCCTTGGCTATAACCTATGGTTAAAGCTTTAAAAATATAACAGTTTTACACAGCATGTCACCTGGGATTTATAGTTTAGACAGTTTTTTGACCCATTTTTGAAAACAAGAGCAAAATTACAATAGAAGGTTTCTAACGAACTAAAAGGGGTAAATTTTAGTTAATGTATCCATATCCAAGAGTAAAATATGTGATTAGCTATTTAAATGACTTCATAATTCTTTTAATATAATGAAAACTTTAAAATACCATATCATCTTTTATCACCACTTTCTTTTTATGAATTAATTAATTTATTCTAATTGGAGGCTAATTACTTTACAATATTGTAGTGGATTTTGCCATACATTGACATGAATCAGCCATGGGTGTACATGTGTTCCCCATCCTGAACTCTGCTCCCACTTCCCTCCCCATCCCATCTTTCAGGGTCATCCCAGTGCACCAGCCCTCAACACCCTGTCTCATGCATTAAACCTGGACTGGTGATCTGTTTCACATATGATAATATACATGTTTCAATGTTATTCTCTCAAATCATCCCACCCTCACCTTCTCCCACAGAGTCCAAAAGTCCATTCTTTACATCTGTGTCTCTTTTGCTATCTCGCATATAGCGTCATCATTACCATCTTTCTAAATTTCATATATATGCATTAATATACTGTATTGGTGTTTTTCTTTCTGACTTACTTCATTCTGTATAATAGGCTCCAGTTTCATCCACCTCATTAGAACTCATTCAAATGCATTCTTTTTAATAGTGAGTAATATTCCATTGTGTAAGTGTACCATGACTTTCTTATCCATTCATCTGCTTTCATGTCCTGGCAATTGTAAATAGTGCTGTGATGATTATTGGGGTACACGGATCTCTTTCAATTCTGGCTTCTTTGGTGTGTATGCCCAGCACTGGGATTGCTGGGTCATATGACAGTCCTATTTCCAGTTTTTTAAGGAATCTCCACACTGTTGTCCATAGTGGCTGTGCTAGTCTGCATTCCCACCAACAGTGTAAGAGGCTTCCCTTTTCTTCACTCCCTCTCCAGCACTTACTATTTGTAGACTTTTTGAAAGCAGCCATTCTGATTGGCATTGGATGGTATCTCACTGTGGTTTAGATTTGCACTTCTCTGCTAAGGAGTGATGTTGAACATCTTTCCATATGTTTGTTAGCCATCTGTATGTCTTCTTTGGAGAAATGTCTATTTAGTTCTTTGGCCCATTTTTTGATTGGGTCGTTTATTTTTCTGGAATTGAGCTGCAGGAGTTGCTTGTATATTTTTGAGATTAATTATTTGTCCATTGCTTCGTTTGCTATTATTTTCTTCCATTCTGAAGGCTGTTTTTTCACCTTGCTCTTAGTTTCCTTTGTTGTGCAGAAGCTTTTAATTTTAATTAGGTCCCATTTGTTTATTTTTGCTTTTATTCCCATTACTCTGGGAAGTGGGTCATAGAGGATCCTGCTGTGATTTATGTCAAAGAGAGTTTTGCCTATGTTTTCCTCTAAGAGTTTTATAGTTTCTGCTCTTACATTTAGATCTTTAATCCATTTTGAGTTTATTTTTGTGTATGATGTTAGAAAGTGTTCTAATTTCAGTCTTTTACAAGTGGTTGACCAGTTTCCCAGCACCACTTGTTAAAGAGATGGACTTTTCTCCATTGTATATTCTGGCCTCCTTTGTCAAAGATAAGGTGTCCATAGGTGCGCGGATTTATCTCTGGGCTTTCTATTTTGTTCCATTGATCTATATTTCTGTCTTTGTGCCAGTACCATACTGGCTTGATGACTGTAGCTTTGTAGTAGAGCCTGAAGTCAGGCAAGTTTATTCCTCCAGTTCCATTCTACTTTCTCAAGATTGCTTTGGCTATTCAAGGTATTTTATATTTCCATACAAATTGTGAAATTATTTCTTCTAGTTCTCTGAAAAATACCATTGGCAGCTTGATAGGGATTTCATTGAATCTATAGATTGCTTTGAGTAGTATATTCTTTTTCACTATATTGATTCTTCCAATCCATGAACATATTTTTCATCTATGTGTTCTCTTTTATTTCTCTCATCACTATTTTATAGTTTTCTATACATAGGTCTTTTGTTTCTTTAGGTAGATTTATTCCTAAGTATTTTATTCTTTTCATTGCAATGGTGAATGGAATTGTTTCCTTAATTTCTCTGTTTTCTCATTGTTAGTGTATAGGAATGCAGGGGATTTCTGTGTGTTGATTTTATATTCTGAAACTTTATTATATTCATTGATTAACTTTAGTAATTTTCTGGTGGAGTCTTTAGGGTTTTCAATGTAGAGGATCATGCCATCTGCAAACAGCGAGAGTTTGGCTTTTTCTTTCCAATCTGGATTCCTTTAATTTCTTTTTCTTTTCTGATTGCTGTGGTTAAAACTTCCAAAACTATGTTGAATATTAGTAGTGAGAGTGGGCACCCTTGTCTTGTTCCTGACTTTAGGGGAAATTTTTTCAATTTTTCACCATTGAGGATAATGTTTGCTGTGTGTTTATCACATATGGCTTTTCTTATGTTGAGGTATGTTCCTTCTATGCCTGCTTTCTGGAGAGTTTTAATCATAAATGGATGTTGGATTTTGTCAAAGGCTTTCTCTGCATATATTGAGATAATCATTAGGTTTCTATCTTTCAATTTGTTAATGTGATGTATCACATTGATTGATTTGTGATTAAAGAATCCTTGCCTCCCTGGAATAAAGCCCACTTGGTCATGATGTATGATCTTTTTAATATGTTGCTGGTTTCTGTTTGCTAGAATTTTGTTAAGGATTTTTGCATCTATGTTCATCAGTGATGTTTACCTGTAGTTTTCTTTTTTAGTGGCATCTTTGTCTTGTTTTGGTATTAGTGTGATGGTGGCCTCATAGAATAAGTTTGGAACTTTACTTTCCTCTGCAACTTCCTGGAAGAATTTGAGTGGGATACATGTTAGCTCTTCTCTAAATTTTTGGTAGAATTCAGGTGTGAAGCCATCTGGTCTTGGGCTTTTGTTTGTTGGTTGGAAAATTTCTGATTACAGTTTTAATTTCGTGCTTGTGATGGGTCTGTTAAGATTTTCTATTTCTTCCTGGTTCAGTTTGGAAAGTTATACTTTTCTAGGAATTTGTCCATTTCTTCTAAGTTGTCCATTTTATTGGCATATAGTTGCTGATATTGGTCTCTTATGATCCTTTTTATTTATGTGTTGTCTGTTGTGATTTCTCCATTTTCATTTCTAATTTTGTTGATTTGATTTTCCCCCTTTGTTTCTTGATGAGTCTGGCTAATGGTTTGTCAATTTTATTTATCTCCTCAAAGAACCAGCTTTTAGCTTTGTTGATTCTGGCTATGGTTTCCTTTGTTTCTTTTTCATTTATTTTTGCCCTAATTTTTGTGATTCATTTCCTTCTACTAACCCTGCGGATCTTCATTTCTTTTTCTAGTTGCTTTAGGTATAGAGTTAGATTATTTGTTTGATTTTTTCTCTTGTTTCTTGAGATAAGCTTGTATTGCTATGAACTTCCCCTTAGCACTGCTTTTACTGAATCCCATAGGTTTTGGGTTGTCATGTTTTCATTTTCATTTGTTTCTATGCATATTTTAATTTCTTTTTTTATTTCTTCTGTGACTTGTTGGTTATTCAGAAGGGTGTTTAGCCTCCATATGTTTGTATTTTTCATAGTTTTTTTTTTTTTTTTCTGTAGTTGACATCTAATCTTACCACATTGTGATCAGAAAAGATGTTTGGATTTCTTTTTTTTTTTAATTTACCAAGGCTAGATTTATGGCCCAGGATGTGATCTATCCTGGAGAAGGTTCTGTGTGCAATTGAAAAAAGGGTGAAATTTATTGTTTTGGGGTGAAATGTCCTATAGATATCAGTTGGGTCTAACTGGTCCATTGTATCATTTAAAGTTTGTGTTTTCTTGCTAATTTTGTGTTTAGTTGATCTATCCATAGGCATTATCACCCCTCTCTTAAGCTAACACCATGATGGGGCACCCAAACTGTTACTGAACTTCGTAATTACAGATTTTGCTTTGGGATCACATATGCTACTGCTATTTAGAGGAAGCTAACATAAAATCATGTAGTAAAAAAAATCTAAGATGGTATTCCAATTTTATTTACTTAAGCAATCTGTGTCACCTGAGTAATTTTTTGTTCTAGAAATCAATTGACTAGTTACCCCTAGGTTTCTCTTCTGCCTTTGACTGTAACATAGTCCACTCAATTTTTTGAGGGCATAGATAAAATGCTGCCAAACTTACCATATTCATTTTTATACATTTCCAAAGTACTTTCACATATGTAAAAATATGTCCTCCCTTCAAAATGAAGGCAGGAAATATACCTTGTTTATCTTTTCATTTTCATTCTCTTTTATGTGCATGATGAATAAATAACCATTTTATCTCTGATTGCTTAAATTTACTGTTTTTTATTTATCCTCTTCCCCCCTTCTTCCACTTTCCATTAGTAAAAAGTTTTAAGGGTTATACCACAGGAAGTCTCGGAATTCACATTTTAAGAAAACACACTGTTTAGATTTTCTTACCTCAGACCTTAAAATTCTGTTTTGAAAATAGAAGAAAAACTTAACAAGAAGTTTGAAAAAAAGCCTGCTGTGAAATTCGAATATGAATAGTGAAAGTGGGTCAGTATAATTTAGTAAGACTGCAAAATGAATTCTCCAAATGTAACCAAGTTCAAAAAGCAATTAGTGGTAGAGTGTGTTTAATAAGAAAGCTGTGGTACATATACATGATGGAGTATTACTCAGCCATTAAAAAGAATACATTTGAATCATTTCTAATGAGGTGAATGAAACTGGAGCCTATTATACAGAGTGAAGTAAGCCAGAAAGAAAAACACCAATACAGTATACTAATGCATATATATGGAATTTAGAAAGATGGTAACGATAACCCTGTATGCAAGACAGCAAAAGAGACAGAGATGAATAAAACAGTCTTTCGGACTCTGTGGGAGAGGACGAGGGTGGGATGATTTGGGAGAATGGCATTGAAACATGTATAATATCATATGTGAAATGAAGTGCCAGTCCAGGTTTGATGCATGATACAGGATGCTCGGGGCTGGGGCACTGGGATGACCCAGAGGGATGGTATTGGGAGGGAGGTGGGAGGGAGGTTCAGGATGGAGAACACACGGCAGATTCATGTTGATGTATGGCAAAACCAATACAATATTGTAAAGTAACTAGCCTACAATTAAAATAAATACATTTATATTTAAAAATAATAAAATATCAGAAAGAAAGAAAAAGAATAAAAGCTCTGTCTGGTAACTACTGTTATCAAATAAAATCAAAGAGTTACAGTGTTAAGAAGAAAAAGAACAGAGAAAGTAAAGAAGAAAAGGGAATAAATAAAATGACTTACAGGGAAATTATAGTAATATTTTAAAAACTCTCAAAGGTAAGTTTAATGGAATTAATTGCTAATATGTATTTGATTAAAGTATCACAAAGTATATTTAATCTTAAATTTAACATAAGAAATAGATGATGAGATTTTCAAAAATTAATATGTGGATAGCTTGATCAAAATAGTACCATGAGCATGTCTAATCCTGATTCTCCTTAAAAATTCAATTAAAATTACTGAAAAGTACTTAAAGAGAATTATCTATAGCACCATAGGAAGAAAGAGAATATATATACAATGAGCAAAGTAGAAATTTCTCTATTGTAATTTATTTTGCCCTCTGAACTTTTAAGACACATTTTTAAAAGGACCAATAGGCCCAAAATGGAATCACTTGCCCTATTGACAGCAAATTAAGACTTTATATCTCACATAACTTCAGCTTCAGCCTCTCCCAGAAATGTGATCTTTAATCAATCTGGGGTTGTCTGATCAGCACTAATGAGGTAATCTGCAAGATATACCCACCCCTCACCCCACCCCCTCCTTTTCCCTTAAAGAAATGTGACCTTGCCTGAAATAATCCATTCTTTGTAGAAACCTCCTTTTTCCATCCCCTTTACCCATACAGACCATCCATTTTGTGTAGCTCCTTAAAGCTGCTTTCTACTTACTACATGGGATGCTGCCCAACTCAAGAATTGGTGAATAAAGCCAATTAGATTTTCAAGTTTACTCAGTTTAAATTTGTTTTTTTAACAGATGAAAACATTATTCCAAAATTTAATGTGTGTTCAGTCATATGTAAGAACAAAATAGGCATGAAAAATCTGATTGGAAACTCAGTATATGAGGGTGGGCTTTGTGATTGGTGGATCTTCCAATGAGTGATTGAGTGGGGACTTACGTTTACTCTAAAGTTTCAGTATTTGAAAGTTTCCTGAAGGCTAGTCAGATTTCTCAAAGGAATAGTCTAACCAGCTACTATGATTGTTGTTGTTCAGTCGCTCAAGTCATGTCTGACTTTTTGTGACCCCATGAACTGCAGCACACCAGGCTACCTTGTCAGTCACCAAATCCAGAGCTTGCTCAAACTCATGTCCATCGAGTCAGTGATGCTATCCAATGATCTTGTCCTCTGTCATCCCCTTCTCCTCCTGCCTTCAAGCTTTTTCAGCATCAGGGTATTTTATAATGAGTCAGTTTTTCACATCAGGTGGCCAAAGTATTGGAGCTTCAGCTTCAACATCTGTCCTTCCAATGAATATTCAGAGTTGATTTCCTTTAAGACTGGCTGGTTTGATCTTGCTTTCCAAGGGAAAGCTACTCTGATAGGGGTGAGTTATATTCATTGGACTTCCAATATTTAGGGAATAAGTTGGAGGGGGTGTTAGAATTAATTATGTAGAGTCTAGTCACATGGTCTCTCTTGACTAAGGTGCCATTCCTGTCCTCTGCTGTGCCTGGTGTTTTCCAGGACAAAGTCTCAATTGTTCAATTTTACCTGACACTAAAATTCTCATTTTCTACAAGAAGTAATGGTCTGATATTCACCCTTAAGTGCTAGTATTGGAGGGGAATCTTGAGTTTAAGCATTCCTTTTGTAGATTTTAACTACTTCTGTTTTTAGCCCCATTTTCCTCCTGCCTTCAAAGTTATCTGATGCCTCCAATTCTTGGATTTCCTGAAGTTACAGAGTGTAATTTGATTCTTTCATGTTGTGTACCCCCAACACTCCCAACTTTGCAGGCACTCAGAGTAGAGAAAATAGGAACATAAGTTAATTACCAATTCTCAATCCACTTTCCACCTTCTAAAACTATTTTGGCAATTTTGTCTGCTTTCATCATTTCCCCTTTTGTCCCCGTGACTTTAACTAAAAGATACACAGATGTCCATCAGCAGACGAATGGATAAGAAACCTGTGGTACATATACACAATGGAGTATTACTCAACCATTAAAAAGAATGCATTTGAATCAGTTCTAATGAGGTGGGTGAAACTGGAGCCAATTATACAGAGTGAAGTAAGCCAGAGCCAATTATACAAAGTGAAGTAAGCCAGAAAGAAAAACACCAATACAGTATACTAATGCATATATATGGAATTTAGAAAGATGGTAACAATAACCCTGTATTCGAGACAGCAAAAGAGACACAGGTGTATAGAACAGTCTTTTGGACTCTGTGGGAGAGGGAGAGGATGGGATGATTTGAGAGAATGGCATTTAAACATGTATAATATCATATAAGAAATGAATCGCCAGTCCAGGTTCAATGCAGGATACAGGATGCTTGGGGCTGTATACAGGATACAGGATGACCCAGAGGGATGATTCAGGGAGGGAAGTGGGAGGGGGGTTCAGGATGGGGAACATGTGTATACTCGTGGCATATTCATGTTGATGTATGGCAAAACCAATACAATCTTGTAAAGTAATTAGCCTCCAATTTAAATAAATTTAAATTTCAAAAATTTTTTTCTTCACTATTATTGAGTTAGACCTCAGAAGGGAAGAAAAGATAAAGACATATTCATAGTTATATTTACAAAGAAATCTTAGAACTACATTTTAAACAAAGAGCTTCTGATATGAGTAATTAATCTCATGGAGATGCAGAATGGAGACTGACATAATTTTTTAAAAAAGCAAAAGGAATACCTGATTCTAGGATTTTCCCTCAGGATAAAGCCCAGTTTAAGAAAATGTGAAATTACAGTTCTGACTCAAGAGATTGCCAGGATGGATGATGGGCCCGGTGAAGCAAGGGATTTCTCTAGGAAGGAAAAGGAAATATCTATACTCAGACAATCTATGGATACACTGCATACAACTAAATGTTCAAGTCATCTCTCTCAATCACCTGAGACAGACATCTTAATCAAATCCTATATTCTTCAACAGCTGATCCAGGGTTCACATTTAGGCTAAGTTGAAATTTCTATTTAGAGTCTCAATTCTATGTATGAAGACATCATCAATTTTAAAATTAATTGGGAAAATAGAATAAAAGTTTAGAGGCAAATAACCAGTGTTATTAATTTTATAGGAAATAATATCCTCAAAAACAACAACTTCCCCAGTTAAGGAAATGCAGTTCTTAAAAGTGATAAGCTAAAATAATTCATGAATAAAATGAATGAATGAACATGAAAACACATAAAAAACTTTGGAATGGTATTAAAGCAGTACTTAGGCAAACATCTGTAGTACTAAGTACCTATATTAGAAAGGAAGTCTCAAAATAATTAATTTTAGCTTCCACTAAAATAAACAAGAAAAGTAAGAGCTAGTTAGAGTAAACAGAAGAAAGGAAATAAAGAACAGATCAAAAAATAATGAAAGATGAAAAAAGCAAAGTAAAAGTTTTGTTTTATAAGAAATAAAATTGACACGCGAACTTATAGCCAGATTTACATGAAGAAAAAAGAAGAAGATGGCAACTTTTATGATCAGAAATAATAAAAGGAGCATTAGTAAAAATTCTAGCAGTATTAAACGGGTACTTGGAGTAGGAAATGGCAACCTACTCCAGAATTCTTGCCTGGAAAATTCCGTGGACAGAGGAGCCTAGCAGACTAAAGTCAAGGGGTTGCAAAAAGTCAGACAAGACTGAGTGACTGAGCACAGCACAAAAGAATGGTAGGGAAAAATATGCCAGTAAATTTGAAAATTTAAATTAGATGTGCAAATTCATTGAAAAATGGAAACCACCAAAACCCACTCAAGAATAGACAACCTAAGTAGTCTAATCAATTTTTAAAATTGAACTTATAACTAAAAATCTTAATGAGAAGAAAACACTAGGATTAGATCATTTTACTGATGAGTTTTATTAAAAACTTAAGGAAGAAATAAAATTGATTTTATAAAAATTCTTCCAGAAATTTGAAAAGTAGGAAATGCTTGCCCAATAATTCCATGTAGCCAATGTTATCTTGCTATTCAAACCAGATAGATTATAAGAAAACTACCAACCAATATTCTTCAGGAAGATAGTTGCAAAAATTTTAAACAAATTTTAGCAAATCAAATCAACAATATTTTAAAAAAATGATGATAGTTTATAACAAAATGGGGCTTATCTTTGGCTAATTTAACATTCAAAAATTAATTAACATAATATCAGTTCAATTCAGTTCAGTTCAGCCGCTCAGTTTTGTCCAACTCTTTGCAATTCCATGAATTACAGAACGCCAGGCCTCCCTGTTCATCATCAACTCCCGGAGTTCACTCAGACTCAAGTCCATCGAGTCGGTGATGCCATCCAGCCATCTCATCCTCTGTCATCCCCTAGTTATCCTGACTCAAGTCCCTCCCAGCATCAAAATCTTTTCCAATGAGTCAACTCTTCACATGAGGTGGTCAAAGTACTGGAGTTTCAGCTTTAGCATCAGTCCTTCTAAAGAACACCCAGGACTGATCTCCTCTAGAATGGACTGGTTGGATCTCCTTGCAGTCCAAGGGACTCTCAAGAGTCTTCTCCAACACCACAGTTCAAAAGCATCAATTCTTCGGCCCTCAGCCTTCTTTACAGTCCAATTCTCACATCCATACATGACTGCTGGAAAAATCATAGCCTTGACTAGACAGATCTTAGTCGGCAAAGTAATGTCTCTGCTTCTCAATATGCTATCTAGGTTGGTTATAACTTTTCTTCCAAGGAGTAAGCGTCTTTTAATTTCATGGCTGCAGTCACCATCTGCAGTGATTTTGGAGCCCAAAAAAATAAAGTCTGACACTGTTTCCACTATTTCCCCATCTATTTCCCAGGAAGTGATGGGACTGGATGCCATGATCTTCATTTTCTGAATGGTGAGCTTTAAGCCAACTTTTTCACTCTCCTCTTTCACTTTCATCAAGAGGCTTTTTAGTTCCTCTTCAATTTCTGCCATAAGGGTGGTGTCATATGCATATCTAAGAATATTGATATTTCTCCCGGCAATCTTGATTCCAGCTTGTGTTTCTTCCAGTCCAGCTTTTCTCATGATGTACTCTGCATATAAGTTAAATAAGCAGGGTGACAATATACTGCCTTGACGTACTCCTTTTCCTATTTGGAACCAGTCTGTTGTTCCATGTCCAGTTCTAACTGTTACTTCCTGGTGGGCATACAGATTTCTCAAGAGGCAGGTCAGGTGGTCTGGTATTCCCATCTCTCTCAGAATTTTCCACAGTTGATCATGATCCACACAGTCAAAGGCTTTGGCATAATCAATAAAGCAGAAATAGATGTTTTTCTGGAACTCTCTTGCTTTTTCCATGATCCAGTGGATGTTGGCAATTTGATCTCTGGTTCCTCTCCCTTTTCTAAAACCAGCTTGAACATCAGGAAGTTCACAGTTCATGTATTGCTGAAGCCTGGCTTGGAGAATTTTGAGCATTCCTTTACTAGCATGTAAGATGAGTGCAATTGTGTGGTAGTTTGAGCATTCTTTGGCATTGCCTTTCTTTGGAATTGGAATGAAAACTGACTTCCAGTCCTGTGGCCACTGCTGAGTTTTCCAGATTTGCTGGCATATTGAGTGCAGCACTTTCACAGCATCATCTTTCAGGATTTGAAATAGCTCAACTGGAATTCCATCACCTCCACTAGCTTTGTTCCTAGTGATGCTTTCTAAGGCCCACTTGACTTCACATTCCAAGATGTCTGGCTCTAGATTAGTGAGCACACCATCGTGATTATCTGGGTCATGAAGACCTTTTTTGTACAGTTCTTCCGTGTATTCTTGCCATCGCTTCTTAATATCTTCTGCTTTTGTTAGGTCCATACCATTTCTGTCCTTTATCGAGCCCATCTTTGCATGAAATATTTCCCTGGTATCTCTAATTATCTTGAAGAGATCTCTAGTCTTTCCTATTCTGTTTTCTTCCTCTATTTCTTTGCATTGATTGCTGAAGAAGGCTTTCTTATCTCTTCTTGCTATTCTCTGGAACTCTGCATTCAGATGCTTATATCTTTGCTTTTCTCCTTTGCTTTTCTCCTCTCTTCTTTTCACAGCTATTTGTAAGGCCTCCCCAGACAGCCATTTTGCTTTTTTGCATTTCTTTTCCCTGGGAATGGTCTCGATCCCTGTCTCCTGTATAATGTCACGAACCTCATTCCATAGTTCATCAGGCACTCTTTCTATCAGATCTAGGCCCTTAAATCTATTTCTCACTTCCACTGTATAATCATAATGGACTTGATTTAGGTCATACCTGAATGGTCTAGTGGTCTCCCTGCTTTCTTCAATTTAAGTCAAAATTTGGTAATAAGGAGTTCATGATCTGAGCCACAGTCAGCTCCTGGTCTTGTTTTTGTTGACTGTATAGAGCTTCTCCATCTTTGGCTACAAAGAATATAATCAATCTGATTTCGGTGTTGACTATTTGGTGATGTCCATGTGTAGAGTCTTCTCTTGTGTTGTTGGAAGAGGGTGTTTACTATGACCAGTGCATTCTCTTGGCTAAACTCTATTAGTCTTTGCCCTGCTTCATTCCGCGTTCCAGGGCCAAATTTGCCTGTTACTCCAGGTGTTACTTGACTTTCTACTTTTGCGTTCCAGTCCCCTATAATGAAAAAGGCATCTTTTTTGGGTGTTAGTTCTAAAAGGCATTGTAGGTCTTCATAAAACCCTTCAACTTCAGCTTCTTCAGCGTTACTGGTTGGGGCATGGACTTGGATTATCATGATATTGAATGGTTTGCCTTGGAGACGAACAGAGATCATTCTGTCGTTTTTGAGATTGTATCCAAGTACTGCATTTCAGACTCTTTTGTTGACCATGATGGCTACTCCATTTCTTCTGAGGGATTCCTGCCCACAGTAGTAGATATAATGGTCATCTGAGTTAAATTCACCCATTCCAGTCCATTTTAGTTCGCTGATTCCTAGAATGTCGACGTTCACTCTTGCCATCTCTTGTTTGACCACTTCCAATTTGCCTTGATTCATAGATCTGACATTCCAGGTTCCTATGCAATTGCTCTTTACAGCATCGGACCTTGCTTCTATCACCTGTCACATCCACAGCTGGGTATTGTTTTTGCTTTGGCTCCATCCCTTCATTCTTTCTGGAGTTATTTCTCCACTGATCTCCCGTAGCATATTGGGCACCTACTGACCTGGGTATTCCTCTTTCAGTATCCTATCTTTTTGCCTTTTCATACTGTTCATGGGGTTCTCAAGGCAAGAATACTGAAGTGGTTTGCCATTCCCTTCTCCAGTGGATCACATTCTGTCAGACTTCTCCACCATGACCTGCCTGTCTTGGGTTGCCCCGTGGGCATGGCTTAGTTTCATTGAGTTCGACAAGGCTGTGGTCCTAGTGTGATTAGATTGACTAGTTTTCTGTGAGTATGGTTTCAGTGTGTCTGCCCTCTGATGCTCTCTTGCAACACCTACCATCTTACTTGGGTTTCTCTTACCTTGGGCGTGGGGTGTCTCTTCACGGCTGCTCCAGCAAAGCACAGCCGCTGCTCCTTACCTTGGATGAAGGGTATCTCCTCACCGCCACCCTTCCTGACTTTCAACGTTGGATGGCTCCTCTAGGCCCTCCTGCGCCCATGCAGCCACTGCTCCTTGGACGTGGGGTTGCTCCTCCTGGCCGCCGCCTCTGGCCTCGGGCACGGGGTGGCTCCTAGCCATATGATCATTACAATAAGTGCCATAAAAAGATTTGGTAAAATTCACTATCCATTTCTGTTATAAATTCTCAGAAAATTAGCAAGAAAAGGGAATTTCTTCAGGTTGATAAAGAATGTCTATGAAAACTTTTGAGTTAATATGATCCTTAATTGGAAATGATGGAATATTTTCGCTATACTATCAGGATCAAGACGCACATGTCTACTCTCACTACTTCTCAAAATTATACTAGAAGTTCTAGTTAGGGCAGTTGAGAAAAAAAATTGAAGACATCAGTTTGGAAAGAAAGAAACCTGTTTGTATTTGCTGTCAACATGACTATGTGTGTAGAAATTTTTATGAACTCTACAAAAAGCTACTAGAACTAATATATGAGTTTACCAATGTAGCAGAATATACTACCAATAAGCAGAAAGCAATTGCATTTATATATACTAGCAACAAACATAAAATTCAAAAAGTACTACTTACAAGAGTGTCAAAAAATAATAAATACTTAGCAATATCTCTGGGGGATAAAGGGGTATGCAGGATACCTCAAGTGAAAAACTACAAAATATTGCTGAAAGGAATTTTAAAAGATCAAAATAAATTATATATACACGTTGCTCATGGGACAGAAGGTTCAATATTATAATTTAAATTTCACCAAATTAATCTTTAAGTTCAAGTATCTATCAAAATACCAGTAGGAATTATTTGTAGGAACTGACAAGCTGATTCTAAGCATTTATATGGAAATGCAAATAATCTAAAACAGTCAAAACAATTTTGAAAAAGAACAAAGCTGGAGGGCTCACACTTTTTAAATTAAAACTTGTAAAATCTATTGCAATTAAAATGTTGTAGTGTTGGCTTCCAGAGAAGGCAATGGCACCCCACTCCAGTACTCTTGCCTGGAAAATCCCATGGACGGAAGAGCCTGGTAGGCTGCAGTCCATGGGGTCGCTAAGAGTCGGACATGACTGAGTGACTTCACTTTCACTTTTCACTTTCATGCATTGGAGAAGGAAATGGTAAACCTACTCCAGTGTTCTTGGCTGGAGAATCCCGGGGACGGGGGAGCCTGATGGGCTGCCGTCTATGGGGTCGCACAGAGTCAGACACGACTGAAGCGACTTAGCAGCAGCAGCAGCAGTGTTGGCTTCATAATAGATAAGTGCGACAGAATATAATCCAGCAAAGTATCCATGCATACGTGGACTAATGATTTTTGACAAAGGTGCAAAGTCAATTCATGGAGAAAGGATAGTTCTTTCAACAACTGGACACCCACCATGACAAAACTAAATTTTGATGCATACATTATACCATATACAATAATTACTTGAAAATGTATCATAGACCAAATGTACAACCACAAAATATAATTTCTAGAATAAAACAACCAAAATCTTTGTATTCTCAGATTAGAAAATGTTTTGTGATATGAATCCTAAAACCATTCACAAAAGAAAAATTATAAATTGTGGACTTCATGAAAATTTAAAACTTTAATGTGCTTTTAGATATTATGTTAAGAGAATGTAATGACAAGCCATAGACTGGAAAAAAAAATATTTGCAAAGCACATATCTGATAAAGGACTTATGTCTAGAATATATAAATACCCCTCAGAGCTCAATACTAAGAAAACAACCTAATGAAAAAAAAATGTGCAAAAATATTTGAACAGATACTTCAATAAAGAAGATATCTGTATAGTACATAAGGACATGAAAATTTGCTAAACATCATTAGAAGGAGAGCACTGGAATTCTCATACACTGCTGGTAGGAATGTAAAATATCATGGAAACTCTGGAAAACAGTTTGGCATTTTTTTTTAAAGTTAAATATATGTCTACCATATGATCCATCCATTCCACTCCTAGGTGTTTACTCAAGAGAAATTACAACATACATTCATACAAAGACTTGTACATCAGTGTTACTAGCAGATTTATTTGTAGTAACTTCAAACTTGGAACAAACCAAATTATTAATTAACAAGAAAAAAGATAAAGAAACGGTCATATATTTCTACAAAGGAATGTTACTCAGAAATAAAAGGGATGAGCTATTGATGCACATAGCTACATTAATTAGTCTCAAAATGATTATGTTGATTGGAAAAAGCCAGATAAAAAGGGAACATACCATATGAGTTCATTTATATAAAATTCTAAAAATGTAAAGTACTCTACAGTGACAGAAAGTAAATCAGAGGATGATTGAGGACATGAGGATGGAATTACCAACATGTATGAGAGAACTTTTGTCAGTGATGAATAGTTTATATGGATGTAGATCTCTTTATTGTTGTGATGGTTTCATAAGTATATACATATGTCAAAACTTCTTTAATTGTATGCTGTAAATATGTGCATTTCCATTCATGCCAGAAGGTTCAGGCACATGTTGCCTCTTTCTTAATTAGCAGAAAAGAGAGTCTGCTTCTCATATAGCTTGAACATACATCTCAGAATTTAGACTTACTTGCCCTGATGGGCATGGCTACTATCTTGCTCTTATTCTTGAACAAATCACACTATTTTGTGAATAGTATATATGGCTTATAACAATTAAAACCTAACCCTAGAGCATGAAATGAAGTTCTAAACCATATGGTTGGAAATTCTGGGCTGTTAAGATTGGAGAAGAGAGTAATAAATTCTAGGGAGACCACGAAAAAATGTAACTTACAGATTTTAAATGATTGAGGATATTTTAAATCTCAGAATTTCTCATCAAATCCCTCTGAAAAGCTATATATTTTGATCAGGTCAACAAATATTTTTGGGTCTCCTGCTCATTTGTCAAGCAATATGATAGACTCTAAGATATAGCAATAATAGCAAAACAACATCCCTGCCTTCATGAAGATCACATTCTGGTGTGAGAGACAGATCATGATAAAGTACACAAATTTATCATTTTAAGCAGCAATCATGTTTTTTAATAAAATTGAAACATGACAAGTGGAAATAGTTATAGGGCTATTTTAACTTTTATTATGAAATATTTCTTGCATGCAAGTTATAAATATATAGTTATAAATATATACAAGCATGCTTGTATATATAAAAATTTATATTTGCATATGCACCACTAAGTTTGAATAATAGAAAATTACTAATACATTTGAAACCCATGTTTTCACTTCTACCATATACCATATCTGTTTAGAGGGGGTTACTGTACATAGGATGAAAAGAAAGTCTCTATGAGGCCTCTCTACATTTTAAGCAGAGACCTAAATGAAGGAACGAACTGAGCTATATGATGATCTTGGGAAACAGTATTCCAGGCGTATGAAATAGCAAATGCAAGTCATTAGATATAAATGAACTCTGTTGTTTGAGGAAAAGCAAGAAGAGCACTGTGGCCAATGAGATCTGGTTAAGCCTTTAAAGGCTGTGACAACAAGAGTAGATTTTCATATTTCTCTGGTAGTCCAGTGGTTAAGACTCTATGCTTCCAATGCAGGAGGCTAAGATTCAATCCCTGGTCAAGTAACTAAGATCCCACATGCTGCATGATCAAAAAAAAATAAAAAAGGAGAGAGTAGATTTTATTTCAAATGTGGTTAGAAATCATTGGAAAAATTGAGCAAAGGTGTGATGTGGTCTGATTTTACTCTAAAGAAAATATTACTCTGATTGTTAGGGAACAAGGAAGGATGAAGAATCATTCATACAGTCCAAGGAAGAGAGATAATGGTGGCTTAGACAAGGATAAGGCAATTAATTGGATTTATAATTAATTGGGTTTGGGATACATTTTAAAGTTACAGCTGACATGACTTCTTGATAAATATGACATATAAAAGAAAGAAAGAAATCAAAGATAACCACTAGCTCTGGCAACTCAGTAAACTGTGGTGCTATTTCCTAAAACATGAAACATCAAAGCAGGAATGGGTTGGAGGACAATCAAGAGTGATGTTTTGGCCATGATAAGTATGAAATGCTTATCAGATATGGAATGAAAGATATTGAGTAGGCACTTGGGATAATTTTGGAAGAGAATTTCATGGCAGAAATCAGGAAAAAAATATAGTCCATCCATAGAGGAGGAACAGAATGATAGAGCAATGAACAAAAGAGACAAAAATCTAACCCTCATAAAGCTTATACTCTAGTGACAATAGCCAATGCTTCTTTAATTTAGCTCATTATGTGCTACATATTGGGACTTCCGAGGTGGTGCTTGTGGTAAAGAACCTGCCTGCCAATGCAAGAGATATAAGAGATCCAGGTTCAATCCCTGGGTTGGGAAGATCCCCTGGAGGAGGGCACGACAACCCACTCCAGTATTCTTGCTTGGAGAATCCCATGGACAGAGGAGCCTAGTAGGCTATGGTCCATAGTGTCACAAGAGCTGAACACAACTGAAGTGACAGCATACATGCATGTGCTGCATATTATTCTAAGTACTTCATTTAAAATAACATATAATATGCACAAAATCCTATGTGATAGGTGTTACTACTATATTCATTTTTGAAATGAGGAAATTAAGAAAAAGTAAAGGTAAGAGACTTACCAAAGGCCATATTGCTAATAGATGATAGTGAAATTTGAACTGAGTCCAGTCCTGGAGTCTGTGTTCTTAGCTATCACATTATGTCTCATTCAAAAGAAAAATAATTCGGGGGTGGTCCTAAGATGGCAGAGGAATAGGATGGGGAGACCACTTTTTCCTACACAAATTCACTGAAAGAACATTTGAATGCTGAGCAAATTCCACAAAACAACTTCTGAATACTGGCAGAGGAAATCAGGCACACAGAAAGGCAGCCCATTGTCTTCAAAAGGAGGTAGGACAAGGTATAAAAGATAAAAAGAGAGGCAAAAGAGGTAGGGATGGAGATCCCTCCCTGGAAGGGAGTCTTAAAACAGAGAGAAGATTCCAAATACCAGGAAACACTCTCACCAGTGGGTCTGTAGCAAATCTTGAAATCTCAGAGGGCAACATAACCAGGAGGAAAAATAAATAAATAAACAAATAAACCCCACAAATTATGTGCCTAATGGCAACTCCCAGCTGAGAAGCAGCCCAGACACTCACATCTGCCACTAGCAAGCAGGGGCTGGACAGGGAGGCGCAGGCTGCATTGCTTAGGGTAAGGCCCAGGCCTGAATGCCCCAAGGGCAGTCTGAGGGAACTAACTTGAGATAGAAACCCAGACTGTGGGGTAGCCAGAGAGAGAGAGAAAAAAGAGAGAGAGAGAGAGAAAGAGAGAGAGAGAGAGAGAGAGAGAGAGAGAGAGAGAGAGAGAGAGAGAGAGAGAGAGAGAGAGAGAGAACTATCCCGTGAAAAGCCCTAACCTAAGACACTGCCAAGCCCGCTCACAGAACAAAGGACTGAGCAAGGCTAGCCAGCTGCAGACCAGCCCATCCCCTGCTAGAGACAGGCAGGCGGGGGCAGCCAGAGCCAGACTTCATTGCTAACCAAGACTTCTTGGGATTCTGGATGGTTGACATCCACCGGGAGTGTCTCATCCAGAGATCAGCTCCACAGAAGAGACACAGGGCACACCTGAGAAAGCATGCCCATTGTACACCCCCAAAACTGAATAGCTGGGTCAGGGGAGGTGACAAGACGCAACCCCCACATGGGGGTGACTGCATTCGCCAAGCACCTGGTCACCTGAGCTGCTCAGACCTGGGAAGGGCACAAAACGCAGGCCCAACCGAGTCTGCACCTTTGTGGAGTACCTGAGAACCTGAACCTGAGTGGCTTAGACCTGGTAAGTGCATGCAACCCAGGGCATGCCTCAGACAGTTCCCAGCAGAGCAATCTAGAGCCTGAGAAGTGTAGACCATGAAAGCACAAACACTGTGAGCAAGTGCAAACCCAGTGTGGCTGAAACACTGTGAGCACTCCCCACATATGCCAGAGATGTTTGCTTGCAGTGTTCCTCCCTCCCCATAGCATGACTGAACAAGTGAGTGTAAAAAAGTGACCACCATCGCCCCCTCGTGTCGGGGTGGAAATCAGACACTGAAGAGACCAGTAAACAGAAGAAGCTAAAATAAACAGAGGGAACCACTTTGGAAGTGACAGGTGCAATAGATTAAAACCCTGTAGTTAGCACCGACTACATAGGAAGGGGCCTATAGATCCTGAGAAGTATAAGCTGGATCAAGGAACTATCTGATAATGAACTGACCCCACACTGTCCACAACAGCTCCAGAGAAATTCCTGGATATATTTTTACTATTATCATTTTTTGTTAATTTTTAATTTTTTTTATTTTTAAGTTCTCTATTACTCCTTTAATTTTCATTTTTATAACATACTATTACCTTGCCAAAAAAGGCCCTATTTTAAAGCATACTTCATATATACATTTTATAATTTTTGTGACTTTGTTTTGTTCTTTTAGTATTGTGATTTTGAGAATCTAACCTCTACTCTAGATTTTTAATCTTTGCTTTTTGGTATTTCTTATCAACTTTGTACCTTTAAGACCCAATCTTCAGTACCCATTTTTACTTGGGAGTGAGATTACTGGCTTGATTGCTCTCTCCACCTTTTGACTCTTTTTATTCTCCACCAGGTCGCCTCTATCTCCTCCCTGCCCCTTCTCTTCTCTACCCAACTCTGTGAATCTCTTTGTGTGTTCCAGACTGTGGAGAACACTTAGGGAACAGAATACTGGCTGGATCTGTCTCTCTCCTTCTGATTTCCCCTTTTCTCCTCCTGGCCACTTCTGTCTCCTTCCTCCTTCTTTTCTTCTCTGTGTAATTCCATGAACATCTCTGAGGGGTTCATACTGTGGAGAGCACATGGGGAAGTGATTACTGGCTACCTTGCTCTCTCCCCTTTTGATTACCCCTCTTCTCCTCCTGGTCACCTCTATCTCCCTCCTCCCTCTTCTCTTCTCCATGTACCTCTGTGAACCTCTCCAAGAGTCCCTCACTGAGGAGAAACTTTTCATCATTAACCGAGATGTTTTATCATCAGTGCTGTATAGATAGTGAAGTCTTAAGGCTACTGTAAGAATAAGACTGAAAACCAGAAGCAGGAGGTTTAAATCCAAAACCTGAGAACACCAGAGACTCCTGACCCAGGGAACATTAATTGATGAGAGCTCATCTAGAGCCTCCATACCTACACTGAAACCAAGCACCACCCAAGAGCCAACAAGTTCCAGAGCAAGACATACCATGCAAATTCTCCAGCAACACAGGAACATAGCCCTGAGCTTCAATATACAAGCTGCCCAAAGTCACGCCAAGCCCACTGACATTTCAAAACTCACTACTGGATATTTGATTGCACTCCAGAGAGAAGAAATTCAGCTCCACCCACCAGAACACTGGCACAAGCTTCCCTAACAGGAAAACTTGAAAAGCCACTTGTCCAACCCCACCCACAGAGAGGAACCTCTACAACAAATAGGAAGCACAAACTGCCAGAATACGGAAAGGCCACCCTAAATACAGCAATTTAAACAAGATGAAAAGGCAGAGAAATACTCAGCAGGTAATGAAAAGAAATGAGGACAGCCTCAGAGACCTCTGGGACAATGTGAAACGCCCCAACATTCGAATCATAGGAGTCGCAGAAGAAGAAGACAAAAAGAAAGACCACAAGAAAATACTTGAGGAGATAATAGTTGAAAACTTCCCTAAAATAGGGAAGGAAATAGTCATGCAAGTCCAAGAAACCCGGAGAGGCCCAAACAGGATAAACCCAAGGTAAAACATCGCAAGACACATATTAATCAAATTAACAAAGATCAAACACAAAGAACAAATGTTAAAACCAGAAAGGGAAAAACAACAAATAACACTCAAGGGGATTCCCATAAGGGTAACAGCTGATCTTTTAATAGAAACTCTTCAGGCCAGAAGGGAATGGCAGGACATACTTAATGTCATGAAAGAGAAAAACCTACAACCCAGATTACTGTACCCAGCAAGGATCTCATTCAAATATGAAGGAGAAATCAAAAGCTTTACAGACAAGCAAAAGCTGAGAGAATTTAGCGCCAATAAACCAGCTCTCCAGCAAATGCTAAAGGATCTTCTCTAGACAGGAAACACAGAAAGGGTGTATAAACTCAAGCCCAAAACAACAAAGTAAATGGCAAAGGGATCATACTTATCAATAATTAACTTAAATGTAAATGGGTTGAACACCCCAGCCAAAAGACAAAGACTGGCTGAATGGATATAAAAACATGACCCTTACATATGTTATCTACAAGAGACCCACCTCAAAACAAGGGACACATACAGACTGAAAGTGAAGGGCTGGAAAAACATATTCCACACAAATGGAGACCAAAAGAAAGCAGGAGGAGCAATACTCATATCAGGTAAAACAGACTTTAAAATAAAGGCAGTGAAAAGAGACAAAGAAGGACACTACATAATGATCAAAGGATCAATCCAAGAAGAAGATATAACAATTATAAATATATATGCACCCAACATAAGAGCACCATAATATGTAAGGCAAATGCTAACAAGTATGAAAGGGGAAACTAACAGTAACACAGTAATAGTGGGACTTTAATACCTCACTCACACCAATGGATAGATGAACTAAACAGAAAACTAACAAGGAAACACAAACTTTAAATGATTCTATGGACTAGTTAGACCCAACTGATATCTATAGGACATTTCACCCCCAAAACAATGAATTTCACCTTTTTCTCATGTGCACATGGAACCTTCTCCAGGATAGATCACATCCTGGGCCATAAATCTAGCCTTAGTAAACTCAAAAAATTGAAATCATTCCAAGCATCTTTTCTGACCACAGTGCAGTAAATTAGATGTCAATTACAGGAGACAAACTATTAAAAATTCCAACATATGGAGGCTGAACAACATGCTGCTGAATAACAAACAAATCACAGAAGAAATCAAAATATGCATAGAAATGAATGAAAATGAAAACACAACAACCCAAAACCTATGGGACACTGTAAAAGGGGTGCTAAGGGGAAGGTTGACAGCAATACAGGCTCACCTCAAGAAATAAGAAAAAAGTCAACTAAATAACCTAACTCTACACCTAAAACAACTAGAAAAGGAAGAAATGAAGAATCCTAGGGTTAGTAGAAAGAAAGAAATCTTAAAAATTAGGGAAAAAATAAATGCAAACAAACAAACAAAAGAGACCATAGCAAAACTCAACAAAGCAAAAAGCTGGTTCTTTGAGAAGATAAATAAAATTGACAAACAATTAGCCAGACTCATCAAGAAACAAAGACAGAAGAATCAAATCAACAAAATTAGAAATGAAAATGGAGAGATCACAACAGACAACACAGATATACAAAGGATCATAAGAGACTACTATCAGCAATTATATGCCAATAAAATGGACAACGTGGAAGAAATGGACAAATTCTTATGAGTATAATTTTCCAAAACTGAACCAGGAAGAAATAGAAAATCTTAACAGGCCCATCACAACCACAGAAATTGAAACTGTAACCAGAAATCTTCCAGCAAACAAAAGCCCAGGTCCAGACGGCTTCACACCTGAATTCTACCAAAAATTTAGAGAAGAGCTAACACCTATCCTACTCAAACTCTTTCAGAAAATTGCAGAAGAAGGTAAACCTCCAAACTCATTCTATGAGGCCACCATCACACTAATACCAAAACCTGCCAAAGATGCCACAAAAAAAGAAAACTACAGGCCAATATCACTGATGAACATTGATGCAAAAATCCTTAACAAAATTCTAGCAAACAGAATTCAACAACATACAAAAACTATCATACATCATGACCAAGTAGGCTTTATCCCAGTGATGCAAGGATTCTTCATTATCCACAAATCAATCAAAGTAATACACCACATTAGCAAATTTAAAGATAAAAACCATATGATTATCTCAATAGATGCAGAGAAAGCCTTTGACAAAGTTCAACATCCATTTATGAGGAAAAAAAAAAAAAACTCCAAAAAGCAGGAATAGAAAGAATATACCTCAAAATAATAAAAGCTATATATGTCAAACCCATAACAAACATTATCCTCAATGGTGAAAAATTGAAAGATTTTCCCCTAAAGTCAGGAACAAGACAAGTGTGTCCACTTTCATCACTACTATTCCAACATAGTGTTTGAAGTTTTGGCCAAAGCAATCAGAGCAGAAAAAGAAATAAAATGAATTCAGATTGGAAAAGAAGAAGTAAAACTGTCACTGTTTGCAGATGACATGATCCTCTACATAGAAAACCCTAAAGACTCCACCAGAAAATTACTAGAGCTAATCAATGAATATAATAAAGTTGCAGGATATAAAATTAACACACAGAAATCCCTTGCATTCCTATACACTAACAATCAGAAAACAGAAACAGAAATTAAAGAAACAAGCCCATTCACCACTGCAATGAAAAGACTAAAATACTAAGGAATAAACCTACCTAAAGAAACAAAAGACCTATATATAGAAAACTATAAAACAGTGATGAAAGAAATCAAAGAAGACACAAATAGATGAAGAAATATACCATGTACATGGATTGGAAGAATCAATATAATGAAAATGAGTATACTACCCAAAGCAATTTATAGATTCAATGCAATCCCTATCAAGGTACCAACGGTATTTTTCACAGAGCTAGAACAAATAATTTCACAATTTGTATGGAAATACAAAAAACCTCAAATGGCCAAAGCAATCTTGAGAAAGTAGAATGTAACTGGAGGAATCAACCTGCCTGACTTCAGGCTCTACTACAAAGCTACAGTCAAGACAGTATAATACTGGCACAAGAACAGAAATATAGATCAATGGAACAAAATAGAAAGCCCAGAGATAAATCCACACACCTATGGACACCTTATCTTTGACAAAGGAGGCAAGAATATACAATGCAGAAAAGACAATCTCTTTAACAAGCGGTGCTGAAAAAACTGGTCAACCACTTGTAAAAGAATGAAACTAGAACACTTTCTAACACCATACACAAAAATAAACTCAAAATGAATTAAAGATCTAAACGTAAGACCAGAAACTATTAAACTCTTAGAGGAAAACATAGGCAAAATAGTCTCCGACATAAATCACAGCAGGATCCTCTATGACCCATTTCCCAGAGTATTGGAAATAAAAGCAAAAATAAACAAATGGGACCTAATTAAAATTAAAAGCTTCTGCACAACAAAGGAAACTAAGGGCAAGGTGAAAAAACAGCCTTTAGAACGGGAGCAAATAATAGCAAACAAAGCAATGGACAAAGAATTAATCTCAATAAATACAAGCAGGTCCTGCAGCTCAATTCCAGAAAAATAAATGACCCAATCAAAAAAAATGGGCCAAAGAACTAAACAGACATTTCTCCAAAGAAGACATACAGATGGCTAACAAACACATGAAAAGATGCTCAACATCACTCCTTAGCAGAGCAATGCAAATCAAAACCACAATGAGGTACCATTTCACACCAGTCAGAATGGCTGCTATCCAAATGTCTACAAGCAATAAATGCTGGAGAGGGTGTGGAGAAAAGGGAACCCTCTGACACTGTTGGTGGGAATGCAAAGTAGTACAGCCACTATGGAGAACAGTGTGGAGATTCCTTGAAAGTGAAAGTGAAGTCGCTCAGTCATGTCCAACTCTTTGTGACCCCATGGACTGTAACCCACCAGGCTCCTCAGTCCATGGGATTTTCCAGGCAAGAGTACTGGAGTGGATTGCCATTTCCTTCTCCAGGGGATCTTCCCAACCCAGGGATCGAACTCAGGTCTCCTGCACTGCAGGCAGATACTTTACCATCTGAGCCACCAGGGAAGCCTGAAAAAACTGGAAATAGGACTGCCATATGACCTAGCAATCCCACTTCTGGGCATACACACTGAGGAAACCAGAATTGAAAGAGACACATGTACCCCAATGTTCATCACATCACTGTTTATAATACCCAGGACATGGAAGTAATCTAGATGTCCATCAGCAGACAAATGGATAAGAAAGTTGTGGTACATATACACAATGGAATATTACTCAGCCATTAAAAAGAATACATTTGAATCAATTCTAATGAGGTGGATGAAACTGGAGCCTATTATACAGAGTGAAGTAAGTCAGAAAGGAGAACACCAATACAGTATACTAACTCATATATACGGAATCTAGAAAATGGTAACGATAACCCTATATGCAAGATAGCAAAAGAGGCATAGATGTATAGAACATTCTTTTGGACTCTGTGGGAGAGGGCGAGGGTGGGATGATTGGGGAGAATAGCATTGAAACATGTATATTATCATATGTGAAACAGATACCCAGTCCAGGTTTGATGCATGAGACAGGGTGCTCAGGGCTGGTGCACTGGGATGCCCCAGAGGGATGGGATGGGGATGGAAGTGGGAAGGGGATACACAATGAGGAACACATGTACACCTGTGGCAGATCCATGTCAATGTATGGCAAAACCACTACAATATTATAAAGTTAGTAACCTCCAATTAAAATAAATTTATATTAAAAAATAAAAATATATTAAAAATTAAATTTAAAAAGAGAAATAATTAATATATAGATAAATGTGAAGGCATATAAATTTTGAGATGTAGTTTTTTGTGACAGAGGGATATATCATATATCTAGAAAGGGAGGAATTATAAAGAAACTCACAGGAAATTATGCAGCAGGTGCTTTCAAATTAGCATATTTGTTCGGTCCCCATGACAACACTAAATGCTAGATTATATGATTCTCATTTCCACACAGAAGACAAACAGGTAATGGCTTTGGGCAGAGATTTGCTTGCAGGATATGAAGAGAAGCCCTTATATCTTAGGGTTATAGCCCTAACTCTAAAGTAAACGACAACAGTTTATGCAGAGTAAGTACATATACTTCAAAATGATGTGACCAAAAGGGCATAACGTTAAGTTTCAGTTCAGTTCAGTTCAGTTCAGTCGCTCAGTCATGTCCGACTCTTTGTGACCCCATGAATCACAGCACGCCAGGCCTCCCTGTCCATCACTATCTCCCGGAGTTCACTCAAACTCACGTCCATTGAGTTGGTGATGCCATCCAGCCATCTCATCCTCTTTCGTCCCGTTTTCCTCCTGCCCCCAATCCCTCCCAGCATCAGAGTTTTTTTCCAATGAGTCAACTCTTCACATGAGGTGGCCAAAGTACTGGGGTTTCAGCTTTAGCATCATTCCTTCCAAAGAACATCCAGGGCTGATCTCCTTCAGAATGGACAGGTTGGATCTCCTTGCTGTCCAAGGGACTCTCAAGAGTCTTCTCCAACACACATCCAAATTGTGACATATTGTTACCTGTGCCTAAAGCATCAGCCAGTCTCTCATGGAGCAGATTGTGAAGAGGATTTTATAGATCATTTAGTAGCTATGCTGTCTTGCTTAGGATTTAGGCCAGAATGGGAGTGTGATGGGCCTGTAGGCAAATAGCTAGTGTGTGGCATGGCCACACAAGAAGCTTCAGCATTCCACCCTTTGTACTTCTGTTATTTTTACCTTGCATCATAACGGTATGTGCAGAAATAAGTCCATGGATGTAAGTAAATACAGAAAAATCTTTCTTCTTGGGATGCTTCCATTTTCATATCAGCAAGATCATAATAATACCATGTGACTCTAAAGAGCAATTTATTACTAAACATCTACTCATTAATAGCTTGGTAAAAAGGAATACACATCTTTATCTGTTGCTTTACAATGATCTTATGTATTATCCATGCTTTGATAATTAAAGGTAGTGGCTTATATATTTGAATTAATGAGATTTTATAGGGATATGGTAGCAAATTATAAAAGTATATTGGCTTTAAAAATTAATTTTAAAGTTAAGAGCTTTAAAATATCCAAATATCCTGCTTCAGGATAAAGCCCAATAGTTGGGTATAATTTTAAAGTAAAAGGGAAAGAAAGACAAAAAAGTGAGAGAAGAGAAGAAGGAAGGGAGGAAAGAGGGAAGGAAAGGAGAAAGGAAAAAAGGGAGGAAAAAAGATAAGAAAGGGATTTTCCCCTCAAATGTCCATGGATCTATTTTCATTCTTTTAAGTGTCCATCTTTCTTCAAATTTAAAGAAATTGCAAATAATTTGGTTACATATTTAATGGTTGAATCTAACTTAACTCAAAACTGCACCTCTCTTGATGAAGAAATAAGGGGCTACTAGGGAGATATTTTGTCCACACTTATATCCCAGTGTTTCTATTCTCAGAACACTAGCATTGACATGTTTTGTGTGGAACAAAATGAAAAATACATGAGTTACTATAAGATTTTCCCTGATGCCTCAGACGGTTAAAAAGTCTGCCTGCAATGCAAGAGATCAGGGTTTGATTCCTGAGTCAGGAAGATCGCTTGAAGAAGGAAAGGGCAACCCACTCCAGTATTCTTGTCTGGAAAATCCCATGGATGGAAGAGCTTGGCGGGCTACAGTCCATGGGGTCACAAAGACTCAGACATAACTGAGCACATGCACACTAGACTAGTCTTTTCTATACGCTATAGGCAATTTTAATATATCCAAATTGGAAAATATGGATTAAATATGATTTTATCATCAACATGATAAAATAAATTAATGATCTCCAGTCAGTCTAAGTCTCTATGGGACTTCCAACAATAATTCAGGTATTTAAATTAACATATATCTTGTGCACACTAAGTGCAGGCAGCTGCAACCAGCTCACTAAGTGGGGCCAAGAGGAGGTACACCACGTCCGAGGTCAGGGGCAGAAGTAGGGAGGACCCCATGTTCGAAGGGTGGTGGCCAAGAGGAGTTACCCCACATCCGAGGTCAGGGGCAGCGGCCGAGATTGCCAGGCTGCAAAGGTGCAGGAATGGCCGAGAGGAGCAACCCTGCGCCAGAGGCCAGGGGCAGCGGCCAGGAGAAGCAACCCCATGTCCAAGGAGCCTTGGTTGCCCAGGCACAGGAGGGCCTAGAGGAGCTATCTCACTTGAAGGTCAGGAAGGGCGGTGGTGAGGAGATACCCTTCATCAAAGGTAAGGAGCAGTGGCTGTGCTTTACTGGCACAGCCATGAAGAGATACACCACGCCGAAGGTAAGAGAAACCCAAGTAAGATGGTATGTGATGCAAGAGGGCATCAGAGAGCAGACACACTGAAACCATGCTCACAGAAAACTAGTCAATCTAATCACACTAGGACCACAGCTTTGTCTAACTCAGTGAAACTAAGCCATGCCTGCGGGGCAACCCAAGACGGGCGGGTCATGGTGGAGAAGTCTGACAGAATGTGGTCCACTGGAGAAGGGAATGGCAAACCACTTCAGTATTCTTGCCTTGAGAACCCCATGAACAGTATGAAAAGGCAAAAAGATAGGATACTGAAAGAGGAATACCCAGGTCAGTAGGTGCCCAATATGCTACGGGAGATCAGTGGAGAAATAACTCCAGAAAGAATGAAGGGATGGAGCCAAAGCAAAAACAATACCCAGCTGTGGATGTGACAGGTGATAGAAGCAAGGTCGGATGCTGTAAAGAGCAATATTGCATAGGAACCTGGAATGTCAGGTCCATGAATCAAGGCAAATTGGAAGTGGTCAAACAAGAGATGGCAAGAGTGAACGTCAACATTCTAGGAATCAGCGAACTAAAATGGACTGGAATGGGTGAATTTAACTCAGATGACCATTATATCTACTACTGTGGGCAGGAATCCCTCAGAAGAAATGGAGTAGCCATCATGGTCAACAAAAGAGTCTGAAATGCAGTACTTGGATGCATTCTCAAAAATGGCAAAATGATCTCTGTTTGTTTCCAAGGCAAACCATTCAATATCACGATAATCCAAGTCTATGCTCCAACCAGTAACGCTGAAGCAGCTGAAGTTCAACGATTCTATGAGGACCTACAAGACCTTTTAGAACTAACACCCCAAAAAGATGTCATTTTCATTATAGGGGACTGGAATGCCAAAGTAGGAAGTCAAGACACACCTGGAGTAATAGGCAAATTTGGCCCTGGAACGCGGAATGAAGCAGGGCAAAGACTAATAGAGTTTTGCCAAGAAAATGTACTGGTCATAGCAAACACCCTCTTCCAACAACACAAGAGAAGACTACACATGAACATCATCAGATGGTCAATATCGAAATCAGATTAATTACATTTTTTGCAGCCAAAGATGGAGAAGCTCTATACAGTCAACAAAAACAAGACCAGGAACTGACTGTGGCTCAGATCATGAACTCCTTATTACCAAATTCAGACTGAAATTGAAGAAAGTAGGGAAAACTGCTAGATCATTCAGGTATGACATAAATCAAATCCCTTATGATTATACAGTGGAAGTGAGAAATAGATTTAAGGGCCTAGATCTGATAGAAAGAGTGCCTGATGAACTATGGAATGAGGTTCATGACATTGTACAGGAGACAGGGATCGAGACCATTCCCATGGAAAAGAAATGCAAAAAAGCAAAATGGCTGTCTGGGGAGGCCTTACAAATAGCTATGAAAACAAGAGAAGTGAAAAGCAAAGGAGAAACGCAAAGATATAAGCATCTGAATGTAGAGTTCCAAAGAATAGCAAGAACAGATAAGAAAGACTTCTGCAGCGATCAATGCAAAGAAATAGAGGAAAAGAATAGAATGGGAAAGACTAGGGATCTCTTCAAGAAAATTAGAGATACCAAGGGAACATTTCATGCAAAGATGGGCTCAATAAAAGACAGAAATGGTATGGACCTAACAAAAGCAGAAGATATTAAGAAGAGGTGGCAAGTAAACACAGAAGAACAGTGCAAAAAAAGATCTTCAGTTCAGTTCAGTTCAGTCGCTCAGTCGTGTCCGACTCTTTGCGACCCCATAAATTGCAGCACGCCAAGCCTCCCTGTACATCACCAACTCCCAGAGTTCACTCAGATTCATGTCCATCGAGTCAGTGATGCCATCCAGCCATCTCATCCTCTGTCGTCCCCTTCTCCTCCTGCCCTGAAACCCTCCAACCTTCAGAGTCTTTTCCAATGAGTCAACTCTTCACATGAGGTGGCCAAAGTACTGGAGTTTCAGCTTTATCATCAGTCCTTCCAGAGAAATCCCAGGGCTGATCTCCTTCAGAATGGACTGGTTGGATATCCGTGCAGTCTAAGGGACTCTCAAGGGTCTTCTCCAACACCACAGTTCAAAAGCATCAATTCTTTGGCACTCAGCCTTCTTCACAGTCCAACTCTCACATCCATACATGACTACAGGAAAAACCATAGCCTTGACTAGATGGACCTTAGTCGGCAAAGTAATGTCTCTGCTTTTGAATATACTATCTAGGTTGGTTATAACTTTTCTTCCAAGGAGTAAGCGTCTTTTAATTTCATGGCTGCAGTCACCATCTGCAGTGATTTTGGAGCTTAAAAACATAAAGTCTGACATTGTTTCCACTGTTTCCCCATCTATTTCCCATGAACTGATGGGACTGGTTGCGATGATCTTCATTTCCTGAATGTTGAGCTTTAAGCCAACTTTTTCACTCTCCTCTTTCACTTTCATCAAGAGGCTTTTTAGTTCCTCTTAAATTTCTGCCATAAGGGTGATGTCATCTGCATATCTGAGGTTATGGATATTTCTCCCGGCAATCTTGATTCCAGCTTGTGTTTCTTCCAGTCCAGCATTTCTCATGATGTACTCTGCATAGAAGTTAAATAAGCAGGGTGACAATATACTGCCTTGACGTACTCCTTTTCCTATTTGGAACCAGTCTGTTGTTCCATGTCCAGTTCTAACTGTTGCTACTTGACTTGCATACAGATTTCTCAAGAGGCAGGTCAGGCGGTCTGGTATTCCCATCTCTTTCAGAATTGTCCACAGTTTATTATGATCCACACAGTCAAAGGCTTTGGCATAGTCAATAAAGCAGAAATAGATGTTTTTCTGGAACTCTCTTGCTTTTTCCTTGAACCAGTGGATGTTGGCAATTTGATCTCTGGTTCCTCTGCCTTTTCTAAAACCAGCTCGAACATCAGGAAGTTCACGGTTCATGTATTGCTGAAGCCTGGCTTGGAGAATTTTGAGCATTATTTTACTAGCATTTGAGATGAGTGCAATTGTGTTGTAGTTTGAGCATCCTTTGGCATTGCCTTTCTTTGGGATTGGAATGAAAACTGACCTTTTCCAGTCCTGTGGCCACTGCTGAGTTTTCCAGATTTGCTGGCATATTGAGTGCAGCACTTTCACAGCATCATCTTTCAGGATTTGAAATAGCTCAACTGGAATTCCATCACCTCCACTAGCTTTGTTCATAGTGATACTTTTAAGGCCCGCTTGACTTCACATTCCAGGATGTCTAGCTCTAGGTGAGTGATCACACCATCGTGATTATCCGGGTCATGAAGATCTTTTTTATATAGTTCTTCCATGTATTCCTGCCATCTCTTCTTAATATCTTCTGCTTCTGTTAGGTCTATAACATTTCTGTCCTTTATCGAGCCCATCTTTGCATGAAATGTTCCCTTGGTATCCCTAATTCTCTTGAAGAGATCTCTAGTCTTTCCCATTCTGTTGTTTTCCTCTATTTCTTTGCATTGATCACTGAAGAACAGTTTCTTATCTCTTCTTGCTGTTCTTTGGAACTCTGCATTCAGATGCTTATGTCTTTCCTTTTCTCCTTTGCTTTTCACCTCTCTTCTTTTCACAGCTATTTGTAAGGCCTCCCCAGACAGCCATTTTGCTTTGTTGCATTTCTTTCCCATGGTGATGGTCTTGATCCCTGTCTCCTGTACAAAAAATGATCTTCATGACCCGGATAATCACGATGGTGTGACCACTCATCTAGAGCCAGACATCCTGGAATGTGAAGTCAAATGGGCCTTAGAAAGCATCACTATGAACAAAGCTAGTGGAGGTGATGAAATTCCAGTTGAGCTATTTCAAATCCTGAAAGATGATGCTGTGAAAGTGCTGCACTCAATATGCCAGCAAATCTGGAAAACTCAGCAGTAGCCACAGGACCTGAAAAGGTCAGTTTTCATTCCAATCCCAAGGAAAGGCAATGCCAAAGAATGCTCAAATACCGCAGAATTGCCCTCATCTTACGTGCTAGTAAAGTAATGCTCAAAATTCTCCAAGCCAGGCTTCAGCAATACGTGAACCGTGAACTTCCTGATGTTCAAGCTGGTTTTAGAAAAGTCAGAGGAACTAGAGATCAAATTTCCAACATCCACTGGATCATGGAAATAGTAAGAGAGTTCCAGAGAAACATCTATTTCTGCTTTATTGACTATGCCAAAGCCTTTGACTGTGTGGATCATAATAAACTGTGGAAAATTCTGAGAGAGATGGGAATACCAGACCACCTGACCTGCCTCTTGAGAAATCTGTATGCAAGTCAAGTAGCAACAGTTAGAACTGGACATGGAACAACAGACTGGTTCCAAATAGAGAAAGGAATACGTCAAGGCAGTATATTGTCACCCTGCTTATTTAACTTCTATGCAGAGTACATCACGAGAAATGCTGGACTGGAAGAAACACAAGCTGGAATCAAGATTGCCAGGTGAAATATCCATAACCTCAGATATGCAGATGACATCACCCTTATGGCAGAAATTCAAGAGGAACTAAAAAGCCTCTTGATGAAAGTGAAAAAGGAGAGTGAAAAAGTTGGTTTAAAGCTCTATATTCAGGAAATGAAGTCATGGCATCCAGTCCCATCAGTTCATGGGAAATAGATGGGGAAACAGTGGAAACAATGTCAGACTTTATGTTTTTAAGCTCCAAAATCACTGCAGATGGTGACTGCAGCCATGAAATTAAAAGACGCTTACTCCTTGGAAGGAAAGTTATGACCAACCTAGATAGCATATTAAAAAGCAGAGGCATTACTTTGCCAACAAAGGTCCATCTAGTCAAGGCTATGGTTTTTCCAGTAGTCCTGTATGGATGTGAGAGTTGGACTGTGAAGAAAGCTGAGCACCGAAGAATTGATGCATTTGAACTGTGGTGTTGGAGAAGACTCTTGAGAGTCCCTTGGACTGCACGGAGATCCAAACAGTCCATTCTGAAGGAGATCAGCCCTGGGATTTCTTTGGAAAGACTGATGCTAAAGCTGAAACTCCAGTACTTTGGCCACCTCATGTGAAGAGTTGACTCATTGGAAAGACTCTAATGCTGGGAGGGATTGAGGGCAGGAGGAGAAGGGGACGACAGAGGATGAGATGGCTGGATGGCATCACTGACTCAATGGACGTGAATCTGAGTGAACTCTGGGAGTTGGTGATGGACAGGGAGGTCTGGTGTGCTGCAATTCATGGGGTCACAACGAGTCGGACACAACTGAGGGACTGAACTGAACTGTACTCTGATTTTATAAGTACCAAGCATCCGCGTCACTTCAGTAACATTCTGTTACAACACTATCTATTTGACCACTTCTTTTGAGACAAAAAACACTGAAAATACTAGTGCACGTGTTTTAAAAGTTATGCTTTATATAACTTTGACAAAATGTTTTTATTTTTAATAAGCTTCATTGATATATGCCTTATGTCTAATAAAATGCTCACAGTTAAGTACATATTTTTTTGAATTTTGAGAAACGAATACACCCTTTTTGTTGTTGTTCATTCGCTAAGGTTTGTCCATCTCTTGCAACTCCATGGACTGCAGCACACCAGGCTTCCCTGTCCTTCAGTATCTCTCATAGTTTGCTTAAACTCATGTCCCTTGAATCAGTGATGCCATCCAACCACTGTGTCCTCTGTCATCCCCTCCTCCTCCTGCCCTCAGTCTTTACCAGCATCAGGGTTTTTTCCCAATTTTTTAGCTCTTCTTATCAGGTGGCCAAAGTATTGGTGCTTCAGCTTCAGCATCAGTCCTTCCAATGAAATATTCATAGTTGATTTCCTTTTGGATTGACTGGTTTGATCTCCTTGCTGTTCACGTGACTCTTGAGAGTCTCTTCTCCAGCACCACAGTACAAAAACATCAACTCTTTGGCATTCAGCCTTCTTTATGGTCCAACTCTCACATATGTACATGACTACTGGAAAAACCATAGCTTTGACTATATGGACCTTGGTTGGTAAAGTGATGTATCTTCTTTTTGATATGCTTTCTAGATTTGTCATGGCTTTTCTTCCAAGGAGCAAATGTCTTTTAATTTCATGGCTGCAGTCACCTATCCACTCATGTTACCACCACCACAATGAACATAAAATATTTTTTCATCCCCAAAATTTTCCCTTGTGCTCCTTCTCAGACAATTATTTAAGTCAAATCACCCCTAAACATTGATTACCTCTTCTGGTTGACCAGGGACTGTCCTAGGATTTGCACTAAAATTCCTGCATCCTGGGAAAACTTCTCAGTAGCAGATAAAGCAAGATGGTGAACCACTCATCTGCTTTCTGACATTATATATTAGTATTGCCCGTTTTAGAGTTTCATACAAATGGAATCATGCAATATGTATGCTTTCACATCTCAGCATAATAATTTAAGGTTCATCCTTGTGGTTGCATGCAATAGCAATTCATTAAAAATATATTGAATAGTATATTCTCTGGGTATACCACAATTTGTTCATTCATTTACCTATTGACGGATGTTTGGGTGGATCTCATTTTTAGTTGTGAAAAATACTGTTATGCAAATTGACACACAGATATTTTTGTGAACATATGTTTCAATTTCTTTTTGGTAAATTGCAGTAATTCTGTAGGTCATAAAATAAATATGTGTTTAAGTTTAGAGAAAACTGGTAAACTACTTTCCAAATTAGTACTATTTTACATTCCTACAAACAATATATGTGCCTAATTGTTGCACATATTTGCTATAAATTTTTTATCAGTATTTCTAATTTTAGCTATTCTAGTGGTTATGTAGTAAAAGCTTGTGGTTTTTGTCTACATTTCCCTTGATAATAATGCTGAGAATTTTTCAAGTCCTTACTTGCCATCCACATGTCTTTTAGGTGCTTGATAAGCATCAAAAACAGCATATGTAAATCCAAATATGTGATGCTGTCTCTCATCCCCATGAACCTTGAAATCATCTTTGGCTCTGTCACATCCCTCAGGAAGTCCAGTAACAAATTAAATTTGCCCTATATTTTAATATACTTATAAACTTACTCTGCTCACTACTTTCATAAGTATCCCAATCCAAGCCACCATCATTCTTTTGCCTGTAGTAGTCAATAGCTTATCAGCTGGTTTCTCTGCTTCCACTCTTGCTCAACCATCAGCTTTATTCTCCACACGACAGCCAAATTGATGCTTGTAAAATATATGTCATATCATATATTCAGTACCTAATGAAACCTGATGGCGCCAGGCCTATAAAATAACTGGTATAAGACACTATTTGATCTTGCCCCTTTGCTACCATTCTGACCTTATTTCCTACCACTCATCCTTGTTTTACTTCATTTCACCCACAGAGACATCTTTGTTGTTCCCTGAACATACCAAGTATGCACCTGCCTTTAGGACATCTGCATTGTTATTTCCTCTGCCTGATTTCTTTTTTTCACCATAGATATCCATGGGGCTTGCTTGCTCACTTCTTCAGATCTCAGCTCAAATGCTTTCTTAACATTGAGGTAGTCTTTGGCTACATGGCTTCCCAGGTGGCTCAGTGGTAAAGAACCCGCTTGCCAATGCAGGAGATGCAGGAGACGTGAGTTTGATCCCTAGGTCAGGAAGATATCCTGGAGTAGAAAATGGCCACCCACTCCAGTATTCTTGCCTGGGAAATCCAATGGAGAGAGGAGCTTGGTGAGCTATAGTCCATGGGGTTGCAAAGAGTCGAACATGACTGAGCACACACGCACAGTCTTTGACCATCTTATATAAAGTTACTCCCATCACTCGCTATTCCCCTTTTCCTATCTCATTTTTATTCATACTACATACCTCCACTTGGCTGTTAAATATTTATTTTTTAATTCATTGCCTGCCTTCTCCATAACATTCACTCTTCAATAGTGTCTGATTTTCTCCTACTGATATCCCTACAGCTCAAATTATGCTTGGTATAATGAGAACTATATAAATCCTTGCTGAATGAATAAACATGAATTATTCTTCCATGCCAACCAGGTCCACCTCTTGGATCACATTTTAAGTTCTCCATAGGAAGGAATCTTACCTTATTCTTTCCATAGTACCTTATATGAGGTAAATACTAAACATGGAAAGATTCTTGATTGGTTTTTGCATACTTGAAATACTGACCAACAAGCCTAGTTAGGATTAAAATTAGCTAGGAAACGTTCATGTCTAACATCTTCTCTTATGTTGATGGAACAGGGTGTTTGCTATGACCAGTGCATTCTCTTGGCAAAATTCTATTAGCCGTGGCCCTGCTTAATTCCGTATTCCAAGACCAAATTTGCCTGTTACTCCAGGTGTTTCTTGACTTCCTAATTTTCCATTCCAGTCCCCTATAATGAAAAGGACATCTTTTGGGGGTGTTAGTTCTAAAATCTCTTGTAGGTCTTCATAGAACCATTCAACTTCAGCTTCTTCAGCATTACTGATTGGGGCATAGACTTGGATTACTGTGATATTGAACAGTTTGCCTTGGAAATGAACAGAGATCATTCTGTCTCTACACATGGACATCACCTGATGGTCAGCACCGAAATCAGATTGATTATATTCTTTGCAGCCAAAGATGGAGAAGCTCTATACAGTCAGCAAAACCAAGACTGGGAGCTGATTGTGGCTCAGATCATGGGCTCCTTGTTGCCAAATTCAGACTTAAATTGAAGAAAGTAGGGAAAACCACTAGACCATTCAGGTATGACCTAAATCATCCCTTATGATTATACAGTTGAAGTGAGAAATAGACTTAAGGGACTAGATCTGATAGAGTGCTTGATAAACTATGGACAGAGGTTCAGGACATTGTACAGGAAACAGGGGTCAAGACCATCCCCATGGAAAAGAAATGCAAGAAAGCAAAATGGCTGTCTGGGGAGGCCTTACAAAGAGCTGTGAAAAGAAGAGAGGTGAAAAGCAAAGGATAAAAGGAAAGATATAAGCATCTGAATGCAGAGTTCCAAAGAATAGCAAGGAGAGATAAGAAAGCCTTCTTCAGCGATCAATGCAAAGAAGTGAAAAGCAAAGGAGAAAAGGAAAGATATAAGCATCTGAATGCGGAGTTCCAAAGAATAGCTAGGAGGGATAACAAAGCCTTCTTCAGTGATCAATGCAAAGAAAAAGAGGAAAAGAACAGGATGGGAAAGACTAGAGATCTCTTCAAGAGAATTAGAGATACCAAGGGAAAATTTCAGGCAAAGATGGGCTCAAAAGGACAGAAATATTATGGACCTAACAGAAGCAGAAGATATTAAGAAGAGTTGGCAAGAATACATGGAAGAACTGTACAAAAAAGATCTTCACGACCAAGATAATCATGATGGTATGATCCCTCACCTAGAGCCAGACATCCTGGAATGTGAAGTCAAGTGGGCCTTAGAAAGCATCACTACGAACAAAGTTAGTGGAGGTGATGGAATTCCAGTAGAGCTTTTTCAAATCCTGAAAGATGATGCTGTGAAAGTGCTGCACTCAATATGCCAGCAAATCTGGAAAACTCAGCAGTGGCCACAGGACTGGAAAAGGTCAGTTTTCATTCCAATCCCAAAGAAAGGCAATGCCAAAGGATGCTCAAACTACCACACAATTGCACTCATCTCAAATGCTAGTAAAATAATGCTCAAAATTCTCCAAGCCAGGCTTCAGCAATACATGAACCGTGAACTTCCTGATGTTCGAGCTGGTTTTAGAAAAGGCAGAGGAACCAGAGATCAAATTGCCAACATCCACTGGATCATGGAAAAAGCAAGAGAGTTCCAGAAAAACATCTATTTCTGCTTTATTGACTATGCCAAAGCCTTTGACTGTGTGGATCATAATAAACTGTGGAAAATTCTGAAAGAGACGGGAATACCAGACCACCTGACCTGCCTCTTGAGAAATCTGTATGCAGGTCAAGAAGCAACAGTTAGAACTGGACATGGAACAACAGACTGGTTCCAAATAGGAAAAGGAGTATGACAAGGTTCTATATTGTCACCCTGCTTATTTAACTTCTATGCAGAGTACATCATGAGAAAAGCTGGGCTGGAAGAAACACAAGCTGGAATCAAGATTGCTGGGAGAAATATCCATAACCTCAGATATGCAGATGACACCACCCTTATGGCAGAAAGTGAAGAGGATCTAAAAAGCCTCTAGATGAAAGTGAAATAGGAGAGTGAAAAAGTTGGCTTAAAGCTCAACATTCAGAAAACGAAGATCATGGCATCTGGTCCCATCACTTCATGGGAAATAGATGGGGAAACAGTGGAAAAAGTGTCAGACTTTATTTTCTTGGGCTCCAAAATAGCTACAGATGGTGAATGCAGCCATGAAATTAAAAGAGGCTTACTCCTTGGAAGGAAAGTTATGACCAACCTAGATAGCATATTCAAAAGCAGAGACATTACTTCGCCAACAAAGATCCGTCTAGTCAAGGCTTTGGTTTTTCCAGTAGTCATGTATGGATGTGAGAGTTGGACTGTAAAGAAAGGTAAGCACTGTAGAATTGATACTTTTGAACTGCGGTGTTGGAGAAGACTCTTGAGAGTCCCTTAGACTGCAAGGAGATCCAACATGTCCATTCTAAAGGAGATCAGCCCTGGCTGTTCTTTGGAAGGAATGACGCTAAAGCTGAAACTCCAGTACTTTGACCACCTCATGTGAAGAGTTGACTCATTGGAAAAGACTCTGATGCTGGGAGGGATTGGGGGCAGGAGGAAAAGGGGATGACAGAGGATGAGATGCCTGGAAGGCATCACCGACTCGATGGACGTGAGTTTGAGTGAACTCCAGGAGATGGTAATGGACAGGCAGGCCTGGCGTGCTGTGATTCATGGGGTCGCAAAGTGTTGGACACAACTGAGTGAACTGAACTGAACTGAATATTACCTTGAATTGATGTTACAGGAATAACTAATGCATTTGATAAATTGTAAAATAGATAAACTTGTTTATTTTTTTTCTGCTTCAGCTAATACTTACTGTGCTTGCTATATAACACAAAGAATTTTTAAGTGTTTTTGTATAACATTTAATATTAGATAAATTGCTTTTCAGATTTAAGTAACTCTCCTAAAGTTATAGATCTAGGATATTACAGAACTAGAATTCTAATTCTTTCACTTATGGTTCCAAATTCTGTGCTGTACTTCCTCCTTTCATTGTTTCTTCTCCAGCCACATGTTTCCTAGATATTGCCTCTGTCTATGCCATCTTTCATTCTCTAAACCATTCACATCCTGAGAAGTGAGCTATTAGTCACACTATAGCCAGCCTCTTCACCTTCATCAAAAGTTATCCCATTATTGGCTTATTGCTCTACTAACCGAAATCAAGGGTAAATGACTACTACAGCTTAGTGTGGTGACTTTACATAACAAAATTGACATCGTGTTAACAGGAATCTTTGGCTACCTAATAAAATGAGAAATCACTTTGACAATCTTTGATACTGGGCCCATACTAGAGAGGGAGCATAATAATGTATTTAGGCATGTTTGGAGGCCCTTTGTACATATGTTCCTAGATAGCTACAGACTGTGTGCCTTCTTCAAGAGTAAGCTATGGGTACACATACACAGATATGTTGATACACTACTCGCTCCAATAAGTATGAAACAATGAGAATTTATTTTCACTTACCCTTACTAGGCACTCCAATGATAGTTATCATTTTTTTTTAAACAAGGGGACACTTGAAATCAAAATAAAGGGTAAGAACTTGTATAAAGATTTTTATTTTTCTTGATCTTCATCTTTAAGTGTCATGAAGTGAGTTAAATAAATGTTAAGCCACACAATTTTTACTTATTTACACCATCTAGACAGGTAATAAACATTTACCAGATAGCATCTATGTTCAATGTACTGTGTTTTGCACTGTGAGAGTTTAAAAAAACTAAATACTACACAATTCTAGCTCTTAGAGATTTCTGGCCTCTGCTGGATAATACAAAAATGTCCATGAGAATTGGCAGGGAAGTGAGCTTAGTATTGACACATCCAGCTTCAAGTTCAATCCACTAATTCAACAATACATACTAAGCACCTGCTATATGTGATGCACTATGCTTAGAACTGGGGATTAAATGATTCACATAATCCCTTGCAATTCCAGTGTGATGATATATATGAAAATAGTGGGGAAGATATAGACACAAAGAAAAGTATTTTAAAAATAGAAAAATTTCAACTGTGAACAAGTGCCATGGAAATTAGTTGACAAGAGAGTTGTATCTGGACAGGAAGCTCAGGAAAGGCTTCATTGATAGAAGGATAATTGAGCTATGATCTGAAGAGTGAATAGGAGTTAACCAAGTAAAAAAGGGACAGAATAATGCCCTATGCCCTCTGGCAAGAGCAAGCAATAAAGAGTTTGAAAAAAGACCAGTGTGACAAAGGCATAGAAAACATGTACATAATGAATCTAGATAGGAAGATGAAGACAGACCTATGATGCAAAGACATGTGGAGTTTCAAGTTTCAAAATTAAAATAGCATTTTTATGACAGAAGAGAGCCTCTTTAAAAATTCTATTCATGTTGATGTATGGCAGAAATCAATGCAATATTGTAAAGCAATTATCCTTCAATTAAAAATAAAATTTTTAAAAGTCTATCCTATGAATAGGCCTGATGTTAAAATCTTATTTATTTATATGTGAATTATATGTTTATTATTCCTATACATTATAGTTAGTTTGGCTACTCTTGTAAATTACTGTTTGACAAAAATATACAACAGATGAGAAAATTTTGCACTTCATCTTTCATATTCTTTCCTAAACAGTATATTGAAAGAGAAAGGTGTGACTTTACAAAGATTTATAGATCATGAGATAAATTTAAATTGGGAATTAAATATGAAAATCATTCTGGAATTCTGTAATTTTAACATATTGAGATCATTTGTTTTTCTGAGAAAAGGTCTGAGGAAAACGTGCTAAAAACCACAGTTACGTTAAATATTCTCTAGTCCTCAAACTTCTCTGACTTTTAAAGAAACAAAAGAGAGGCAAATTATTTCCTAAGATACACAGGTTTGCTATTCTCCTCCATTTGGAGTTAAAATTTTGTACTGTATTTAAGGTTTGACCAAGTGTAATTTTAACAATCTGGATAGTACAACAAATATGTGGTTTTTTAAAATACTATCTATGCCACTAAGAGCTGCTTTTATATCTTTGCAAATTGGAAACTGAAGGTAAATTAAATCCATGGTACATACTTAAAGATCTGCTTCAGCCCACACAGAGTTGTATATTTTTTCCACTATATTCATGGCAGATACAATATCATAGCCATTTAGCAGAAGAAATAGACTGCATAGGTCATGCTCTCTCATTATACACATCTATCACTTCAACAATGCATGGATCCTGTTAACATAAAGGAACTATGTAGGTGAAATATCTCTACAAAAAATTATAGCCTCTAGAGAGAAAATTGTGCTTCCTGGTTCCTACACTAAATAGATAACAAGAGAGCAAGAGTAAGCACAAAAGCCTCTTCTGATTTAAACAGTACAATTCTTTTATTAAGTATATGCTTGATCTAGGACCAACAGTATCCACTTTTAAATTGCATAAAATATTAAAGCATATTTTTTAAAAAATCAAATTTTACTAACATAAGAAACATTTCAGCATATTTTTTTTTGGCTAGGTAATTTGAAAGTAAAAGAGGAGAGTAAAAAAGCTAGCTTAAAATTCAACATTCAAAAAATTAAGATCTTGGCATACAGTCCCATAACTGCATGGCACATAGATGGGAAAACAATGGAAACAGTGACAGACTTTATTTTCTTGGGCTCCAAATCACTGCAGATGGTGACTACAGCCATGAAATTAAAAGATGCTTGCTCCTTGGAAGAAAAGCTATGACCAAACTAGACAGCATGTTAAAAAGCAGAGACATTACTTTGCTGACAAAGGTCAATCCAATCAAAGCTGTGGTTTTTCCTGTAATCATGTATGGATATGAGAATTGGACTATAAAGAAAGCTGAGCACTGAAGAATTGATGCTTTTGAACTGTGGTATTGGAGAATACTCTTGAGAGTCCCTTGGACTGTAAGGAGATCAAACCAGTTAATCGTAAAAAAAATCAGTTCTGAATATTCATTGGAAGGACTAATGTTGAAGCTGAAACTCCAATATTTTGGCCACCTGATGCAAAAAACTGATTCATTGGAAAATACCCTGATGCTGGGAAAGATTGAAGGCAGGAGAAGGGAACAACAGTGGATGAGATAGTTGGATGGCATCACTGACTCAGTGGACATGAGTTTGAGCAAGCTCTGGGAGTTGGTGATGGACAGAGAAGCCTGGCGTGCTGCAGTCCATGGGGTAGCAAAGAGTCTGACATGACTGAGCAACTGAACTGAACTGAATTGAATTTCTGTTTATTTATTGAAATATATTTGACTTACATTGTCATGTTAGTTTCAAGTGTATAGCACAGTGACTCAGTTATATTGTTTTTCAGATTCTTTTCCATAATAGGTTATTATAAAATATTGAGTATAGTTCCCTGTGCCATATAGTTAGGTTCTTGTTGGTTATCTACTTTATATGTAGTAGTGTGTATATCAACATGATAGTTTTTAAAGAATTCTTGCATAAAGGCTATTCTGTTGCTCAGGCTTTTCGTTTTTTCTTTCACATGTACAAGAATCTTGAGAGATTTTAGAAACTTCAAAGATCAAAAGATTTAATTTTGTCAATTTTTCATTTTTAGTTTAACAACTACATCCCCATTCAATGTTCTTGAAAACATTTTACAGTAATCAGCACTTGAAAATTAATCTAATGATGTAGCTTAGCTAATTGTAGCTGCAACACTTCATTTTTTTTTAGTGTGATGGTAAAATGCAGAACAATTGCTTCCTTCCCATAACTAAAATGGTGGCTGTGACTGAATATGAGCTATGCTACTTATTTAATATTTATTATTTTTATTATTATTATCACTATTACATAGACATTTTGAATTTTATTCTAAGCAACTTTTCACATACTGTGATTTCTAAAATATTAGTTCATTAATGTCACTGTAATTTGAAAATATTTGGGCTACTATAACAAAGCTCATTAATAGCTTTTCTGTGGCTAAAACATTTGTAGGGATGGTCATACTAGGAAAGAGAGACTCATAGTTGCCTCTATTACATTGATTTGAAAAAGTTGGATTATGTTTTATAGACTCCTACTTCCTTCAATCATTCTGTAAGAGATATCTATTAATTTTTCTAAATCTTCACAAAGCAATTTATATCATTATGCAATTTCTACATTAGGCAATGAAAATTCTTAACAAAACATTACAGTAAAAAGTAGTCAATTCATGTTTTGCCTACTTTGTATGCATGGGATAAATCTAGATTTCATGCTTTCAGTAATCACAAGGGTTTCATCTTTGGTTCAAAAGAAGACAATGAGATACTGAGAAAGAAGACAGTATTGATGTTTTCACTTTTAAAATCATCATCCATTTTGAGTTTATTTCATATATAGGAAAATTATATCATTAAGACTTTCACACAGAACTCTTCTATCCAGCCTAAAATGCTGCCTATGGTAGATCCACAAATACCTCAATCTCTCCATTGAGAGAAATAACTGTTTCTGGCACAATGTGGAGTAGTGGGTATTCGTTAGTCATATATTCCAGTTAGTATATTATCATATTATACTAATTAATTTACTATGTTCTATATATATGAATTTTCAGTCAGTAAAACATATAATAAAGTTAAAAATATTACAAATACGTGCAAGTATTCTTTTGCTGCTTCTACATTTGTTATTTCATTTAATCTTTACAAAGACTCTGTGCTATGTTGTGTTTAGTTGCTCAGTCATATCTGACTCTTTGCAGTTCCATGAACTGTAGCCCACCAAGCTCTTCTGTCCATGAGGATTCTCTAAGCAAGAATACTGGATTGGGTTGCCATGCCCTCCACCAGAAGAATCTTCCCAACCCAGGGATCAAACTCAGGTCTCCTGCATTACAAGTGGAATTTTTACCACCAGGAAAGCCCAAGAATACTGGAGGGGGTAGCCTGTCCTTTCTGAAGGAGATCTTCCCAACCCAGGAATTGAACTGAGGTCTCCTGCATTTCAATTGGATTCTTTACCAGCTGAGCTAACAGGGAAGCCCTACAATGACTCTATTCAGTAATTATCAGTATCCCATTTTACAGATGAGGAATTTGAGGTTTAGCCAGGTAAGTAAGTTTCCTATAATCACATAACTAATGACTTAGCTAGAATTTGCAAGAGATTAAATCTAGCCTATGCTCTTTCTGTGGCCTTTGAAGTAAATAGTTAAATACAAATCATCTCTTTTAACCTTTCCTTCATAATCATCATGATACAAATCATCCTTAATCAATAGATGTATAGATGTCACATATCAGAGTTTTAAACAGCTCTATATTCTTCTGGGCTCATGTTCCATGTGTTTCAACTGGATGACAGATTTGAGTTTCCTTTTAATTTTTTAAAAAGAAATTTATTTTCTCTAATTGTTCTTTATGCTTTTTAGTTAATATTTATTTTGACCTTATTTTGAAAAATGTTTGACATAAATATTGTATAAATTTAAGATGTACAATGTGTTGACTTCATACGTATGTACATCACAAAATGATTGACATTGTAGAAATAATTAGCACTTTTACCATTTTGGATAAACAAGCCTATGGGTCAGTTATGAGAAGACTTAACATTTGAATACAGATATATGTGGTATAATTATTTGACATAAGCTCAATTTCCAAGCTTCCTTGGTGGCTCAGATGGTAAATAATCTGCCTGCAGAGCTGGAAACCCAGGTTCAGTCCTTCGGTTGAGAAGATCCCCTGGAGAAGGAAATGGCAACCCACACAAGTATTCTTGATTGGAGAATTCCATGGACAGAGGAGCCTGGCAGTCTATAGTCTATGAGGTCGCAAAGAGTTGGACATAATTGATCGATCAACACTTTCAGTTTCAATTTCCTTTTGGATGAGGTTTTCTGCCTTGAACCTTTCTTTCTCTCTTTGTCTTTCTTTTCTCACCCTTAGCACTATTGACATTTTGCACTAGACAATTCTCTGTTCTGTGGGGATGTCCTGTACATTTTAAGATGTTTATCAGCATCCTTGATCTCTGACTAGTAGATGCCAGTAGCACCTCCCTCTTCAAAAATGACAACTAAAAATTACTTCAGAAAATGTCAAAAAAAAAAGAAATTCCTTTAGGGACAGGAGCACTTTCTGCTGAAAACCACAGGTTTCTGAAAATACCATGAAAGAAATAGAGAACAGATAAGCATTATCCATTGTGAATTAAGAATTATTCAACTCAGATAAAAAGCAGAATCATAGACACTGCTTTTCTGACCAACTTGAGAGTTATAGAGCTGACTACTGAAAAAGTTTTGAGTACACAATTATAAGCATAGTTTATTTTCATTAATTTTTTCATTAAATTTCAAAGTATTTTACTAAATAAATTCCCTATAGATGATAAAACCCTGAAAACTATGAAGAAATCACCATGTATTCTGTGTTTTTTAAATTATTACTATTGCAAATAATATTCTCAGTTGTGGTTATACCTTGCAGAGGTTACCCTACCTTGTGCTAATGTGAGCTGGATTCTGCGCTTGGCCTATGAAGTTATTTTCTCACTAGATTAACTATTGTAAAATAAAAAGAAAATATGTAAATATAATATGCCCCAAAGCAAAAACTTAATTTTCAGCACAGATGGGTTTTAGAAGGTTAAATGCCAAAGATTTAAAAAATCTCACACCAAGGGAACTTTGTTTGCAACTTTAAAAAATGTTTCTGGTATTACTTTTACAGAATGATGAGTTTCATTCCCAAAGCAGACATTTGAAGGGTTATTTGAAATAAAATGAAAAGCATTAATTATCCAGTTTATTTAGTCACAACAGTATCATTAACTCAACCCTTCTTGTCCCACAAAATGGAAAGAAGAAATGGTACATAGGAAGGTAGGCTTTATGACCTGATTTTTTACTAAACAAAAACTAATAACAAAAGTATATTTCTGAATTTTTAATTCAATGATACCTGTATATGAAGCCACAGGAGTTGAATCTAAAAAAGGACAAGGCTAATTCCCATTCCATATGGTGAACTGATACTAATGAAGTCTTCCACATTTAGCCAAGAAAATCTTATGATTATCATCAAATGATGCATTTACTTGCAGCCTTCCTTTATCAAAAAAACATTGAAGTTTATGGATGAGTCAGGTTACCCATTAAATAATGGATCCAGTCATTGCCTTCAAAGAGCTCGTGTTAGTCTACTGAAGGTAGTTAGGTCAGAGATGCAGGCAGCTGCTAGAAGTACATAATTATGTTTTATCTTTTCCCCTCAACATACAAAATATATTCAATCAATGTTGAATGAAACTAAACTGAAAGAAGTTACAAGAGTTAGAAAGCAGACTGAATTGTTCTAGGGAGACTTATAAATGACCTTAAGTTCTTAAAATCCTCTTCAGGAATGTTTCAGGAAATCTCAAGAAACTCTGTTTGATTATTCAAAATGTGTAGCTTGGGCTAACAAACACGTTGAGAAAGCATGGTATTTGCAGCCACGAAATATCTCAGAATTCTGCAAGAGTCCATAAAATCAATAATTTCATACATGTTTGTCCAAATCTTTCATACCAAAAGTTTGCTCAAAATAGGTACCTTATTCTTAAAAGCAAATCCCAAGGCATACACACAGTCATGGCTTTGGTGTTCAGAAGATTTTGTGTATATGTTCCTGTATAGTTAATTTGCAGTTGGACTTATACAAACAAGTTTTCTGGGGTCGGGTGGGGGGAGCTATTTAACATCCCCACTGTGGCAATATGGTTAATCTAGGAGACGCACTTCCAAATGAGAATATATGAAAGGAGAGAGTTTATGAATGACCTTAAGGCACAAAGCATATCTTGTAAGAAGTTGCTCTCAAGACTGTAGCTTTTTCTCCTTAGCAAAAGAGTAATACCACTCAGAGTTTGGGTGACTCAACATGCTTAAGCCACCTTGTTTTGTTGTTCAGTTGCTAAATTGTGTCCGACTTTTTGCGGCCCCATGGACTGCAGCAAGCCAGGCTTCTCTGTCCTCTTCCATCTCCCAGAGCTTCCTCAAACTCATGTCCATGGAGTCAGTGATATCATCCAACTATGTCAACCTCTATTGCCCCCTTCTCCTCTTGCCCTCAATCTTTCCAGCATCAGGGTCTTTTCCAATGTGTTGGCTCTTCTCATCAGGTGGCCAATGTATTGGAGATTCAGCTTCAGCATAGGTCCTTCCAATGAATATTCAGGGTTGATTTCGTTTAGGATTGACTGATTTGATCTCCTTGCTGTATGAAGGACTCTCAAGAGTCTTCTTCAACACCAAAGTTCAGAAGCATCAATTCTTCGGTGCTCAGCCTTTGTTATGGTCCAACTCTCACATCCATAAATGACTACTGGAAAAAACCACAGCCTTGACTATATGGACCTTTGTTTGCAAAGTAATGTCTCTGCTTTTTAATACACTGTCTATGTTTGTCATGGCTTTTCCTTCCAAGGAACAAGCCTCATTTAACATCTTTTAATTTTGTGGCTGCAGTCACCATGTACAGTGATTTTGGAGCCCAAGAAAATAAAACCTGTCACTGTTTCCACTTTTTCCCCATCTATTTGCCAAGAAGTGGTTATCTAGCATAAATAAAGGTTCATTCTTTTGTACTAAATAGTTCCAAAAATCTGTATATGAAAATGATACTTAGCCTTGAAACCTTTATGCATATCATAATTCTTTGTAAACGCTAGTACACTCTTTAATTTTAGATGGATATTATATCAGACTAAAAAAGTTACTCAAAATCAAAGTTCTACTCAACTCAAACAAAAGAACTAACCTTATGTATATATACCTCAAAGAGATACTCTATAGGGAGACCATACCATAACTGGATGACAAGAGACACCAGCAATGTTAAATTATTAAATGATAAAATCTACTTTTTACTATTAAAAGTACATTTTAAATATTCACATTTGAATGAAGTCTTATAAAATGATACCCGTACCTCATACTATATTTAGAGACATAATCATGGAAATTTACATTTAAAGAAACACAAGAAAGAGACTGTTGTTTAGTTGCTAAGTTGTGTCCAACTCTTTTGTGACCCCATAAACTGTAGCCCACCAGGCTCCTCTGTCCATGGGATTTCCCAGGCAAGAATACTGGAGTAGGTTGCTAATTCTTTCTCCAGAGGATCTTTCTAACCCAAGGATGAAACTTGGGTTTCCTGCATTGGCAGGCAGATTCTTTACCACTGAGCCACCAGGGAAGACCTAAGAAATTGTTGTGCTGTGCTTAGTCACTTAGTCATGTCCAACTCTTCATGACCTTTATGGACTGTAGCCCACCAGGCACCTCTGTCCGTGGGGATTCTCCAGGCAAGAATACTGGAGTTGGGGGTGATGCCTTCCTCCAGGGGATCTTCCCAACCCAGAATCGAACCAGGGTCTCTGGCATTGCAGGCAGATTCTTTACCAGCTGAGCTACTAGGGAAGCCCCAAGAAATAGATTAAATTACATAATTATATCATTCAGCTTACTGTTACCATACAAATAGTTATTTTTTACTTAAAATTAAGTTCAATTTGAAATATACATAATAAAGTCTACACCATTCAGTGTGGTAGCCATTAGTCACATGTGTCTTTTATATTAAGATTTTAACTAATCAAAAATGCATAAAATTTAGTTTCTCCATCATACTACTTACATCCCGAGTGCTGAATAGCCACATACTCAACATTACAAAGACTGTTATTGTCAATTTGGCTATACACTGTATAGATAATTACATTAAAAATATATGTACCTTGAAAATATTTAAGAATTTCTAGAGAATTTATATTTTTCCCTTTGTAAAGCATTCAACTTTCAGAAGGCACTTCCAAACATTAACCAATTCTAACTGATTGTGAAACACTTCTATCAATCATTCTAGCTAGAACCTTAATATTAAATTAAGATTTTTCTACTTCATGCTCTTTTGAAAATAACTTTCCTAATTTCACTGACCAGCTATCCACCACATTGATGACAAAGGTGAAGAGTACAAAGAGAAAAGTATTACATGTAATTTGACTGCATGTCCCCATTATTATCATTATTTTCTACTTAGTTTTAATTTCATTTAAAAACCTTGGGATAAGAATGGCATATCAGTAAGGATTCTCCAAAGAAACTAAACTAACAAGAATATGAATGGGCTTCCCAGGTGGCGCTAGTGGTAAGGAATTCATCTGCCAATGCAGGAGACATAAGAAACACGGGTTTGATCCCTGGATCAGAAAGATCGCCCAGAGAAAGAAATGGCAATCCACTCCAGTATTCTTACTTGGAGAATTCCATGGACAGAGGAGCCTGATGGGATATAGTCCATAATGTTGCAAAGATTCAAACACAATGGAAGCAAATTTGCACGCATGCACACACATACACATATACATGCATATTTATGATTTATGTCTAAGGAAGTGGCTCACATAATTGTGGGAGAAGGTAAGTATGAAAGCTGTTAGGCAGTCTAATAGATTGAAAACTCAGGCAGGCATTAATTTTGCAATCTTGAGGCAGAATCTCTTTCTCTTTTGGAAACCTCAATTTTTGCTCTTAAGCCTTAAACTGAATGGACAAGCCCTATTCATACTGTTAAAGGTAATAAAATCAAGAATTATAGATGTTAACCCATGGAAAAATGACCTTTACAGCAACACCTAGATTAGTGCTTGGTTAAATAACTGGCCCTAGTCTAGTTGACAAGAAGCAGTGATGTTACTTTGATGAAAAAGGTCCATCTAGTCAAATCTACCGTTTTTCCAGTAGTCATATATGCATGTGAGAGTGGGACTATAAAGAAAGTTGAGCACCGAAGAATTGATACTTTTGAACTGTGGTGTTGGAGAAGCCCCTTGGACTGCAAGGAGATCAAACCAGTCAATCCTGAAGGAAATCAGTCCTGAATATTCATTGCAAGGACTGATGCTGAAGCTGAAACCCCAATACTTTGGCCACCATTTGAAGAGTCAACTTATTAGAAAAGACCCTGATGCTTGGAAAGATTGAAGGCAGGAGGAGAAGGGGATGACAGAGGACAAGATGGTTGGATGGCATCACTGACTCAATGGACATAAGTTTAGGCAAGCTCCAGGAGCTGGTGATAGACAGGGAAGCCTGGCATGCTGCAGTCCATGGGGTGGCAAAGACTCAGATACGACTGAGCGACTGAACTGAACTGAGTCAAGTTTGACACAAAATTAACCATCATATTTGATGATGAAGTCATCTGAATTCTCTAAAGTGGGACTGGAATAAGAGGGAGGTCTTTTTCCATAGCCAAATTGTGCCCTTGTCCCTGTAAGAATTTCTGTCTACCACTTCACACATGGGTGAAAGACTAAGCAACCCTTGTTATGGATAACCCTTGTTATCCATTCTTTTCAACTTTGGTGAATTGTCTGCAGTTTTCTGCCCTTATCTTGAAAACTATTTCCAAAAGAGTGGTGGAGTGAGTTTTCATTTATTTTCTATGTTAAAACTCAGTGAATATCACACTACTCAACTGTGTCCTGCCCTCTTTCCTCTCAACTTGATACTTTATTCCTACAACTACTGAACTTCTTCTCAGCCTCCTTCCTTTTCCTCCATTGCTCTACTTTCTCAATTTATTTCAAAAATTTAAACATAGATCAACTTCCTAAATAAAAATTTTAAACAATGTATTCTGAAAAAGTTGTTGTTGTTGTTCAGTCGCTCAGTCATGTCTGACTTTTTACCATCCCATGGACTGCAGAACACCAGGCTTCCCTCACCTTCACCATCTCCTGAAGCTTCTTCAAACTCATGTCCATGGAGTCAGTGATGCCATTCAATCATCTCATCTTCTGTTGTCCCCTTCTCCTCCTGCCTTCAATCTTTCCCAGTATCAGGATCTTTTCTAATGAGTCAGCTGTTTGCATCAGGTGACCAAAGTATTGGAGCTTCAGCTTCAGCGTCAGTCCTTCCAATGAATATTCAGGACTGATCTCCTTTAGGATGGACTGGTTGGATTTCCTTGCAGTCCAAGGGACTCTGAGGAGTATTCTCCAACACCACATGTCAATAGCATCAGTTCTTCAGTGTTTAGCCTTCTTTATGGTCCAACTTCCACATCCATACCTGGCTACTGGAAAAACCATAGGTTTGACTATACGGACCTTTGTTTGCAAAGTAATGTCTCTGCTTTTTAATATGAGGTCTAGGTTTGTCATATCTTTTTTCCAAAGAGCAAGTGTCTTTTAATTTAATGGCTGCAGTCACCATCTGCAGTGATTTTGGGGCCCAAGAAAATAAAGTCTGTCACTATTTCCATTGTTTCCCCATCTATTTGCCATGAAGTGATGGGACCAGATGCCATGATCTTCATTTTTTGAATGTTGAGCTTTTAAGCCAGCTTTTTTACTCTCCTCTTGAACAGTATGAAAAGGCAAAAAGATTTTTTAAAATGATAAAAAGAAAAAAAAAGTCTGCCTTTCTCCACAGTTCGGTAGGTGCCAATATGCTACTGGAGGAGAATGAAGAAACAGCTCCAGAAGGAATGAAGGGGCAGAGCGAAACTGGAAACAACACCCAGTTATGGGTGTGTCTAGTGGTGAAAGTTAAGTCTGATGCTGTAAAGAACAATATTGCATAGGAACCTAGAATGTTAGGTCCATGAATCAAGGTAAATTGGAAGTGGTCAAACAGGAGATGGCAAGAGTGAACATTGACATTTTAGGATTCAGTGAACTAAAGTGGACTGGAATGGGTGAATTTAATTCAGATGACCATCATATCTACTACTGTGAACAAGAATCCCTTAGAAGAAATGGAGTCGCTCTCATAGTCAACAAAAGAGTCTGAAATGCAGTACTTGGATCCAATCTCAAAAACAACAGAATAATCTCTGTTCATTTTCAAGGCAAACCATTCAATATCACAGTATCCAAGTCTATGCCCCATCCACTAATGCTGAAGAAGCTGAAGTCAAATGGTTCTATGAAGACCTACAAGACTTTCTAAAGCAAATACCAAAAAAAAACATGTCCTTTTCATCACAGGGGACTGGAATGTCAAAGTATGAAGTCAAGAGATACCTGGAGTAACAGGCAAGTTTGGTCTTAGAGTACAAAATGAAGCAGGGCAAAGGCTAACAATTTTTCCAGGAGAACACACTGGTCATAGCAAACACCCTCTTCCAACAATACAAGAGATGACTTTACACATGGACATCACTAGCTGGTCCCCAAAATTACTTTGTATTAAAGGTGTTGATTTTGCACATTTAAAACTATTTCAAATTAAGATAAAATCATAGGAAAACATTACAACAATTCATGCTATATATTCCTTAAACTCTGAGTTTAAGAATACACATTCTGTATTTCTTATAGACATTCATTTAATATTTATTTTTGGTTTCAGAATAAAACAAGAGAGAAGCTGAATATTCTTGCATATTTTAATCTCAATGTACATACTTCATGCATATACACCTATGAACTCAAATGTGAGAATGTTAAAGAATGTATTTTTGATAAGATCCTGCAGTAACATAGATAATCATAAATCCACAGGATTCCAGGTTGTATGCTTTGAAACATCCAAATAGGGAACGTTCAAAGTTACAACTTGGAACAGCAATTGCATTAGAAGATAAAAGATAGATAGTGAATAAATACAAGGTTGTAATCATTCACTGAGAAGGCCCTTGCTTACATAATAAGACATGGGAGCAGAGCCTGAATAGGTTTTGTATGTTGGGAGACCCCCACGAGTGATTTGTAGCTACTTGCTTCTCCATTGCTGCACTTGATATACAGAGGGTATTTTTTTTAACCCTTCAAAGAGCCTCACCTGAGAAAGTTTTTTAATCTGTGAGAAAATTGAGAGAAGTTTCCTGGCCCATTTCCATAAAAATACAGTTTGAAACATTTTATCATGACAGGACAATGTTTATTCATTCAAAAAATATTTGCCAATGACTGTGGTAGGTGTTAGAAATATAGAGAAGGAGACCATCGAGTACTCATCTGAAGGAACTTACAGTGATTTGTGTGCAGTTAACACTAATTTGTATCAAAGTCCCACCAAAAAGGCATTTATAGCTGTTGTTCAGTTTGGTTCCTGAATAACCACATATCAAACATTCTAGATAGATATTTTTAGATGCACTTTTATTTGGCCATAATTTTAGATGTATAGGAAACTTGAAAAGTTAGTGTGGAGATATGAAGATATTTTATGAGCCATCTTGACTAGGTAATGGTGTCCAGACATTTAGTCAAACATTATTTATAGTGTGTCTGTGAGAGGGTTTCTGGATGAGATTAACATCTGAACTGGTATACTGAATAAAACATATTGCACTCCCATATTGTCCTTATGTGGGTGGGTCCCATCTAATCATTTTAAGTCCTGAATAGAACAAAATGGAGGAGCCCTCACAGCATTTGGCATTGAAGGCCAGTGGGGCTTGAATGCAGGAGCTGCACAGGGCTGGGGAAAAAGCTAATCCATATTTGGAGAGTTCACACAAGTGTTCATGTGCACTGGGACTGAGGGAAAAGTGGTGAGTCCATAGAAGTCTAGGCCAGACATAATTGCAGGTTTTAGGGGGTTTCCTGGGGAGATGGAGGTCAGCCGTGGCTCATTGTAGGGGTAAGAACACTGGTGGCAGAGTCACTAGAGAATACTCATTGGTGTGAGCTCCCCCAGGGACCCCAGTTTTGGCAACTAGATCTGGCCACACCCTACAGTTTGCAGATTCTAGTACTGAGATGTTTCAGGTCAAACAACCAACAGTGTGAGAACACAGACTCACCCATTAGGAGACAGGCTGCCTAAAGTCCTTCTGAGCACATAGCTGCCTCTAAACACACCCCTTGACATGGCCCTGCTCACTAGAGGAACAAGATCCAGCTCCACCTTCCAGTGGACAGGCACAAGTTCCTCCCACTGAACAATCCCCTAGACCAACCACACCTACCAGACAGCAGACACTAGAAGCAAGAGGAATTATGACCCTGCAGCCTGAGAAATGAAGAACACAAACACAGAAACCTAGACAAAATAAGCTGGCAGAGAAATATGTTCCAGCTGAAAGAATAATATAAAACCCCACAAGAACAACTAAGTGAAATGGAGATAAGAGAGAGAAAGGGACTGATAAAATATCTGAAGAGATAATAGCCAAAAACTTCTCTAACATGGGAAAGGCAATGCTGACTCAAGTCCATGAACCTTAATGAGTCCCATATAGGATAAACCTGAGGAGGAACACTCCAAGACACCTATTAATCAAATTGACAAAAAATAAAGTTAAAATATTAAAAACAATGAGGGAAAAACAGCAAAGAACATACAAGGGAACTCTCAAACAGTTATCAGCCGAATTCTCAGCAGAAATTCTGCATGCCAGAAGGGATATATTTAAAGTGATGAAATGGAAAAACCAACAACCAAGAATACTCTACCCAGCAAAGCTATCATTGATATTCAATAGAGAAATAAAAAGCTTTAAAGGCAAGCAAAATTAACAGAATTCAGTACCACCAAACCAGCTTTACAACAAATTCTAAAGGAACTTCTCTAGGTGGAAAAGAAAAGGGCACAACTAGTAACAAGGAAATAACAAATGGGAAAGCTCACCAGTAAAGGTAAACATATAGTAAATGTAGGACATCATCTACACATAAATTGATATAAAAACCAGCAATCATGAGGAGAGTACAAATGCATGATGTTAGAAATGCATTTGAAATTAAAAGACCAGCAACCTAAAATAATATGGTGTGTGTGTGTATACATATACTGTTATATGAAAAACTCATGGCAACATCAAACCAAAAATATACAATGGATGTACATGCAAAAGGGAAACATGATCCAAATTCAACACTAAAGATAGTCATCAAATCACAAGAGACGAGAACAAAAAAGGAAGGGAAGAAAAAGGACCTACAAAATCAAATCCTAAACAGTGAATAAAATGACAATAAGAAAATTCATATAGATAATCAACTTAAATGCAAATGGATTAAATGATCAACCCAAAATACACAGACTGGCTGAATGACTACAAACACAAGACCCATGTATATGTTATCTACAAGAGACCCATTTCAGATCTAGGGATTCACACAGATTGAAAATGAGTGAAGGGAAAAAAGATATTCCAAGTAAATGGAAATTAAAAGAAATATGGAGTAGAAATACTCATATCAGACAAAATAGACTTTAAAATAAAGAATATTACAGGAGACAAAGAAGGACACTATATAATGATCAAGGGATTGATCCAAGAAGATATATCATAAAATGTTATATATGCACCCGACACAGGAATACCTCAATATATAAGGCAAATACTAATAGTCATAAAAGGAGAAATCAGTAGCAACAAATAATAGTGAAAGACTTAAACACCTCAGACAGAAAATCAATAAGGAAACACAGATCTTAAATGACACACTAGGACAGATGGACTTAATTGATACCTATATAACATTCCATATGAAAGCAGAAGAATACATGTTTTTCTAAGTGCACATGGAACATTCTCCAGGATAGATCACATGTTGGGCCACAAAGCAAACCTCAGTAAATTTAACAAAATTGAAATCTTATCAAGCATATTTTTCAACCACAGTGCTATAAGATTTAAAATCAAATACAAAAAAAAAAAAAAATGAAGAAATACCAACATGGGGGGGGGGCTAAACAATATGTTACTAAACAACCAATGAATTACAAAAGAAATCAAAGAACAGCTAGAGACAAATGAAAACAATAGGATGATGATCCAAAACCTTTGGGACTCAGCAAAAGCAGTTCTGAGAGGGAAGTTTATAACAATACAATCATGTCTCAAGAAACAAGAAAAACCTCAAATAAACAACTTAACCTTATACCAAAAGCAATTAGAAAAGGAATAAACAAAATCCAATGTTAATAGAATGAAAGAAATCATAAAAATCAGAGCAGAAATAAATGAAATAGAGACAAAGTAAACAACTGCAAAAATGAACAGATCTGAAATCTGGTTCTTTGAAAAGATAAACAAAATTGATAAAGCTTTAACGAGACTCATGAAGAAAACAAAAAGGATAAAAGATCAAATCAATAAAATTAGAAATGAAAAAGTATAAGGCGCAACTGACCCCACAGAAATACAGAAGATCATAAGAGACTACTACAAGCAGTTATACACCAATAAAATGGACAACCTAGGAGAGACAAATTCTTACAGTGGTACAACCTTCCAAGACTGAACCAGGAAGAAAAAGAAAATGAGAACAAACAAATCACAAGTACTGAAATTGAAACTGTGATTTAACAACTTCCAGCTAACAAAAGTCCAGGACAAGATGGCTTCGCAGACAATTTCTATCAAACCTTCAGATAAAAATTAACACCTATCCTCTCAAACTATTCTAAATAGTTGGAGAGTTTCTCAGATTCTTTCCTTGTTCTTCATGACTTTGACAGTTTTGAGGAGAACTAGTGATGTATTTTTTAGCATGAATCCCTATTTGGTTATTTCAAATGTTTTCCTTTTTCAAGATTAGACCAGGATTATGAATTTGGGAGAATACCACAGAGGTAAAGTGCTCTTCTCATGACATCATAACCAGTGGTGCTTGATACCTAAATGATATCACTCATGATAGTAACACAAATCATTTTTTAGGGAATATTTGCCAGGTTGTTCTACTATAATGTCCACATTTCTCACTTTCTGTATTCTATTCCTGTGAAACAAATCACAATTTCCAGTTCATATGAGGAGGGGTGAAGAGAGTTATCTTCACTTCTGAAAGGTAGAAGTATCTATATATATTATTTGGAACTTTGAGAATTATATATTTAAGATAATTTTATTCCTCAATAGAAAAGATTGCATCAAGAAACTAAATATATGAGGCTCACCTATAGAAATTCAAAGTATAGAGCTTGTGATTCATCTTGATTATACATCATATCATGTTCATAGTGACACTTCTGAGGTTTATGGGTAATAAATCATTAAAGACCATTTTTGTCTTCATTAGGAGATGTTTTTATGTCCCTCATACTGGTGGAAGATAGCTCAGAGAAACATAGACTGAAGTTTAACCCCTGTTTCTTCATTTCAGTTTCTGAAATAAATCTTCATTTCAGTTTCTGCCAGTATTGGTCCTTATGCTATCAACAGTAACTTAAAGTGTGGATCTGACATCCTTGACAATGGGAAATATTAAATCTCATAAATTCTGAACACATTGTGAAAGTTACTAAAAGTCTCATGTGTTTATTTAGCTCTAGCTATTTAAAAAATTATGACACTGTTTTTGAAACAAATATTTCTCATTGTGGTCATCCTTGGATTTTGTGTTTTATAGGTTCCACTTTTAACTCCTTTTCCAATTCTTATCACAGTTGAGGAGTTTCCCTGGTGGCTCAGTGGTGAAGAGCCTGCCTGCCAATGCAGTAAACATGGGTTTGATCCTTTGGTCAGGAAGATTCCCTGGAGAAGGAAGCAGCAATCCACTCCAGTATTCTTGCCTGGGAAATCCCATGGACAGAAGGTGCCTGGAGGGCCACAATCCATGGTGGTCACAAAATAGTTGGACACAACTTGGCAACTAAACAATAACCATCACAGTTGAGCATATCCTATTATTCTCTATGTTGTATTAAGCAACTAATTTTTTCTCCTGAAATGCATCAATGTGTTTACTGGAATAACAATTTGATTCCAATTCGAAAATTGCCATTTGTCTTCTAACCCTTCTTTTTGAAAAATCAGCAACATCACTGAACATTGCTCACTAACTAATGAAGGTGAAGAGAAACTATGATTCCTACTTTAATAATAATATCACCTTGCAGTTTATAGAGGGCTTTCATATATGTTTTCTCATTGATCATATGATTTGCTCCCAAAATCTCAGGAGGAAGGCATAGACTAGAAATCATAATTTTAAAATGAAAAAACTAAGATGCATAGAAGTCAATGGCTTGCCCTTACTGCCCTTGAAAATTAACATCATAAGGTATGTATATCTTTCAATCTGATTAGATGAGTTTAGGCTATTAACCAACATCTCAGTAGCTTAACACATCAAAAGTTTATTTCTTACACACAAAAAAATCCACTTTGAGTCTGGGAGAATCTCCCAGAGATTCATCTATTGGTCATTTAATATTTCAGGCTTCTTTGGTTTATCTTCCTCACCTTCAATACAATAAATGCATGCTTCAAGAATTACAATGGCAAAGAAAGAGAACATGAAGAAACTCACACCATTCCTTAGATACTTCTAACCAGAAATGGCACAGGTCACTTCTCTCATCCTATTGGATACAGCAAGTTATATGACTGTGTCCAACTTAAAGGAGGCATGTGCCCAAAAGGAGAAGAAAATCAGAGACTTTGGTGAACATTTGTATGTCTGCTACAAAATATTTGTTTTTTTTCCCCTTCCATAAGATCATATTCCTCAACTTAGAATGTTCATAAGCAGTGTTAGTAATGACTGACCAGCTAATGAAGTGTCCTTCTGGACTTACAGTCAAAACAATTTTAAGACTCCAGTACATTTTTTCAATCCACATTAGGCAAAAGATTCTCAAAGAGGCCTAGTTACCTAGTAGTGAAGCGCTTAAGGTTTGCAGTCAGAACAACAGTTCAAAACCATCTTTGCTACTTATTATCTTTGAGACTTGGGGCTAGGTGTTTTACATTTCCAAGTGAAAAGGAAATAAAAATGGTATCAACCTTATAGATTTCTTCTGAGCATTAAGAAAGATAATGCATAAAAGTACAGTGTTTGACATATAGTAAACCCTCAATCAATGTATACAGCTTTCATTATATTGTAGCCCACTATAATGATAATATATATATTATAAATAAACAGGCCTTAGAAAGCATGAATACGAACAAAGCTGGTGGAGGGGATGGAATTCCAGTTGAACTATTTCAAATCCTGGAAGATGATGCTGTGAAGGGCTGCACTCAATATGCAAGCATATCTGGAAAACTCAGCAGTGGCCACAGGATTGGAAAAGGTCAGTTTTCAATCCAATCCCAAAGAAAGGCAATGCCAAAGAATGCTCAAACTATCGCACAATTGCACTCATCTCACACGATAGTAATGTAATGCTCAAAATTCTCCAAGCCAGGCTTCAGCAATATGTGAACCAGGAACTTCCAGATGTTCAAGCGGGTTTTAGAAAAGGCAGAGGAACCAGAGATCAAATCGCCAACATCTGCTGGATCATCGAAAAACCAAGAGAGTTCCAGAAAAACATCGATTTCTGCTTTATTAACTATGCCAAAGCCTTTGACTGTGTGGACCACAATAAACTGTGGAACATTCTGAAAGAGATGGGAATACCAGACCACCTGACCTCCTTCTTGAGAAATCTATATGCAGGTCAGGAAACAACAGTTAGAACTGGACATGGAACAACAGACTGGTTCCAAATAGGAAAAGGAGTATGTCAAGGCTGTATATTGTCATCCCACTTTTTTAACTTCGATGCAGAGTACATCATGAGAAACACTGGGCTGGAAGAAGCACAAGCTGGAATCAAGGTTGCTGGAAGAAATACCAATAACCTCAGATATGCAGATGACACCACCCTTATGGAAGAAAGTGAAGAGGAACTAAAAAGCCTCTTGATGAAAGTGAAAGAGGAGAATTAAAAAGTTGGCTTAAAGCTCAACATTCAGAAAACTAAGCTCATGACATCAGGTCCTATCACTTCATTGGAAATAGAAAAGGAAACAGTTGAAACAGTGTCAGAATTTATTTTGGGGGGCTCCAAAATCACTGCAGATGGTGATTGCAGCCATGAAATTAAAAGACGCTTTCTCCTTGGAAGGAAAGTTATGACCAACCTAGATAGCATATTCAAAAGCAGAGACATTACTTTGCCAACAAAGGTCTGCCTAGTCAAGGCTATGGTTTCTTCAGTGGTCATGTATGGATGTGAGAGTTGGACTGTGAAGAAAGCTGAATGTAGAAGAATTGATGCTTTTGAACTATGGTGTTGGAGAAGAGTCTTGAGAGTCCCTTGGACTGCAAGGAGATCCAACCAATCCATTCTAAAGTCCATGCTTGGGGTTGGTGCATGGGGATGACCCACTGAGATGTTATGGGGAGGGAGGTGGGAGGGGGGTTCATGTTTGGGAACACATGTAAGAATTAAAGATTTTAAAATTAAAAAAAAAAAAAAAAAAGTCCTGGGTGTTCTTTGGAAGGACTGATGTTAAAGTTGAAACTCCGATACTTTGGTCACCTCATGTGAAGAGTTGACTCATTGGAAAAGACTCTGATGCTGGGAGGGATTGGGGGCAGGAGAAAGGGATGACAGAGGATGAGATGGCTGGATGGCATCACGGACACAATGGACATGGGTTTGGGTGAACTCCAAGAGTTGGTGATGGACAAGGAGGCCTGGCGTGCTGCAATTCATGGGGTCGCAAAGAGTCGGACACGACTGAGCGACTGAACTGAGATAAACAGGTCCTAGATTTTTCGAGGACAATTCCAGCATTGTCTTATTTCTCTTCCCCTATATGTATTGACTTTGGTACAAAAACATCACTACAAGTATAATTCACAATATGATAAATTTGAAATCTTAAGGAAAAACAGATTATACCTAAAGATTATCACATATGAATATTAAAACACTAAACTAATATTTTGGGAAGAATAATAGGAATATAATAACATCTGCTTTATTTCCACTTTATTTAATAAGGCCATTTGTCAATTAGGGGTAAAAACTTAAATATTCCAATATGAAAATTATTCATAATTTCATGTCATTTATTATATTATCCTGAAGTCTTATAGATATATGGTAATTAACTGTTTAGTTTTTAAAGCCATGAACTCTTAAGTTGGAGTGGTCTTACAAATTAGAAAGTAGGAACACAATTAAACCATGAGACACTTATCAACCAGGTATACTTTATGGTATCACTGAAGATAGACAAATTTATTTTAATCACAATAAGCACCAGCATAACAGAAATGATTTATTTAGTAATATTTTTGAAGTGCCTGTGACAGAAATATTTAATATTGTCAATGAATATGTTTGCAAACATTAGGTTTTCCCCCAACACCAATAGAACGCTATAAAATTGGAAACTTTCTATTTTCATTCACTTTATATAAATAAAATTCTAAGTTTACAACATTTCTAGATAAGAAGCCATTTAGATAAACTCTTAATCAGTATCAGGCTCATCTAATTGCTAATCAGAAAGGAATTTCTGAACTTTTGAAGTTTAGCCATCCACGATATTAACAATTTAGTGTTTTGTGTGTGTGCCTGTGAGAAGCATGAATTTATCCTTAATATTACACTGAGATAATCTGCTTTTGTGTACCTCAACAAACATACACAAATGGAAGTGGACTACTGACCTAAGGCAAAGACAAAATTATGACTTCACCTAAAGCTCTATGCTAGTTGATAACACTTACTGAATAATACTCTTCACACAAAGAACTATATATTTTCTAATATTTACCTCACTCTACTATTTTTTGTAAAGCAGTATGTTTCAGTTCAGTTCAGTTCAGTCACTCAGTCGTGTCCGACTCTTTGCGACCCCATGAATCACAGCACGCCAGGCCTCTCTGTCCATCACCAACTCCCGGAGTTCACTCAAACTCACATCCATCAAGTCGGTGATGCCATCCAGCCATCTCATCCTCTGTCGTCCCCTTCTCCTCCTGCCCCTAATCCCTCCCAGCATCAGAGTCTTTTCCAATGAGTCAACTCTTCGCATGAGGTGGCCAAAGTACTGGAGTTTCAGTCTTAGCATCATTCTTTCCAAAGAAATCCCAGGGCTGATCTCCTTCAGAATGGACTGGTTGGATCTCCTTGCAGTCCAAGGGACTCTCAAGAGTCTTCTCCAACACCACAGTTCAAAAGCATCAACTCTTCGGCGCTCAGCCTTCTTCACAATCAAACTCTCACGTCCATACATGAGTACTGGAAAAACTATAGCCTTGACTAGATGGATTTTAGTCGGCAAAGTAATGTTTATCATAACTATCACTGATTAAAATTTGATCCATTTTCCCACTTTCAGAAGCATAAGTAATCTTTGAAATCGGAATTTAAATTATAAATGACAAACTTTACCCTTCTTTGCAGAAAGGAAGTAGATTTATTTTAAAGTCCATTTTCCTATATTCACCCACACATGTGTCAGTTCTGAGAAATTAATTTCCCAGATTGTCTCAGTAAGGTCCTGTTTCCTTACTAATTTATACTAAGTGAATTTTGTACCCTATATGAGGGAGACAACATCTAACAAAATTAGTAAAGTCTCACCAGCTTTATAGTTGTATACCAGATAGTTTCCAAGGTCAATTTTAAAATGTTCTCCATTAAGGTCTATTCATGTGAAAAAAACTAGTTTGCATATTATAAAATGGAGATTTTTTAAAAATTATTACAGAAAACTCAGAATAGAAACAAAAATAATAACAACATTGAGTAAATAATTAGTATTTTATAGAAGCACTGTTCTTCTAAATATGTGTTGGGAAATACGGATGTAGACAGTATGCTGCTCAAGGATAGTGACCATGATTTATTCTTCTATGCAATTTCACCAGTATGTATTTCAGTGCTAAGTGTCTAATACGTGTTGAAAATGTTGAATGAATGATAGGACAAAGGATGGATAGATGGATGGATCAAAGAGGGAATGAATTAACAAATGAATAAAATTACTTTGATCAACAGCTACAATAGATCAGAGACTTCACTTTATGAGGTCAAAATTTCTTTGCCCCTAGAAAAATTCTTTTTGTACTTTATTAAATGGCCTTTTAAGATTTGAACTTGACATTATCATCAAATCAGTAGATACGTCTCAAGAAATAATACATGATTTTGACCTTTTTTATTGTAGCCGCCACATCATTACTCTGCTTGATTAACTTGTCAGCTTTCTCTTCTCCAGACAGTGAGTCAAGCCCTTTGCACTGAAAGCTTTTAAAATGGCTAAAGGATTCACGATAAGGTCAGGCTATATCAATAGAGAAAGCAGAGCAAGATTTTTTATTTTATTTTATTTTTACAAGATGAAAATGACAAAAATTGATTAGTGGCTATCTCATGAAAATTCACTTATTCATTTGTTTTAAAAATGCAAGTTGGACGCAGGGTTTTCTCAGTAAAGACTTAGAAATCAATTTAAGGTATATTTATATTTTAAGACCCCATAAACTAAAACTTCTGTATGGAACTACAGCCTGAGTCACATTTTTAGGAAGTATCTCTTTTTATATTATTAAACAAACAGAATAGTAAAATCCCTGAACTAAGTAGAGAGAAATAAACTACATTTTCCAAGACTAGCTGTTAGCAATGTCAATCAACAATTTTGATGATTCCATTTTACACAAAGCATTGCATTATGTTTCATGAAGGAGTTAGAAAATAAGTGTTCTAAGTACCTCTTCATGGATCACAGCCTTGTCGTGGTAAAGGGGCTTGTGTAACTCAATGAAGCTATGAGCTGTGCTGTGCAGGGCCACTCAAGAGAACAGATCATAGAGGAGAATTCTGATGAAACATTGTCTACTGGAGAAGGGAATGGCAAACCACTCCAGTATTCTTGTCAGGAGAACCCCATGAACAGTATGAAAAGACACAAGGATTTGACACCAGAAGATGAGTCCCAGGTTGGGAGATGTCCAATATGCTACTGGGGAAGAGCAGAGGGCAATTTTTTTTTTGAGGGGGTTGCAAAGAGTTGGACATGACTTAGCACCTGAAAAAGTATCTAAAACCCATATTATTCATGTAGAAAGAGAAAACAGTCATATGTGACTCAGTCTAAGACCACTTAAAAACACTGTGATAAAAACATATAAATTTAACTACTCAGAAGAAATAATATGCAGAGGACATATGAAGGAAGGATTAGGATGGTGGTTCAGAATGGATCAGCTAAGTCAGTGCTTCTCCGCTGGGGGAGATATTGCCCCCAGGAGACATTCAATAATATCTGTGAACAATTTTGATTGTCACAATTGGGGGTATGCTACTAGAATTTACTGGGTAAACACCATGAATAATGCTAAGCATCCTACAATGCACAAGATAGTCCCCCACAAGAAAGAAGATGGCAAAAAAATATCAGTAGTGCTGAGATTGAGAAACCCTAAACTATGTTCTGGTAAGACAAATTCATGGTATTCTTGTTCACTTTTCATCATCTCCCCACAGTATTAGGTTACTAACTTTGCACTAAAGCAATCAATATTTGAATGCACAAATTGCTCTAAAAATTATGTGATCTAAGTCTATCTCCCTACTTTAATGTAATGACACTTGACCCTTATGCATCAAAATGATGTTAGTGGTGGATGTAAACAATATTATCATTTGTTAGGATATGAGATAAGACTACTTGATTTTCCATGGTGCTTTAAAATTTTCAAAAAAGGAGAACAATGAAATCAGGAAAGAGTTAATGACCACTATTAAAAAATGTCTTATCTTGAAAGGTTAAAAAAATAGAACTATCCATAATGACCATAAGGCATATAATTATCATTGATGATTTTTATTTTAAATGACACTCTTTGCTCTAGTGTGTTTGCCTCTTAGAGAGGGCAGGATACTAATATAAAACCTTAGTTTATTTCCTCATTTCTCTCATCAAAGTTTTCTTTTTTAATATGTAGTAAGAATCATGAGTAGGAATAGTTTGAATCTTGGTATAATGAAATTCTCATTTTTGTCAGTGAAAAGTACCTGGTTTACGAGTGAAAATATCTCAAATATGATGGTCTCAGTTCTCAGTGTCTTTGGCTAAGGTTTTACAGGCTCTTTGATTTGTGTTCTAAAAGAAATACAACAATCTCAGGAATGGCTTAAAAATTTCAGGATTTCATTTCCTATTCGGTCATCTGAGCAGTTGAGACATAATTTTCAAATGCCCTTTAGCAAAAAGTATTAAACAATGTCCTGAGCTTTTGTATTAGACAGGTAAATTCAGAATGGAAAACAGATTTTAGCAAAACATTTGAGTATAGTTCATATAGTAAATCCTATCTGTCTCTGGAATCTTGGTGTATCCATAATGCTCCTCAATTCCCAGCATGCTTTACCACGATCTTTCCATTCTTCCCTCCCTTTCTGGAGTAAAATTCCATAGCCAGAATCTATATGGCCCTGCTTCTCTCAGCAAATGTTCCATTTGACCACGGACAGGTAATCAAAATAAACAATCCGTACTAGTCATTGACAAAGTATAATTTCTCCAAGATACTACATCTGCATTTTAATATGAGCCTTTCAGAAATACAATGTCTTACATAAAAGCAGTGATTCCAAAGCAACACTAGTTAATTACCATATTGATTGCATTTCTGGCTTAACAGATTTAGTAACATGTGAAAGATACAACATAACCAAATGATAATTGAAATGATGAATTCAAAGAACTAAGAAAATAAAATATGAAGTAATTGAGAGATGGGTGTCACTGATAGAAAGTGATCCTGATCATAATAAAATATACATAGGCATATTCAGTGATTGTAGAAAAAAAACAATCCTGTCTAGTAATAATATACTTTTAGAATATCAAAAGTAGAATCTGAAGTTTGTTCATTTTTGATAAATATTAATATAAAATACTATTCTAAAAATAATGTATTTCTTGCAGTTGTCATTTTCAGGTTATTTTTATTTAAAACAAACAAAAGAATACTGAATTGACAACTGTATAAGTGTTCATCATAAGATAAACAGTATACACACATCTGCCAGCTTATTTTAATAATAATTCTAGCAAAAGTCAACTATTACACTTTACAAATGAATAGAACATAACAAGAGGATACAGAAAGACAGGGATTCTATTAGACTAGGACTGTATATCATTTGGCTTGAAGTTTATTTTCTGTGACACCTACAAGTGAGTGTGGTATTCTTCTCATTATCATCCAAACTTCAAGAAAACGTAGACAAATAATGGCTGAACTCCTACAGCTTGAGAGGGAGGTTAAGGCGCATGTTACAATGGCAAACTGTAAAAGCTGGGAAGGTATAAGTCTAGATGTTACAGTTGAGAACATTAAGTGAAATGATAGGCTGAAAATAAGGATTACACCAAAGGAAGAGAGAAAATTTCACTGTAGGGGTAAAAGATATAACATGATAAAATAATATGTTCAGTTCAGTTCAGTTGCTCAGTCGTGTCTGACTCTTTGCAACCCCATGAATCGCAGCACACCAGGCCTCCCTGTCCATCACCAACTCCCGGAGTTCACTCAGACTCACGTCTATCGAGTCAGTGATGCCATCCAGCCATCTCATCCTCTGCCGTCCCCTTTTCCTCCTGCCCCCAATCCCTCCCAGCATTAGAGTCTTTTCCAATGAGTCAACTCTTCGCATGAGGTGGCCAAAGTACTAGGAAGGGTCAAAAAATAATGAATTGCCAATAGAGAAAAAACTAGTAAGAAAAATGAAAAAAAGAGAAAATTTTAATAAAATGCTACAATTACTTATCATTGAAATATGTTTTTTTAAAGAATTACAGCAACAACATATTGGCTTTAGAATGAAGCACAGAAAGCATCTAGTCAATCTCCATCATTTTGAAAATGAAGAGAATGAGGTCAAGATTGATAAAATTCAAGTAAAATCACAAAGTAAATCAGAGGCACAATAGTAACAATATTTATTATGGAATAAAGAAAATATCACTTAAATGCTGCAGACAACTTATTTATTAGACTTAGAGCCCAACATCCTCCACATTAATTCTCTAAAGTAAGAAGAAATATTATCCAATGGTGACTTTTTGGCCACTTAGTAAAAGACTGGTGTTCATTTTAGACTGACTTTAACCATATTGGAAGGCTTCCCAGGTGGCTCAGGAGTAAAGAACATGCCAGCTAACGCAGGAGACACAGTTTCGATCTCTGGGTTTGGAAGATTCCCTGGAGAAGGAAATGGCAACCCACTCCAACATTCTTGCCTGGAGAATTCCATGGACAGAGAAGTCTGGCGGGCCACAGTTCATGCAGTCACAAAGAGTCCATATTAGAAAATAATAATTAGCATATATTCATTGCTTACTGTATCAGATACTGTACATATCTTTTTTCTTTTTTCTCATTTAGCTCTTACACCAACCCTATAAGGAAGGCACATTTAGTGTCCTCATTTTCAGATGAAAAAACTAGAGGCTTAACAGGGGAGTAAATTGCCCAAATTTTCACAAATAAAAATAGAAGGATCAACAGTCTCCCAAGGCAATAAAAATAAAAGTTAAAATAAACAAATGGGGCCTAATCAAGTTATAAGCTTTTGCATATCAAAGGAAATCATAAACAAAATGTAAAGATAACCTATTCTCTGGGAGAAAATATTTGCAAATGATACAAATGATAAGGGATGAATTTCCAAAATATACAAACAGCTCACACAACTCAATAACCAAAAAAAAAAAAAAAAAGAAAAATGGATAGAAGATCTAAATAGACATTTCTCCAAAGAAGACATACACATGACCAAAAAGCATATGAAACTATGCTCATCATAGTTAGTTATCAGAAATACAAAAAAAAATAAAAAATAAGGTACCACTTCACACTGTTCAGAATAGCCATCATTAAAAAGTCTATAAATACTAAATGCTGGAAAGGGTATGAAGAAAAGGGAACCCTCTTAACACTTGGTAGGAGTGTAAACTGATGCAACCACTATGAAAAACATCATGAAGTTTCCTTAAAAAACTAAAAGCATAGTTGCCATATGACTCAGAAATCCCACTTCTGGGCAGATAATGAGACAAAACATATTAATAATTCTAAAAGATACATGCTCCCCTACATTCATAGCTGCACTATTTGCAACAGCCAAGACACAGAAACAACCTAAATGTCCATCAACAGATAAATGGATAAATAAGATGCAGCAAATATATACAATGGAATATTCCTCAGCCATTGAAAAGAATGAAATAATGTAATTTGCAGCAACATGGATGGACCTAGAGATTATCATACTAAGTGAAGTAATTCAGAAAGAGAAAAACAAATATCATATGATATCATATATCATATGGTATCAAAAATATGATAAAATGATGAAAATGTCACAAATATCATATGATATCACTGGAATCTAAAATATGACACAAATGAACATATCTATGAGACGTAGAGAACAGACTTGTGGTTGCCAAGGTGGGTGAGGGAAAGAAATATTGGGAGTTTGGGATTAGCAAATAGAAATTATTAAATATAGGATGGATAAATAGCAAAGTCCTAATGTATACCACAGGGAACTATATTCAATATCCTATGACAAACCAGAATGGAAAAAAAAAATGTATATTACTTGCTGAGTCACTTTGCTGTGTGGCAGAAATTAACACAATGTTGTAAATAAACTATATTTCAATAAAATTAAAAAAAAAAAAAAAAACAGAAAACAACTAAGGTCCAGAGAAGTACTTTTCACAAAGTCACAGAGCAGTTTTATGGTAGAACAGTACTAGAACAGTTTTTCTAGCACCCTGCCAAGTGTTTAACCCATTATGTATATTTTCTGAGTTTGTACAGATTTATAGTCTGTGACTCAAGGTATCAGTCAACATTGTATTTGCTTCAAGTTATTTCTCATATACACATGACCCCTTCTCCCAACTAAATTGTCATAAGTTAAATTCTCTCTCTTTTCTCTCGTTTTAATCTTTCAGAAGCATGTTTATCCATTCCTGGTAAGCACAATTTTCAACATCTTGATAATAAATAATTAAGCAAGAAAATAGACCAGGATTCTGACTCTAAGTAGTTTACTGTGTCAAAGGTCTTCCCTTGTAGCTCAGTTGGTAAAGAATCTGCCTGCAATGCAGGAGACCTGGATTTGATTCCTGGGTTAGGAAGATCCCCTGGAGAAGGAGATTGCAACACTCCAATATCCTTGCCTGGAGAATCCCATGGACAAAGGAGCCTGGCAGGCTACAGTCGATGGGGTCACAAGAGTCAGACATGACTTGGTGACTAAACCACCACCACCTCTGTGTCAAAAAGGTGGAACTTATTCCTAATATGTAATTTGTCAAGGTCTGTAGGGTTACAAAATGAACAACGTTTAACATTAACACCCTTGACTGTTCAGTAAAGCAACATGAAAATTAAGTAACATGCAAATAAAGCAACAAATAAAAGGACAGAAAACTGCTCGGGCTCTAAGGCTTCCCTTGTGGCTTAGCTGGTAAAGAACCCACCTGGGAGACCAGAGTTCAATTCGTGGGTTGCGAAGATCCCCTGGAGAAGGGAAAGGCTACCCACTCCAGTATTCTGGCCTGGAGAATTCCATGTATAGTCCATGGGGTGGCAAAGAGTCGGACACGACTGAACGGCTTTCACTTCAAGTAAACATTACTGCCACAAAAATAACCACAACAAAAGAAACCTTCAAGGATAATAACTCTTTATGGGAGAAGTTTAATTTGTTCATGAGGTGTATTAGTGAGGGTAGATGCTTAGAATGAATCAACAAAAGCAAATGTGTTGGTGATACAACAAAGAAAGAATAATCCATAGTGCAAGATTTCTACAACAAAATAAAGGATGGGACTCAGCTCACAGATGAGATGATGAGCCTTGCAAAGGAGAAAGGATACCCCTCCCCTGTGAAAGAAGTGAAAAATGAAAATATAGGTATAGATGAAGATATAATTTTTGATTTGGTAGCAATGAGACAAAGGGAGAAGGTAATTTAATGGTGTCCACTTCCTCTGTGAAATAGACAAGAGATAACCAACTGCGGAAGGTTAGAAGTTTATTTTTATTTTTTTTGTGTGTGTGGATAAAGACTTTTTTTTTTTTAATTTTAAAATCTTTAATTCTTATATGCGTTCCCAAACATGAACCCCCCTCCCACCTCCCTCCCCATAACATCTCTCTGGGCCATCCCCATGCACCAGCCCCAAGCATGCTGTAGCCTGCCTCAGACATAGACTGGCGATTCAATTCTTACATGATAGTATACATGTTAGAATGCCATTCTCCCAAATCATTCCACCCTCTCCCTCTCCCTCTGAGTCCAAAAGTCCGTTATACACATCTGTGTCTTTTTTGCTGTCTTGCATACAGGGTCGTCATTGCCATCTTTCTAAATTCCATATATATGTGTTAGTATACTGTATTGGTGTTTTTCTTTCTGGCTTACTTCACTCTGTATAATTGGCTCCAGTTTCATCCATCTCATCAGAACTGATTCAAATGAATTCTTTTTAACGGCTGAGTAATACTCCATTGTGTATATGTACCACAGCTTTCTTATCCATTCATCTGCTGATGGACATCTAGGTTGCTTCCATGTCCTGGCTATTATAAACAGCGCTGCGATGAACATTGGGGTACATGTGTCTCTTTCAATTCTGGTTTCCTCGGTGTGTATGCCCAGCAGTGGGATTGCTGGGTCATAAGGCAGTTCTATTTGCAATTTTTTAAGGAATCTCCACACTGTTCTCCATAGTGGCTGTACTAGTTTGCATTCCCACCAACAGTGTAGGAGGGTTCCCTTTTCTCCACACCCTCTCCAGCATTTATTGCTTGCAGATTTTTGGATCACAGCCATTCTGACTGGTGTGAAGTGATACCTCATTGTGGTTTTGATTTGCATTTCTCTAATAATGAGTGATGTTGAGCATCTTTTCATGTGTTTGTTAGCCATCCGTATGTCTTCTTTGGAGAAATGTCTATTTAGTTCTTTGGCCCATTTTTTGATTGGGTCGTTTATTTTTCTGGAATTGAGCTGCATAAGTTTAAAGAGAACAAAAAAGTTTTGAATCTTTTCTTGCAGAAAATGAAAGAGAGCTGAATGGGGAAATGTAGTAATATTGTCAGGCAGCATTAAAGATGCCTCTGTAGTAGGAATTAATTCATGCAAATATTTGTTTGTGAAATATACATCATCTATGGTGGTTAATTTTATGTGTCAACTTGGCTGGGACACGGTGCCCAGATATTTGGTCAAACATCATTCTGGATATTTCTGGGAAAAAGTTTTTCAGTAAGATTTACATTCAAGTCAGTGGATTTTAAGGAAAGCAGATTGTCCTCAATAATATGAATGGGTCTCTTCCAATCAATTGAAAGCCTAAATAGAACAAAAGGCTGACTTTCCTCTGAGCAAGAGGGATGATTCTTCAGACTTCATCTGCAACATCAATTCTTCCTTGGGTCTTTGGCCTCACTGCCTTTGAACTTAAACTGCAACTTGTTCCTGAGTCTCCAGCCTGTCAGCCTCTCTCATCAGATTTTGGACTCACTAAGTCTCCCCAGTTGCATGAGCCCCTTCCTTAAAATAAAGTTTTTTCTGTATATTTACACATATACTTGGTTCTGTTTCTCAGGAGAGCACTGAGAAACACTTTACCAATACAGAAAAGTGAATTAAACATAAATGTATGAAGAAAGGAGAAGGCAATAGCACCCCCACTCCAGTACTCTTGCCTGGAAAAATCCCATGGACGAAGGAGCCTGGAAGGCTGCAGTCCATGGGGTCGCTGAGGGTCAGACACGACTGAGTGACTTCATTTTCACTTTTATGCATTGGAGTAGGAAATGGCAACCCACTCCAGTGTTCTTGCCTGGAGAATCCCAGGGACGGGGGAGCCTGGTGGGCTGCCATCTATGAGGTCGCACAGAGACGGACACGACTGAAGTGACGCAGCAGCAGCAGCAGCAGTATAAAGAAAATGTTAAAATTTAAAACATTGATGTTTACAGATCAAGAAACAGACCACCCCAAAGCTCAGTACCCTATCCTGATCCCACTTCTTCCCAAGACAATATTCTAAAATTGACAATAGCTTGCACAGTTGTATCTTTTTTTTTATAACAGCATTCAGCATTCCTCTGAAGACTGCAAAAACATAGATGTGGCTTGAACCAAAGCTGCATTTAAGAGGATGGTACAATATAAGGACAAAAAATTTAATTAAAAAATAGAATATTAATAGAAAGCCAATGCCCATACAGGAAAACAGGTAAGCTGAGAAGACTGGAAACCTATGAAATATGAGCTTAATTAGACAACATCCACTGTTGTCTGGCTAGCAATGGTTGCCAGAAAGAATAGCTTCCTGTATTACAAAATTAGTTATAATTTTTAGTAAATATCCACTAATATTTCACTGACTTATAACTAATAAAACTATCTCATCATGTAACTTATTTTGATCCTTTGCTGTATATTTTGCAAACAATTTATACTAGAAGGCTAACTGGAGAGTTATGTTGCTTGATTAAGATGTAAATGGATGATATACTCAGCTTTTCTTCTTCCACATGACAATGCAGGTGGCACCAAATATTGGGACATTGGGTATTTGCTTATCTGTGTAGCAAAGCACAAACCAAAGCAGAACATGTAAGCATTGTAACTCTCAACCCACCTCTACAAAGATAAAAAGGTCTTTTTTCCAAACATGAACTCTCACTAGGCTTCATGACTTGGTAAGAAGACATTGCTATGCCCCACTGACACCTAAAGATTATGAGTCTGTACTTAACCATTACCACACTTCAGGTTATATTGTTGTTGTAGTTTAGTCACTAAGTAGAGTTCCATGCTTTTGTGACTCCATGAACTGTAGCTCACCAGGTACCAGTGTCCATGGATATTCCAGGCAAGAATACTGGAGGGGGTTGCCATTTCCTCTTCCTGGGAAACTTCCCCACCCAGGGATCTAGCCCATGTCTCCTGCTTGGCAGATGGATTCTTTACCACTGGGCCACCAGGGAAGCCCCCTCATGTTATACACTTCAAACCTATTCCACATAAATATTTATTTAAAAAATTATTAAGTAAAATATCACTTTTTAGAGGATTACCTAAAAATTTAGAGTTATGAAAGGATTCCACCTCCCTCCCTTCTCACACACTTCACCCTTTTCTATTGTCCCTCTGCATCATCAAAACAAAACAAACAAAAAAAAGATACACACACATCTTTTTACAACTTGTTGATATTTTAATCATTAACATTTGAGTACCTTGGTCTCTACAGAGGACACCATCACTGTATGTTTGATCCCTGTGTAAATGACTATTCTGTCCGGGCTTTCCTGGAGTGACAGCAGATTGCTCAAGGTCTCGGGCTCCAGGTGGGCACAGGAGGGTACTTGGAGACTCCTCAGGAGAACTGTTGGAAAAGCCCTCCGGGATTTCTTCATCTGCCATCGGCTGATTTTCATTCTTCTTTTCATTCTGAGGATGGTGGTAGAAGACTAGTATCATTGATTTCTTCCCTTTCTTATCCCTTCCCTCATTCTGCTGAAAGGTTGATTTTACCTTCCTCATGAGCTTTCATATCTGGTAAGAAAACAAAGGCATTCAGAAAGACATTATTGAGGGAGGATGGGAAGGAGGACTTTGAGAGAACGGGGGTGCATTGAGGAGGGGTTTTGTGCCAGACAAGGGCAGGGTGGGGGGTGAAGAGGAGGAACATGAGTAGGGTAATCTGACCTTCTCACTGTCCAAGCCCTTGGATTGATCAGACATCTTTCTCTTCCTTTGTTTAGCGATTGATGCTTGTTGCTCCAAACTTAAGCTATCTGAATCTCTGACTCTTCCGCCTTCACTTCCTCAGTTAGGTCTGCAACGTTGTAGCAACAGTAGCCTACACCAAGACTCCTGGACTCTCAATATATACCTTCCCAGGAAAATGAAGAGCCACAATCATTAGCTTTGATTGGTCAGCAATAAATCCCTCCAGCCAATGGTAGCCCTGCCATGGCTTGACATCACATAGTACCACTCTTGAAAGTCCATGAGGGAAGGGAAGGCTGCAGAGGCATCTACGTCCTCTGTTTTGAGAAGGGGAGTGCTTCATCAACCCCCATTAAAGAGCCTTCACAAGTACACTTCCCATGCTTCCTCATCTTGTCTGGTTCAGTTCTTGGGGTGTACCTGTTAGGGAGTGAGTGTTCCCTCCAAACCTTTCCTCATGGCCACTCCCATTCAGTGTTTAATTCTGTTGTCTTCCAGATCTCATTTCTTAGTATTTTGTGTTTTTTTTAACTTTTTTATTTTAGAAGTTTTAGTTTACAGAATAATTGTGAAGTGTATATTCGTATACTCTACAACCAATTCCCCATATTAACATTGTACATTAGTATGGAACATTTGTTCAAATTCTTGAACCAATACTGAAACAGTATTATTAACTAAAGTCTGGACTTTATCAGATTTCGTTGGTTTTTGCCTAATGTCCTTTTGCTGTCCTAGTATCCCATCCAGCATAGTACACTAAATTTAGTCATTCTATGTTATGCCTTCTTAGGCTCTTCTTTGCTGTGACAATTTTTTAGATTTCTTGTTTCTGAGGACCTTGACAACTGGGAGTTTTGCATGTTGGCTTTTACATAGGTCCTGAGTTGTTATTGGTATTATCCTGAAAAGTTTTTATAACATTTTTCTTCCAAGGAACCTCAAATCAAGTTAGTACTATCAGGATTGTGCACTTGCCCATGGCAATAGTTGAATTAGCCTCTTGGCTTTGTCACAGAGGTGACACACATGTTCCTCTCTGGAGCCAAGAGGATCAAGATCATTTGTAGTTATAAGGCATACATGGCAGCAGCAGGAGCATTTTGTAAGGTACTAGTGAACACATCTGCCAGTGCAGGAGATGCCAGAGACATGGGTTGAATCCCCTGGAGGAGGAAATGGCAACGCACTCCAGTATTCTTGCCTGGCAAATTCTATGGACAGAGGAGCCTGGCTGGCTGCAGTTCATGGGGTCACAAAGAGTCACACATGACTGATCACACACACACACACACACACACACACACACACACACACACACACTGAATCATTTACTTTTGGAAGTATGACTTCAGTATCCCACACAGTAATTGCTCTTCTTCCATATGACCATCCTGTCTATTGAACAGACTATCAGTTTTTCACCTGAGTTCTATAGAAAGGGGTCAATATATGGTTGAGACAAAACCAGTCTTCACAAGGTAAGCATCATTTCTTTGAGGTTAGTATCAGTCACGAGTTAGTTTGGAATTGATACACATGATTCAACCTCGACTCACAATTAAGTGCAGGTTGAGATACACAATTTAGAACAGCTTTAAGGAGGGTCCCAATCCAATAATCCTTTCACTATATGACAACTGGCTAAACTGATTTATGTTAGTCAAAGCTTCAGCAGGCACTCACCAATATACAGCACAAAGAAGAAAGGTCAAAGCACAAGATAGCCAGAGGGCAGTCGCTCAAAATGCATGTTCACAAGCATACAACAGAGGCAGTTTGAAAGCCAAAGAAGAGAGAAAAACACCTGGTGGTAAGGGACTGCATTTCAGTATTCTAATCTTGAGGCCAATTGCTGTCATCACTCCACAGAGACAGGATGGATTCTTCAACCAACATTTGGTTTAGATGTTGAGACTAATGACACATAGCCCCAGAAAGCATGAAAAAATTCAACACTCACGTAATGAGCTCTTCTGGGGAGAGCAAAGCAAGCTCTAAAGTAGGTTCAAGAATGGCTTAAGAGAGTAGAGGGAGACTGGCTTTACTTTTATGGTGGTAAAAGGGGATAAAGCTGGAGAATTCCACATATGTCAGGGCATGGATCCTCTGAACTTCCTTTTCGCCCACAGAAGAGAATACCTGGGCTTTCTTATCAGATATAGGTAAGTAGGGAAGACGTGTGGAAGGGCTCTTTTATAGAAAAATGTGATGTAAATTCAAGGCGTTTATCACAGTTTTGAATTCTCATTACATTATAACCAAACTTCACATGTTGTTTTCAGTTAAACCGCTTTTTACTAGATTTGTGGTTGCTCTTCAGTCACTCAGTCATGTCCGAATGTTTGTGACCCCATGGACTGTAGCACACCAGGCTTCCCTGTCCTTCACCATCTTCTGGAGTATGCTCAAACTGATGTCCTTTGAGTCGGTGATGCCATCCAACCATCTCATCCTCTGTCATCCCCTTCTCCTCAAGCCTTCCATCTTTCTCAGCATCAGGGTATTTTCCAATGAGTCTGCTCTTTGCCTCATATGACCAAAGGACTGGAGCTTCAGCATCAGTTCTTCCACTGAAAATTCAGAGTTGATTTCATTTAGCATTGACTGGTTTGATCTCCTTGATGTACAAGAGACTCTCTACAGCACCACATTTCAAAGGCAACAGTTCTTTGGTACTCAGCCTTTTTTATTGTCCAATTCTCACATCCATTCAGGAGTACTGGAAAAACCATTGCTTTGACTATACACATCTTTGTAGGAAAGTGATATCTCTACTTTTTAATATGCTGTCTAGGTTTGTCATAGCTTTACTTCCAAGAGAAAATGTCTTTAAATTTCATGGCTACAGTCACCACCCATAGTGATTTTGGAGCTCAAGAAGATAAAGTACCTCACTGTTTCCATTGTTTCCCCATCTATCTGCCATGAAATGATGGGACAAACAGAATACAGAATAGAGTCAGACATGACTGAGCTACTGAACTGAATTTAACTGAATGGACATGATGCCATGATCTTAGTTTCTTGAATGTTGAGTTTTAAGCCAATATTTTTCTTTACCCTCTTCTTTCACCTTCATCAAGAGGCTCTTTAATTCCTCTTTGCTTTCTGCAATAGGGTGGTGCCACCTGTACCAGTTCAGTCACTAAGTTGTGTCCAACTCTTTGTGACCCATAGACTGCAGCACACCAGGCTTCCCTATCCATTCCCAACTCCCAGAGGTTGCTCAAACTCATGTTCATTGAGTTGGTGATGCAACCCAACCATCACATTCTGTCATCCCCTTCTCTTCCTGCCTTCAACCTTTGCCAGCATCAGGATCTTTTCCAATGAGTCAGTTCTTTGCATCAGGTGGCCAAAATACTGGAGCTTCAGCTTCAGCATTAGTCTTTCCAATGAATATTCAGGACTGATTTCCTTTAGGTTTTACTGGTTTGAACTCCTTGCAGTCCAAGGGACTCTCAAGAGTCTTCTCCAATACCACATTTCAAAAGCATCAGTTCTTCAGTACTCAACTTTCTTTATGGTCTAACTCTCACATCCATACATGACTACTGGAAAAACCACAGCTTTGACTAGATGGACCTTTGTTGTTAAAGTAACGTCTCTGCTTTTTAATATGCTGCCTAGGTTGGTCATAGCTTTTCTTCCAAGGGGCAAGCATCTTTTCATCATGGTTCCAGTCAACATCTGCAGTGATTTTGGAGCCCAAGAAAATAAAGTCTGTTACTGTTTCCGATGTTGCCCCATCTATTTGCCATGAAGTGATCGGACTGGTTCCCATGATCTTCGTTTTCTGAAGGTTGAGTTTTAAGTCAGCTTCTTCACTCTCCTCTTTCACTTTCATCAAGAGGCTTTTTAGTTCCTCTTCTCTGTGCCATAAGGGTGGCATCATCTGCATATCTGAGGTTATTGATATTTCTCCCTGCACTCTTGATTCCAGATTGTGATTCACTCAGCCAGCATTTCACATGATGTACTCTGAAAATAATTTTAATAAGCAGAGTGACAATATAAACTTTGACGTACTCCTGTCACAATTTGGAACCAGTCCATTGTTCCATGTCTGGTTCTAACTGTTGCTTCTTGACCTGCATACAGATTTTTCAAGAGGCAGGTAAGATGGTCTGATATTCCCATCTGTTGAAATTTCCACAGTTTGTTGTGATACACACTGTCAAAGACTTTGGCCTAGTCTGTAAAGAAGAATTAGATGCTTTTCTGGAAGTCTCGTGCTTTTTCTATGATCTAATGGATGCTAGAGGTTGATCTCTAGTTCCTCTGACTTTTCTGTACCCACCTTGAGCATCTTACAGTTCTTGGTTCACATACAGCTGAAGCCTAGCATTGAGAATTTTGACAATTACTTTGCTAGCGTGTAAGATGAGTGCACATGTGCAGTAGTTTGAACATTCTTCGGCATTGCATTTCTTTTCAACTAGAATGAAAACTGACTTTTTCCAGTCCTGTGGCCACTGATGAGTTTTCCAAATTTCCTGATATATTGAGTGCAGTACTTTCACAGCCTCATCTTCTAGGATTTGAAATGGCTCAGCTGGAATTCCATCACCCCCACTAGCTTTGTCTGTAGTGACATTTCCTGAGGCCCACTTGACTTTTCATTCCAAGATGTCTGGCTCTAGGTGAGTTATCACATCCTCATGGTTATCCGGGTCATTAAAATCTTTTATGTAGAGTTCTGTGTATTCTTGCCACCTCTTATTATCACCTGTTTCTGTTAAGTACATAACATTTCTGCCCTTATTGTGCCCATCTTTGCATGAAATATTCCCTTTGTATCTCTAATTTTCTTGAAGAGATTTCTAATCTTTCCAATTCTATTGTTTTCTTCTAATTCTTTGCATTGGTCATTTAGAAAGGCTTTCTTATCTCTCCTTGCTACTCTTTGGAACTCCGCATTCAGATGGGTATATCTTTCCTTTTCTCCTTTGCCTTTAGCTGCTCTTCTTTCCTCAGCTATTTGTAAGGCTTCCTCAGACAGCCATTTTGCCTTTTTGCATTTATTTTTCTTGGCGATGGTCTTGATTACCACCTCCTATACAATGTCATGAACTTCTGTCCATAGTTCTTCAGGCACTCTGTCTATCATATCTAATCCCTTGAATGTATTTGTCACTACCACTGAATAATTGTAAGGGGTTTGATTTAGGTCATACCTGAATAGCCTAATGGTTTTCCCTACTTTCTTCAATTTAAGTCTGAATTTTGCAATGAGGAGTTCATGATCTGAGCCACATTCAGACTGGGAGCTGACTATTTACCATCCTATGGAAAATCAGTTATCCCAGTGCAGTTCACTAAACAGATCATTGTTTCACCACTGATTTGAACATTCAACTTTCATGTAAAATAAAAATACCAGTTTCTATTTGAATTCTCAGATATACTAGATAGATCTATTTTCTCTGAAAGCAGATAATCTTATACTACTGTAATTGGATACAACAAGATCCCATGTAAACTTCTCAGCCTATCCTAGTCTGATATATTTATTATTTCAGATGAGCATAATGTTTAGTTTATCAATTTTTCATTGGGTATTCTAAAATACTCAAAGAATTTAAAACTATGTAAACTATTGGCCTAAATTAGCAAGTGAAAAACAGTTAAAATACCGCCTTCATCTATTTACCATCTATTTACCATCTATTTAAAGCCATGTTCAGAAAGATAGTTGTAAAAAGTGTGCATATCACAGGGTGTTTTCAGTCTTTAGTGCTTAGTGTTCTTTTTTTAAAACATACATTCATGTACTTGAGTTTGTAACAATAAAAATGCTAATTTATTTTAAGCTTAACATTTTCTAAAGCAAACATCATAAAGCAGGAGACATCATATAGTATATGCATAGTGATTTGAGTATTCACTCCTCTAGTAGCTCATCAATGATGCATTGAGCAGTAACCATAATATTGTGTCTCATGTGTTCAGGTGGTTGGGATTATAGAGATGAATGACATATTTGTCATTATTGTCTTTATTGTATATTGGGATAGACGAATAGGTGCATAAAAATTTCTAATACAAAATGGCAATTGCTTTAATATAAGTATCTGTAGGAAAACAGAAGCAATAAACTCTACTGGCATTGGTGGCAGAGAGGCTTCAGAGAAGAGGAACCATTTGAGTTTAGCCTTAAAGAATAAGGACATTTTCATCACTCTGCAGCTCTAGGTGGGGAAGGGAAAGCAATTCCTAAAAAGAGGGAAAAAACATCTAGTCGTATTTTATTTTCTGGAGAAGGCACCTAACAGCTTATTACTCGGAGTCTTAAATGATGCTAATGTGGAAAGATGGGCAAACATCAGAGACCAAAAAAGAAAGCAAAAGCAACAAGGGAACAAGGGACTTTGGACAAGTGCTGATCAGGAAGTAATAAAATGAGAACCTGCTTTGAAAAATGCAAGATTTTTCTGAGGAAAGAACTCAGAGCTGCATTTACTGGAAGGAAGCAACAGTCAAAGCAGTCTGACTAAGATCAACTTGTTATGTTGGCAGTTATGTAAGAAATATGGGTTGCTGTACATTTAGGACCCATGAAGGAGGCTGGAGAAAACGAGGTAGGTATTCCAGAAATGATTGATTAAGTTGAAAGAGAAGGTTAGAAATCAGATACTACTGCCACTTATAAAATAAATTAATCATAAGCCATAGACAGACACTTTTATCTAAGGAATGATGCTAAAGCTGAAACTCCAATACTTTGGCCACCTCATACGAAGAGTTGACTCATTGGAAAAGACTCTGATGCTGGAAGGGATTGGGGGCAGGAGTAAAAAGGGATGACAGAGGATGAAATGGCTGGAAGGCATCACCAGTTCGATGGACATGGCTTTGGGTGAACTCCAGGAGTTGGTGATGGACAGGGAGGCCTGGCATGCTGCAATTCATGGGGTTGCAAAGAGTTGGACACGACTGAGTGACTGAAATGAACTGAACTGAACTGATAGACAGACACTTTTATCTAAAGGTACCAGAATTCCTAACCTCTAAGAGAAGGCATCCCCAAATTCTGTGCAGTCAAGGAAAAAAACAAAGGCTCATGACTCAAGGCTTAACAGCAGTTAACATAGGACATGGTAGGTTTGGGGCAGTAGGGGAGAGAGAAGCAAGAAGTATGTATGAACATATGTATGTACATACATACTTACATTATCAATAAAAACAGAAGACAATTTAATCATATGCTTATTATTGTTCTAATATAATTTCAGGTGTTTTACATATATTGCTCCATTCAATCCCAGCAGACGCTAAGATATAGATACATGCTATCATTATTCCCATTTTAAACATGAGAAAACTAAGTGTTATAGAAGTTAAGAAACTTACTCAAGGTCAAATAGCTTTTAGGTAGTGAAGCTATAAATTGAGATTGGACTTCAAATCCTGTGGTCCAAACTGCTGAACTGGATAGTGTTACATTCCATCTGCTACAACCATAGCTTTTAGGTGGTGAAGCTATAAATTGAGATTGGACTTCAAATCCTGTGGTCCAAACTGCTGAACTGGATAGTGTTACATTCCATCTGCTACAACCCTAGTCTCAGTCATCATCATATCATACCTGAGTAGTGCCAAGAACCTGACACTGCTCTGATTTTACACTGCTAACAACATTCAGTGAAATTTCTAAAACAGAAATCAGACTATGTCACTTTCCTTTTCCAAACCATGTAGCAGCTCTCTATTGGACATAAGAAAAAATTCAGGTTCTTACCCCACAAGTCCCTGCAAGACCTCATCTCTACCTCTCAGTTCAGTTCAGTTCAGTTCAGTCGCTCAGTCGTGTTCGACTCTTTGTGACCCCATGAATCGCAGCACGCCAGGCCTCCCTGTCCATCACCAACTCCCAGAGTTCACTCAGATTCATGTCCATCGAGTCAGTGATGCCATCCAGCCATCTCATCCTCTGTCGTCCCCTTCTTCTCCTGCCCCCAATCCCTCCCAGCATCAAAGTCTTTTCCAATGAGTCAACTCTTCACATGAGGTGGCCAAAGTACTGGAGTTTCAGCTTTAGCGTCATTCCTTCCAAAGAAATTCCAGGGTTGATCTCCTTCAGAATGGACTGGTTGGATCTCCTTGCAGACCAAGGGACTCTCAAGGGTCTTCTCCAACACCACAGTTCAAAAGCATCAATTCTCCGGCACTCAGCCTTCTTCACAGTCCAACTCTCACATCCATACATGACTACTGGAAAAACCATAGCCTTGACTAGATGGACCTTAGTCGGCAAAGTAATGTCTCTGCTTTTCAATATGCTATCTAGGTTGGTCATAACTTTCCTTCCAATGGGGGGTAAGTGTCTTTTAATTTCATGGCTGCAGTCACCATCTGCAGTGATTTTGGAGCCCTAAAAAATAAAGTCTGACACTGTTTCCACTGTTTCCCCATCTATTTCCCAGGAAGTGAAGGGACCAGATGCCATGATCTTCATTTTCTGAATGTTGAGCTTTAAGCCAACTTTTTCACTCTCCTCTTTTACTTTCATCAAGAGGCTTTTTAGTTCCTCTTCACTTTCTGCCATAAGGGTGGTTTCATCGGCATATCTGAGATAATTGATATTTCTCCCAGCAATCTTGATTCCAGCTTGTGTTTCTTCCAGTCCAGTGTTTCTGCCTCTCAAGCCTCAGTCTTTTATCTCTACTCTGCCCTCTCTGGCTGTACTCCAGTTACACTCAACCCTTTGCAGGTCCTCAACACACTGTTCTTGTTCTCGCCTCATGACATGACTGCTTGTTCTTCAACCTAAAATGCTCTTCTTCAAAATCTTCACACAACTGACTGTATCTCATTCTTCAAATCTTGATTCATATATCAACTCCTCAGAGAAGGTTTTTCCACACCCTTTAGCCAAAGCAGCTCTCCTCTGCCCCACACAATGTCATGAACCACACTTTCGCCATAAAAATAGAAATTACTTGATGACAGGAACTATTGACTTTATGTCTTTCACTATAAGTCCACAACAAAGAACAATATCTGACACATACTAGGCCCTCAAGACATTTGTTTACTGAAATACTGGTATCTTTCTTAAAGTGACATACGCACATGTATATATAAGTATACATGCACACACACACACACACACCTATGCTTTTGTGAAATATGTGAGCTTAATGTTATCTCATACAAGTGGAATGTATACCCAACACCACAAATTTCATCTCAAGGTCAATAATAATGATGACACACATACACCAAGAAAATATGAAAACGATTATTACTCACATAATGAGTTATGCATCAAAAATAGAGCGAGGCCAAAAAAAAAGGGAGGAAAAATAGTAACTGTGAGGTGATGGGTAATTAGATAATTGTGATTCTTTCATTCTATAAATGTAGGTATAGTAATAGATACACTCAAAATATCAAGTTCTATACCTTAAACATATGCAATTTTTATTTGTCCATTATAAGTCAATAACACTGAATAAAAATGAGGTTAATCTCTTTTACAATTTACCCATTATATTTGTTTGTTAACTATAACATTGCATGGTTAATTTAATTTGAACTTGTTTGTGGAAGCCATTACGGCAACTTCAGCAGGAGACAAGAAAAGGAGGTGAGTGTTCCATTGAATATCTGGTTCAGGAAATAGTGTTGTGTACTCTCAAAAGCAAAATGAGTGTCTGGGTTCTCTCAATGTGTAGAACTCCAAAGAGGATAAGGAGTGCCATGGTGAGACATTGTATTGTGGCTTTAATATGTGCAGAAACTGTGTGATCTTGACTTTTATTTTGGGCATAATCTCTCTGGAGGAAAGAGATTCTGTGAGTTCATTACCCTAATGAGACAACCTTGGACATAAATTGTTTGAATTGACCAGAACAGACAGTCAACCCATTAGCAGTGGCCCAAATATCTATAAAGCTGTGAGTTCAATTCAGTTCAGTTCAGTCGCTCAGTCGTGTCCGACTCTTTGCGACCCCATGAATCGCAGCACACCAGGCCTCCCTGTCCATCACCAACTCCCAGAGTTCACTCAGATTCACGTTCATCGAGTCAGTGATGCCATCCAGCCATTTCATCCTCTGTTGTCCCCTTCTCCTCCTGCCCCCAATCCCTCCCAGCATCAAAGCTGTGAAGATGAAGCCAATTCTTGGCCAACACATTCTCTGCTAAAGTAACTGCTTAAAGTTTGAACATTTGATCTGATCTTTGGGTCAGTCCTTTATCAGGAACATTCTGATTAAGAGAGGAAAACTGGTAACTCTCAAGCAAGCTCCATCAAGCGTGATAGTGATGATACCATTGGTTCAGTGAATGAACTCCCCTTTGGTTTTCACTATGTTGATCCTGAGGGGATCCACTGGTGTCCAAGGCTTCTAAGAGATGAACTCTTATAGTAGAGTGGCATCTGACAGGGGGCTGAGCACAGGAGAAGGTACCCTCTCCTGAAGATAGGGTATGCAGAGGGCCCATGTTCAGCTCCATCCTGTAGCTATGCTGAGCTTGCAGAGTGCTACTTCTGTAATCAAAGGCCAAATGGGCAGCTGGATATGGAGGGTCATAAGTTCAAGACCTGAGATAGTCTATATTTCCAGGCAAGTCCAGCATGTACCCACAACTGCTACACTAAGGGCATACAGCACTGGGCAAAGATGTGCAGTTCCTTGTATTAGAGGCCCATGAAACTATGGGCCATCACTGATGGGACAGGGACTCCAAGATACATGAGAGAAGGTTTCTAAAGCTCGCACACTGAAGAAGTCTCAGGGAGGCCTAATAGGAGTGCTTGTTCTATGGCAGTTTAGGCAAATTCTAGAATCTTTTGGCACAGGGAGTATTATTCAAGGCAAGCCAATTAGGAGCCTACCAAGCAAAAAAAAAAAATGTGTATATGAGGAAATGTTGCCTCCAGAATATAAAAATGTCTAAACCATGTTGGTCTTGTTTTAGCAGTATGGGTACTGAGAAGACTAAAAGCAGTTTCTCGACACTCTAAATATTGGAGCAGTCCTCCACTTATCAAAGAATTTTCAGGAAATTAACTAAAGTTATGGGACCATGTACTATGTGTGTTATAGGCATCTCTTCAAAGGAAGATGTCATCACTGTGAGGTCATAATTTTGTACCTGGAAAAAGATAGAGCTGGTGAAAATACTGCCTGCAAAGACTATGTGAGATGGCATGTGTGGATACTGGGCACATTTAATACACAGGTGAAGGTGTATTGTGTCCGTTTTCAGGTGAAGGTTAAGTATAGTTGAGAGGTTGTTGAAATAGGCACCGGAAAGAACATGATAGCCAAATGATTTGCTATGACTACAAATTATTTACCAGTTATTTACTGGAAGCAGTATTTTCAATAATATACATGGAGCCTTAGTGAGTGGGTCCAAAACCAAGGGCACACATTCACACTGAGGCATTGTTCTTGTTTTCCAGGTTTAAGATCAAGTACAATCTGTCCCTTAAGTGCAGGATGAATGGGGATTACCACACCCTCTCTAAACTGGTTTCCTATAATGGGTCTCAATCTGTGAAGACCCTGCTTTCATTTAGATTGTATCTTTTTAAAAACAACTGAGGTGAAAAGTGTGATTGTAACTAAGGGGAAAGGCCCACAGGGTCTCATATTTTTAAAGCTGATCATAGCGGCCAAAACCTTAATTACTCATTGGGTCAGAATATCCAGGTGCCCTTGAGGATATTTGGGGATAATGGATGTTTTGGCTATGGGAAATGTAGGCAAGGCAGTAATTCCAATGTATAAGATCAGGTATATCTGCTTCTATTTCATGTTCCTTTATTCCCTGGCTATTTTTATCAGCTCGCCCAATGGTGGGCCAGAAGAGGAACAGAAATTGATGAGGCTTAAAACTCAATTGTTAAACATCAAGAGTGGAACCTGTTTATTACACAAGGCCACCACTCCTACATAACCCCTCTCCCCAGATGGGACCTTCAAAACACCCAGGACACCAAGTCTTTTCCTCCTCTCCAGTGGGATAAAGTGTTCAGGAAGAAATCTTCAATGCTCAGAAATCTTCAGTCTTCAGTGCTCAGGCTTCACCCAGTTCTCATTTCCAGTTTTTGAGTAACTATGGACTGCCTGGTCTGGGCCCTAAACTGAAAGGATGCCACCTCCCTCCCTTCTCACATACCTGACCATTCCCTTCCTTCCCTTCCCATCATCAAAAAACACACACATCTTTTTACAATTTGTTGATACTTTAATCATCAACAACTAAGTATGTTGGTCTCTACAGAGAGGACCTTCTGGCATCTGGCTTCAACAGTATGTGAACCATGAAATTCCAGATGTTCAAACTGGATTTAGAAAAGTCAGGGGAACCAGACAACAAATTGCCAACATCCACTGGGTCATAGAAGAAGCAAGAGAGTTCTAGAAATACATCTACTTCTGCTTTACTGACTAAGCCAAAGCCCTTTGACTGTGTGAATCACAACAAACTGTGGAAAATTCTTAAAGAGATGGGAATACCAGACCACCTGACTTTCCTCCTGAGAAATCTGTATGTAGGTCAACAGGCAACAGTTAGAAATAAACATGGAACAACAGATCGGTTCCAAATTGGGAAAGGATTACATCAAGACTGTATATTACCATCCTGCTTATTTAAATTATATGCAGAGTATATCATGAGAAATGCTGGACTGGATGAAGCACAAGCTGAAATCAAGATTGCTGAGAGAAATATCAATAACTTCAGATATGCAGATAACACCAACCTTTCGGCAGAAAGCAAAGAGGAACTAAAATGCCTCTTGATGAAAGAGGAGAGTTAAAAAGCTGGCTTAAATCTCAACATTCAAAAAATGAAGGTCATGGCATCCTGTCCCATCACTTCATGTCAAATAGATGGGAAAACAATGGAAACAGCCTCAGACTTTACTTTATTGCACTCCAAAATCATTGCAGATGGTGACTGCATCCATGAAATTTAAAGAGGCTTCCTTCTTGGGAAAAAAAAAAAACTTATTACCAACCTAGATACCATATTAAAAAGCAGAGAGATATTATTTGCTGACAAAAGTCCATCTAGTCAAAGCTATGGTTTTTCCAGTAGTCATGGATGGATGTGACAGTGTCAAGACCAGCTCTACAAACAGGGTTTCTGAAAGCATGATGTGGTGGGAGAATGAGAAACAAGATACAAGAATTCAGTGAAAAGTGAGGATCAGGGGACCAACACTGCTCCAAGGTGAAGGTGCCAAAACCGAATCTGGGCCAGCTTTATTGTACTCTCAGCTGTGAAGGAAAGAATGTGCAGGGAGTTAAGCTATAACTCATGTAGCCTTCAGGGCCAAAGAACAAAGTGATTATTAACCACTGAGTAACTAAGAAACAGTAATCAATAAGATATCAGTAACTAAGACTCATATTCTTACCTATAGATTTTCCTCCAGATATGTAAAACATGTGACTTTGAGATGCCAGTTGGGAAACAGTTGGTCAATTTTCTGATCCCAGGATCATATCTTGTTTTCAAGATTATGAACTATTCCTTCTGGATTTGTTCCAAGAGTCTCATGCCTTATAGCATCCAGTTTATCAATCACTAAAAATTCCTTTTGTGGCCCTTGCTAGGGCCTGCTTTACTTTTATTCTTCCTGTCTCCTACATTAGAGTTGGACTATAATGAAACTGAGTACCGAAGGATTGATGCTTTTGAACCCTGGTGTTGGAGAAGACTTTTGAGGGGCCCTTGGTCTGTAAGGAGATCAAAAGAGTCAATCTTAAAGGAAATCAGTCCTGAATATTCATTAGATGGACTGATGCTCAAGCTTAAGCTCCAATACTTTGGCCACCTCATGCAGAGAACTGATGCATTGGAAAAGACCCTGATGCTGGGAAAGATGGAAGGCAGGAGGAGAACTGGACAACAGAGGATGAGATGGGGGGATGGCATCACTGACTCCAGGGACATGAGTTTGAGCAAACTCCAGCAGATGGTAAAGGACAGGCAAGACTGGCGTGCTACAGTCCTTGGGGTTGCAAAGAATCAGACATGACTGAGGAACTGGATAACAACAAATCTAGTGAAAAGCAGTTTAACTGAAAACAATAGGAGATGCTTAGTTATAACGGTTGTGAGAATTCAAAACACTGCTAAACATCTTACATTTACATCACACTTTTCCATAAAAGGGCCCTACCACACCTCTTCCCCTACTTACCTATACTGATAAGAAAGCCCAGGTACACCCGTCTGTGGGCCAAAAGGAAGTTCAGACCATACATGCCCTGACATATGTGTGGAACTCTCCAGCTTTATCTACTATTTCCACCATAAAAGTCAAGCCTGTCTCCTTCCTCTGCTCTCTTAAGCAATTCTTGAACCTGCTTGAGATCTTGCTTTGCTCTCCCCAGAAAAACTCATTATGTGAGTGGTGAATTTTTTCATATTCTCTGGGGGAATGTGTCATTAGTCTCAATATCCAAACCAAATTTTGTTTGAAGAATCCATCCTGTCTCTGTGGAGTGATGGCAGCAGTTAGCCCCAAGAGCAAAATACTGAGATGCTGTCCCTTACTGCCAGGAGTCTTTTCTCTCTTCTTTGTCTTTCAAACTGGATTTGCTCTGTGCCAGTGTACATACATTCTGGCTAGCTTGTGCTTTGACCTTGCTTTTTTTTTTTTTTTTTTCTGCTGCATCTGTGGGTGCCTGCTAAAGCTTTTACCAATATAAATCAGTTTAGCCCGTTGGCATATAGTGAAAGGATTTCTGTATTGGGACCCTCATTAAAGCAGTTCTGAATTGTGTATCTCACCCTGGACTTATGTGTGAGTCTCAGGCTGAATCATGTGTATCAATTCGAAACTTACTCATGACTGATACTAACCTCAAAGAAACGATGCATACCTTGTGAACACTGTTTGTATCTCAACCATATGTTGGCCCCTTTCTCTACAGAACTCATAACAAAAATTGATAGTCAATTCAATAGACAGGATGGTCGCTAATATGGAGGAAGGGCAGTTACTATGCGGGATGCTGAAGTCATACTTCTAAAAGTAAATGACTCACTGTGTGTGGGGGGGAGTCATGTCTGATCCTTTGTGACCTCATGAACTGTAGCCAGCCATGCTCCTCTGTCCATGGAATTCCCCAGGGGAGAATACTGGAGCAAGTTACCATTTCCTCCTCCAGGGGATCCAACCCGTGTCTCTTGCATCTACTGCACTGGCAGGTGCATTCACTAGAAAGTTACAAAATGCTCTTGCTGCTGCCATCTATGCTTCATAAATACAAATTATCTTGATCCTTTGGGCTTAAGAAAGAAACATGTGTGTCACCTCAGTGAAAAAGCCAAGAAATGTATTCCAAAACTGCCATGGGGAAGTCCACAACACTGATAGTACTAAGGAGATTTGAGGTTCTCCAGAAGAAGAAAATCATAGAAATTTTTCAGGATAAGGTCAATAACATCTTAGGATCTAATGTAAAAGCCAATATGCAAAACTGTCATTTATCAAGGTCTTCAGAAACAAGAAAGCTAAAACATTGTCACAGCAAAGAAGAGCCTAAGAAGGCAGAACATGGAATGACTAAATTTAGTGTAGCATCCTGGATGGGGATACTGGAACAGCAAAGAATATTAGCTAAAAACCAAGGAAATCTAATCAAGTCCAGACCATAGTTGATAATACTGATTAACGGTTGGTTCATGAAGTTGAACTAATATTCCATAAAAACGTGCAATGCTGAAAAGGGGAATTGGTTGTGGAGTATATGAATATAATCTTCACAATTATTCTATAAATCTAAAACTTCTAAGGTAAAAAGTTTTATTTTAAAAAATCAAGCACAAATTACTAGGTGATGAGACTTGGAAGACAGCAGTATTAAACACTGAATGAGGGTGCCATGATGAATGGTTTGCAAGGAACACTCGCTCCCTAAGTTTTATGCCACAAAAATGGAACCAGACAAGAGGTGGAAGCATGGAAAGTGAACTTGGGAAAGCTCATTAATGGGTGTTGATGAAGCACTCCTTCTCCCAAGCCAGAGCACGTAGACTCCTCTGCAGCCTTCCCCTACCACGTGGGTCTTCAAGGGTGGTGCTTGGTGATGTCAAGCCATGGCAGGGCTACGATTGGTTGGAGGAATTTCTTGCTGACCAATCAAAGCTGATGGTTGTGGCTCTTCATTGTCCTGGGAAGGTATACATAGAGAGGCCAGGAGCCTTGCTGTAGGCCACTGTTGCCTCACCATGGCTGACCTAATTGAGGAAGTGAAGGAAGAAGAGTCAGAGATTCAGATAGCTTAAGTTTGGAGCAACAAGCATCAATCGCTAAACAAAGGAAGAGAAAGATGTCTGATCAATCCAAGGGCTTGGACAGTGAGAAGGTCAGATTACCCTTCTCATGTTCCTCCTCTTCATCCCCCACCCTGCCCTTGTCTGGCACAAAACCCCTCCTCAATGCACACCCGTTCTCTCAAAGTCCTCCTTCCCATCCTCCCTCAATAATGTTTTTCTGGATGACTTTGTTTTCTTACCAGATAAGAAAGCTAATAAGGAAGGTAAAATCAACCTTTCAGCAGAATGAGGGAAGGGATAAGAAAGGGAAGAAATCAACGATACTAGTCTTCTACCACCACCCTCAGAATGAAAAGAAGAATGAAAATCAGCCGATGGTGGATGAAGAAATCCCAGAGGGCTTTTCCAACAGTTCTCTTGATGATTCTCCAAGTACCCCCCAGTGCCTACCTGGAGCCCGAGACTTTGAGCAATCTGCTGTCATTATAGGAAAAGCCCTGACAGACTAGTCATTTGTGCAGGGATCAAACAACAGCGATGTCCCCTCTGTAGAGGCCAAAACAGTCAGATGTCTGTGACTAAAGTATCAGCAAGTTGTAAAAAGACTGTGTGTGTGCGTGCGTGCGTGTGTGTGTGTGTGTGTGTGTGTGTGTGTTTGTGTATCTGGTTTTTGATGATGGTGAGGAAAGGAAGAGATGGATCAGGTGTGTGATAAGGGAGGGAGGTGGCATCCTTTCAGTTTAGAGCCCATACCAGGCAGTCCATAGCTACTCAGACACTGGGAATGAGGACTGGGTGAAGACTGAAGATTTCTGATCACTGAAGGTTTCTTCCAGAACACTTCATCCCACTGGTGAGGAGGAAAAGGACTTGGTATTTCTGGGTGTTTCAGAGGTCCCATCTGGGGAGAGAGGTGAGTTATGGGTGGTGGCCTGTGTAATAATCAGATTCCACTTTTGATGTTTGACAATTGAGTTTTTCTGTTCCTCCTTGTGTTCTTCCTCATCAATTTCTGTTCCTCCTCTGGCCCACCTTTGGGCAAGCTGATAAAAACAGCCAGGGAATAAAGGAACATGAAATTGAAACAGATATACCTAACCTTAACCATAAATTACTGCCTTGCCTACACTTCCCATAGCCAAAACATCCATTACCCCCAAATACACTCTAGTGTCCATGAATAATCTGACCCAATGAGTAATAAAATTAAGTCTTTGGCCCCTATAATCAGCCTTAAAAATATGAGACCCTGTGAACCTTTCCCCTTAGTTACAATCACACTTTTCACCTCAGTTGTTTTTAAAAATATACAATATAAGTGAAATCAGGGTCTTCAAAGATTGAAATCCATTATAGGAGACCAATTTAGAGAGGGTGTGATTATCCCAACTCTTCCTGCACTTAATAGACAAATTTTACTTGATCTTAAACCTGGAAAAAAAGAATAGTGCCTCAGGGTGAACTTGTGCCCTTGGTGTCATAGACCCACTCACTAGGGCTCCATGTATATTATTGAAAATACTGCCTCCACCAAATAACTGGTAAATACTTTGTAGTCATAGCAAATCATTTGGCTATCATGTGCTTTCCAGTGCCAATTTCAACAGCCTATCAGCTATACTTAAACTTCGCCTTAAAAGTGGCATGATACACCTTCACCTGTCTATTCAGTGGGCCCAGTGTCCACACCTGCCATCTCACATAGTCTTTGCAGGCAATATTTTCACCAGCTCTAGCTATTTCCAGGTAAACAACTAGGACCTCACACTGATGACATCCTCCTTTGAGGAGATTCCTATGACACACATAGTAAGTAGGACCACCACTTTAGTTGAGTTCCTGAAAATACTTTGGTAAGTGGCTGACTGCTCCAATATTGACAGTGTCCAGAAGCAGCTTTTAGTCTTCTTACTATCCATACTGTTAAAAAAAAAAAAAAAAGCCCAACGGGTATCAGACATGTTTTATATTCTGGAGGCAACATTTCCTCATATACACATTTTTTTTGCTCAGTAACTTCCATATAGGCCCCTTGTATAATACTCCCTGCGCCAAAAGATTCTAGAATCTGCCTAAATTGCCATAGAACAGGTACTCCTATTAGGGCCCCTTTGAGACTCCTTCACTGTGCAAGTTTTATCAACCTTCTCTCATGTATCTTGGAGTGCCTCTCTCAACAATGATGGCCATTAGTTTCATGGGCTTCTGATACAAGGAACTGCCCACCTTGGCCCAGTGCTGTATGCCCTTAGTATAGCAATTGTGGGTACATGCTGGACTTACCTGGAAATATAAACTATCTTGCTTTTAAAACTATGACCCTCCATATCCAGCTGCCCATTTGGTTATGGTAGTAGCACTCTGCAAGCTCAGCATAGCTAGTGAGGCCTCCTTGCTATAGGATGAAGCTGAACCTGGGCCATCTGCATACTATCTTCAGGAGATGGAACCTTCTCCTGTTCTCAGCCCCCTGTCAGATGCCACACTGCTACATGAGTTCATGTTTAAGGATCCTTAGACACAGGTGGATCCCCTTAGGATCAACATAGCAAAAACCAAACAGAGTTCATTTAATGAACATAGTATTGTCACTGTCACACTTGATGGAGCTTTCTTGAAAGTTTCAGTTTTCATCTCTTAATCAGAATATTCCTGATAAAGGACTGACCCAAAGGTCAGATCAAATGTTCAATATCAGGCAGTTAATTTAGCAGTGAATGTGTTGACCAACAACTGGCCTCATTTTCACACCTTTATAGATCTTTGGGCCACTGTCAATGGGTTAATCATCTGTTCTCGTCAAGTCAGACAATTTCTATCCAAGGTTGTCTCACTTAGTAAAGAACTCACAGAACTTCTTTCCTCCCGAGAGATTATACCCAAAATATAAATCAGGGTCACACATTTTCTGCATGTTTTAAAGCCACAATACAATGTCTCACCATGGCACTCTTTATCCTCTTTGGAGTTTTACACATAGAGAGAATTCCAGACACTCATTTTACTTTAGAAAATGCACAACAGTAACTGCTGAACAAGATATTCAAAGGAACACTCAACTCCTTTAGTGGTCTCTCACTGGGGTTGGCACAATGGCTTCCATAAATAAGTCCAAATTAAATTAAAAATGCAGAGTTTTAGGTATCAAAGAAATATCACAGGTAAACTGTAGTAGAAATTGATCCATTGTTTTAATCAGTTCTTTTGACTTATAATGGACAAATAAAAATTGCATATGTTTTACACGTGGTTGACCAGTTTTCCCAGCACCACTTATTAAAGAGACTGTCTTTTCTCCAATGTATATTTCTGCCTCCTTTGTCAAACATAAGTATCTATAGGTGCATGGATTCATTAATGGGCTTTCTTTTTTGTTCCATTGATCTATATTTCTCTTTGTGCCAGTACCATACTATCTGGATGACTGTAGCTTTCTAGTATAGTCTGAAGTCAGGCAGGTTGATGCCTCCAGTTCCATTCTTTTTTCTCAAGATTGCTTTGGCTATTTGAGTTCTTTTGTGACTCCATACAAATTGTGAATTTATCTGTTGTAGTTCTATGAAAGAAAAAAGCGTTGATAGCTTGGTAGGGATTGTAATGAATCTATAGATTGCTTTGTGTAGTATACTCATTTTCACTGTATTGACTCTTCCAATCCATGAACATGGTATATTTCTCCATCTATTTGTGTCATCTTTGATTTCTTTCTGCAGTGTTTTATAGGTATATATGTGTGTGTATATATATATGTCTTTTGTTTGTTTAGGTAAATTTATTCCTAAGTATTTTACTCTTTTCCTTGCAATGTGGAATGGGATTGTTTCCTTAATATCTCTTTCTGTTTTTTCATTGTTGTTATATAGGAATACAAGGAATTTCTGTGTGCTAATTTTATATCTTGTAACTTTACTTTATTCATTGCTTAGCTCTAGCAATTTTCTGGTGGTGTCTTTAGGGTTTTCTATGTTGGATCATGACATGTGCAAACAGTGAGAGTTTTACTTCTTCTTTTCCAATCTGGATTCCTTTGGATTCTTTTTCTTCACTGACTGCTGTGGCTAAAACTTCCAAAACTATGTTGAATAGTAGTGGTAAGAGTGGGCACCCATGTCTTGTTCCTGACTTTCAAGGGAACTAGAACACTTTCTAACACCATGCACAAAAATAAACTCAAAATGTATTAGAGATCTAAATGTAAGACCAGAAACTATAAAACTCCTAGAGGAAAGCATAGGCAGAACACTCTCTAACAGAAATTGCGGCAAGATCCTCTATGACCCACCTCCCAAATTAATGGAAATTAAAGGCAAATGGAACAAAGGGGATCTAATTAAACTTAAAAGCTTTTGCACAATGAAGGAAACTATAAGCAAGGTTAAAAAAAAAACAGCCTTCAGAATGGGAAACTTAATAGCAACTGAAACAATTGAAAAAGAATTAATCTCCAAAATATACAAGCAGTTCATGCAGCTCAATTTCAGGAAAACAAAAGACCCAATCCAAAAATGGGCCAAAGAACTAAACAGATATTTCTCCAAAGAAGACATAAAGATGGTTAACAAACACATGAAAAAATGCTCAACATGACTCATTATCAGAGAAATGCAAATCAAAACCACAATGATATGCCATCTCACTCTGGTCAGAATGACTACCATCAGAATGTCTACAAACAATAACTGCTGGAAAGCGTGTGGAGAAAAGGTAACCCTCTTTCACTGTTCGTGGGAATGCGAACTAGTGCAGCCTTTATCAAGAACAGTGTGGAGATTCCTTTAAAAATTGGAAATAAAACTGCCATACTACCCAGCAATCCCACTGCTGGGCATATACCCTGAGGGATCCAGAATTGAGAGAAACACGTGTACCCCAATGTCCATTGCAGCACTGTTTACAATAGCTAGGACATGGAAGCAACCTAGATGTCCATCTGCAGATGAATCAATAAGAAAGTCGTGGTATGTATATACAATGGAATTTTACTCAGCTATTTCAAAAAACACATTTGAGTCATTTCTAATGATGTGGATGAAACTGGAGACTTTTATACAAAGTGAAGTAAGTCAGATAGAAAAACAACAATAGAGTATATTAATGCATATATATGGAATTTAGAAAGATGGTAACAATGACCGTATACGTAAGACAGCAAAAGAGACACAGATGTCAAGAACAGACTTTTGGACTCTATGGGAGAAGGTGAGGGTGGGATGATTTGTGAGAATGGCATTGAAAACTGCATATTACCATATGTGAAATAGATGACCAGTCCAAGTTTGATGCATGAATCAAGGCACTCAAAGCCGGTGCACTGGGACAACCTTGAGTGATGGGATGGGAAGGGAGGTGGGAGGGGTGTTGAAGACAGGGAGACACATGTACATCCATGGCTGATTCATGTCAATGTATGGCAAAAACCACCACAATAGTGTAAAGTAATTAGCCCCCAAATAAAAGGAGTAAATTAATTTCAAATATTTGCATATTTTTAAAGTGTAGAAGGTTATGTTTTGATTGTATCTATACCTATATCTTGGAGAAGGCAATGGCACCCCACTCCAGTACTCTTGCCTGGAAAATCCCATTGATGGAGGAGCCTGGTGGGCTGCAGTCTCGGGAGTTGCACAGAGTCAGACACAACTGAAGCAACTTAGCAGCAGCAGCAGCAGCATACCTGCATCTATAGACTGAAAAAATCAAAATCATTAAATTACCCATCACCTCACAGTTACTACTTTCTCTCTCTTTCTTTTTTTTTTGCCTATTTTTGATGCATAACTCATTATGTGAATGATAATCATTTCCATATTTTCTTGGTGTATGTGTGGTATCATTAGTCTTGACATTGAAATGAAATTTGGGATGGGGATGTATATTCCACCTGTATGAGATGACATCAAACTCATATATTTCACAAAAGCTTATATATAACTGTGTGTGTGTGTATATATATATATATGTATGTATATAAGTATGACACTTTAACAAAAATACCAGTATTTAAGGAAACAAATATGTCTTGAGTGCCTAGTATGTGTCAGATATTGTTCTTGGTTCTAGACTTACAGTGAAGGACATAAAGTCAATAGTTCTTGTCATCAAGTAATTTCTGTTTTCATGGGTGAAGGGGTAGTTCATGGCATTGTTGTGGGGCAGAGGAGAGCTTCTTTGGCTAAAGGGTGTGGAGAAACCTTCTCTGAGGAGTTGATATATGAATCAAGATATGAAGAATGAGATACAGTCAGTTGTGTGAAGATTTTGAAGAAGATCATTTTATGTTGAAGAGCAAGTAGCCATGTCATGAGGCGAGAACAAGAACAGTGTGTTGAGGAACTGCAAAGGGTTGAGTGTAACTGGAGTACAGTCAGAGAGGGGCAGAACAGAGATAAAAGACTAAGGTTAGAGAGGCAGAGATGAGGTCTGGTAGGGATTTGTGGGGTAAGAACCTGGATTTTATCTTATGGGCGGTGGAGAGCCACTAGATGGTTTGATAAAGGAAAGTGATAGAGTCTGATTTCTGTTTCAGAAAGTTCGCTGAATGTTGTGAACTGTGTAGGATCAGAGGAATGTCAGGCTCCTGGCACTACACAAGTATGATATGATGATGACTGAGACTAGGGTTGTAGCAAAGGGAATATAGCAGTATCTAGTTGAGCAGTTGGGACCACAGGATTTGAAGTCCAATCTCGATTTATAGCTTCACCACCTAAAAGCTATTTGACCTTGAGTAAGTTTCTTAACTTCTATAACACTGAGTTTTCTCATCTGTAAAATGGGAATGATGATAGCATGTATCTATACCTTAGAGTCATTCTGGTATTAAGTGACAATTTATGTAAAACATCTGACATTATATTAGAACAATAATAAGCATATGATTAAATGGCTTCTGTATTTATTGATAATATAAATACATACCTGCATACATATGTACATACATATGCATTTCTTACTCCTTTCTCCCCTGCCCCCATCCTCCAAACCTAGCTTGTCCTGTATTAGCTGATGTTAACCCATGAGTCATGAATGCTTGTTTTATTCTTGAAGACACATTATTTGGGGGTGCCTTCTCTCAGAGGTTAGGCATTCTGGTACCTTTAGATAATGTGTCTCTCTATGGCTTATCATTAATTCATTTAATAAGCAGCAGTAGTATCTGATGGTTGGATGGCATCACTGACTCAATGGACATGAGTCTGAATAAACTCCAGGAGTAGGTGATAGACAGGGAGGCCTGGCATGCTGCAGTCCATGAGGTTGCAAAGAGTCAGACAGGACTGAGTGACTGAACTGAGTAGGTTCTGATTTCTAACCTTCTCTTTCTACCTAATGAATCATTTCTGGAATACTACCCCCTTTTCTCCAACCTCTTCCATGGGTCCTAAATGAACAGCAATGCATTTGTCTTCCTTAGCTGCAAACATAACATGCTGAGCTTAGTCAGACTGCATTCCAGTTGCTTCCTTTCAGTAATTGCACCTTTGAGTTCTTTCCTCAGAAAAATCTTCTTCCATTTTTCAAACTGTGGTCTCATTTTATTACATCCTGATCAGACTCTTCCAAAGTCCCTTGTTCCCTTGATGCTTTTACTATCTCTTTTTGGTCTCTGATATTTGCCCATCTTTCCACATCAGCATCATTTAAGAAGGCATGTAATAAGATGTTTCCTGCCTTCTCCACAAAATGAAATAGGACTGTATGTGTCCTTCCTCTTTGAAGGATTTGCTTTCTCTTCCCCACCTACAACTGCAGAGTAATAAAAGTGTCCTCATTCTAAAGGCTAAACTCAAATGATGCTTCCACTCTGAAGCCTCTCTGTTGCCAATGCCAGCAGAGTCCATTTCTCCTGTGGTCCTACAGATATTTACATTAAAGCAATTGCCATTTTGTATTAGAAATTTTCATGTACATATTCATCTTCCCCAATATGCAATATACAACAAAGGCAAGCATATGTCATTCATCTCTGTAATCCCAACCCCCTGAACATATGAGACACAATATTATGGTCACTGCTCAATTCATCATTGATGAGCTCCTGGAGGAGTGAATACTCAAATTGTTCTGCATATAGTATATCAGGTACCCTGCTTTTTAATGTTTGCTTTAGAAAAGGTTGAGCTTAAAATCATTTAACATCTTTATTGTTACAACCTCAAAGTACAATGATGAAGGTTTAAGAAAAGAACCCTAAGCACTAGAAGCTGAAAACACTCTGTGATATGCACACTTTTTAGAGTTATTTTTCAGTCAGTTCAGTTCGGGTCAGTTGAGTCGCTCAGTTGTGTCTGACTCTTTGTGATCCCATGGACTGCAGCACTGCAGGCCTCCCTGTCCATCACTAACTCGCAGAGTTTACTAAAACTCATGTCCATGGAGTCGGTGATGTCATCCAGCAATCTCATCCTCTGTCATTCCCTTCTCCCCCCACCTTCAGTCTTTCCCAGCATCAGGGTCTTTTCCAGTGAATCATTTCTTTGCATCATGTGGCCAAATAATTGGAGTTTCAGCTTTTGCATCAGTCCATCCAATGAATATTCAAGACTGATTTCCTTTAGGATGGACTGGTTAGATCGCCTTGCAGTCCAAGGGACTCTCAAGAGTCTTCTCCAACACAACAATTCAAAAGCATCAATTCTTCAGCATCCAGTTTTCTTTATAGTCCAACTCTCACATCCATACATGATTACTGGAAAAACCATAGCCTTACCTAGATGGACCTTTGTTGGCAAAGTAATGTCTCTGCTTTTTAATATGCTATCTAAGTTGGTCATTCAGTACATGGCTCTTCAGTTCAGTTCAGTTCAGTTCAGTCACTCAGTGATATCCGACTCTTTGCGACCCCATGAATTGCAGCACGCCAGGCCTCCCTGTCCATTACCATCTCCTGGAGTCCACTCAAACTCACATCCATCGAGTTGGTGATGCCTTGCATCCATCTCATCCTCTGTCGTCCCCTTCTCCTCCTGCCCCCAATCCCTCCCAGCATCACAGTCTTTTCCAATGAGTCAGCTCTTCGCATGAGGTGGCCAAAGTACTGGAGTTTCAGCTTTAGCGTCATTCCTTCCAAAGAACACCCAGGGCTGATCTCCTTTAGAATGGACTGGTTGGATCTCCTTGCAGTCCAAGGGACTCTCAAGAGTCTTCTCCAACACCACAGTTCAAAAGCATCAATTCTTCAGCACTCAGCTTTCTTCACAGTCCAACTCTCACATCCATACATGACCACAGGAAAAACCATAGCCTTGACTAGACAGACCTTTGTTGGCAAAGTAATGTCTCTGCTTTTGAATATGCTATCTAGGTTGGTCATAACTTTCCTTCCAAGGAGTAAGCTCTTTTAATTTCATGGCTACAATCACCATCTGCAGTGATTTTTGGAGCCTAGAAAAATAAAGTCTGACACTGCTTCCACTGTTTCCTCATCTATTTTGCATGAAGTGATGGGACCAGATGCCATGATGATAAATAGATGAAGGCAGTATTTTAGCTATTTTTCATTTGCTAATTTAGACCAAAAAGTTTCATAGTTTTAAAACACTATGAGTATTTAGGAACAGCCAATGAAAAATTGATAAACTAAACTTTATGTTCATCAGAAATACTAAATACATCAGACTAGATACAGCTGAAAAGTTTACATGGGATCTTGTTGTATCCAATTACAGTAGCATAAGATTACCTACTTTCAGAGAAAATAGATCTGTCTGATATATCTGAGAATTCAAATGGAAACACTGGTATGTTTATTTTACATGAAAGCTGAGTTTTCAACTCAGTGGTGAAACGATGATCTCTTTAGTAAACTGTGCTGGAACAACTGGTTTTCCATAAGATGGTAAACAGTCAGGTCTGAATGTGGCTCAGATCATGAACTCCTTCATGCAAAATTCATACTTTAGTTGAAGAATATAGGGAAAACCATTAGGCCATTCAGGTATCACCTAAATCAAATCCCTTACCATTGTACAGTAAAAGTGACAAATAGCTTTACGGGATTAGAGCTCATAGATACTGTGCCTGAAGACCTATGGACGAAGGTTTGTGATATTGTACAGGAGGTGGGCATCAAGAACATCCCCAAGAAAAATAAATGCAAAAAAGCAAAATGGCTGCCTGAGGAGGCCTTACAAATAGCTGAGAAAAGAAGAGCAGCTAAAGGCAAAGGAGAAAAGGAAAGATATATGCATTTGAATCCAGAGTTCCAAAGAATAGCAAGGAGAGATAAGAAAGCCTTTCTAAGTGATCAATGCAAAGAAATAGAGGAAAAAAAGAATGGGAAAGACTAGAGAGCACTTTAAGAAAACTAGAGATACCAACGGAATATTTTGTGCAATGATGGGCACAATAAAGGACAGAAATGTTATGTACTTAACAGAAGCAGTTGATAATAAGAGGTGGCAAGAATATACAGAAGAACTATACATGAAAGATTTTAATGACCCAGATAACCACGAGGGTGTGATCACTCACCGAGAGCCAGACATCCTAGAATGACAAGTTAAATGGGCCTGAGAAGCATCTCTACCAACAAAGCTAGTGGTGGTGAAGGAATTTCAGCTGAGCCATTTCAAATCCTAAAAGATGATGCTATTCAAGTACTGCTCTCATTATGCCAGCAAATTTGGATAACTCAGAAGTGGCCACAATACTGGAAAAAGTCAGTTTTCATTTTAATCCCAAAGAAAGGCAATGCCAAAGAATGTTCAAACCAATGCACCATAGATATCATTTCACTCACTGGCAATGTAATGTTGAAAATTCTCTAAGCTAGGCTTCAGCAGTATGTGATCCAGGAACTTCCACATGTTCAAGCTGGATTTACAAAAGGCAGAGGATTCAGAGCGCAAACTGCCAACATTCGTTGGATCATAGAAAAAGCAAAAGAGTTCAGAAATACATCTGCATCTGCTTCATTGGCTATTCCAATGCCTTTGACTGCATGGGTCACAACAAACAGATTGGAATACCAGAACACCTGACCTGCCTCCTGAGAAATTTGTATGCAGGTCAAGAAGCAACAGTTAAAACCAGACATGGAACAACAGACTGGTTCCAAATTGAAAGGAGTACATCAAGGCTGCATATTGTATTTTACTTATTTAACTGGTATGCAGATTACATCATACAAAATGCCCAGCTGGATGAAGCACAAGCTGGAATCAAGATTGTTGGGAGAAATATCAATAACTTCAGATATACACATGATACCACCATTATGGTAGAAAGTGAAGAGGAACTAAAGAGCCTCTTGATTAAATTGAAAGAGAACAATAAAAAAGCTGGCTTAAAACTCAACATTCATAAAATGAAGAACATGGCATCTGGTCCCATCATTTCACTGCAAATAGATGGGGCAACAATGGAGACAGTAACAGACTTTATTTTCTTGGTCTCCAAAATCATCGCAGATGGTGACTGAATCCATGATTAAAAGATGCTTCCTCCCTGGAAGAAAACCTATGACCAAACTAGACAGCATATTAAAAAGCAGAGATATTACTTTGCTGACAAATGTCCATCTAGTCAAAGCTATGGTTTTTCCAGTAGTCATGGATGGATGTGAGATTTGGACCATAAAGAAAATTGAGTGCCAAAGAATTGATGCTTTCAAACTTCTGTACTGGAGAAGGCTCTTGAACTGTAAGGAGATTAAACCAGTCAATCCTAAAGAAAATCAGCCCTGGACATTCATTGGAAGGACTGAGGCTGAAACTGAAGCAACAGCACTTTGTCCACCTGATGCAAAGAAGTGACTCAGTGGAAAAGACCATGATTCTGGGAAAGATGGAAAGAGGAGGAGAAGGGGAGGTCAGAGGATGACATGGTTGGATGGCATCACTTACTCAAGGGACATGAGTTTGAGCAAATTGCAGGAGATGGTGAAGGACAGGAAAGCCTATTGTGCTACAGTCCATGGGGTTGCAAAGAGTCAGACATGACTGAGCGACTGAACAGCCACAGCAAATCTAGTGAAAAGCATTTTAATTGAGAACAATATGAGAATGTTGGTTATAAAGGTGGTGAGAGTTCAAAACTGTGTTACACTCCTTGCATTTACATCACATTTTTCTATAAAAGAGCCCTACCACAACTCTTCCCCTACTTACCTATGTCTGATAAGAAAGCCCAGGTACACTCAGCTGTGGGCCAAAAGGGAGTTCACATCATCTACGCCCTGACCTATCTGTGGAATTCTCCAGCTTTATCCCCTTTTACCACCATAAAAGTCAAGACTGTCTCCTTCCTCTACTCTCTTAAGCCTATCATGAGCTTGCTTGAGACTTTATTCTGCTCTGCCTAAAAAAACTCATTATGTGAGTGATGAATTTTTTTCATGCTCTCTGGAGGTATGAGTCATTAGTCTCAACATCCCCACCAAATTTTGGTTGAAGGATCCATCCTGTCTCTGTGGAGTGATGGGAACAATTGGCCCCAAGAGCAGAATACTGAGATTGCTGTCCCTTACCACCAGGTATCTTCTCTCTCTTCTTTGGCTTTCATACTGGATCTGCTGTATGCTGGTGAACATGCACTGTGAGCTACTGCCCTCTGGCTAGCTTGTGCTTTGAATTCCTTCTTTGTGCTTCATTTGTGAGCACCAGCTAAAGTTGATCAAAATACACCAGTTTAGCGAGTTGGCTTATAATGAAAGTATTACTGGATTGGGACCCTCTTTAAAGCCGTTCTGAATCTTGTATCTCAACCTGGACTTATGTATGAGTCTCAGATTGCATCATGTGTATCAATTTGAAACTAACTTGTGACTGATACTAACCTCAAAAAATGATGCTTACCTTGTGAACACTAGTCTCAACCATATGTTGGCCCCCTTTCTCTACAGAACTGAGGAGAAAAACTGATAGTCTGTTCAATAGACAGGATTTTCACTCATATGGAGGAGGAGCAGTTGCTATGAGGGATGCTGAAATCATATTTCTAAGAGTAAATGACTCTGTGTGTGTGTGCGTGCGTGCATGCACGCTCCTGTGAGTGTGTACGCCTGTGTGTGTGTGTGCACACCTGTGTGTGTGAGGAGAGTCATGTCTGATTCTTTGTGACCTCATGAACTGTAGCCAACCAGGCTCCTCTGTCCATGGAATTTCCCAGGGGAGTATACTGGAGTGGGTTGCCATTTCCTCCTCCAGGGGATCCAACCCACGTATCTTGCTTCTAGTGCACTGAAAGGTAAATTCACTAGTACTTTACAAACTGCTCCTGCTGCTGCCACATATGCCTCATAAATACAAATGATCTTGATCTTCTGGGCTCTGGGAGGAATATGTGTGTCACCATGTGATAAAGCCCAGTGGCTAATTCAACTATTGCCATGAGGAAGTCCACAACACTGACAGTGCTTACTTGATTTGAGGTTCCTTGGAAGAAGGATGTTATAAAAACTTTCCAGAATAAGACCAATAACAACTCAGGATCCAATGTAAAAGCCAACATGCAAAACTCCCAATTGTCAAGGACCTCACAAGAAATCTAAAAACTGATCACAGCAAAGAGGAGCCTAAGAAGGCATAACATGGAATGAATAAATTTAGTGTGGTATCCTGGATAGGATACTGGGATGGCAAAAGAACATTAGCTAAAAACCAAGGAAATCCGATCAAAATCCAGACTTTACTTAATAATACTGTTTCATTGTTGCTTCACGAAGTTGAACTAATGTTGCATACTAACCGACAATGCTCATAAGGGGAATTGTTTGTAAAGCATATGAATATACTCTTCACAATTATTCCATAAATCTAAAACTTCTAAAGTAAACAGTTTTATTAAATTACAAAAAAAAAAAAAACACAAAATGCTAGGTGATGAGATCTGGAAGATAACAGTATTAAACACTGAATGAGGGTGGCCATGACAAATGGTTTGTAAGGAACACTCGCTCACTAAGTTTTACACCACAAAAACTGAACCAGACAAGACGAGGAAGCATGGAAAGTGAACTTGGGAAGGCTCATTAATGGGTGTTGAAACACTCCTTTTCTCAGACCAGAGCACCTGGACTTTTCTGCACCCTTCCCCTCCCTGATGGATCTTCAAGGGTGGTGCTTTGTGATATCAAGCCATGTCAGGGCTTTGATTGGTTGGAAGAATTTCTTGCTGACCAATCAAAGTTGATGCATGTGGCTCTTCATTGTCCTGGGAAGGTATACATAGAGAGGCCAGGAGCCTTGCTGTAGGGCACTGTTGCTTCACCATGGCTGACCTAATTGAGGAAGTGAAGGAGGAAGAGTCAGAGATTGAGATACACAGTGTAAGCTTGGAGCAACCAGCATCAATCGCTAAACGAAGAGAAAGATGTCTGATCAATCCAAGGGCTTGGACAGTGAGAAGGTCAGATTACCCTACTCTTGCTCCTCCTCTTCATCCCCCACCATGCCCTTGTCTGGCACAAAACCCCTCCTCAATGCACACCCGTTCTCTCAAAGTCCTCCTTCCGATCCTCCCTCAATAATGTCTTTCTGGATGACTTTGTTTTCTTACCAGATACGAAAGCTCATGAGGAAGATAAAATCAACCCTTCAGCTGAATGAGGGAAGGGATAAGAAAGGGAAGAAATCAACGATACTAGTCTTCTGCCACCACCCTCAGAATGAAAAGAAGAATGAAAATCAGCCGATGGCAGATGAAGAAATCCTGGGGGATTCTTCCAACAGTTCTCCGATGATACTCCAAGTACCCCGCTGTGCCCACCTGGAGCCCAAGACCTTGAACAATCTGTTGTCACTACAGGAAAAGCTCTCACAGACTATTTGTGCAGGGATCAAACAACAGCGATGGTCCCCTCTGTAGAGGCCAAAACACTCAGATGTTGGTGATTAAAGTATCAGCAAGTTGTAAAAAGATATGTTTGTGTATCTGTTTTTTGATAATGGTGAGGGAAGAAAGGGATGAGTCAGGTGTGTGAGAAGGGAGGGAGGTGGCATCCTTTCAGTTTAGGGCCCAGACCAGGCAGTCCATAGCTACCCAGACACTGGGAATGTGGACTGGGTGAAGACTGAAGATTTCTGATCACTGAAGGTTTCTTCCTGAACACTTCATCCCACTGGTGAGGAGGGAAAGGACTTGGTATTTCTGGGTGTTTCAGAGGTCCCATCTGGGGAGAAGGGTGATGTAGGGGTGGTAGCCCTGTGTAATAATCAGATTCCACTTTTAATGTTTGACAATTGAGTTTTTAAGCCTCATAAATTTCTGTTCCTCCTCTGGCCCACCTTTGGGCAAGCTGATAAAAACAGCCAGGGAATAAAGGAACATGAAATTGAAACAGACATACCTAACCTTAACCATGAATTACTGCCTTGCCTACATTTCCCATAGCCAAAACATCCATTATCCCCAAATTCCCTCTAGTGCCATGGATAATCTGACCCAATGAGTAATAAAATTAGCCCTTTGGCCCCTATGCTGCTGCTACTATAATCAGCCTTAAATATATGAGACCCTGTGAACCTTTTCCCTTAGTTACAATCATACTTTTCACTTCAGTTGTTTTTAAAAAAGATACAATCTAAATTAAAGCAAGGTCTTCAAAGATTGAAACCCATTATAGGAGACCAGTTTAGAAAGGGTCTACCGGTTATCCCCATGCCTCCTGCACTTAAGGGACAAATTTTACTTGATCTTAAACCTGGAAAAAAAGAAGAATGCCTCAGGGTGAACGTGTGCCCTTGGTGTCATGGACCCACTCACTAAGGCTCCATGTATATTATTGAAAATACTGCCTCTACCAAATAACTGGTAAATACTTTGTAGTCATAGAAAATCATTTGGCTATCATGCTCTTCTAGTGCCAATTTCAACAGCCTATCAGCTACACTTAAACTTCACCTTAAAGGGACATGATACACCTTCACCTGTCTATTCAGTGGGCCCAGTGTCTACACCTGCCAACTCACATAGTCTTTGCAGGCAATATTTTCACCATCTCTAGCTTTTTGTAGGTACACAAATACGATCTCAGACTGATGACATTCTCCTTTGAGGAGATACCTATGACACACATAGTTAATGGGACCACCCCTTTAGTTAAGTTTCTGAAAATTCATTCATAAGTGGCTGACTTCTCCAATCTTGACAGTGTCAAGAAGCAGCTTTTAGTCTTCTTAATTCCCATACTATTCAAACAAGCCCAACATGTTTGAAACATCTTTATATTCTGGAGGCAACATTTCTTTATATACACTTTTTTTTTTTTTTGGCTCAGTAGCTTCCAAATAGGCCCCTTGAATAATACTTCCTGTGTCAAAAGATTCTAGAGTCTGACTAAATTGCCATAGAACATGCATTCGTATATGGCCACTTGAGACTCCTTCACTGTTCAAACTTTAGCAACCTTCTCTCCTGTATCTTGGAGTCCCTGATCCATCAGAGATGGCCGTTAGTTTCGTGGGCTTCTGATACAAGGAATTGCACACCTTGGCCCAGTTCTGTTTGCCCTTAGTATAGCAATTGTGGGTACATGCTGGACTTGCCAGGAAACGTAGACTATCTCGGATGTTGAACCTATGACCCTCCATATCAGGTTGCCCACTTGGCCATTGATTATGGAAGTAGCACTCTGCAAGCTCAGCATGGCTAGTGAGGCTTCCTTGCTACGGGATGGAGCTGAACCTGGGCCCTCTGCATACCCTATCTTCAGGAGAGGGTACCTCCCCCTGTGCTCAGACCCCTGTCAGATGCCTCACTGCTACAAGAGTTCATCTCTTAGAAGCCTTTGACACCAGCAGATCCCCTTAGGATCAACACAGTGAAAACCAAAAGGAGTTCATTCACTGAACCAATGGTATTGTCACTATCATGCTTGATGGAGCTTTCTTGAAAGTTGCTATTTTTCATCTCTTAATCAGAATGTTCCTGATAAAGGACTGACCCAAAGGTCAGATCCAATGTTCAGACTTTAGGCAGTTACTTTAGCAGAGGAGGTGTTGGCCAACAATTGGCCTCATGGTCATACCTTTATAGATCTTTGGGCCATTGCCAATGAGTTGATTATCTGTTCTGGCCAAATCATACAACTCTTATCCAACGTTGTCTCACTTAGTGTAAAGAACTCACAGAACCTCTTGCCTCCTGAGAGATAATACCCAAAATATAAATCAAGGTCACACATTTTCTGCACATACTAAAGCCACAATACAATGTTTCACCATGGCACTCCTTATCCTCTTTGGAGTGCTACAAATAGAGAGAAATCCAGACACTCATTTTACTTTTGAGAATACACAGTGCTAGTTGCTTAACAAGACTTTCAATGGAACATTCACCTCCTTTACTGATCTCATGCTGCAGATGCCATAATGTCTTCCATAAACAAGTCCAAATTAAATTAGCCATGAAATGTTTTAATTATCAAAGAAACAATATGGGTACATTGTAAAAGAGATTGACCCCACTGTTTTACTCAGTTGTTTGTTTTTTTTTTTACTTATAATGGACAAATAAAATTTGCATATGTTTCACAGGGTGTTGGTCAGTTTTCCCGTCACCACTTCTTAAAGAGATTACTTTTCACCATTGTATATTTCTACCTCTTTTGTCAGAGAGAAGTATCCATAGGTGCATGGATTCATTTCTGGGCTTTCTTTTTTGTTCCATTGACCTATATTTCTGTCTTTGTGCTAGTACCATACTGTCTGACTGTAGCTTTCTCATATATTCTGAAGTCAGGCAGGTTGATTACTCCAATTCCATTCTTCTTTCTCAAGATTGCTTTGGGTATCCGAGGTTTTGTGTTTCCATACAAATTGTGAAATTTTCTGTTCTAGTTCTGTGAAAAATACTGTTGGTAGCCTGCTAGGGAATGTATTGAATCTATAGATTGCTTTGTGTAGTATATTCATTTTCACTGTATTGATTCTTCCAATTCATGAACACAGTATATTTCTCCATCTATTTTTGCCATCTTTTATTTCTTTCAGCAGTGTTTTATAGTTTTCTATACATACGTTTTTTGTTTCTTTAGGTACATTTTTTCCTAAGTATTTTATTCTTTTCATGGAAATGGTGAATGGGATTGTTTCCTTTATATCTCTTTCTGTTTTCTCATTGTTATTGTATAGGAATGCAAGGAATTTCTGTGTGCTAATTTTATATCCTATAACTTTACTTTATTCATTGCTTAGCTTTAGCAGTTTTCTGGTGGTGTCTTTAGGGTTTTCTATGTTGAGGATCATGACATGTGCAAACAGTGAGAGTTTTACTTATTCTTTTCCAATCTGAATTCCTTTGGATTCTTTTTCTTCACTGATTGCTATGGCTAAAACTTCCAAAACTATGTTGAATAGCAGTGGTGGGAGTGTCCGCCTGTGTGTTGTTTCTGACTTTAGAGGAAACTAGAACACTTTCTAACATCATACAGAAAGATAAAATCTGAAAGATCTACATGTAAGACCAAAATCTATAAAACTCGAGGAAAACATACGTGGAACACTCTCTAACAGAAATCACAGTGTGGAGATTCCTTAAAAAACTGGAAATAGAACTGCCTTATGACCCAGTAATCACACTGCTGGGCATACACACCGAGGAAACCAGAAGTGAAAGAGACACATGTACCCCTAATGTTCATCGCAGCACTGTTTATAATAGCCAGGACATGGAAGCAACCTAGATGTCCATCAGCAGATGAATGGATAAGAAAGCAGTGGTACATATATACAATGGAGTATTACTCAGCCATTAAAAAATACATTTGAATCAGTTCTAATGAGGTGGATGAAACTGAAGCCTATTATACAGAGTGAAGTAAGCCAGAAAGAAAAACACCAATACAGTATACAAATGCATATATGTGGAATTTAGAAAGATGGTAATGATAACCCGGTATGTGAGACAGCAAAAGAGACACAGATGTATAGAACAGTCTTTTGGGCTCTGTGGGAGAGGGAGAGAGTGGAGTGATTTGGGAGAATGGCATTGAAACATGTATATCATATATGAAATGAGTCGCCAGTCCAGGTTTGATGCATGACACTGGATGCTTGGGGCTGGTGCACTGGGATGACCAAGAGGGATGGTACGGGCGGGGGTGGGGGGCGTTCAGGATGGGGAACACGTGTATACCCGTGGTGGATTCATGTTGATGTATGGAAAAACCAATACAATACTGTAAAGTAATTAACCTCCAATTAAAATAAATAAATATATGTTAGAAAAAAAGAAAGAAAAGAAATCACAGCAAGATCCTCTATGACCTACCTTCCAGACTAATGGAAATTAAAAGAAAATTAAACAAATGGGATCTAATTAAACTTAAAAGCTTTTGCATAATGGAGGAGAATATTAGCAAGGCGAAAAGACAACCTTCATAATGGCACAAAATAATAGCAAATGAAAGAACTGACAAAACATTAATCTCCAAAATATACAAGCAGCTCATGCAGCTCAATTCCAGAAAATCAAACGACCCAATCAAAAAAATGGGCCAAAGAACTAAACAGACATTTCTCTAAAGGAGACATACAGATGGCTAACAAACACATGAAAAGATCCTCAACATCAGTCATTATCAGAGAAATGCAAATCAAAACCACAATGAGGTGCCATCTCATGCTGGTCAGAATGGCTGCCATCAGAAAGTTTACAAACAATGAATGTTGGAGAGGGTGTGGAGAAAAGAGAATCCTCTTTCACTGTTCGTGGCAATGCAAACTAGTACAGCCACTATGGAGAACAGTGTGGAGATTCCTTAAAAAACTGGAAATAGAACTTCCATAAGACCCAGAAATCCACTGCTGGACATACACACTGAGGAAACCAGAACTGAAAGAGACATATGTATCCCAGTGTTCACTGCAGCACTGTTTACAATAGCTAGGACATGGAAGCAACCTAGATGTCCATTGGCAGATGAATAGATAAAAAAAAAAAAAAAAAGAAAGCTGTGGTACATATACACAATGTAATATTACTCAGCTATTAAAAAGAACATATCTGAGTCAGTTCTAATGTGATGGGTGAAACCGGAGACTATTACACAAAGTGAAGTATATCAGGTAAAAAAAAAAAAAAAAAAAAAACACCAGTAGCAAACCCCAGGGGACACATATGCAGAGGTGGAAATAAAGCCGCAAGTGAAACCCAGGGGCAGTGTGGTTAAGAAAGAAGACCCAAAACCTTACCACCAGGTATACAAGCTGCAGATTAAATCCACATGATCAACTAGCCAGACTCTGTGTCTATGGAATGTATAAAAGGCCATTGAGAGCTCCCCAAAATGAAAGCTCACTAGTTCTGATAGTAGACATTGGAGGCAAGAACACACAGGAGTAGGACCAGACTAGAATATGAGCTACCCCCACAGCAGGCCCAGAGATGTTGGAGGGCATTCTAGAGAGGTGAGGTGGACTATGACTCCCAGCAAGGGAAAGGACTCTGACAGCAGTGTCTCAAGGAAAATATATATTTTTCTTATGTTTTGACTTGTTCTGTAGATTCTTTTGGATTTTTTCCTCCCCCCTCAACCCCAGTTGTAGTTCTTGATTTTATTAGCACTATGAAATCTAATAAATTTTTGAGCTTTTCTTTTTTTCCTCAATCACACGTTTTATTGTTGTTATCAACCTCTGCCTCTACATTGGGCTTTTGCAGTTCTGTGGAGTTTCCTTTTTTTTTTTTTTTTGTCTTTTTAAATTTTTTTAAACCTATTATTATTTTTTCTACATTTATTCCTTTGTTTGTTTTTCCTACTGTTCTTTTCCCCTTATAGTCAATCTTTAAGGTATATAAATCTTCATCTACCTCTTTTAACTTTGCATATCTATTCTTTCTTTATTTTCTCTCTTTCCTCTCAATATATTTGCTAATTTTGTTTTCATTGCTTTATTCCCCAATTGGCAGCTTGCTTTAGTTTTGTTTTCCAGTTTGTGCTTTAGTTAGTTTTGTTCTGGCAGATAGAATTTTTGGTTTCCTTTCTTTGCCAGGTAAATCTATTGTACTTCATTTTTGTTGGACTGTTTTGATTTTGCTTATGGGTATCTATTTATATGGGTATATTCAGTCACACTTTTTATTGTTGCTACAAACCTCTGTCTCTATGTTGGGCTTTTGCAGTTCTGTAGAATTTTCCTGTTTTTTTTTTTTTTCCTTTTTTCTTTCTTCTTCCATTTTTTTCTTTTCTCTTTTTTATAATTTTAATTTTTTAAAAACCTATTACATTCTTTCTATGATTATTCCTTTGTTTGCCTTCCTTACTGTACTTTTCCCCTTACAGTTAATCTTTAATGTATATAAATCTTCTTCATCTACTTCTATTTAACTTTGCATATCTATTCTTTTTTTCTTTTCTTTCTTTCCTTTCCTCTAAATATATTTGTTAGTTTTGTTTTCATTGCTTTATTTCCCACTTGGCACCTTGTTCTAGGTTTATTTTCAACTTTATGCTTTAGTTAGTTTTGTTCTTAACTGTAAATATAATTTTTGATTTCCTTTGTTTGCAGGGTCAATCTGCTGTATTTTATTTTTGTTAGATAGTTTTGACTTTGCTCATGGATGTATAAGTATATGTGCATATTCTATTATGTTAATTATCATTTGCCTGATTTTGTAACTGCCATTTGCCTGGGGTTCATCTTTGGCTTCTCATTTTTGGATGTTTGTTTTAATCTCCCTTAATGCCAGAACAAAACACTTGTGGAATCTTTGTTCCTGACCAGAGATCAAGCCCTGTGCCTTTGGAGTAGGAGCACTGGCTCCAAGAGTCTAGACTACCAAAGAACTAACCCTTGGGAGTATCAAATAGTGAGAAGAAACACAAAGGAAACCACTTGAATTCAAGACCCAGCATCACTCATCCACCAGTAGGACCCTGTGCAGGACGCCTCATCTAAATAACAAGAAAACAAAAATACAAACCCAATCATTAACAGATAGGATTACCACCTCACTTAGCCTTGCCCATCAGAGGAAAGATAAACAAACAAACAAAACTCAGTACAAATCTCAACTTATAAGAAGCTTACACAAACCACTGGACCAACATTAGGAGGGTAGAAAATAAAAGGAAGAGTGAATTCAATCTTGAAGCCTGGGAAAAGGAGACCTCAAACACAATAAGTTAAACAAAATAATGAAAAGGCAGAGAAATACTATAAATATGCAGGAACAAACTCAAAACACAAAAGTGCAAATAAATCAAGAGGAAACAGGCAAACTACCTGAAAAAGAATTCAGAATAATGATAGTAAAGATGATCAAAAACCTTGAAAACAAAATGGAGAAAATGCAAGAATCAATTAACAAAGACCTAGAAGAATTAAAGAATAAGCATACAGAGACAAACAACACAATTACTGAAGTTAAAACTACTCTATAAAGAATAAATAGCAGAATATCTGAAGCAGAAGAATGAATCAGTGAGATGGAAGATAAAAAGTTGGAAATAACTTCTGAAGAGCAGAATAAAGTATAAACAATTAGAAGAACTGAGGATTGTCACAGAGACCTCTGGGAAAATATCAACCACACTAACATTTGAATTATAGAGGTCCCAGAAGAAGAAGAGGAAAAGAAAGGTTTTGAGAAAAAAAATTTAAGAGATTATAGATGAAAATTTTTCCAGCATGGGAAAGGAAATAGTCAATCAAGTTCAAGAGGCACAAAGAGTCCGATACAGGATAACCCCCAAAAGAAACAAGTCAAGACACATACTAATCAAAATAACCAAGACTAAACCACAAAGAAAAAAATATTAAAAGCAGCAAGGGGGAAGCAACAAGTAACATACAAGGGAAACCCCATACACTTAACAGCTGATCTTTCTGCAGAAACTCTGCAGGCCAGAAGGGAATGGCAGGATATATTTAAAGTACTGAAAGGGAAAAATCGACAATCAATATTACTGTACTGGCAAGGATCTCATTCAAAATTGATGGAGAAATAAAAAGCTTTTCAGAAAAGAAAAAGTTAAGAGAATTCAGTACCACAAAACCAGCTTTATAATAAATGTTAAAGGAACTTATATAGTTAAGAAATACAAGAGAAGAAAAAAGATCTACAAAAGCAACCCCAAACAGTTAAGAAAATGTCAATAGGAACATATATATCAATAATTACTTTAAATGTAAATAGACTAAATGCTCCAAGCAAAAGACACAGACTCGCTGAATGGATACAAAAACAATACCCATATATATGCTGTCTACAAGAAACCTGCTTCAGACCTCAAGACACATATAGACTGAAAGTGAAAGGATGGAAAAAATATATTCTATGCAAATGGGAAGCAAAAGAAAGGTGGAGTAGCAATCTTCATATCAGACAAAATAGACCTTAAAATAAAGAAGATTACAAGAGATAAGGAAGGACATAATGATCAAGGGAACAATCCAAGAGGAAGACATAACAATTGTAAATATCTATGCACCCAACATAGAAGTAAATCAATAGATAAAAGAAACACTAACAGACATAAAAGGAGAAACTGACAGTAACACAATAATAGTAGGAGACTTTAGCACCCCATTCACACCAATGGACAGATCATCAAAACAGAATATTAATAAGAAAAAAGAAGTTTTAAATGATACAATAGATGAGATGGGTCTCATTGATATCTTCAGGACATTCAATCCAAATGCAGAAGAATACACCTTCTTCTCAAATGCACATGAACTATTCTCCAGGATAGATCACATCTTGGGTCACAAATCAAATATCAGTAAATTTATGGAAATATGGACCATATCAAGCATCTTCTCCAACCACAACGCTATGAGAGTATATATCTTTTGCAAGAAAAGAATGTAAAAAACACAAACACATGGAGATTAAAAAACACATTTCTAACAAACAACAGGTTATTGAAGAAATCAAAAGAAAAATCAAAAAATTTCTAGAAACAAATGACAACGAAAACATGACAACCCAAAGCCTATGTTATGAAGCAAAAGCAGTTCTAAGAGGGACATTTATAGCAATACAAGCCTACCCAACAAACAAGAAAAACATCCAATAGACAACCTTACTTTACACCTAAAACAACTGGAAAAAGAACAAAAAGACTCCAAAAGGAGTCTAAGGAAAGAGATCATAAAGATCCAAGCAGAAATAAATGAAAAAGAAATGAAAGAAACAATAGCAAGGATTAATAAAGCTATAAGATGGTTCTTTGAGAAGATAAACAAAATTGTCAAGCCTTTAGCCAGACTCATCAAGAAAAAAGAGAGAAGAATCAATTCAACAAAATTACAAATGAAAAAGGAGAGGTTACAAAAGACAGTGCAGCAATACAACGGATTATGAGACTATTATGAACAACTATATGGCAATAAAATGGATAACCTGGAAGAAATGGACAGGTTTTTGAAAAGTTCAATCTTGCAAGACTGAACCAGGAAGAAATAGACACTATGAGCAACCCAATTACAAGCACTGAAATTGAAGCTGTGATAAAAAATCTCCCAAAAAACAAGAGCCCAGGACCAGATGGCTTCACAGAAGAATTCTGTCAAACGTTTAGAGAAAAGCTAATGCCTATCCTTCTAAAACTCTTCCAAAAAATTGCAGAGGAAGAGACACTTTCAAACTCATTCTACAAGGCCACCATCACCCTTATAACAAAACAAGACAAAGACAACACAAAAAAAAGAAAACTACAGGCCAATATCACAAATGAACATAGATGCAAAAATTCTCAACAAAATTTTAGCAAACAGAATTCAGCAACACATCAGAAAGCTCATACACCATGATCAAGTTGGGTTTATTCAAGGAATGCAAGGAGTCTTCAGTATGTGCAAATGAATCAATGTGATACACCATATTAACAAATTGAAAGATAAAATCCATATGATAATCTCAATAGATGCCTAAAAAACCTTTGACAAAATTCAGCACCCATTTATGACCAAAATTCTTCCAAAAAATGGGCATAGAAGGAACCTACTTCAACATAGTAAAGGCCATATATGATAAGCCTACAGCAAACATTATTCTCAGTGGTGAAAAACTGAAAGCATTCCCCATAATATCAGGAACAGGACAAGGGTGTCCACGTTCACCATTATTACTCAACATAGTTCTGGAAGTCCTAGCTACAGCAATCAGAGAAGGAAAAGAAATAAAAGGAATCCAGATCAGAAAAGAATAAGTAAAGCTCTCACTGTTTGCAGATGACACGATACTGTACATAGAAAACCCTAAAGATAGTATCAGAAAATCACTAGTGCTAATCAGTGAATTTAGCAAAGTTGCAGGATACAAAATTAATACACAGAAATCACTTGCATTTCTATATACTAACAATGAAAAATCAGAAAGAGAAATTAAGGAATCACTCCCATTCACCATAGCAACAAAAAGAATTAAATATCTAGGAATAAACTTACCTAAGGAGACAAAAAAACTGTACAGAGATAATTACAAGACACTAATGAAAGAAATCAAAGATGACATAAACAGATGGAGAGATATTCCATGTTCCTAGGTAGGAAGAATCAATCTTGTGAAAATGACTATACTACCAAATGCAATCTACAGATTCAGTGAGATCCCTATCAATTTACCAATGGCATTTTTCACATAACTAGAACAAAAAGTTTCACAATTCATATGGAAACACATAAGACCCTGAATAACCAACGCAGTCTTGAGAAAGAAGAATGGAGCTGGAGGAATCTACCTTCCTGACATCAGGTTATACTACAAAGCTGCAGTCATCAAGACAGTATGGTAATGGCACAAAAACAGAAATATACACCAATGCAAAAGGATAAAAAGCCCAGAAATAAACCCATGGAACTATGGGTACCTTATTTTTGACAAAGGAAACAAGAATATACAATGGGACACAGACAGCCTCTTCAATAAATGATGCTGGAAAAACTGGACAGTTACATGTATAAGAATGAAATTAGAACACTTCTTAACAACATACACAAAGATAAACTCAAAATGGGTTAAAGACCTTAATGTAAGCCCAGAAACTATAAAACTCTTAGAGGAAAACATAGGCAGAACACTTGATGACATAAATCAAAGTGAGATCCTCTATGACCCACCTCCTAGAATAATGGAAATAAAAACAAAAGTAAAGAAACAGAACCTCATTAAACTTAAAAGTTTTTCAACAGCAAAGGAAACTATAAGCAAGGTGAAAAGACAACCCTCAGAATGGGAGAAAATAATAACAAGTGAAACAACTGACAAAGGATTAATTTCCAAAATATACAAGCAGCTCATACAACTCAATGACAGAAAAACAAACAACCTAATCAAAAAGTGGGGAAAAGACCTAAACAGACAGCTAACAAACACATGAAAAGATGTTCAACATTGCTCATTATTAGATAAATGCAAATCAAAATTACAATGAGATATCACCTCACACGGATCAGAATGCCCATCATCAAAAAATTTACAAAGAATAAATGCTGGAGAGGGTGTGGAGAAAAGGAAATGTTCTTGCACTGTTGGTGGAAATGTAAATTGATACAGCCACTATGGAAGACGGTATGGAGATTCCTTTAAAAATGAGGAATAAAACCACCATATGACCCAGCAATCCCACTCTGAGGTCTATACCCTGAGGAAGCCAAAATTGAAAAAGATACATGTATCCCACTATTCATTGCATCACTATTTACAGTAGCTAGAACATGGAAGCAACCTAGATGTCCATTGACAGATGAATGGATAAAGTTTGGTATACACAATGGACTATTAATCAACCGTAAAAAAGAATGCATTTGAGTCAGTTCTGATGAGGTGGATGAACATAGAACCTATTACACAGAGTGAAGTGAATCAGAAAGAGAAAGATGAATATCATATTCTAATGCATAAATATGGAATCTAGACAAATGGTACCAAAGAATTTATTTACAGGTCAGCAAAGGAGAAACAGGAACAGAGTAGACTTATGGACATGGGAAAAGGGGAGCATAGGGTGAGATGTATGGAACTAGTAACATGGACACTTACATTACCATATGTAAAATAGATAGCCAACGGGAATTGGCTGTATGGCTCAGGAAACTCAAACATGTGCTCTGTATCAGTCTAGAGGGGTGGGATGGGGTGGAAGATGGGATGGAGGTTCAAAAGGGAGGGGATATATGTGTACCTATGGCTGATTCATGTTGAGGTTTGACAGAAAACAACAAAATTCTGTAAAGCAATTATCCTTCAATAAAAATGAAATTAATAATAATAAAAACATCAAAGGAACAAGGGACTTTGGAAGAGTCCTGATCAGGAAGTAATAAAATGAGGACTTGCTTTGAAAAATGCAAGTAGATTTTTCTGAGGAAAGAACTCAAAGCTGCATTTACTGAAAGGAAGCAACTGTCAAAGCAGTCTGACTTAGCTCATCATGTTATGTTTGCAGGTAAGAAAGCAATATGTGTTGCTGTTCATTTAGTATCCATGGAAGAGGTTGGAGAAAAGGGGGTAGGTATTCCATAAATGATTCATTAGGTAGAAAGAGAAGGTTAGAAATAAGATACAGCTGCTGTTTATTAAATAAATTAATCATAAGCCATAGACAGACACTTATTATCTAAAGGTACCAGAATTCCTAACCTCTCAGAGAAGGCACCCCAAAATACTGTGTCTTCAAGGATAAAACAAAGCTTGTGATTCATGGGTTAACAGCAGCTAACACAGGACATGCTAGGTTTGGAACAGGGGTAGGGGACTGGGGAGAAAGAAGAAAGAAGTATGTATGTACATATGCATTCAGTTCAGTTCATTTCAATTGCTCAGTCGTGTCCGATTCTGTGACCCCATGAATCGCAGCACACCAGGCCTCCCTGTCCATCACCAACTCCCGGAGTTCACTCAAAGTCGCACCCATCGAGTCAGTGATGCCATCCAGCCATCTCATCCTCGGTCGCCCCCTTTTCCTCCTGCCCCCAATCCCTCCCAGCATCAGTCTTTTCCAGTGAGTCAACTCTTTGCATGAGGTGGCCAAAGTACTGGAGTTTCAGCTTTAGCATCCTTCCTTCCAAAGAAATCCCAGGGTTGATCTCCTTCAGAATGGACTGGTTGGATCTCCTTGCAGTCCAAGGGACTCTCAAGAGTCTTCTCCAACACCACAGTTCAAAAGCATCAATTCTTTGGCACTCAGCCTTCTTCACAGTCCAACTCTCACATCCATACATGACCACTGGAAAAACCATAGCCTTGACTAGACAGACCTTAGTCGGCAAAGTAATGTCTCTGCTTTTGAATATGCTATCTAGGTTGGTCATAACTTTCCTTCCAAGGGGGGTAAGCGTCTTTTAATTTCATGGCTGCAGTCACCATCTGCAGCGATTTTGGAGCCCGAAAAAATAAAGTCTGACACTGTTTCCACTGTTTCCCCATCTATTTCCCAGGAAGTGATAGGACCAGATGCCATGATCTTCGTTTTCTGAATGTTGAGCTTTAAGCCAACTTTTTCACTCTCCTCTTTTACTTTCATCAAGAGGCTTTTTAGTTCCTCTTCACTTTCTGCCATAAGGGTGGTGTCATCTGCATATCTGAGGTTATTGATATTTCTCCTGGCAATCTTGATTCCAGCTTGTGCTTCTTCCAGTCCAGCATTTCTCATGATGTACTCTGCATAGAAGTTAAACAAGCAGGGTGACAATATACAGCCTTGACCTACTCCTTTTCCTATTTGGAACCAGTCTGTTGTTCCATGTCCTGTTCTAACTGTTGCTTCCTAGCCTGCATACAGATTTGTCAAGAGACAGGTCAGGTGGTCTGGTATTCCCATCTCTTTCAGAATTTTCCACAGTTGATTGTGATCCACACAGTCAAAGGCTTTGGCATAGTCAATAAAGCAGAAATAGATGTTTTTCTGGAACTCTCTTGCTTTTTCCATGATCCAGCGGATGTTGGCAATTTGATCTCTGATTCCTCTGCCTTTTCTAAAACCAGCTTGAACATCTGCAAGTTCACGGTTCATGTATTGCTGAAGCCTGGCTTGGAGAATTTTGAGCATTACTTTACTAGCATGTGAGATGAGTGCAATTGTGCGGTAGTTTGAGCATTCTTTGGCATTGCCTTTCTTTGGGATTGGAATGAAAACTGACCTTTTCCAGTCCTGTGGCCACTGCTGAGTTTTCCAAATTTGCTGGCATATTGAGTGCAGCACTTTCACAGCATCATCTTTCAGGATTTGAAATAGCTCAACTGGAATTTCATCACCTCCACTAGCTTTGTTTGTAGTGATGCTTTCTAAGGCCCACTTGACTTCACATTCCAGGATGTCTGGCTCTAGATGAGTGATCACACCATGCTGATTATCTGGGTCGTGAAGATCCTTTTTGTATAGTTCTTCTGTGTATTCCTGCCATCTCTTCTTAATATCTTCTGCTTCTGTTAGGTCCATATCATTTCTGTCCTTTATCATGCATATATGTATTTATATTATTGTTTAAAAACAGAAACCATTTAATCATGTGCTTTTAATGTCATATGTTTTATTGCTCCATTCAATCCCAGCATGTATATAGATACATGCTTTCATCATTCCCAACTTACAGATGAGAAAACTATGTGTTATAGAAGCTAAGAAACTTACTCAAGTTCAAATAGCTTTTAGGTGGTGAAGCTATAAATTGAGATTGGAATTCAAATCCTGTGGTCCCAACAAGCCAACTAGATACTACTGTAGCCCCTCTGCTACAACCCTGGTCTCAGTCGTCATCATATCATTCTTATGTAGTGCCAAAAGCCTGACACTTCTCTGATGCTACAGAGTTCAAAACATTCAGTAATTTTTCTAAACCAGAAATCAGACTACATCACTTTCTTTTATCAAAATATCTAGCAGCTCTCCAATGCACATAAGGAAAAAATCCAGGTTCTTACCCCACAAGTCCCTAAGACCTCATCTCTGCCTCTCCAACCTCAGTCTTTTATCTCTACTCTGCCCCTCTCTAATTGTACTCCAGTTACACTCAACCCTTTGCACTTCCTCAACATGCTGTTCTTGTTCTTGCCTCATGACATGGCTACTTGATATTCAACCTAAAATGCTCTCCTTCAAAATCTTCACACAACTGACTGTTTCTCCTTCTCCAAATCTTAATTCAGATGTCAACTCCTCAGAGAAGGTTTCCCCACACCCTTTAGCCAATGCAGCTCTCTTCTGCCCCACACCAATACCATGAACCACCCCTTCACCCATGAAAACATAAATTACTTGATGACAGGAACTATTGACTTTATGTCCTTCAGTGTATGTTCAGAGCCAAGAACAATATCTGACATATACTTGGCAGTCAAGAGATATTTGTTTCCCAAAATGCTGGTATCTTTCTTAAAGTGTCATACTCATATATGTATATATATATATATATATATATACATATATTCACACACACATATAGATATATGCTTTTGTGAAATATGTGAGATTTTTGTCATCACATACAAGTGGAATATACACCCCACACACCAAATTTCATCTTAATGTCAAGGCTAATGATGCCACACATACACCCAGAAAATATGAAAATGATTATTCCTCACATAATGAATTATGCATCAAAATTAGAGCGAGGCCAAAAAAAAAGAGAGAGAGAGAAAATAGTAACTGTGATGTGATGGGTAGTTTAATGATTGTGATTCTTTCATTCTATAGGTGTAGGTATAGATATAGATTCAATCAAAACATCAAGTTTAACACCTTACATATACGCACATTCAAAATTAATCAATTAATTTTAATTGGGGGCTAGTTACAATTTTGTGGTGGTTTTTAGTACACATTGACATGAATCATCCATGGGTGTACATGTGTCTCCCTGTCCCAAACCCCCTCCCACATCCTTCCCCATCTCATCCCTCTAGGTTGTACAACTACAACGGCTTTGAGTGCCCTGTTTCATGCATTGAACTTGCACTGGTCATCTGTTTTACATATGATGTTACACATGTTTTAATGCTATTCTCACAAATCATCCCGCCCCTGCCTTTTCCCATAGAGTCCAAATGTCTGTTCTTTACATCTGTGTCTCTTTTGCTCTCTTGCATATAGGTTCATTGTTACCATCTTTCTAAATTCTGCATATATGCATTAATATACTATATTGGTATTTTTCTTTCTGACTTACTTCTGGAAAATAGTCTCCAGTTTCCTCCACATCATAGAACTGACTGAAATGTGTTCTTCTTAATATCTGAGTAATATTCCATTACATATATGTACCACCACTTTCTAATCCCTTCGTCTGCTGATGGACATCTAGGTTGCTTCCAAGTCCCAGCTATTGTAAATAGTGCTGCAAGGAACATTGGGGTACACGTCTCTCTCTCAATTCTGGTTTCCTCAGTGTGTATGCCCAGCAGTGGGACTGCCAGGTCATATGGCACTTCTATTTCCAGTTTTTTTTTTTTTTTTAAGGAATCTCCACACTGTTCTCCATAGTGGCTGTACTAGTTTGCCTCCCCTTGAACAATGCAAAAGGGTTCCCTTTGCTCCACAGTCTCTTCAGCATTTATTGTTTGTAGACATTCTGATGGCAGCCATTCTGACCGGCATGAGATGGCACCTCATTGTGGTTTTGATTTGCATTTCTCTGATAATCAGTGATGTTGAGCATCTTTTCATGTGTTTGCTAGCAATCTGTAAGTCTTCTTTGGAGAAATGTGTGTTTAGTTCTTTGGCCCATTTTATGATTGGATCGTTTAATTTTTTGGTAGTGAGCTGTATGAGCTGCTTGTATATTTTAGAGATTAATTCTTTGTCAGTTGTCCATTTAGGACCCATGGAACAGATAATTTCATATTTTGTATGGAAATACAAAAGACCTCAAATAGCCAAAGTAATCTTGAGAAAAAAGAATAGAACTGGAGGAATCAACCTGCCTGACTTCAGACTATACTAGAAAGCTACAATCATCCAGACAGTATGGTACAGGCACAAAGACAGAAATATAGATCAATGGAACAAAAAAGAAAGCCCAGAAATGACTCCATGTACCTATGGATACTTATCTTTGACAAAGGAGACAGAAATATACAATGGAGTGAAGACAATTTCTTTAACAAGCGGTGCTGGGAAAACTGGCCAACCAACTATGAAACATATGCATATTTTATTTGTACATCATAAGAAAAAAACAATAAAAAATGGGATTAAGCTCTACTACAATTTACCCATGATATTTGTCAGATAACTAAAACATTGCATATTTAATTTAATTTGAACTTGTTTATGGAAGCCATTATGGCAGCTGCAGTGTGAGACCAGTAAAGGAGGTGAGTGTTCCATTGAATATCTTTCTCATCAACTAGTATTGTGTTCTCAAAAGTAAAATGAGTGTCTGGGTTTCTCTTTATGTGTAGAATTCCAAAGAGGATAAGCAGTGACATGGTAAGACGTTGTATTGTGGCTTTAATATGTACAGAAAATGTGTGACCTTGATTTATATTTTGGGTATAATCTCTCAGGAGGCAAGAGATTATGTGACTTCTTTACCCTAAGTGAGACAACCTTGAATAGAAATTGTTTGGCTTGGCCAGAGCAGATGGTCAACCCATTGACAGTGGCCCAAAGATCTATAAAGTTGTGACAATGAGGCCAATTTTTGGCCAACACATTCTCTGCTAAATTAACTGCCAAAAGTTCCAACATTATCTCTTACCTTTGATTCAGTACTTTATCAGGAACATTCTGATTAAGATATGAAAACAGGCAACTCTCAAGCAAGCTCCATCAAGTGCAATAGTGACAATACCATTGGTTCAGTGAATGAACTCGCTTTGGTTTCGCTGTGTTGATCCTACGGGGATCCACCTGTGTCTAAGGGTTCTAAGATATGAACACTCACTTGTAACAGTGTGGCATCTGACAGGGGGCTGAGCACAGAGAAAGTTGCCCTCTCCTTAAGATAGGGTATGCAGAGGGCCCAGCTTCAGCTCCATCTTGTAGCAAGGAGGCCTCACTAGCTATGTTGAGCTTGCAGAGTGCTACTTCCATAATTAAAGGCCAAATGGGCAGCTGAACATGGAGGGTCATAGGTTCAACACCCAAGATAGTCTACATTTCCAGGTAAGTTCAGCATGCACCCAAATTACTACACTAAGGGCATACAGCACTGGGCAAGGGTGGCAGTTCCTTGCATTAGAAGCCCATGAAACTAATGTCCATCACTGTTGGGATAGGGACTCCAAGATACAGGAGAGAAGGTTGCTAAACCTTGCACAGTGAAGGAGTCTCAAGGGAGCCCTAATAGGAGTGCCTGTTCTGTGCTATTTTAGGCAGTTCCTAGAATCTTTTGACAGAAAGAGTATTATTCAAGAGGCAGCCATGAAATTAAAAGACGCTTACTCCTTGGAAAAAAAGTTATGACCAACCTATATAGTATATTCAAAAGCAGAGACATTAATTTGCCAACTAAGGTCCGGCTAGTCAAGGCTATGGTTTTTCCAGTGGTCATGTATGGATGTGAGAGTTGGACTGTGAAGAAGGCTGAGCGCTGAAGAATTGATGCTTTTGAACTGTGGTGTTGGAGAAGACTCTTGAGAGTCCCTTGGACTGCAAGGAGATCCAACCAGTCCATTCTGAAGGAGATCAACCCTGGGATTTCCTTGGAAGGAAGGATGCTAAAGCTGAAACTCCAGTACTTTGGCCACCTCATGCAAAGAGTTGACTCACTGGAAAAGACTCTGATGCTGGGAGGGATTGGGGGCAGGAGGAGAAGGGGACGACCGAGGATGAGATGGCTGGATGGCATCACAGACTCGATGGACGTGAGTCTGAGTGAACTCCGGGAGATGGTGATGGACAGGGAGGCCTGGTGTGCTGCGATTCATGGGGTCGCAGAGTCGGACACGACTGAGCAACTGAACTGAACTGAACTAAGCAAAATCATGTGTATATGAGGAAATGTTGCCACCGAATATAAAAATGTCTGAAACACGTTGGGATTTTTTTTAATAGTATGGGTACTAAGAAGACTAAAAGCTGTTTTGTTACACTATCAACATTGGAGCAGTCCTCCACTTATGAAAGGATTTTCAGAAACTCAATTAAAGTGGTGGTCCTATTTACCATGTGTTTCATAGGAATCTCCTCAAAGGAGGATGTCATCAGCGTGAGGTCATAATTGTGTACCTGGGAAAAGCTAGAGATGGTGAAAATATTGTCTGCAAAGACTATGTGAGATGGCAGGTGTGGACACTGGGCCCACTGAATATACAGGTAAAGGTATATCATGTCCCTTTTAAGGCAAAGTTTAAGTGTAGCTGACAGGCTGTTGAAATTGGCACTGGAAAGCAAATGATAGCCAAATGATTTGCTATGACTATAAAGTATTTACCAGTTATTCGGTGGAAGCAGTATTTTCAACAATATACATAGAGCCCTAGTGAGTGGGTCCATGACATCAAGGGCACAAGTTCACCCTGAGGCACTGTTCTTTTTTTCCAGGTTTAAGATCAAGTACAATCTGTCCCTTAAGTGCAGAAGTGGGGATTACAACACCCTCTCTAAACTGGTCTCCTATAATGGGTTTCAATCTGTGAAGACCTTGCTTTCATTTAGATTGTATTTTTTAAAAAGCAACTGAGGTGAAAAGTGTGATTGTAACTAAGGGGAAGGGTTCACAGGGTCTCATATATATAGGGCTGATTATAGTAGCAGCAGCATAGGGGCCAAAGAGTTAATTTTATTACTCATTGGGTCAGATTATCCATGGACACTAGAGGGAATTTGGGGATAATGGATATTTTGGCTATGGGAAATGTAAGCAAGGCAGTAATTCATGGTTAAGGTTAGGTATATGTTTCAATTTCATGTTCTTTTATTCCCTGGCTGTTTTTATCAGCTTTCCCAAAGGTAGGCCAGAGGAGGAACAGAAATTCAGTTCACTTCAGCTCAGTTCAGTCGCTCAGTCATGTCCGACTCTGCAACCCCATGAATGGCAGCACTTGATGAGGCTTAAAAACTCAATTGCCAAACATCAAAAGTGGAATCTGATTATTACACAGGGCCACCACTCATACCTCACCCCTCTCTCCAGATGGGATCTCCAAAACACCCAGAAATACCAAGTCCTTTCCCTCCTCACTGTTAAGGGACCAGACCTGAGCCATGACAGGCTCTACAAGCTATACAAGGCCTAAGATTCAGATTCTTGTAAAACCTGAGTCATGATTCCGGGAAATGACACCCTGGAAAGTCCCTGCTGGCACCAAACTGGATTAAAACCTGAGTCAGGATTCCGGGAAACCACACCCTGGGAAAGTCCCCACTGGTGCCAAACCTGAGCCAATCCGGATAGGGATGTGGGATTTGAAAATTGCACTACAGCTCAGCCAATCATTACCTGCCAGCTGTACTAAGAACCGCCTGTATAAAAGCAGCTGTGATTCAGAGCTCTGGGCTCTCGTCAAGACTGCACTGTGCTGGATGAGACGAGAGCCCTAGCTCGAGCTAGCAATAAAACCCCTTTATGATTTTGCATTGCTGTGGACATCTTATTCTCAGTTTTGGGGACTCAGACTTCGGACATAACACTTACCAGTGGAATGAAGTGTTCAGGAAGAAACCTTCAGTGATCAGAAATCTTCAGTCTTCAGTCTTCACCTAGTCCTCATTCCCAGTGTCTGAGTAGCTATGGACTTCCTGGTCTGGGCCCTAAACTGAAAGGATGCCACATATAAGCAGGGTCTCAACACAGTAATCTTTTCACTAGAAGCCAACTGGCTAAAGTGATTCATTTTGGTTAACTTTAGCAGGCACTCACAAATGCAGCTCAAAGAAGCAAGGTCTAAGCACAACCTAGCCAAAGGGCAGTATCTCACAGTGCATGTTCACCAGCATAGAGCAGACCCAGTATGAAAGCCAAAGAAGAGAGAGAAGATACCTGGTGGTAAGGGACAGCAATCTCAGTATTCTGCTCTTGGGGCCAATTGCTCCCATCACTCCACAGAGACAGGATGGATCCTTCAACCAAAATTTGGTGGGGATGTCGAGACTAACGACTCATACCCCCAGAGAATATGAAAAAATCCATCACTCACATAATAAGTTTTTCTGGGGAGAGCAGAATAAAGTCTCAAGCTGGCTGATGATAGGCTTAAGAGAGTAGAGGAAGGAGACAGGCTTGACTTTTATGGTGGTAAAAGGGGATAAAGCTGGAGAATTCCACAGAGAGGTCAGGGCATAGATGATGTGAACTCCCTTTTGGCCCACAGCTGAGTGTACCTGGGCTTTCTTATCAGACATAGGTAAGTAGGGGAAGAGTTGTGATAGGGCTCTTTTAACAGTATGAAAAGGCAAAATGATAGGATACCAAAAGAGGAACTCCCCAGGTCATTAGGTGCCCAATATGCTACTGGAGATCAGTGGAGAAATAACTCCAGAAAGAATGAAGGGATGGAGCCAAAGCAAAAACAATACCCAGTTGTGGATGTGACTGGTGATAGAAGCAAGATCTGATGCTGTAAAGAGCAATATTGCATAGGAACCTGGAATGTCAGGTCCATGAATCAAGGCAAATTGGAAGTGGTCAAACAAGAGATGGCGAGGGTGAATGTTGACATTCTAGGAATCAGCAAACTAAAATGGACTGGAATGGGTGAATTTAACTCAGATGACCATTATATCTACTACTGCGGGCAGGAATCCCTCAGAAGAAATGGAGTAGCCATCATGGTCAACAAAAGAGTCCAAAATGACATACTTGGATGCAATCTCAAAAATGACAGAATGATCTCTTGTTGTCTCCAAGGGAAACCATTCAATATCACAGTTATCCAAGTCTATGCCCCAAACAATAATGCTGAAGAAGCTGAAGTTGAACCGTTTTATGAAGACCTACAAGACCTTTTAGAACTAACACCCAAAAAAGATGTCCTTTTCATTATAGGGGACTGGAATGCAAAAGTAAGAAGTCAAGAAACACCTGGAGTAACAGGTAAATTTGGCCTTGGAATGCAGAATGAAGCAGGGTAAAGACTAATAGAGTTTTGCAAAGAAAATGCACTGGTCATAGGAAACAGCGCCTTCCAACAACACAAGAGAAGACTCTACACATGGATATCACCAGATGGTCAACATCGAAATCAGATTGATTGATTATATTCTTTGCAGCCAAAGATGGAGAAGCTCTATACAGTCAACAAAAATAAGACCAGGAGCTGACTGTGGCTCAGATCATGAACTCCTTATTGCCAAATTCAGACTTAAATTGAAGAAAGTAGGGAAAACCACAAGACCATTCAGGTATGACCTAAATCAAATCCCTTATGATTATATAGTGGAAGTGAGAAATAGATTTAAGGGCCTAGATCTGATAGAGTGCCTGATGAACTATGAAATGAGGTTTATGACATTGTACAGGAGACAGGGATCAAGACCATCCCCATGGAAAATAAATGCAAAAAAGCAAAATGGCTGTCTGGGGAGGCCTTACAAATAGCTGTGAAAAGAAGACAGGCAAAAAGCAAAGGAGAAAAGGAAAGATATAAGCATCTGAATGCAGAGTTCCAAAGAATAGCAAGAAGAGATAAGAAAGCCTTCTTCAGCAATCAATGCAAAGAAATAGAGGAAAACAACAGAATGGGAAAGTATAGAGATCTCTTCAAGAAAATGAGAGATACCAAGGGAACATTTCATGCAAAGATGGGCTCGATAAAGGAAAGAAATGGTATAGACCTAACAAAAGCAGAAGATATTAAGAAGAGGTGGCAAGAATGCACAAAAGAACTGTAAAAAAAAGATGTTCACGACCCAGATAATCATGATGATGTGATCACTCATCTAGAGCCAGACATCTTGGAATGTGAAGTCAAGTGGGCCTTGGAAAGCATCACTATGAACAAAGCTAGTGGAGGTGATAGAACTCCAGTGGAGCTATTTCAAATCCTGAAAGATGATGCTGTGAAAGTGCTGCACTCAATATGCCAGCAAATTTGGAAAACTCAGCAGTGGCCACAGGACTGGAAAAGGTCAGTTTTCATTCCAATCCCAAAGAAAGGCAATGCCAAAAAATGCTCAAACTACCGCACAATTGCACTCATCTCACATGCTAGTAAAGTAATGCTCAAAATTCTCCAAGCCAGGCTTCAGCAATACATGAACCGTGAACTTCAAGATGCTCAATCTGGTTTTAGAAAAGGCAGAGGAATCAGAGATCAAATTGCCAACATCCGCTGGATCATGGAAAAACCAAGAGAGTTCCAGAAAAACATCTATTTCTGTTTTATTGACTATGCCAAAGCCTTTGACTGTGTGGATCACAATCAACTGTGGAAAATTCTGAAAGAGATGGGAATAGCAGACCACCTGACCTGCCTCTTGAGAAATCTGTATGCGAGTCAGGAAGCAACAGTTAGAACTGCACATGGAACAACAGACTGGTTCCAAATAGGAAAAGGAGTAGGTCAAGGCTGTATATTGTCACCCTGCTTATTTAACTTATACGCAGAGTACATCATGAGAAATGCTGGACTGGAAGAAACACAAGCTGGAATCAAGATTGCCGGGAGAAATATCAATAACCTCAGATATGCAGATGACACCACCCTTATGGCAGAAAGTGAAGAGGAGCTAAAAAGCCTCTTGATGAAAGTAAAAGAGGAGAGCAAAAGAGTTGGCTTAAAGCTCAACATTCAGAAAACGAAGATCATGGCATCTGGTCCCATCACTTCATGGCAAATAGATGGGGAAACAGTGGAAACAGTGTCAGACTTTATTTTTGGGGGCTGGAAAATCACTGCAGATGGTGACTGCAGCCATGAAATTAAAAGACGCTTACTCCTTGGAAGAAAAGTTATGACCAACCTAGACAGCATATTGAAAAGCAGAGACATTACTTTGCCAACTAAGGTCCGGCTAGTCAAGGCTATGGTTTTTCCAGTGGTCATGTATGGATGTGAGAGTTGGACTGTGAAGAAGACTGAGTGCCGAAGAATTGATGCTTTTGAACTGTGGTGTTGGAGAAGACTCTTGAGAGTCCCTTGGACTGCAAGGAGACACAACCAGTCCATTCTGAAGGAGATCAACCCTGGGATTTCTTTGGAAGGAAGGATGCTAAAGCTGAAACTCCAGTACTTTGGCCACCTCATGCAAAGAGTTGACTCACTGGAAAAGACTCTGATGCTGGGAGCGATTGGGGGCAGGAGGAGAAGGGGACGACCAAGGATGAGATGGCTGGATGGCATCACGGACTCGATGGACATGAGTCTGAGTGAACTCAGGGAGATGGTGATGAACAGGGAGGCCTGGCGTGCTGTGATTCATGGGGTTGCAAAGAGTCGGACACAACTGAGCGATTGAACTGAACTGAACTTACCACAGCTTTGAACTCTCACCACCATTATAACCAAAAGTCTCATATTGTTTTCAGCTAAAATGCTTTTCACTAGATTTGTTGTGATTGTTCAGTTGCTCAGTCATGTCTGACTCTTTGCAACCCCAATGACTGTAGCACACTAGGCTTTCCTGTCCTTCACCATCTCCTGCAGTTTGCTCAAACTCATGTCCCTTGAATAAGTGATGCCATCCAGTCATGTCATCCTCTGACCTCCCCTTCTCCTCTTCCTTCCATCTTTCCCAGAATCATGATCTTTTCCACTGAGTCACTTCTTTGCATGAGGTGGACAAAGTGCTGTTGCTTCAGCTTCAGTCTCAGTCCTTCCAACGAATGTTCAGGGCTGATTTTCTTTAGGATTGACTGGTTTAATCTCCTTACAGTTCAAGGAACTGTCAAGAGTCTTTTGCAATACAACAGTTTGAAAGCATCAATTCTTTGTCGCTCAATTTTCTTTATGGTCCAAATCTCACATCCATCCATGACTACTGGAAAAACCATAGCTTTGACCAAATGGACCTTTGTTAGCAAAGCAAGATCTCTGCTTTTTGGATGCACCACCATCTGCATCGGTTTTGGAGACCAAGAAACTAAACCCTGTGACTGTTTCCATTGTTTTCCCATCTATTTGCAATGAAGTTATGAGACCAGATGCCGCGTTCCTCGTTTTATGAATGTTGAGCTTTATGCCAGCTTTTTTACTCTCCTCATTCAATATCATCAAGAGGCTTCTTAGTTCCTCCTCACTTTCTACTGTAAAGGTGGTATCATGTGTATATCTGAAGTTATTGATATTTCTCTTGACAATCTTGATTCCAGCTTGTGCTTCATTGAGCCTGGCATTTCACATGATGTACTCTGCATACCAATTAAATAAGCAGGGTGACAACATGCCCCCTTGACGTACTCTTTTCAATTTGGAAACATTCCTTTGTTCCATATCCAGTTTTAACTGTTGCTTCTCGACCTGCATACAAAGTTCTCAGGAGGAAGTTCAGGTGGTCTGGTATTCCAATCTGTTTAAGAATTTTCCACTGTGTGTTGTGATTCAGGCAGTCAAAGGCATTGGAATAGCCAATGAAGCAGATGCAGATGTTTTTCTGAATCTTTTGCTTTTTCTGTGATCCAAAGGATATTGGTAATTTGAACTCTGATTCCTCTGCCTTTTCTAAATCCAGCTTGAGCATCTTGAAGTTCACGGTTCATGTACTGCTGAAGCCTAGCTTGGAGAATTTTGAGCATTACTTCGCCAGTGAGTGAGATGATTGCCATCATGCTGTAGCTTGAAAGTCTTTGGCATTGCCTTTCTTTGGGATTAGACTGAAAAATGAGTTTTTCCAGTCTTGCGGCCACCTTTAAGTTTTCCAAATTTGCTGGCATATTGAGTGCAGTACTTGCACAGCATCATCTTTTAAGATTTGAAATGACTCAGCCGGAATTCCATCACCGCTACTAGCTTTGTTTGTAGAGATGCTTTCTGAGGCCCACTAGACTTCTCATTCCAGGATGTCTGGCTCTAGCTGAGTTATCACACCCTCATGGTTATCTGGGTCATTAAAATCTTTTATGTAGAGTTCTGTGTATTCTTGCCACCTCTAATTATCACCTGCTTCTGTTATGTACATAACATTTCTGTCCTTTATTGTGCCCATCTTTGCATGAAATATTCCCTTGGTATCTCTAGTTTTCTTAAAGTGATCTGTAGTCTTTCCAATTCTATTGTTTTCTTCTATTTCTTTGCAATGATCACTTAGAAAGACTTTCTTATCTCTCCTTGCTATTCTTTGGAACTCTGCATTCAGATGGGTATATCTTTCCTTTTCTCCTTTGCCTTTAGCAGCTCTTCTTTTCTCAGCTAATTGTAAGGCCTCCTCAGACAACCATTTTGGCTTTTTGCATTTTTTTCCCCCTTCGGGATGGTCTTGATGACCACCTCCTGTACAATGTCACAAACTTTCATCCATAGCTCTTCAGGCACTCTGCCTATCAGTCTAATCCCTTGAAGCTATTTGTCACTTCCACTGGATAATGGTAAGGGATTTGATTTAGGTGATACCTGAATGGCTTAATGGTTTTCCCTACTTTCTTCAACTAAAGTATGAATTTTGCAAGAAGGAGTTCATGACCTGAGCCACATTCAGACTGGGAGCTGACTGTTAACCATCCTATGGGAAAGTAGTGGTCCCAGCACAGTTTACAAAACAGATCACTGTTTCACCAGAGTTGAAAATTCAGCTTTTATGGAAAATAAAGGTACCAAAGTTTCTATTTGAATTCTCAGATATACCAGACAGATCTATTTTCTCTGAAAGTAGGTAATCTTATACTACTGTTATTGGATACAAAATCCCATGTAAACTTTTCAGCCTTTCCTATTCTGATGTATTTATTATTTCCAATGAACATAAAGTTTAGTTTATCAATTTTTCATTGGCTGTTCCTAAATACTCATAGTGTTTTAAAACTATGAATTCTCTTGGTCTAAATTAGCCAGTGAAAATAGTAAAATACTGCCTTCATCTATTTACCACCTATTAAATCTATTTTTAGAAAGATACCTCTAAATAGTGTGCATATCACAGAGTGTTTTCAGCTTATAGTGCTTAGGATTCTTTTCTTAAACCTTCCTCATTGTACTTTGAGTCTGTAACAATAAAAATGTTAAATGATTTTAAGCTCAACCTTTTCTAAAGCAAACATTATAGAGCAGGGGACATGATCTACTATGTGCAGAATGATTTGAGTATTCACTCCTCCTAGAGCTCATCAATGATGAATTGAGCAGTGACCGTAATATTGTGTCTCATATGTTCAGGGGGTTGGGATTACAGAGATGAATGACATATGCTTGTCCTTGTTGTATATTTCATATTGGAGAAGATGAATATGTACATGAAAATTTCTAATACAAAGTAGCAATTGCTTTAATATAAGTATCTGTAGGACCACAGGAGCAATGGTCTCTGTTGGCATTGCCAGCAGAGTCTTCAGAGCAGAAACACAATTTGAGTTTAACCTTTCAGTATGAGGACACTTTGATCACTCCACAGCTCTAGGTGGGGAAGGGAAAGCAATTCCTTTAAAGAGGAAGGAAACACGTAGTCCTATTTCATTATGTGGAGAAGGCAGGAAACACCTTATTACTTATAGTATAAAATGATGCTAATTGTGGAAAGATGGGCAAATATCAGAGATCAAAAAGAGACAGTGAAAGCATCAAGGGAACAAGGGACTTTGGAAGAGTCTAATCAGGATGTAATAAAATGAGACCACATATTGAAAAATACAAGAAGATTTTTCTGAGGAAAGAACTCAAAGCTGCAATTACTAAAAGGAAGCAACTGGGATGCAGTCTGACTAAGCTCAGCATGTTATGTTTGCAGCTAAGGAAGACAAATGTGTTGCTATTCATTTAGGACTCATGGAAGAGTTTGGAGAAAAGGGGGTAGGTATTCCAGAAATGATTCATTAGGTAGAAAGAGAAGGTTAGAAATCAGATACTACTGCCACTTATAAAATAAATTAATCTTAAGCCATAGACAGACATTTTTATCTAAAGATACCAGAATGCCTAACCTCTGAGAGAAGGCATCCCCAAATTCTGTGTAGTCAAGGAAAAAAACAAGGGCTCATGACTCAAGGCTAACAGCAGTTAACCTAAGACATTGTTGGTCTGGGGCGGTAGGGGAGAGAGAAGCAAGAGGTATGTATGAACATATGTATGTATATACGTATTTACTTTATCAACAAAAACAGAAGCCATTTAATCATATGCTTGTTATTGTTCTAATATAATATAAGATGCTTTACATAAATTGGACCACTTAATACCATAATGACTCTAAGATATAGATACCTGTTATCATCATTCCCATTTTACAGATGAGGAAACTAAGTGTTATAGAAGTTAAGAAACTTACTCAAGGTCAAATAGCTTTTAGGTGGTGAAGCTATAAATTGAGATTGGACTTCAAATCCTGTGGTCCCAACTGCTCAAATAGATAGTGTTATATTACTTTTGCTACAACCATAGTTTCAGTCATCATCATATCATTCTTATGTAGTGCCAAGAGCCTGACACTCCTCTGATCCTACACAGTTCACAACATTCAGCAAACTTTCTGAAACAGAAATCAGACTCTATCACTTTCCCTTATCAAACCATCTAGTGGCTTTCCACTGCCCATAAGATAAAATCCAGGTTCTTACCCCACAAATCCCTACAAGAACTCATCTCTGCCTCTCCAACCTCAGTCTTTTATCTATGCTCTGCCCCTCTCTGACTGTAGTTCACTTGCACTCAAACTTTAGGAGTACTTCAACACACTGTTCTTGTTCTCGCCTCATGACATGGCTACTTGCTCTTCTACCTAATCTGCTCTTCTTCAAAATCTTCACACATGATTGTATCTCATTCTTTAAATCTTGATTCATATATCAACTCCTCTGAGAAGGTTTCACCACACCCTTTAGCTAAAGCAGCTCTCCTCTTCCCCACACCAATATCATGATCCACCCCTTCGCCCATGAAAATAGAAATTACCTGATGACCAGAACTATTGACTTTATGTCCTTCACTGTCAGTCCAGAACCAAGAACAATATCTGACATATACTGAATCAAGACGTAGTTGATTCCTTAAATACTGGTATCTTTCCTAAAGTGTCATACTCATATGTGTATATATACACACACATATATATGTTTTAGTGAAATATATGAGATTGATGTCATTCATGCAAGTGGAATATGCTCTCCCCCACCCCAAATTGCATCTCAATGTCAAGACTAATAATGCCACACATACACCAAGAAAATATGAAAATCATTATTATTCACATAACAAGTTATGCATGAAAAATAGACAGGCCAAAAAAAAAAATAGAAAATAGTAACTGTGAGTTGATGGGTACTTTAATAATTCTGATTCTTTCATTATATAGATGTAGGTATAGATATAGGTACAATCAAAACATTACTTTCTATACCTTAAAATATGCAATAATTAAAATTAATTAATTCATTTTATTTGGGGGCTAAATATTTTACAATATTGTGGTGGTTTTTGCTATACATTGACATGAATTTCAGCCACAGGTGTACATGTGTCTCACCGTCTTGAAGCCCCTCCCACCTCCTTCCCCATCCCATCCTTCTGGGTTGTACAAGTGTATGGGCTTTGAGTGCCCTGTTTCATGTATCAAACTTGCACTGGTCATCTATTTCACATATGGTAATATACATGTTTCAATGTTATTCTCACAAATCATCCCACCCTTGCCTTCACCCATGGAGTCCAAAAGTCTGTTCTTGACATCTGTGCCTCTTTTGCTGTCTTGCTATAGGGTTGCCACTACCATCTTTTTAAATTCCAGGACAGGGAGGCCTGGCGTGCTGCGATTCATGGGGTTGCAAAGAGTCGGACACAACTGAGCGACTGAACTGAACTGATATATGCGTTAATTATTGGTGTTTTTCTATCTGACTTACTTCACTTTGTATAATAGTTTCCAGTTTCCTCCATGTCATTAGAACTGACTCAAATGTGTTCTTTTTAATAACTGAGTAATATTCCATTGTGTATAGGTACCACAACTTTCTTATCTATTCATCTGCCAATGGACATCTAGGCTGCTTCCATGTTCTAGCTGTTGTAAAGAGTGCTGCAATGAACATTGGGGGTACCAAAGTACCCCCAATGGAAACACTGGTGTCTCTTTCAATTCTGGTTTCCTCAGTGTGCATGCCGAACAGTGGGATTGCTGGGTCGTATGGCAGTTCTGGAGAAGGCAATGGCAACCCACTCCTGTACTCCTGCCTGGAAAATCCCATGAGCGGAGAAGCCTGGTGGGCTGCCATCTATAAGGTCTCACAGAGTCAGACACGACTGAAGCGACTTAGCAGCAGCAGCATGGCAGTTCTATTTCCAGTTTTTCAAGGAATCTCCATACTGTTCTCCATAGTGGCTGTGCTAGTTTGCCTTCCCACCATAGTGTAAGAGGGTTCCCTTTTCACAATACCCTCTCCAGCATTTAGTGTTTGTAGACTTTCTGATGGAAGACATTTTGACCAGCATGAAATGGCACCTCATTGTGGTTTTGATTTGCATTTCTCTGATAATGAGTGATGTTGAGCATCTTTTCATGGGGTTGTTAGCCATCTGTATATCTCCTTTGGGAAAATGTCTGTTTAGTTCTTTGGCCCACCATTTGATTGGGTGATTTATTTTTCTGGAATGAGCTGCATGAGATGCTTGTATGTTTTGGAGATTAATATTTTGTCAGTTGCTTCGTTTTCTATTATTTTGTCCCATTCTGAAGTCTGTCTTTACACTTTGCTTATAGTTTCCTTTGTTGTGCAAAAGCTTTTAAGTTTAATAGATACCTTTGTTTAATTTTCCTTTAATTTCCAATACTCTGGGAGGTGGGTGATAGAGGATCTTGCCATGATTTCTGTCAGAGAATGTTCTGCCTATGTTTTCCTCTAGGAGTTTTCTAGATATTGGTCTTACATTTAGATCTTTTATCCATTTTGAGTTTATTTTTGTGTATGGTGTTAGAAAGTGCTCTACTATCCTCTAAAGTCAGAAACAAGACATGGGTGCCCAATTAAACCATTACTATTCAACACAGTTTTGGAAGTTTTAGCCACAGAAATCAGTGAAGAAAAAGAATCCAAAGGAATCCAGTTTGGAAAAGAAGAAGTAAAACTCTCACTGTTTGCACATGTCATGATACTCTACATAGAAAACCCTAATGACACCACCAGAAAATTATTAAAGCTAGTCAATGAATAAAGTAAGATTAGTAAAGCTAATCAATGAATAAAATAAAATCACAGGATACAAAATTGACACACAGAAATTCCTTGTATTCCTATACTTTAGAAGTGAGAAAACAGAAAGAGATATTAAGGAAACAATTCCACTCAACATTGCAATGAAAAGAATAAAACACAATTACCTAAAGAAACATATATATATATATATATATATATATATATATATATATACACACACACACATATATATATATATATATATATATATATATATAAAACTATAAAACACTGCTGAAAGAAATCAAAGATGACATGAATAGATGGAGAAATATACTGTGTTCATAGATTGGAAAAATCAATATAGTGAACATCAGTATACTACACAAAGCAATCTATAGATTCAATACAATCCCTATCAAGCTGCCTACGGTATTTTTCACAGAACTAGAACAGATAATTTCACAATTTGTATGGAAATACAAAAGACCTTGAATAGCCAAAGCAATCTTGAGGAAAAAGAATGGAACTGGAGGAATCAACCTGCCTGACTTCAGACTACACTAGAAAGCTACAGTCATCCAGACAGTATGGTACAGGCACAAAGACAGAAATATAAATCAGTGGAACAAAAAAGAAAGCCCAGAAATGAATCCATGCACCTATGAATACTTATTTTGACAAAGGAAGCTGAAATGTATAATGGAGAAAGACAATCTCTTTAACAAATGGTGATGGGAACCTTGCCAACCCCCTGTAAAATATATGGAATTTTTATTAGTCAATTGTAAGTCAAAAAAACAGAATACAAAAATGGGGTCAATCTCTACCACAACTTACCCATACAGTTTGTTTGATACTTAAAACATTGCATGGTTAATTTAATTTGGACTTGTTTATGGAAGCCATTATGGCAGCTGCACCATGAGACCAGTAAAGGAGGTGAGTGTTCCATTGAATATCTTGTTAAGCAACTAGAATTCTGTATTCTGAAAAGCAAAATAAATATCTGGGGTCTCTCTATATGTAGAACTCCAAAGAGGATAAGTTGTGCCATGGTCAGACATTGTATTAAGGCTTTAGTATGTGCAGAAAATGTGTGACCTTGCTTTATATTTTGCATATAATCTCTCAGGGGGCACGAGATTCAGTGAGTTCTTTACCCTAAGTGAGACAACCTTGGATAGGAATTATTTGACTTGGCCAAAACAGATGGTCAACCCATTGGCAGTGGCCCAGATATCTATAAAGGTGTGACCATGAGGTCAATTGTTAGCCAAAACATCCTCTGCTAAAGTTTGAACATTTTATCTGATCTTTGGTTCAGTCCTTTATCACTAATATTCTGATTAAGAGATGAAAAGTGGCAACTTTCAAGAAAGATCCATGAAGTGTGATAGTGATGCTTCCATTGGTTAAGTGAATTTACTCCCTTTGATGTTCACTGTGTTGACCTGAGGGGATCCACTGGTGTCCAAGGCTTCTAAGAGATGAACACTTTTAGAAGTGTGGCATCCGACAGGGGGCTTAGCACAAGGAAAGTTGCCCTCTCCTGAAGATAAGGTACGCAGAGGGCCCAAGTTCAGCACCATCCTGTAGCAAGGAGGCCTCACTAGCTATGCTGAGCTTGCAGAGTGCTATTTCCATAATCAATGGCCAAATGGACAGCTGGATATGGAGGGTCAGAGGTTCAACACCTGAGATACTCTACATTTCCAGGCAAGTCCAGGATGCACTCACAATTGCTATACTAAGGGCATACAGCACTGGGCCAAGGTGGGCAGTTCCTTGTATCAGAAGCCCATGAAACTAACCACCATCACTGATGGGACCAGGATTCCAAGATACAGGAGAGAAGGTTACTAAAGTTTGAATAGTGAAGGAGTCTCAAGGGTCCCTAATAAGAGTGCCCGTTCTATGGCAATTTAGGCAGATTCTAGAATCGTTTGACAGAGGGAAGCTGCCAAGCAAAAAAATGTGTATAAGAGGAAATGTTGCCTCCAGAATATAATAATGTCTAAAACACATTGGGCTTGTTTTAACAGCATGGGTACTAAGAAGACTAAAAGTTGCTTCTTGACACTGTCAAGATTGGAGCAGTCCTCCACTTACCAAAGAATTTTCAGGAACTTAACCAAAGGGGTGGTCCCGTTTACTATGTGTGTCATAGGAATCTCCTCAAAGGAGGATGTCATCAGTGAAAAGTCATAATTTTGTACATGGAAAAAGCTAGAGATGGTGAAAATATCACCTGCAAAGACTATGTGAGATGGCAGGTGTGGACACTGGGCCCACTGAATAGACAGGTGAAGGTGTATCATGTCCCTTTTAAGGCAAAGTTTAAGTGTAGCTGACAGGCTGTTGAAATTGGCACTGGAAAGAGCATGATAGCCAAATGATTTGCTATGACTATAAAGTATTTACCAGTTATTCAGTGGAAGCAGTATTTTCAACAATATACATGGAGCCCTAGTGAGTAGGTCCATGACACCAAGGGCACAAGTTCACTCTGAGGCATTCTTCTTGTTTTACAGGTTTAAGATCAAGTTGATGTATGGCAAAACCAATAAAATATTATAAAGTAATTAGCCTCCAATTAAAATAAATATTTATATTTTTAAAAATCAAGTAAAATTTGTCTGTTAAGAGCAGGAGGAGTGGGGATTACCACACCCTCTCTAAACTGGTCTCCTATAATGGGTTTCAATCTTTGAAGACCTTGCTTTCATTTAGATTGTATCTTTCTAAAAACAACTGAGGTGAAAAGTGTGATTGTAACTAAGGGGAAAGGTTCACAGGGTCTCATATATTTAAGGCTGATTATAGGGGTCAAAGAGTTAATTTTATTACTCATTGGGTCAGATTATCCATGGACACTAGAGGGAATTTGGGGATAATGGATGTTTTGGCTATGGGAAATGTAGGCAAGGCAGTAATTCATGGTTAAGGTTAGTTATATCTGTTTCAATTTCATGTTCCTTTATTCCCTGGCTGTTTTTATCAGCTTGCCCAAAGGTGAGCCAGAGGAAGAACAGAAATTTATGAGGCTTAAAAACTCAACTGTCAAACATCAAAAGTGGAATCTGATTATTACACAGGGCTACCACCCCTACATCACCCTTCTCCCCAGATGGGACCTCTGAAACACCCAGAAATACCAAGTCCTTTCCCTCCTCACCAGTGGGATGAAGTGTTCAGGAAGAAACCTTCAGTGATCAGAAATCTTCAGTCTTCAGTGTTCAGTCTTCACCCAGTCCTCATTCCCAGTGTCTGAGTAGCTATGGACTGCCTGGTCTGGGCCCTAAACTGAAAGGATGCCACCTCCCTCCCCTCTCACAAACCTGATCCATCCCTTCCTTCCCTCACCATCATCAAAAAACAGATACACAAACATATCTTTTTACAACTTGCTGATACTTTAATCACCAACATCTGAGTGTTTTGGCCTCTACAGAGGGGACCATCGCTGTTGTTTGATCCCTGAACAAATGACTATTCTGTCAGGGCTTTTCCTGTAGTGACAGCAGATTGCTCCAGGTCTCAGGCTCTAGGTGGGCACAGGGGGGTACTTGGAGAGTCGTTGGGAGAACTGGAAGAATCCTTCCGGATTTCTTCATCTGCCATCGGCTGATTTTCATTCTTCTTTTCATTCTGAGGGTGGTGGCAGAAGACTAGTATCTTTTATTTCTTCCCTTTCTTATTCCTTCCCTCATTCTGCTGAAGGGTTGATTTTGACCTTCCGCATGAGCTTTTGTATCTGGTAAGAAAACAAAGTCATCCAGAAAGACATTATTGAGGGAGGATCGGAAGGAGGACTTTGAGAGAATGGGTGTGCATTGAGGAGGGGTTTTGTGCCAGACAAGGGCATGGTGGGGGATGAAGAGGAGGAACATGAGTAATCTGACCTTCTCACTGTCCAAGCCCTTGGATTGATCAGACATCTTTCTCTTCCTTTGTTTAGCGATTGACGCTGGTTGTTCCAAACTTACGCTGTGTATCTCAATCTCTGACTCTTCCTCCTTCACTTCCTCAATTAGGTCAGCCATGGTGAAGCAACAGTGCCCTACAGCAAGGCTCCTGGCCTCTCTATGTATACCTGCCCAGGACAATGAAGAGCCACATATTTGGCATGTAGCTATCATTATTCTCCAACTGCCACATCCATACATGACTACTGGAAAAACCATAGCTTTGACTAGATGGACTTTTGTCAGCAAAGTAATATCTCTGCTTTTTAATATGCTGTCTCAGTTGATCACAGTCTTTCTTCCAAGGAAGAAGCCTCTTTAAATTTCATGAATGCAGCCACCGTCTGCAATGATTTTGGAGTCCAATAAAATAAAGTCTGAGACTGTTTCCATTGTTTCCCCATCTATTCGCCTTGAAGTGATAGGACAGGATACCATGACCTTTGTTTTATGAATGTTGACTTTTCAGGCTACTTTTTCACTCTCCTCTTTCCCTTTTAACAAGAGGCTTTTTATTTCTTCTTTGTTTTCTGCCATAAGGTTGATATCATCTGTATATCTGAGGTTATTAATATTTCTCCTGGCAATCTTGATTCCAGCTTGTGCTTCATCCAGCCCAGCGTTTGACATGCTGTACTCTGAATACAAGTTAAATAAGCAGGGTGACAATATACAACCTTGACGTACTCCTTTTGCAATTTCGAACTAGTCTGCTGTTCCGTGTCTGGTTCTAACTGTTGTTTCTTGACCTACATACAGGCTTCTCAGCAGGCAGTCAGGTGGTCTGGTATTCCCATCTGTTTAAGAATTTTCCACAGTTTATTGTGATCCACACAGTTCAAGGCTCTGGTGTAGCCAATAAAACAGAAGTAGATGTTTTTCTTAACCCTCTTGCTTTTTCTATGAGCCAACGGATTTGTCAATTTGACCTCTGATTCCTCTTCCTTTTCTAAATCCAGCTTGAACTTGTGAAAGATCCTGGTTCATGTACTGCTGAAGTCTAGCTTGGAGAATTTTGAGCGTTACTTGGCCAGCATTTGAGATGAGCACCGTTGTGTGTGAGTTTAAACATTCTTTAGCATTGCCTTTCTTTGGGATTGGAATGCAAACTGACCTTTTCCAGTCCTGTGACTGCTGCTGAGCTTACCCAATTTTCTGGCATACCAAGTTCAGTACTTTCACAGCATCATCTTTTAGGATCAGAAATAGCTCAGCTGGAATTCCATCACCTACACTATCTTTGTTCGTAGTGATGCTTCCTGAGGCCCACTTGACTTCTCATTCCAAGATGTTGGCTCTAGGTGAGTTATCACACCCTCATGGTTTTCTGGGTCATTAAGATCTTTTCTTGCATAGTACTGTGTATTCTTGCCACCTCTTAATATTTCCTGCTTCTGTTAGGTCCATACAAATTCTGTGGTTTATTGGTCCCATTTTTCATAAAATGTTCCCTGGGTATCTGTAATTTTCTTGTAGACATCTCTAGTCTTTCCCATTCTATTGTTTTCCTCTATTTCTTTGCATTTATCAGTTAAGAAGGCTTTCTTATCTCTTCTTTCTATTCTTTGAACTCTGCATTCAGATGGGTATATCTTTCCTTTTCTCTTTTGCCTTTATCTGTTCTTCTTTTCTCAGCTATTTGTAAGGCCTCCTCAGACATCCACTTTGCCTCTTTGCTTTTCTTTTTCTTGGGCAAGTTCTTTATCACTGCCTCCTGTAAAATGTCACAAACCTCCATCCACAGTTTTTCTGGCACTCTGTGTATCAAATCTAATCCCTTGAATCGATTTGTCATTTCCACTGTATAATTGCAAGGGATTTGATTTCGGTCATACCTAAACGGCTTAGCGGTTTCCCTCCTTTCTTCAATTTAAGTCTGAATTTTTTTGCAATAAGGAGTTTATGATCTGAGCCACATTCATACTGGAGCTGACTGTTCACCATCATATGGAAAGTCAGTTTTCCTAGTGCAGTTTACTAAACAGATCATTGTTTCACCACTGATTTGCATATAAAATAAGCATACCAAAGTTTCTATTTGAATTCTCAGATATACCAGATAGATCTATTTTCTCTGATAGCAGCTAATCTTATACTAGTGTAACTGGATGCAACAAGGTCCCACATAAACTTCTCAACCTATCCTAATCTGATATTATTTCTAATGAAAATAATGTTTAGCTTATCAATTTTACATTAGCTGTTCTAAAATACTCAAAGAATTTTAATACTATGAAAACTTCTGGTCTAAATTAGCGAGTGAAGAATAAAATACTGCCTTAATTTATTTGCCATCTATTTAGAGCCATGTACAGAAAGACAGTTGTAAAAAGAATGCATATCACAGGATATTTTCAGTTTTAGTGCTTAGGGTTCTTTTTTTAAAACGTTCATCCTTGTACTTTTGAGTTTTTAACAATAAAATCATTAAATTATTTTAAGCTTAACATTCTCTAAAGCAGATATTATAAAGCAGGGGACATGATCTAGTATATGCAGAATGATTTGAGTATTCACTCCTCCAGGAGCTCATCAGTGATGTATTGAGCAGTGACCATAATATTGTGACTCACGTGTTCAGGTGGTTGGGATTACTGAGATGAATGACATATGTTTGTCCTTGTTGTATATTGTATATTGGGGTAGACAAATAGGTACATAAAAATTTCTAATACAAAATGGCAATTGCTTGAATATAAGTATCTGTAAGACCACAGGAGCAATGGACTCTGCTGGCATTGGGGGCTGAAAGGCTGCAGAGCAGAAACATCATTTGAGTTTAGTCTTAAAGCAGGAGGACAATTTCATCATTCCCCAGCTTTAGGTGGGAAGGGAAAGCAATTCCTTATATTGGAAGGAGACATCTAGACCTATTTCATTTTGTGGAGAAGGCACTAAAAAGCTTTTTACTTGCTGTCTTAAATGATGCCAATATGGAAAGTTAGGCAAAACCAATACAATATTGTAAAGTAATTAGCCTCCAATTAAAACAAATTTATAAATAAATAAGAAAGAAACCTAAAAGAAAAAGTAAAACCATTAAGGTGAGAGAGAACAAGATGGCAGAGGAGTAGCTGAACATGGAATACTTCTCTCTCCATGGATAAATCAGGGATACACCTTCAGACACAGAAGAACATGCAGAACACCAGCTGAGAGCAGACAGGAGTACCTGACCAGAGGAAAGGAATACATAGAACCACGAAAAACTCAGTAGGACAAAGGTCTAGGGGGAAAAACAGGAGTGTCACTAGGACTGGACCTGCCCTCAGCAGGTGGGGGAACTGAAGCAAGGGTCCCATCCCCACATCAGGGCAATTATCTGAGTCAGAGGAGAAACATTTAAGGCTGAGAGTGAAACAGATGATCTGCAGCAGCCTAAATGGAATGAGAATCAGACAGGGCTTGCCACAGCCATACATACCCTGGTAGGGATGCAAGTCCCCTGGGACCTGGAGTTTAGGGATTGTGGAGAAAACCCAGGGTGAGGGCTTCTATTGATTGCAGAGAGACGGATGGAGGGGATGTGAGGGAGGAGATTGTGGTGGGAAATGCCTGTGGAGGAAAGCCCAGCAGCCATGGAAGCAAGGCAATATGCTGAGTCATGCTAGGAGTAGAGCCATCACCATAGACTCTCTCCCCCAAAATGCCAGCATCAGCATTGGCAGCTGAACAATAGAAAGGCTGGCCCATCAAATGCACTGAAGTACAGAGTAGGACCCCACTCAAGGTGCCCCTTTAAGTACCTGACGTGCGGATCTATGGAGTAGAATCCCAGCCAGGGGGGCATCTCCATGTGCCTGATATGCTGAACAACAGAGAAGGACCCCAGGCAAAGGAGCCCTCTAAGTGCCTGAAGGGGCAGAGCTATGGAGAAAGACTGGCCAAAGAGGCCAGATCGCTAGGTACAGTTCAGTTCAGTTCAGTCACTCATTCATGTCCGACTCTTTGTGATGCCATGAACCTCAGCATGTCAGGATTCCCTGTCCATCACCAACTCCCAGAGTCTACCCAAACTCATGTCCATTGAGTCGGTGACGCCATCTAACTATCTCATCCTCTGTCGTCCCCTTCTCCTCCTGCCCTCAATCTTTCCCAACATCAGGGTCTTTTCAAATGAGTCAACTCTTTTCATCAGGTGGCCAAAATACTGGAATTTCAGCTTCAACATCAGTCCTTCCAATGAACACCGAGGACTGATCCTCTTCCAACAACACAAGAGAAGACTCTACGCATGGACATCACCAGATGGTCAACATCGAAATCAGATTGATTATATTCTTTGCAGCCAAAGATGGTGAAGCTCTATACAGTCAACAAAAACAAGACTGGGAGCTGACTGTGGCTCAGATCATGAATTCCTTATTGCCAAATTCAGACTTAAATTGAAGAAAGTGGGGAAAACCACTAGACCATTCAGGTATGACCTGAATCAAATCCCTTATGATTAGACAGTGGAAGTGAGAAATAGATTTAAGGGACTAGATATGATAGACAGTGTGCCTGATGAACTATGGATGGAGGCTCATGACATTGCACAGGAGACAGGGATCAAGACCATCCCCATGGAACAGAAATGCAAAAAAGCAAAATGGCTGTCTGAGGAGGCCTTATAAACAGCTGTGAAAAGAAGAGAAGCAAAAAGCAAAGGAGAAAAGGAAAGATATAAGCATATGAATGCAGAGTTCCAAAGAATAGCAAAGAGAGGTAAGAAAGCCTTCCTCAGAGAAAAATGCAAAGGAATAGAGGAAAACAACAGAATGGGAAAGACAAGAGATCTCTTCAAGAAAATGAAAGATACCAAGGGAATATTTCATGCAAAGATGGGCTCGATAAAGGACAGAAATGGTATGGACCTAACAGAAGCAGAAGATATTAAGAAGAAGTGGCAAGAATACACAGAAGAACTATACAAAAGAGATCTTCACAACCCAGATAATCACGATGGTGTGATCACTCACCTAGAGCCAGGTACAAGAGGCTGGGAAAAAAAAAAAAAATCTGTAGGGCCATAACTCCTGCCGCAGAGGCAGTCTGTGTCCCTGCACACTTGGTGCCATCAGGGTCCCTGCAAGCCAAGCAGCTGTGCCATCTTCACACTCAGCTCTCACTGGGGCAGAGCTGCCACAGGCAAGAAAAGCTTGCATCTATGCCCGCAGGTTTGCTTCGGTAGTGTCCAATTCTTTGCAACTCTGTAGATTGTGGCTTGCCAGCCTTCTCTGTCAGGGAGGGGGTTTCTCCAGGCAAGAATCCTGGAGCATATTGGCCAATACTGGCTCCCATACCCTTCTAGAGCACTGCATTTCTTGCTGCTCTAGCTGCTAGCTCCCCTGAGTATCTTGTGCTGCCAGAACCCCTGTGATCCAAACAGCTGTACCACGTCCTCAACTGGCCCTCACAGGCACAAACCCAAGTCCTCCAGGGCAGCCCCAGGAGCAAACCCCAGTGGGTGACTCACATGCAGAAGTGGAAATAAAACCACAAATGAAGCCCAGGGGCAGTGCAGCTAAGGAAGTGAAGTGAAGTGAAGTCACTCAGTCGTGTCCGACCCTTTGCGACCCCATGGACTGTAGCCTACCAAGCTCCTCTGTCCATGGGATTCTCTGGGTAATAGTACTGGAGTGGATTGCCATTCCCTTCTCCAGGGGATCTTCCCGATCCAGGGATAGAACCCGGGTCTCCCGCCTTGTAGACAGACGCTTTACCGTCTGAGCCACCAGGGAAGTCTAAGGAAGAAGACCCAAAACCTTATGACCAGCTATACAAGCTGCAGATTAAATCCACATGATCAACTAGCCAGACTCTGTATCTATAGAATATATAAAAGGTCGTTGAGAGCTCCCAAAAAAGAAAACTCACTAGTTCTGATAACTGTGGACATTGAGGCAAGAACACACAGGAGTAGGACCAGACTAGAATATGAGCTACCCTCATAGCAGGTCCAGAGATCAGCACAGTTGTTGGAGGGCATCCTAGAGAGGTGAGGTGGATTGTGATTCTCAGCGAGGGAAAGGACTCTGACAGCAGTGACTCAAGGAAAATATTTTTCTTATGTTTTGACTTGTTCTGTAGATTCTTTTGGATTTTTTCCTCCCCCCCACCCAAATCTAATGAAGCCTTTGAGCTTTCTTTTTTCCTCAGTCACATTTTTTTTTTCAGAAAGCATTTATTTTGACCCAAGAGATTCCAGTCAGCCTTATAAACTTAGAAAGTGGAAATCCTTCCTGAACTGATGGAAAATGAATCCAATTTCAAATCCCAAACCAGATTCCTGTTTTTGTTGCTATTCTTCCTCTAAAAAGACAGAACCTGATGTTTTCACAGTGTATATAAAACAAATTTTAAGACCCATATATAGCACAGTGTTTACCACCCACCCCTGTCCATGGTCATGAATATCACAAATTCTTTAAATTTCCAAAACATGAGATAAATGTCAGACCATTCTATAAATTGACTTTATGAGGCATTTCTGAGCTGAGCTTTCTGACACATTTTTTATTGTTCTTATAAACCACTGCCTCTGTGTTGGGCTTTTGCAGTTCTGTGGAGTTTCCTTTTTTCTCTCTCTCTTTTTAATTTTAATTTTTAAACTTATTATTACTTTTTATATTTTTATTCCTTTGTTTGCTTTTCCTACTATTCTTTTCCCTTTGCAGTTAATCTTTAATGTATATAAATCTTCTTTATCTACCTCTATTTAACTTTGCATATCTATTCATTCTTTCTTTAGTTTCTTTCCTTTCTTCTCAATATATTTCTTAGTTTTATTTTAATTGCTTTATTCCCCAATTGGCACCTTGCTTTAGTTTTGTTTTCCACTTTGTGCTTTAGTTAGTTTTGTTCTGGTAGATATTATTTTTGGTTTCCTTTGTTCACTGGGCCAATTTATTGTACTTTATTTTTTTTTATTTTTACTTTATTTAACTTTACAATACTGTATTGGTTTTGCCATACATTGACATGAATCTGCCACGGGTGTACATGAGTTCCCAATCCTGAACCCCCCTCCCACCTCCCACCCTATATCATCTCTCTGGTATACTTTATTTTTGTTGGACTGTTTTGATTTTGCCTATGGGTATATATGTATATGTATATATTCAGTCACACATTTTATTGTTGTCATAAACTTCTGCCTCTACATTGGGCTTTTGCAGTTGGTGGATTTTTCCTGTTTTTTTTTTTTTCTTTTTACTTTCTTCTTCCATTTTTTTCTATAATTTTAATTTCTAATTTTTAAAAAACCTATTTTTTTCTACATATATTCCTTTCTTTGCCTTCCTTACTGTTCATTTCCCTTTGCAGTTAATCTATAAATATAGTATAAATTTTCTTCATCTACCTCTGTTTAACTTTGCATATCTATTCTTTCTTTCTTTTCTTTCTTTCCTTTCCTCTCAACATATTTGTTAATTTTGTTTTCTTTGCTTTATTCTCCACTTGGCACCTTGCTCTAGTTTTGTTTTCCATTTTCTGCTTTAGTTAGTTTTGTTCTTAACTGGCAAATATTATTTTTATTTCCTTTATTTGCTCAGTCAATCTACTGTGCTTTATTTTTATAGGCTGATTTGACTTTTTTCATGGGTGTATATGTATAAGTGCACATTCCATTATTTTAATTATTATTTGCCCAATTTTGTAACTGCCATTTCTCTGGAGTTCATCTCTGGCTTCTCATTTTTTGATATTTGTTTTAATCTCCCTTAATCCCAGAACAAACTACTTGTGGAATCTTCATTAATGACCAGAGATCAAGCCCTGAGCCTTTAGAGTGGGAGCAGTGGCTCCAAGACCCTAGATTACCAAAGAACTAACCCTTGGGAGTATCAGATAGTGAGAACTCACAAAAAGGAAGCCACTTGAATATAAGGCAGGAGATGCCAGTTCGATTCCTGGGTTGGGAAGATCCCTTGGAGAAGGAATAGGCTACCCACTCCAGTATTCTGCCTGGAGAATCCCATGGACTGTACAGTCTGTGGGGTTTCAAAGAGTCAGACATGACTGAGTGACTTTCACTTCACTTCATTAGCCAACCACTAGTAGCACACTGTGCAGGACACCTCATCTAAACAAAACAAAACAAAACTACAAACCCGATCATCAGCAGACAGGATTTCCACCTCACTCAGCCTTGCCCATCAGAGAAAAACAAACAACTCAACACAAATCTCAGCCTATAGGAAGCTTACACAAACCACTGGACCAACCTTAGGAGGGCAGAAACCAAAAGGAAGAAAGAATTCAACCTTGAAGCCTGGGAAAAGGAGACTTCAAACACAATAAGTTAAAAAAATAATAATGAAAAGGCAGAACTACACAAATGAAGGGAACAAACTCAAAACACAAAAGTGCAAATAAATCAAGAGGAAATAGGCAAACTACCTGAAAAAGAATTCAGAATAATGATAGTAAAGATGATCAAAAACCTTGAAAACAAAATGGAGAAAATGCAAGAATCAATTAACAAAGACCTAGAAGAATTAAAGAATAAGCATACAGAGACAAACAACAACTATTGAAGTTAAAACTACTCTAGAAGGAATCAATAGCAGAATATCTGAAGCAGAAGAGTGAATCAGTGAGCTGGAAAAAAAATGGTGGAAATAATTTCTGAAGAGTAGAATAAAGTGAAAAGAATGAAAAGAACTCAGAGACTTCTGGGACAATATCAAACACACCAACATTCGAATTCGCGCAGTCCCAGAAGGAGAGAAAAAAAAAAAGCATCTGAGAAAATTTTTTGAAGAGATTATAGTTGAAAATTTCCCCAGCATGGGAAAGGAAATAGTCAATCAAGTCCAAGAAGCACAAAGAGTCCCATAAAGGATAAACACAAGGGTAAACACTCCGAGACACATACTAATCAAAATAACAAAGACTAAACACAAAGAAAGAATATTAAAAGCAGCAAGGGGGAAGCAACAAGTAACATACAAGGGAAACCCCATACACTTAACAGCTGATCTTTCAGCAGAAACTCTGCAGGCCAGAAGGGAATGGCAGGATATATTTAAAGTACTGAAAGGGAAAAATCTACAATCAAGATTACTGTATCTGGCACGGACCTCATTCAAAATTGATGGAGAAATAAAAAGCTTTTCAGAAAAGAAAAAGTTAAGAGAATTCAGTACCACAAAACCAGCTTTATAATAAATGTTAAAGGAACTTATATAGTCAAGAAATACATGAGAAGATAAAAGACATCCAAAATCAACCACAAGCAACTAAGAAAGTGGCAATAGGAACATATATATCAATAATTACTTTAAATGTAAATGGACTAAGTACTCCAACCAAGACACAGTCTGGATGAATGGATACACAAACAAGACCCATATATACGTTGTCTACAAGAAGCCCACGTTAGACTTCAAGACACATATAGACTGAAAGTGAGAAGATGGAAAAATATATTCCATGAAAATGGGAAGCAAAAGAAAGCTGAAGTAAAAATCCTCATATTAGACAAAATAGACCTTAAAATAAAGAAGATTACAAGAGATAAGGAAGGACACTACATAATGATCAAGGGATCAGTCCAAGAGGAAGACATAACAATTGTAAATATCTATGCACCCAACATAGGAGCAAACAATAGATAAGAGAAACACTAACAGACATAAAAGGAAAACTAACAATAACACAATAATAGTAGGAGACTTTAACACCCCATTCACACCAATGGACAGATCATCAAAACAGAAAATTAATAAAGAAACACAAGTCTTAAATGATACAGTAGATGAGAAGGATCTCATTGATATATTCAGGATATTCCATCCAAATGCAGAAGAATATATCTTCTTCTCAAATGCACATGGGACATTCTCTGATATAAATCCACATCTTGGGTCACAAATCAAACTTCAGTAAATTTTAAAAAATTGAAATTGTATCAAGCATCTTCTCTGACAACAACACTATGAAACTAGATATCAATTACAAGAAAAAAACCTGTTAAGAAATGCAAACACATGGAGATTAAACAACATGTTTCTAAATGATCAACAGGTTACTGAAGAGATCAAAAGGGAAATCAAAAAATTTCTAGAAACAAATGACAATGAAAACATGACAACCCAAAACCTATGTTATGCAGCAAAAGCAGTTCTAAGAGGGAAGTTTATAGCAATAGAAGCCTACCTTAAGAAACAAGAAAAACATCGAATAGACAACCTAACTTTACATTTAAAACAACTGGAAAAAGAAGAAGAACAACAACAAAGAAATAGTAGGAGGAAAGGCATCATAAAGATCTGAGCTGAAAAAAATGAAAAAGAAATGAAAGAAACAATAATAAAGATTAACAAAACTATAAGCTGGATCTTTGAGAAGATAAACAAAATTGTCAAGCCTTTAGCCAGACTCATCAAGAAAAAAAGAGAGAAGAATCAACAAAATTACAAATGAAAAAGCAGAGGTTACAAAAGACAGTGCAGCAATACAAAGGATTATGAGACTATGGCAATAAAATGGATATACTGGAAGAAATGGACAGGTTTTTGAAAAGTTCAATCTTCCAAGACCTAACTAGGAAGAAATATAAATTATGAACAACCCAATTACAAGCACTGAAATTGAAGCTGTGATCAAAAATCTCCCAAAAAACAAAACTCCAGAACCAGATGGCTTCACAGGAGAATTCTGTCAAATAGTTAGGGAAGAGCTAACGCCTATCCTTCTAAAACTCTTTCAAAGAATTGCAGAGGAAGAGACACGTTCAAACTCATTCTATGAGGCCACCATCACCCTGATAACAAAACCAGACAAAGACAACACAAAAAAATAAAACTACTGGCCAATATCACTGATGAATATAGATGCAAAAATTCTCAACAAAATTTTAGCAAACAGAATTCAGCAACACATCAAAAAGCTCATACATCATGATCAAGTTGGGTTTATTCGAGGAATGCAAGGATTCTTCAATATTTGCAAATGAATCAATGTGATACACCATATTAACAAATTGAAAGATAAAATCCATATGATAATCTCAATAGATGCATAAAAAGCTTTTGACAAAATTCAGCACCCATTTATGATTAAAATTCTTTAAAATATGGACATAGAAGGAATCTACCTCAACATAGTAAAGGCCATATATGATAAACCTACAGTTCAGTTCAGTTCACTCAGTCGTGTCCGACTCTTTGCGACCCCATGAATCACAGCACGCCAGGCCTCCCTGTTCATCACCAACTCAGGAAGTTCACTCAGACTCCCGTCCATCGAGTCCGTGATGCCATCCAGCCATCTCATCCTCTGTCGTCCCCTTCTCCTCCTGCCCCCAATCCCTCCCACCATCACAGTCTTTTCCAATGAGTCAACTCTTCGCACGAGGTGGCCAAAGTACTGGAGCTTCAGCTTTAGCATCATTCCTTCCAAAGAAATCCCAGGGCTGATCTCCTTCAGAATGGACTGGTTGGATCTCCTTGCAGTCCAAGGAACTCTCAAGAGTCTTCTTCAACACCATAGTTTAAAAGCATCAATTCTTCGGCACTCAGTCTTCTTCACAGTCCAAATCTCACATCCATACATGACCACAGGAAAAAGCATAGCCTTGACTAGACGGACCTTAGTCAGCAAAGTAATGTCTCTGCTTTTGAATATACTATCTAGGTTGGTCATAACTTTTCTTCCAAGGAGTAAGCGTCTTTTAATTTCATGGCTGCCATCACCATCTGCACAGCAAACATTATTCTCAGTGGTGAAAAACTGAAAGCCTTCCCCATAAGATCAGGAACAAGACAAGGGTGTCCATTTTTACCACTATTGTTCAACATAGTTCTGGAAGTCCTAGCTACAGCAATCAGAGAACAAAAAGAAATAAAGGAATCCAGATCAGAAAAGAAGAAATGTTCTCCTTGTTTTCAGATGGCATGATACTCTACATAGAAAACCCTAGAGATAATATCTGAAAATTACTAATGCTAATCAGTGAATTTAGCAAAGTTGCAGGATACAAAATTAATACACAGAAATCAGTTGCATTTCTAAATATTAACAATGACAAATCAAAAAGAGAAACTAAGGAATCACTCCCATTCACCATTGCAACAAAAAAAATCAAATATCTAGGAATAAACTTACCTAAGGAGACAAAAGAACTGCACACAGAAAATTATAAGACACTACTGAAAGAAATCAAAGGTGACATAAACAGATGGAGAGATATTCCATGTTCCTGGGCAGGAGGAATCAATATTGTGGAAATGACTATACTACCAAACGTAACCTACAGATTCAATGAGATCTCTATGAAATTACCAATGGGATTTTTCACAGGACTAGAACAAAAAGTTTCACCATTCATATGGAAACACAAAAGACCCCAAATAGCCAAAGCAGTCTTGATAAAGAAGAATGGATCTGGAGGAATCAACCTTCTTGACTTCAGATTCTATTACAAAGATACATGCATTAAGACAGCATGGTACTGGCACAAAATCAGAAATATTGACCACTGGAACAAGCTAGAAAACCCAGAAATAAACCCATGAACCTATTGGTACCTTAGTTTTGACAAAGGAGGCAAGAATATACAATGGGGAAAAGACAGCCTCTTCAATAAAAGGTCCTTGGAAAACCGGACAGCTACATGTAAAAAAATTAAATTAGAACACTTCCTAACACCGTACACAAAGATAAACTCAAAATGGATTAAAGACCTAAATGTAAGACCAGAAACTATAAAACTCTTAGAGGAAAACATAAGCAGAACACTTGATGTCATAAATCAAAGCAAGAACCTCTATAATCCACCTTCTATAGTAACGGAAATAAAAACAAAAGTAAACAAGCAAGACCTAATTAAATTTAAAAAATTTTGCATAGCAAAGGAAACTGTAAGCAAGGTGAAAAGACAATCCTCAGAATGAGAGAAAATAATAGCAAATGAAACAACTGACAAAGGATTAATTTCCAAAACATACAAGCAGCTCATACAACTCAATGACAGAAAAACAACCCAATCAAAAAGTGGGGAAAAGACCTAAAGAGACATATCTCCAAAGAAGACATACAGATAGCTAACAAACACATGAAAAGATGCTCGACAATACTCATTATTAGAGAAATGCAAATCAAAGCTACAATGAGATATCACCTTACATGGATCAGAATGTCCATCATCAAAAAGTCTACAAAGAATAAATACTGGAGAAGGTGTGGAGAAAAGGGAAGGCTTTTGCACTGTTGGTGGAAATGTAAATTGATACAGCCACTATGGAAGGAGGTACAGAGATTCGTTTAAAAAATGAAGAATAAAGCCACCATATGACCCAGCAATCCCACTCTGCAGCCTATATCCTGAGGGAGCCAAAATTGAAAAAGACACATGTATCCCATTTTTCATTGCATCACTCTTTGCAATAGCTAGAACATGGAAGCAACCTAGATGTCCATCAACAGATGAATGGATAAAGAAGTTTTGGTACATATACATACTGGACTATTAATCATTCATATAAAGGAATGCATTTGAGTCAGTTCTGATGAGGTGCATGAGCCTAGAACCTATTATACAGTGTGAGGAGAGTCAAAAAGAGATAGATAAATATCGCATTCTAACACATAAATATGGAATCTAGAAAAGTGGTATTGAAGAATTCATTTACAGGGTACTTTGGCCACCTCATGCAAAGAGTTGACTCATTGGAAAAGACTGATGCTGGGAGGGATTGGGGGCAGGAGGAGAAGGGGACGACAGAGGATGAGATGGCTGGATGGCATCACTGACTTGATGGACCATGAGTCTGAGTGAACTCCGGGACTTGGTGATGGACAGGGAGGCCTGGCGTGCTGCAATTCATGGGGTCGCAAAGAGTCGGACACGACTGAGCGACTGAACTGAACTGAAAAGAGAAACAGACATAGAGAATAGACTTATGGAAATGGGGAAAGAGGAGGAGAGGATGAGATGTATGGAAAGAGTAACATGGACACTTACATTACCATATGTAAAATAGATAGCCAACGGGAATTGGCTGTATGGCTCAGGAAACTCAAACGTGTTCTGTATCAGTCTAGAGGGGTGGGATGGGGCAGAAGATGGGATGGAGGTTCAAAAGGGAGGGGATATATGTGTACCTATGGCTGATTCATGTTGAGGTTTACTCAAAGCAATTATCTTTCAATAAAAAGAAAATTAATAATAATAAAGCATCAAGGGAACAAGGGACTTTGGAAGAGTCCTGATCAGGAAGTAATAAAATGAGAACCTGCTTAGAAAAATGCAAGAAGATTTTTCTGAGGAAAGAAGAACTCAAAGCTGCATTTACTGGAAGGTAACAGCTGTCATGCTTTGCTCAGCATGTTATGTTTGCAGGTAAAGAAGAAATATGGGTTTCTGTTCATTTAATATCCATGGAAGAGGTTGGAGAAAAGGGGGTAAGTATTCCAGAAATGATTCACTAGGTAGAAAGAGAAGGTTAGAAATCAGATACTACTGTCACTTCTTAAATAAATTAGTCATAAGCCATAAACAAACACTTATTATCTAAAGGTACCAGAATTCCTAAACTCTGAGAGAAGGCACTCCCAAATACTGTGTCTTAAGGATAAAACAAGGGTTCATGACTCAAGGGTTAATAGCAGCTAACACAAGACATGCTAGGTTTGGAGGGGGGTGGGGTAGGGGAGAAAGAAGAACAAAGTATGTATGTACATATATATGTATGTACATATTTATATTATCGATAAATATAGAAGCCATTTAATCATGTGCTATTATTTTTCTAAAATAATGTTAGGTGTTTTACATACATTGTTCCACTTAATACCAGAATGATGCTAAGATATAGATACATGCTATCATCATTCCCATTTCACAGATGAGAAAACTAAGTGTTTTAGACTTTAAGAAACTTAGTGTTAGTCGCTCAGCTGTACCCGACTCTTTGCGACCCCATGGACTGCAGCCCTCTGTCCATGAGATTTTCCAGGCAAGGATACTGGAGTGGGTTGCCATTTCCTTCTCCAGAGGAACTTCTCAACCCAGGAATCAAACCCAGGTCTCCTGCACTGCAGGCAGATTCTTTACCAACTGAGCTACAAGGGAATTTACTCAAGGTCAGATAGCTTTTGGGTAGTGAAGCTATAAATCAAATCCTGTGGCCCTAACTACTCAACTAAATACTGCTATATTTGCTTTGCTACAACCCTAGTCTCAGTCATCGTCATATCATACTTATGTAGTGCCAAGAGCCTGACACTCCTCTGATCCTACACAGTTCACAACATTCAGTGAACTTTCTAAACGAGAAATCAGACTGCATCACTTTCCTTTATCAAACCGTCTAGCAGCTCTCTACTGCACATAATAAAAAACCCAGGTTCTTACCCCACAAGTCCCTACAAGACCTCATCTCTGCCTTTCCAACTTCAGTCTCTTATCTCTGCTCTGCCCCTCTATGACTGTACTCCAATTACACTCAGTCTTTTGCAGTTCCTCAACACACTGTTCTTGTTCTCACCTTATGACATGGCTACTTGCTCTTCTACCTAAAATGCTCTTCTTCAAAATCTTAACACAACTGACTGTATCTCATTCGTCAAATCTTGATTGAGATATCAACTCCTCAGAGAAGATTTCCCCACACCCTTTACCCAAAGCAGCTCTCCTCTGCCCCACACCAATACCATGAACCACTCCATTGCCCATGAAAATAGAAATTACTTGACAACAGGAACTATTGACTTTATGTCCTTCATCATAAGTCCAGAGCCAAGAACAATATTTGACACATACTTGGCACTCAAGACATATTTGTTTCCTGAAATACTGATATCTTTCTTAAAGTGTCATACATATACACGTGTGTGTGTGTGTGTGTGTGTGTAGACACACACATAGATATATGCTTTTGTGAAGTATGTGAGCTTGAGTCATCTCATACAAGTGGAATGTACACCCCACACCCCAAATTTCATCTCAATGTCAAGATTAATGATGCCACACATACACCAGAAAATATGAAAATGATTATTTCTCACATAATTAGTTATTCATGAAAAACAGAGTTAGGTCAAAAAAAGAGAGAGGGAGAAAAAATAGTAACTGTGAGGAGATGGGTAATTCAATGATTGTGATTATAAATACAATCAGAACATTATGTTCTATAGCTTAAACATACGCAATTTTAAATTAATTTATTTATTTTAATTGGGGGGCCAATTACTTTACCTGGTGAAAGAGGCAAATTTGGTCTTGGAGTACAGGATGAAGCAGGGCAAAGGCTAACAGAGTTTTTCCAAGAGGATGCACTGGTAATAGCAAACACCCTCTTCCAACAACACAAGCGAAGACTCTACAAATGGACATCACCAGATAGTCAATACCGAAATCAGATTGATTATATTCTTTCCAGCCAAAGATGGAAAAACTCTATACTGTAAGCAAAAAAATAAGACCGGAAGCTGACTGTGGCTCAGATCATGAACTCCTTATTCCCAAATTCAGACTTAAATTGAAGAAAGTAGGGAAAACCAGTAGACAATTCAGATTTGACCTAAGTCAAATCCCTTATGACTATACAGAGAAAGTGACAAATAGATTCAAGGGATTAGATCTGAAAGACAGAGTGCATGAAGAACTATGGACAGAGGTTCATGACACTGTACAGGAGGCAGTGATCAAGACCATCCTCAAGAAAAAGAAATGCAAAAAGTCTAAATGGTTGTCTGAGGAGGCCTTACAAACAGCTATGAAAAGAAGAGAAGTGAAAGGCAAAGAAGAAAAGAAAAAATAGACTTATCTGTATGCAGAATTCAAAAGAATAGCAAGGAGAGATAAGAAAGCCTTCCTTATTGGTCAATGCAAAGAAAGAGCGAAAACAATACAGTGGAAAGACTAGAGATCTCTTCAAGAAAATTCGAGATAACAAGGGAATATTGTATGCAAAGATGGCACAATAAAGGACAGAAATGGTATGGACCTAACAGAAGCAGACGATATTAAGAAGTGGCAAGAATACGCAGAAGAACTATACAAAAAAGATCTTCACGACCCAGAAAATCATGATGGTGTGATCACTCACCTAGAGCCAGACATCCTGGAATGCGAAGTCTATCATTACGAACAAAGCTAGTGGAAGTGATTGAATTCCAGTTGAGCTATTTCAAATCCTAGAAGATAAGGCTGGGAAAGTATTGCACTCAATATGCAAGCAAATTTGGAAAACTCAGCAGTGGCCACAGGACTGGAAAAGGTCAGTTTTCATTCAATCCCAAAGAAAGGCAATGCCAAAAAATGCTCAAACTACTGCATAACTGCACTTACCTCACACACTAGCAAAGTAATGCTCAAAATGATCCAAGCCAGGCTTCAACAGTATGTGAACTGTGAATGTCCAGATGTTCAAGCTGGATTTAGAAAAGGCAGAGGAATGAGAGATCAAATTGCCAACATCTGCTGGATCATGGAAAAAGCAAGAGAGTTCCAGAAAACCATCTACTTCTGTTTATTGACTATGCCAAAGCCTTTGACTGTGTGGGCCTCAAAAACCTGTGGAAAATTCTTCAACAGATTGGAATACCACACCACCTGACTTGCCTCCTGAGAAATCTGTATGCAGGCCAAGAAGCAACAGTTAGAACTGGACATGGAACAACAGACTGGTTTCAAATAGAGAAAAGAGTATATCAAGGCTGTATATTGTATACAGCTTATTTAACTGCTTATTTAAACTTATATGCAGAATACATCATGAGAAACGCTGGACTGGATGAAGCAAAAGCTGGAATCAAGATTGCTGGGAGAATTATCAATAACCTCAGATATGCAGATAACACTACGTTTATGGAAGAAAGCGAAGAGGAACTAAAGAGCCTCTTGAAAGTGAAAGAGGAGAGTGAAAAAGTTGGCTTAAACTCAACATTCAGAAAACTGAGATCACAGCATCTGGCCCAATCACTTCATGGCAAATAGATGGGAAAACAGTGGAAACAGTGACCAACTTTATTTGGGGGGGGCTCCAAAATCACTGCAGATGGTGACTGCAGCCATGAAATTAAAAGACCCTGGTTCCTTGGAAGAAAAGCTATGATCAACCTAGACAGCATATTAAAAAGCAGAGACATTACTTTGTCAACAAAGGTCTGTCTAGTCAAAGCTATAGTTTTTCCAGTAGTCATGTATAGATGTGAGAGTGAACTATAAAGAAAGCTGAGCACTGAAGAATTGATGCTTTTGAACTGTGGTGTTGGAGAAGACTCTTGAGAGTCCCTTGGACAGCAAGGCAATCCAACCCATCCATCCTAAAGGAAATCAGTCCTGAATATTCATTGGAAGGACTGATGCTGAAGCTGACACTTCAATACTTTGGCCATCTGATTTGAAGAATTGACTCATTTGAAAAGACTCTGATGCTGGGAAAGATTAGGGGTGGGAGGAGAGGGAACGACAGGGGATGAGATGTTTAGATGGCATCACCAACTCAATGGACATGAGTCTGAGTAAACTCCACAAGTTAGTGATGGACAAGGATGCCTTGCATGGGCAGTCTATGTGGTCACAGTCAGACACGACTGAGCAACTGCACTGAACTGACTAAACTACTTCACAATTTTTTGGTGGTTTTTGCTATGCATATCAGCCAAGGTTGTACATGTGTCTCCCTGTCTCAAACTCCCCTCCCACCTCCCTCCCCATCCCATCCCTCTGGGTTGTACAACAGCAATTGCTTTGAGTGCCCTGTTTCATGCATCGAACTTGGACTGGTCATCTATTTCACATACATTAATATACATTTTTCAGTGCTATTCTCTCAAATCATCCCACCCTCGCCTTGTCCCATAAAGTCCAAATGTCTGTTCTTTACATCTGTGTCTCTTTTGTTGTCTTGCATAAAGGGTCATTGTTACCATCTTTCTAAATTCCACATATATGTGTTAATATACTATATTGGTGTTTTTCTTTCTGACTTACTTCACTCTGTATGATAGGCTCCAGTTTCATCCACCTCATTAGAACTGACTCAAATGAGTTCTTTTTAATAGCCGAGGAATATTCCATCGTTTATATGTACCACTGCTTTATTATCAATTAGTCTGCCGATGGACATCTAGGTTGCTTCCATGTTCTAGCTGTTGTAAACAGTGCTGCAATGAACATTGGGGCACAAGTGTCTCTTTCAATTCTGGTTTCCTCTTGTGTGTGCCCACCAGTGGGATTGCTGGTTCGTATGGCAGTTCCATTCCCAGTTTTTTAAGGAATCTCCACACTGTTCTCCATAGTGGCTGAACTAGTTTGCATTCCCAGCAACAGTGTAAGAGGGTTCCCTTTTCCCCACATGCTCTCCAGCATTTATTGTTTGTTGAATTTCTGATGAAAGCCATTCAGACTAGCGTGAGGTGATACATCATTGTGGTTTTGATTTGCATTTCTCTGATAAAGAGTGATGTTGAGCATCTTTTCATGTGTTTGTTAGCCATCTGTATGTCTCCTTTGGAGAAATGTCTCTTTAATTCTTTGGCCTATTTTTTGATTGGGTCGTTTATTTTTCCAGTATTGAGGTGCATGTGCTATTTGTATATTTGGGAGATTAATTATTTATCAGTTGTTTCAGTTGCTATCATTTTCTTCCATTCTGAAGGCTCTCTTTTCACCTTGCTTATCATTTTGTTCATTATGAAAAAGCTTTTAAGTTTATTTAGGTTCCATTTGATTAATTTTCCTTTAATTTCCATTACTCTGGGAGGTGGGTCATAGAGGATCTTGCCATGATTTATGTCAGAGAGTATTCTGCCTATGTTTTCCTCTGGGAGGTTTATAGTTTCTGGCCTTACATTTAGATCTTTGATCCATTTTGAGTTTATTTTTGTGTATTGTGTTAGAAAGTGTTCTAGTTTCCCCTAAAGTCAGGAAAAAGACATGGGTGCCCACTCTTACCAGTACTATTCAACATAGTTTTAGCCACAGCAATCAGAGAAGGAAAAGAAAAAAAAAAAAAAAAGAAATCCAGATTAGAAAAGAATAAGCAAAACTCTGTTTGCAGAAGACATGATGCTCTAATAGAAAACCATAAAGACAACACCAGAAAATTACTGGGGCTAACCAATGAATAAAATAAAGTTGCAGGATATAAAACTAATACACATAAATTCCTTGCATTCCTATACACTAACAATGAGATAACAGAAGGAAAAATTAAGGAAACAATCACATTCACCATTGCAACAAAAATAATAAAATACTTAGGAATAAATTTATCTAAATAAACAAAAGACCTATATATAGAAAAGTATAAAACACTGCTGAAAGAAATCAAAGTTGACTCAAATAGATAGAAGAATATACCATGTTCATGGATTGGAAGATCAATATGAAAATGAATATATTACCCAAAGCAATCTTCAATCAATCTCTATCAAGCTACCAATGGTATTTTTCACAGAACTAGAACAGATAATGTCAAATTTTGCATGGAAACACAAAAGACTTCAAATATCTAAAGCAATCTTGAGAAAGAAAAATGGGACGGTAGGAATCAACCTGCCTGACTTCAGATTATACTACAAAGCTACAATTATCAACACAGTATGGTAGTGGCACAAAGACAGAAAATAGATCAACAGACCAAAATAGAAAGTCCAGGGGGTGAATCCACGCATCTATGGATAATTTATCTTTGACAAAGGAGGCAGTAATATACAATGGAAAAAAGACAATATCTTTAACAAGAGACCCTGAGATGTTATTGGTCTCATCCTGAAAAGTTTTTATAAGTTTCTTTTCCCAGAGAACCTCAAGTCAAGTTAGTACTATCAGTGTTGTGGACTTCCCCATGCAATCGAATTAATCTCTTGGCTTTGTCACAGATGTGACACACATGGTCCTCTCTAGATCCCAGAGGATCAAGATCATTTGTATTTATGAGGCATAGGTGACAGCAGCAAGAGCATATTGTAAAGTACTAGTGAATGCACCTTTCAATGCAAGAGATGCAGGTTGCATCCCTTGGAGGAGGAAATGGCAACCCACTCCAGTATTCTTCCCTGGGAAATCCCATGGACAGAGGAGCCTGGCTGGCTACAGTTCATGGGGTTACTAAGAGTCAGAGATGACTGACCACACAGACACAGACACACACACACACACACACACACACACACACACACACACACACACACACAGTGAATTGTTTACTTTTAGAAGTATGACTTCAGCATCCCACATGGTAACTACCCTTCCTCCATACAAGTGAACAGCCTGTCTACTGAACAGACTATCAGCATTTATCCTCAGTTCTACAGAGGAAGGGGTACACACATGGAAGACACACAACCAGTGGTCACAAGGTAAGCATCATTTCTTTGAAGTTAGTATCAATCACTAATTAGTTTGGAATTGATACACAGGGTTCAACCTGAGACTCACACATAAGTCCATGTTCAGATACACAATTCAGAACGTCTTTAAGAAGGATCCCAATGCAATAATCCTTTCAGCATATGCCAACTGGCTATATTGATTTTTGTTGGTTAAACTTTAGCAGGCACTCACAAATGCAGCACAAAGAAGCAAGGTCAAAACCAGATGGCAGTAGCTAAAAGTGCATGTTGACCAGCATACAGCAGAGCCAGTTTGAAAGTCAGAGAGAAAAGGCACCTGGCAGTAAGGGACAGCATCTCAGTATTCTGCTCTTGGGACCAATTCCTGTCATCACTCCACAGAGACAAGATGGATTCTTCAAACAAAATTTGGTTGGGATGTCGAGACTGATGACACATATCCCCAGAGAATATGAAAATAATTATCACTCACGTAATGAGTTTTTCTGGAGAGAGCAGAACAACCTCTCAGGCAGGTTCAAGAATGGCTTAAGAGAACAGAGGAAGGAGACAGGCTAAACTTTTATGGTGGAAAAAGGGGATAAAGCTGGAGAGTTTCACACACAGATCAGGGCTTGGATGGTCTGAACTTCCTTCTGGCCCACAAAAGAGTACCTGTGCTTTCTTATCAGATATAGGTAAGTAGGGGAAGTGGTGTGGTAGGGTTATTTTATAGAAAAATGTGATGTAAATTCAAGGTTTTTAGCACAGTTTTGAATTCTAATAACCATTAAAACCAAGCTTCTCATATTGTTTTCAGTTAAACTGCTTTCCACTAGCTTTGTTGTTGTTGTTCAGTTGCTCAGTCATGTCCGTCTCTTTGCAACCCCATAGACTGTAGCATGCCAGTCTTCCCTGTCCTTCACCATCTCCTGGATTTTGCTCAGACTCATGTCCCTTGAGTCAGTGATGCCATCCAACTATCTCATCCTCTGTTTCCCCCTTCTCCTGCTGCCTTACGTCTTTCCCAGCATCAGTGTCTCTTCCACTGATTCAGTTCTTTGCATCAGGTGGGCAAAGTGCTGGAGCTTCAGCTTCAGCATCAGTCCTTCCAATGAACATTCAGGACTGATTTCCTTTAGGATTGACAGGTTTGATCTCCTTGCAGTCCAAGGGTCTCTCAAGAGTCTTCTCCAACACCACAGTTCAAAAGTATCAATTCTTTGGCGTTCGGCTTTCTTTATGGTCCAACATGCACATGTATCCATGACTACAGGAAAAACCATAGCTTTGACTAGAGAGACCTTTGTGAGAAAAGTAATGTCTTTGGTTTTAATATGCTGTGTAGTTTGGTCATAAGTTTTCTTCCAAAAATGAAGCTTCTTAAAATCCAGTGGCTGTATACAGTCACTGTCTGCAATTATTTTGGACTCTAATAAAATAAAGTCTGAGACTGGTTCCATTGTTCCCCACCTATTTGCCACGAAGTGATGGGACCAGATGCCATGATCTTCATTTTCTGAATGTTGAGTTTTAAGCCAGCTTTTTCACTCTCCTCTTTCACTTTCATCAAGAGGCTTTTTAGTTCCTCTTCAGTTTTTACCATAAGGGTGGTGTCATCTGCATATATGAAGTTATTGATATTTCTCCTGGCAATCTTGATTCCACTTTATGCTTCATCCAGCTTGGTATTTGCATGATATACTCTGCATTTAAGTTAATTAAGCAGGGTGACAATATACAGTCTCAATGTAGTCCCTTCCCAATTTGAAACCGGTCTGTTGTTGCATGTCTGGTACTACCTGTTGCTACTTGATCTGCACACAGATTTCTCAGGAGGCAGGTAAGGTGGAAGGTACTCCCATCTGTTTAAAAATTTTCCACAGTGTGTTGGAGTCCACACAGTCAAAGTCTCTGATGTAGCCAATAAAGCAGAAGTAGATTGTTTTTCTTGAATTCTCTTGTTTTTTCTATGATCCAGCAGATGCTAGCAATTTGATCTCTGATGCTTCTGTCTTTTTTAAATCCAGCTTGAACATCTGGAATGTCTTCATTCACGTACTGCTGAAGCCTAGCTTGGAGAATTTTGAGCATTATTTTGCCAGCATGTGAGATGAGCACATTTGTGCATTAGTTTGGACATTCGTTGGCCATTGCCTTTCTTTAAGATTGGTATGAAAACTGACCTTATCCAGCCCTGAGGCCATCACAGAGTTTTCCAAATTTGCTGGCATATTGAGTGCAGCACTTTCACAACATCATATTTTAGGATCTGAAATAGCTCATCTGGAAATCCATCACCTCCACCAGCTTTGTTCATAGTGATGCTTCCTGAGGCCCACTTGACTTCTCATTCCAGGATGTCTAGCTCTAGGTGAGTGATCACACCCTAGAGGTTATCTGGGTCATGAAGATCTTTTTTGTATAGTTCTTTTGTGTATTCTGTCTGCTTTTTCCACTTCTTAATATATCCTGCTTTCTTAGGTCCATACCATTTCTGTCCTTCATTGTGCCCGTATTTGCATGAAATATTCCCTTGGTATCTCTAGTTTTCTTGACAAGATCTCTAGTCTGTCCCATTCTATTGTTTTCCTCTATTTCTTTGCATCAATCACTTAGGGAGGCTTTCTTATTGCTCGTTGCTATTCTTTGGAACTCTGCAGTTAGACAGGTGCCATCTTTCCTTTTCTCCCCTGTCTTTTGCTGCTCTTCTTTTCTCAGCTATTTGTAAGGCCTCCTCAGACAGCCATTTTGCCTTTTTGCATTTCTTTTTCTTGGGCAAGGTCTTGATCACCGTCTGCTCTACATCATCACAAACCTCCGTCCTTAGTTCTTGAGGCACTCTATCAGATCTAATCCCTTGAATTTATTTGTCACATCCACTGCTGTATTATTGTAAGGGATTTGATTTAGGTCATACCTGAATGGCCTAGTGGTTTTCCCTACTTTCTTCAATTTAAGTCTGAATTGTTTTGCAATAAGGACTTCATGATCTAAGCCACAGTCAGACCGGGAGCTCACTGTTTGCCATCATATGAAAACCCAGTTTTCCCAGCGCAGTTTACTAAACAGATCATTGTTGCACCACTGATTTGGAAATCCAGCTTTCATGGAAAATAAGCATACCAAAGTTTCTATTTGAATTCTCAGATATAACAGATAGATCGATTTTCTCTCATAGCAGATAATCTTATACTACTGTAATTGGATACAACAAGATCCCATGTATATTTCTCAGCCTATCCTAGTCTGATGTATTTATTTCAGATGAACATGTTTAGTTTATCAGTTTTTCATTGGCTGTTCTAAAATACTCAAAGAATTTCAAAACTATGAAAACTCTTGGTCTAAATAAACAAGTGAATAATAGTTAACATACTACCTTCATCTATTTACCATCTATTTAGAGCCATGTACAAAAAGATGTTTATAAAAAGTGTGCATATCAAAGGGAGTTTTCAGTTTTTAGTGCTTAGGTTTCTTTTTTTAAATGTTCATCATTGTACTTTGAGTATGTAACAAAAATGTTAAATGATTTTAAGCTCAACCTTTTCTAAAGCAAACATTAAAAAGCAGGGGACATGATCTAGTATATGCAGAATGATTTGAATATTCACTCCTCCAGGAGCAGCTCATCAATGATGAATTGAGCAGTGACCATAATATTGAGTCTCGTGTGTTCAGGTGGTTGGGTCTACAGAGATGAATGACATATGCTTGTCCTTGTTGTATATTGTATATTGGGGAAGACGAATAGCTACATGAAAATTTCTAATACAAAAAGGCAATCGTTTTAATATAAGTATCTGTAAGACCACAGGAGCAATGGACTCTGCTGGCATTGGTGGCAGAGAGGCTTCAGGGAGGAAGCACTATTTGAGTTTAGCCTTAAAGAACGAGGACACTTTCACCACTCCGTGGCCCCAGGTGGGAAACGGAAAGCAATCCCTTCAAAGAGGAAGGACACATACAGTCCTATTTCATTTTATGGAGAAGGCACTAAACTTCTTATTACTCGCTGTTTTAAATGATGTTAATGTGGAAAGATGGGCAAATATCAGAGACCAAAAAGAGAAAGTTAAAGCATCAAGGGAACAACGGACTTTGGGAGAGTCCTGATCAGGAAGTAATAAAATGAGAACGCACTTTGAAAAATGCAAGGAGACTTTTCTGAGGAAAGAACTCAAAGCTGCATTTTACTGGAAGGAAACAACTGTGAACGAAGTCTGATTAAGCTCAGCATGTTATGTTTTCAGGTAAGGAAGAAATATGGGTTACTGTTCATTTAGGACCCATGGAAAAATTTAGAGGAAAGGGGGTAGGTATTCCAGAAATGATTCATTAGGTACAAAGAGAAGGTTATAAATCATATACTATTACCAATTATTGAGGATAATAATATTGAGGAGGAGAAGGGGACAACAGAGGATGAGATGGCTGAATGGCATCACTGACTCAATGGATGTGAGTCTGAATGAACTCCAGTAGTTGGTGATGGACAGGGAGGCTTGGCGTGCTGCGATTCATGGGGTAGCAAAGAGTCGGACACAACTGAGCGACTGAACTGAACTGAACTTCCTTTTCTGGCAGTTTTTGGAATTCTCTTTATTGTGGAGTTTCCTCACTGTATGTGGGGTTGGACGGGTGGCTTGTCAAGGTTTCCTGGTTAGGAAAGCTTGCATTGGTGTTCTGGTGGGCGGAGCTAGATTTCTTCTCTCTGGAGTGCAATGAATTGTCCAGTATTGAGTTTTGAGTTGTCAGTGGGTTTGGTGTGACTATGGGCAGCCTGTATATTGAAGCTCAGGGCTATATTCCTGTGTTGCTGGAGAATTTGTGTGGTATGTCTTGGTCTGAAACTTGTTGGCCCTTGGGTGGTGCTTGGTTTCAGTGTAGGTATGGAGACTTTTGGATGAGCTCTTATCAATTAATGTTCCCTGAATTCAGGAGTTCTCTGATGTTCTCAGGATTTGGACTTAAGCCTTCTGCCTCTGGTTTCCATCTTATTCTTACAGTAGCCTCAAGACTTCTCCATCTATACAGCACCAATGATAAAACATCTAGGTTAATGATGAAAAGTTTCTCCACAGTGAGGGACACCTGGAAAGGTTCATAGAGTTGCATGGAAAAGAGAAGAGGGAGGAGGGAGATAGAGGTGACCAGGAGGAGAAGAGGGTGAATAAAAAGGTGAGAGAGAAAGCTAGCCGGTAATCAATTCCTTATGTGCTATCCTCAGTCTGGACCCCTCAGAGATGTTCACGGAGTTACACAGAGCAGAGAGGAGGGACAGAGGTGGCCAGGAGGAGAAAAGGGGGAATCAGAAGGATAAAGACAGATTCAGCCAGTAATCAGTTCCCTAAGTATTCTCCACAGTCCACAACACGCAAAGAGATTCACGGAGTTGTGTAGAGAAGAGAAGGGGGATGGAAGAGATAGACACGACCTGGTGGAGAAAAAGGAGAGTCAAAAGGTGGAGAGAGCAAACAAGCCAGTAATCACACTCCCAAGTAAAATTGGGTACTGAAGATTGAGTTCTTAATTGTACAAAATTGGTAACAAATACAAAAAGCAAAGATTAAAAATCTAGAGTAGAGGTTAAAGTCTCAATAATACAATATTTTTTTAAAAGTCACAAAAATTATAAAATATATATATGAAGCTTATTCTACAAAAAGTGTCTCTTTTTTGAAAGGTAATAGCATGTTGTAAAAATGAAAATCAAATGAGTAATAAAGGACTTAATTTTTTTTATTTTTTATTTAAAAACTGATAATAGTAAAAACATATCTAGGACTTTGTCTGGAGCTGTTGTGGACAGTGTGGGGTCAGTTCATTTTCAGATAGTTCCTTGATTCAGCTTGTACTTCTCAAGATCTATAGGTCCCTTCCTATGTAGTAGGTGCTAACCACAGGGTTTTTAATCTATTGCACCTATCACTTCCAAAGCGGTTCCCTCTGTTTATTTTAGCTTCTGTTTACTGGTCTCCTCAGTGTCTAATTTCTGCCCTGACACAACGGGGCAGTGGTGGTCACTTTTTCAGGCTCACTTGTTCAGTCATGCTGTGGGGAGGGAGGAACACTGCAAACAAATATCACTGGCGTGTGTGGGGAGTGCTCATAGTGTTTCAGTCACACTGGGTTTGCCCCCACTCACAGCATGTGTGCTTTCATGGTCTACACTTCTCAGGCTCTAGGTTGCTCTGCCAGGAACTGTCTGAAGCAGGCCCTGGGTTGTGTGCACTTTCCAGGTCGAAGCTGCTCAGGTTCAGGTTTTCAGGTACTCCACAAAGGCGCAGATTCAGTTGGGCTTGCGTTTTGCATCTTTCCCAGGTCAGAGCAGCTCAGGTGACCAGGTGTTTGGTGAGCACAGTCACCCCCAGGTGGGCGTGATGCATCTTATCGCCTCCCTCGGTCCCAGCCAGTCGGTTTTCTGGGTGTACAACAGGCACGCCTTCTCAGGTGTGCATTGTGTCTCTTCTGTGAAGCTGATCTCCTTCTGCGACCCTCCCAGGGGATGTCAACCATCCAGAATCCCAAGAAGTCTTGGTTAGCAATGAAGTCTGCTTCAGTTTGGTAATGGATGCCTCTCTGGGGCCGGGGATTGCCTCCTTCAGATCTGGCTGCCCCGCCCCCTGCCTTCTCTTGCAGGGGATGGGCTGGTTTGCAGCTGGCTAGCTTTGCTCAGTCCTTTGTTCTGTGAGCAGTGTCTTAGGTTAGGGCTTTTCGCTGGATAGTTTCTCTCCCTCTCTCTCTCTCTCTCTCTCTCTCTCTCTCTCTCTCTCTCTCTCTCTCTCTCTCTCTCTCTCTCTCTCTCTTTCTCTCTGTCTCTGGCTCTCCCACAGTTTGGGTTGCTATCTCAGGTTAGTTCCCTCAGATTGCCCTCAGGGCATTCGGCCAGGTCCTTACCCTAAGCAATGCAGCCTGTGGCTCCCGGTTCAGCCCCTGCTTGCTTGTGGCTTCTGTGAGCACTGGGAGTTGCTATTAGGCACATAATCTGTGAGTTTTACTCATTTATTTATGTTTCCTCCTGGTTATGTTGCCCTCTGAGATTCCAAGACTCCCCACAGATCTGCCAGGGAGTGTTTCCTGGTGTTTGGAAATGTCTCCTCTTTTAAGACTCCCTCCCTAGGACGGATCTCCATCCCTTCTTTTTTCTCCCTTTTTATCTTTTATATTTTGTCCTACCTACTTTCAAAGACAATGGGCTGCCTTTCTGGGTGCCTGATGTCCTCTGCCAGCATTCAGAAGTTGTTTTGTGGAATTGCACAGCATTCAAATGTTCTTTTGATGAATTTGTTGGGGAGAAAGTGGTTTTCCCGTCCTATTTCTCCACCATCTTAGACTGTATTAAATGTTAGAAAGCTCAGAGCTAAATGTTTTGCTGACTTCTACCAGGGGCACCAATATTATGGCACTAATTCTGTGTATTTATATCACCCTTGGCTTTGTTTCATTTTTCTGTTTATTTTGCCCTGATTGATCTTTCTCACTTTTTGCTTCAACTCCTTTATGCTGTATGAATTTTATAAGCCATCTTAAATCCTTTCGGGAACAAGACAGGGCATAAATCAGTAAATATACTATATATAAATTATGGACAAAGACAGAAGCATGGACTAGTGGAAAGAACAAATGCTAAGGTCACTTAACCGGACCTCTGTTTTCTAACATAAAAAATATATGTTATATTTTCTTCTATTGATCAAGATCTTTGTGGGAAAAATAATCAGAGAGTCTATATGAAAATACTTTAAACAGCAGACTAATACTTAATTGCAAAACAACCATAGTATTGTAATCTTTCAAGTAGAATATAATTGATGATTTGTGCAATAATTGTCCAATAAGAATTATGTCCCCCAATCACATTAAAAGTAAAAAGTATCATCTATAAAATGACACTGTGGCCAATATAAATGGTTTTATCCTAAGTCTTGGTGACAATCTAAAATTTGGCATTATTGTCATCTAATTAAAAATTATTTATCAGTTTCCTATGAGCACAAAATGTTATGCTACAATTCACAAAGCTCTTTATTCTAGGAAATAAGTTACTAAATTACATATCTATAGATTAAAGAGGTTGGACCACATGTTCCCTATGTTTCCTTCCAGACAAAATCTATGTGATTTCACAGTTTTTCTTGATTATATAAGCCAAACAACTATCTACAGTATTTTTATGATGTCATAAGATAATAATTACTATTTACTTTATTAAACATTTATTTACAGAATACTTACTACAAGCTCAGTGCTCTATTCATTGTTTTATGCCATATATAATAGCCTCCTGCTTAATACCAAGGCCCAATTCACAATGGTATCATAAAAGATGTTAGGTTAGTTAAACAGAAAAACACTGGTAAGGCTATTCAACACACAAGTTAGGAGCCAAACACAGGGCAGATGAAACATTTCCCTCATAACAGATATAGGTGACTGCTTTGAACATGGCTGTAAAGATCTAGGAAAGAGAATTAAGTCTATTTGGAAGCACTGTTAATAAAGTATACAATAATATTAAGATGTTAAAATGACTTGGGAAAAATGTGTAGGTACCAACTACCATAGCTGCCATTAAAGCCAGAGGGAAAGAAAATCACAAACCCAGGTGCCTTTCTTAGTGACTATGAGGAATGATGAAGAGGAATAAGTGACCAATCTGGTGGATTTAAGAAATGTACAAAAATCCTATTGTACTCCTCACTTAAGAGGCAGAACCTAATTTGCCTCCCCTTGAATGTGAAATGCTTCTAATAAATAGAATTAAACGTTGCTTGACTTCAGAGATTACTTCATAAAAAGCACTTCATCTCTCTGTGTCTCTGTCTCTCTCTCTTTCTCTCATCACTCATTCTGGAGAGCACCAGATGCTAAGACATGAAGATACTCACTTACCCAAGACCCATGTGGTAAGGAACTGAGACCTTCGGCCAGTGAGGAACTTGAGTACTCTGACCAACAGCCATATAAGTGACATTGGAATTGAATTCTCTAGCTTCTCAATCAATCACTTGGAAGACTACAGTCCTGGCTGACATCTTGGCTGTAACCTCATGGAAGTTACACTCAGCTAAGCTTCTCCCAAGTTCTTGACTCAATGAAACTGTGAGATAATAAATGTTGTTTTAAGCCATCAAGTTTGGGGTTAATTTGTTATGCAACACTGTGCAACTTGTACAAATAAGGATCTCAGTCTGAGATATTAATATATCAGGTATATGAATTCATAGAAAAGAGGGAGAAAGAAATTAGCTAGTGAATACTGGGGAACACCAGACAATGTATTATCCATTCATGTTTCAGTGCATGTGGGGTCATCTAGGTTGTTGTTGTTTAATCACTCAGTCGTGTCTGACTCTTTTGTGACTGCCATGGACCGTAACCTGCCAGGCTCCTCTGTCCATGGAATTTTCCAGGCAAGAATACTGGAGTGGATTGTCATCTCCTTTTCCAGCAGATCTTCCAAATCTAGGTATCAAACCCACATCTCCTGCATTGGCAGGTGGATTCTTTACCACTGAGCCACCAGGGAAGCCCTAAGGTCATCTGTGTAATAACTTATTCAAGTGTGAGAGTTTTTTTTTTTTAACATATTTTGAAATCAGAAAAATTTAAATTTTTAATGTCTTTACTAGTAACTCTAAAGAAACTCCTATGAAAGAAGCATCGTTCATATAACACAGGGTGCTTTATAATACTTTTTCCTTCTTTTTTAGATACTGTGATTGTTACTAATCGCCCCCAGACTAGTAATCAATTTGAAAGCATTTGGCATTTTAGTATTGCTAGAATCATAACCTTTTCATACTGTTCATGGAGTTCTCAAGGCAAGAATGCTGAAGTGGTTTGCCATTCCCTTCTCCAGTGGGCCACATTTTGTCAGAACTCTCACTACGACCTGTCTGTCTTTGGTGGCCCTGCATGGCATGGCTCACAGTTTCTTTGAATTAGACAAGGCTATGGTCCATGTGATCAGTTTGGTTAGTTTATTGTGATTGTGATTTTCATTCTGTCTTCCCTCTGATGGATAAGGATAAAAGGCTTATGGAAGCTTCCTGATGGGAGAGACTGACTGTGGGGGAAACTGGATCTTGTTCTGATGAGCTGGGCTATGCTCAGTAAATCTTTAATTGAATTTTCTGTTGATGTGCAGGGCTGTGTTCCCTCCCTGTGGCTTGACCTGAGGCCAAACTCTGGTAGGGGGTAATGAAGATAATGGTGACCACTATGCTCCTGGAGAAGAGTGGAGAAATAACTACAGAAACGATGACAAGATGGAGGGAAAGAGAAAATAATGCCCAGTTGTGGATGTGACTGGTGATGGAAGTAAGTCCCATGCTGTAAAGAACAATATTGCATAGGAACCTGGAATGTTAGGTTCGTGAATCAAGGTAAATTGGAAGTGGTCAAACAGGAGATGGCAAGAGTGAACACCAACGTTTTAAGAATCGGTGAACTGAAATGGACTGGAATGAGCAAATTTAATTCAGATGACCATTACATCTACTACTTGGGCAAGAATCCCTTAGAAGAAATGAAGTAGCCTTCATAGTCAACCAAAGAGTCTGAAATGCAGTACTTGTGCAATTTCAAAAATGACAGAATGATCTCTGTTTGCTTCCAAGGCAAACCATTCAATATCACAGTAATCCAAATCTATGCCCCAACACTAATAGAGAATAAAGAAGTTGAATGGTTCTATGAAGACCTAGGAGACTTTCTAGAACTAACAGCAAAAAAAAAAAAAAGAGAAAGTTTTGCCTTGAAGTACAAAATGAAGCAGAGCAAAGGCTAACAAAGTTTTGCCAAGAGAACACACTGGTCATAGCAAACACCCTCTTCCAACAATACAAGAGAAGACTCTACATCTGGACATCACTAGATGGTCAATACCAAGATCAGATTGATTATATCCTTTGCAGCTGAAGATGGAGAAGCTCTATACAGTCAGCAAAAACAAGACCAGGAGTTGACTGTGGCTCAGATCATGAACTGCTTACTGCCAAATTCAGACTTAAATTGAAGCAAGTAGGGAAAACCACTAGAAAACCACCAGGCATGACCTAAATCAATCCCTTACAATGATAGAATGGAAGTGACAAATAGATTCAAGGGATTAGATTCAATAGACAGAGGACCTTAAGAACTAGGGAAAGAGGTTCATGACATTGTACAGGAGGCAGTGATAAAGACCATCCTCAATAAAAAAAAATGCAAAAAGGAAAAATGGTTGTCTGAGGAGGCCTTACAAATAGCTGAGGAAAGAAGAGCAGCTAAAAGCAAAGGAGAAAAGGAAAGATATATCCATTTGAATGCAGAATTCCAAAGAATAGCAAGCAGAGATAAGAAAGCCTTCCTAAGTGATCAGTACAAAGACATAGAGGAAAACAATAGAATGGGAAAGACTAGAGATCACTTCAAGAAAATTAGAGCTACCAAGGGAACATTTCATGCAATGATGGGCACAATAAAGGACAGAAATGATATGGCCCTAACAGAAGCAGAAGATATTAAAAAGAGATGGCAAGAACACAGAAGAACTATGCAAGAAAAGATACTAATGACCCAGATAACCACTAGGGTGTGATCACTCACCTAGAGCCGGACATTAGGAATGCAAAGTCAAGTGGGCATTAGGAAGCATCACTACAAACAAATCTAGTGGAGGTGATGGAATTCCAGCTGAGCTATTTCAAATCCTAAAAGATGATGCTGTGAAAATGCTACACTCAATATGCCAGCAAATTTGGAAAACTCAGCAGTAGCCACAGGTTTCAGAAAGGTCAGTTTCATTCCAGTCCCAAAGAAAAGCAATGACAAAGAATGTTCAAACTACCACACAGTTGCACTCATCTCACACGCTAGCAAAGTAATGCTCAAAATTCTCCAATGAGGCTTCAACAGTATGTGAATGGAGAATGTCCAGATGTTCAAGCTGGATTTAGATCAGGCAGGGGAACTAGAGATCAAATTATGAACATTCGTTGGGTCACAGAAAAAGCAAGAGAATTCCAGAAAAATATCAACTTCTGCTTTATTGACTACACCAAAGCCTTTGACTGTGTGGATCACAACAAATTGTGGAAATTTCTTTAACAGATGGGAATACCAGACCACCTTACCAGCCTGAGAAATCTGTTTGCAGGTCAAGAAGCAACAATTAGAACTGGACATGGAACAACAGACTGTTTCCAAATTGGGATAGGACTACATCAAGGGTGTATATTGTCACCCTGTTTATTTAACTTATATGCAGAGTACATCATGTGAAATGCCAGGCTGGATGAAGCAGAAGCTGGAATCAAGATTGCCGGGGAAAATATCAATAACTTCAGATAGGCAGATGACACCACCCTAATGGCAGAGAGTGAAGTGGAACTAAAGAGCCTCTTGATGAAAGTGAAAGAGGAGAATGAAAAAGCTGGCTTAAAACCCAATATTCAAAAAGCAAAGATCATGACATCCAGTCCCATCACTTCCTGGCAAATAGATGGGGCAACAATGGAAAGAGTCACAGACTTTATTTTGTTGGGCTCCAAAATCACTACAGATGGTAACTGCAGCCATCAGATTAAAAGATGCTCGCTCCTTGGAAGAAAAGCTATGACCAACCTAGACAGCATATTAAAAATCAGAAACATTACTTTGCTGACAGATATCCATCTAGTCAAATCTCTGTTTTTTCCAGTAGTCATGTATGGATGTGAGAATTGGACCATAAAGAAGGCTGAGTGCCAAAGAATTGATGCTCTTGAACTGTGGTGTTGGAGAAGACTCTTGAGAGTCCCTTGGACTGCAAAGAGTTCCAACCAGTCAGTTGTAAAGGAAATCAGTCCTGAATATTCACTGGAAGGACTGAGGCTGAAGCTGAAACTCCAACACTTTGGCAACCTGATGCAAAGAACTGACTCATGGAAAAGATCCTGATACTGAGAAAGACTACAGGCAGGAGGAGAAGGGGATGACACAGAATGAGACAGTTGGATGGCATCACCGACTCAATCAACATGAGTTTGAGCAAGGTACGGATGTTGGTGATGGACAGGGAAGCCTGGCTTGCTGCAGTCCATGGGGTGGCAATAGTCAGACACAACTGAGCAACTGAACTGAACTGAACTGAACTGAGAATCATAATCGTTGCTAGGAGTTTAGAACCAAAACAAAAAAAAAAAGATGCTTTTAAATATCACGGAGGCCTAACATTACCTATCTATAAACAAACCTAAAAAAAAATGTAGATAATCACTCTCCTGAACATATGCTACTTAAAATGCACTCCCTGATCAATTTTGATTGCCCTCATCATTTTTTAAGCTGACAAATCAGAAAAATGGACCTTTTACTTTCCCTTCAGCTATTGTATTTTTTCAAAGGTGAACCATGAATAGGCTTGGAAAAAAGTAAATTTAACTGACAAGGTGACAGTTGGGCAATGATATAAAATACTACTTCAGCCTTCACCCACCTCACTTTTACATCTCCAGTGCTGTTGTCTTATACATTTTAACTCTTTGATTCTTATACATGCAAAATAGAAGAACCATTCTATCCTATTTTTATTAGATAAAAATAACATTGAAAATTTACATTCCTCCTCATTGATTAATACACTAAATCATCACCATAACAAGATCTGCTACATAGAAACTACTATTGTGTGTATGCATGTTAAGTCACTTCAGTCGTGTCCAACTCTTTGCAACCTCATGGACTGTAGCCAACCAGGTTCCCCTGTCCATAGGATTCTCTAGGCAAGAATACTGGAGTGGGTTGCCATGCTCTCCTCCAGGGGAATCTCCCAGACCCAGGGATCAAACCTGCATCTCTTAACATCTCCTGCACTGGCAGGCAGGTTCTTTGCCACTAGTGCCACTTGGAAAGCACAGAAACTACTACGTCCATCCAAATGCAGACTAAAGGACCAAAGATATTGTTATGAGGCAGTTTGGTCTCTGATGGCCTCAAGAAAGACAGTAAGACTACAGTAAAATGCCTGGTGTGCTTATTTTACCTCACCAAAGTATGTTGTGATGTTTACTAAGAATGTTAGTTGAAAATAATAGGATATGAGTTCTAAAGTTTGTTTTTTTAACTAAAAGTACATTTACTTTGAATAACATTGCAAATCATCTAAATTAATACACATTTTAAGGTTTTTAAAAATTAAAGAAAGTATGTGAAGTTGCTAAACAGGCCACAGATTGCAGCATGGGTTTAATAGATACTACTTAAGTACTTACTTAATAGATTCTTACTACTATCACTAGCATTATTGCTGCTCTCATTTTTAGAATGGTGGCACTAGTGGTAAAGAAATCATCTGCCAATTCAGGAGATTTAAAAGAGGTGGGCTTGATCCCTGGGTCTGAAAGATCCCCTGGAGGAGGGCATGGCGACCCACTCCAGTATTCTTGCCTAGAGAATCCCACGGACAGAAGAACCTGGTGGGCTATAGTCCATAGGGTCTCAAAGAACTGGACATGACTGAAGCAACTTAGCATGCACGTAATAATGCAATAGCTTCAGAGTAGTTCTCTGCTCTCCTTTCTCTTTTCACATGTGCATTTTTTCCAGAAGGGAACATCATATCAATCATAGAAGGGCCAGTCAATGAAACATTGTCAAAATGATCATTGAATTCCCTTATTATTTATAAACAAGAGAAAAGGACCAAACTTTATGAAAGACAATGAAAGACCCAAGTTACAGAAAAAAGGAGGGAAATCTGGAGAATTCTCCTCAACTTTTGCAAAGGAAGAAAAGCCCATACTTTAGCTATTTTAGACACATATAATAATAGCAATCCACTATGGGATCCATGGATATGTGATGCAACAGATATTACCACTATAAAATCCATAGAAAGAAGAGGAGAAAAAAGCAGAGAATGAAAATCATCATCACCATCAACCAATACGGAGAATACAGAAAGGATAGCAGTGACCCATACACAAAAATAAACTCAAAACAGAAAATAAAAACAAAAATAAACAAATGGGACCTAATTAAACTTAAAAACTTTTGCACAGCAAAGGAAATCATAAACAAAATGAAAAGACAGTCCTTAGGATGAGAGAAAATATTTGCAAATGAAGCAACAGACAAGGGATTAGTCTCCAAAATTTACAAATAGCTCATGCAACTCAATATCAATTAAAACAAAAAAAAATCAAAAAATGGGTGGAAGATCTAAATAAACATTTCTCCAAAGAAGACACGGGTAAAGAGCACATGGAAAGATGTTTAACATCACTAATTATTGTTTTTGTTCAGTTGCTAAGTCATGTCCAACTCTTTGTGACCCCATGCCAGACTCCTCTGTCCTCCACTGTCCCCTGGAGTTTGCTCAACTCAAGTTCATGTCCAGTGAGTCAGTGATGCTATCCAACCATCTCATCCTCTGCCGCCCTTTTCTGCTTTTGCCTTCACTCTTTCCCAGCATCAGGGTCTTTCACAGATGTATTAATAGAAGACAAACTTATGGTTACCAAGGGGTAAGGGTGAGGGAGTGATAAATTGAGATAGTTATAACTGATAAGGATGTACTGCATAGCACAGGGAACTCTACTCAATACTGTAATGACTTATATGGGAAAATAATTTTTAAAAGAGTACATATATGTATATGTAAAACTGATTCATTTTGTTGTACACCTGAAACTAACACACAACATTGTAAATCAACTATACACCAATAAAAAATTTACTGGAAAAAAAGAAACAGTGACAACAACTGAAGACAAATTTTCTAACTGTAAAATCATGTTGACAAGAAGAGCAGAGACAAAATGTGGACCTCTCTTTCAAAGCTTAGTATTTTACATTCCTAGGCATTCCCCATCTATTTTTTTGTAAGAGGGTGACTCTGGTCCTAACTTCCCCACAGAAGTTGAATTTATAGAGGTATACAAATTTCCAAGAAAGGCAACATAAGAGAAGCTTGTAGGTAGATATTGGGTTGAGGAACTATAAATCCTAGGGGATCTCTAGTTTAGACACTGAATTACTCTTAATCCTCTCTTAAATCACTCAGCCTCTCTGACCTACTATTCTACCTAGTTAAGAGGTTTCTTTTGTAAAGTCTAAACAATGTATCCTAATATATCAGTCATGAAAAAGAGTCCTTAGAAATGCAATATAAATTTCAGCTGTTACAATTTCTTTTAAAATTAAAAGCTCTGGTTTTATCTAAGATCAGAGTGAAAGTGAGACTGAGGTGGAAGTGCAAGAGGAATTTAGAGTCTAAGAGATTTATTTTTCTCTATCTTCAGCCCTTCTGAAGAATTCACAGAAATACTAATATCTGTTTAACTGAAAGTAAGAGAGAGGAAAAAGATTCACAGACTTAGAGAAAAAAACATGATTGCCAGGGTAGGGAGTAACACCCCAGGGTAATTGCCATAGCTAGGGAGTTTGTACATGTGCATGCATGCCTGCTGCATCGCTTCAGTCATGTCTGACTCTGAGATCCCATGGACTGCAACCTACAAGGCTCCTCTGTCCATGGGATTCTCCAGACAAGAGTACTGGAGTGGGTTGCCATGCCCTCCTCCAGGGGATCTTCCTGACCCAGGAATCAACCCTGTGTCTCTTATGTCTCTTGCATTGGCAGGCAGATTCTTTATCACTAGCACCATCTGGGAAGCCAGGACATGTACAAATTCCTATATTTAAAATGGATCACCAACAAGATCCTACAGTCTAGCACATGGAACTATGCTCAATGTTATGTGGCAGCCTGGATGTTAGGGGAGTTTGGGGGAGAATGGAAACATGTTTATGTATGGCTGAGTCCCCTCAATGCTCACCTGAAACTATATCAAAAGAGTGTTAATCGGCTATACCCCAATACAAAATAAAAAGTTAAAAAAAAAAACAGTAAGAGAGAGGGAGTAGTGGTGAATTATTAAAAAAAAAAAGAACTGAATTTGATCATTAGTTCCTTTTGTTATCAAAGTTCTTTCAAAACACTTTTCATGTTGAGTTAAATGTTAGCAGCAGAGAAAGTAGGTCAATTCAGATACTTTTTGCACTTACTTCATTTAAAACAAAAATAGCTGTCATTTTTGTCTTTGCTGTTGAACAAACATTTGTACAGACTTAGTGTTTTATAAGGGCAAAGTGCCAAGAATATTTATTAGTTATTGTTCACAGGTACCTAAATGAGCCAATGAGTCAGCTCTTCACATCAGGTGGCCAAAGTATTAGAATTTCTCATTGGAAAACACCCCGATGCTGGGAAAAATTGAAGGAAGGAGGAGAAGGCAATGACAGAGGACGAGATGGTTGGATGGCATTACCGACTCAATGGACATGAGTTTGAGCAAGCTCAGGGAGATAGTGAAGGACAGGGAAGACTGGTGTGCTGCTGTCCACAGGGTCGCAAAGAGTCGGACATGAATGAGCAACTGAACAGCAACAAATGAGCCAATATTTATCATCTCATTATTCAAATGAAAACACTGTAGTACTGACATTTTCAGGTAGCTCTTATCTAAATAATTCATTGACAAAGAGTTTTTAAAAAGTGGTTCATCCAAATAGGAACCAGCTCTAATTAGAAGTTATTCTTATAATTGATAGGATTTTAACTAAAATGGCCACCTCATGCGAAGAGTTGACTCATTGGAAAAAACTCTGATGTTGGGAGGGATTGGGGGCAGGAGGAGAAGGGGACGACAGAGGATGAGATGGCTGGATGGCATCACTGACTCGATGAACGTGAGTCTGAGTGAATTCCGGGAGATGGTGATGGACAGGGAGGCCTTGCGTGCTGTGATTCATGGGGTCGCAAAGAGTGGGACACAACTGAGCGACTGAAGTGAACTGAACTAACTAAAACGGTATTTGAATCCATCCAAACCAAATGTCTTGTTAAAATATAAATTGATACTTTAAATTCAAAATTTCAAAAATATCACAAAAATATAAGAAGAACAAAATCAATGCAGAATAAGAGATATATACAGTTTGCTGCAGGCTTGCCAGGTGGTACTAGTGGTAAAGAACCCGCTTGCAAATGCAGGAGACAAAGGAGACCTGGGTTCCATCCCTGGGTCAGGAAGATCCCCTGGAGGAAGGCATGGCAACCCACTCCAGTATTCTTGCCTGGAGAATCTCATGGATAGAGGAGCTTGGCAATCTATAGTCCATGGGGTCACAAAGAGTTGGACACAGCTGAAGTGATTTAGCATGTACCCACTCACCGTTTGCTGAATGTCAGTTTAAGCATGCCATTGTTGTGTTGTTCAGTCACTAAATCCTGTTCGACTCTTTGCAACCCCATGGCCTGCAGCACACCCGGCTTGCCTGTCCTTCAGTATCTCCTGGAGTTTGCTCAAATTCATATTATTGGTCTGTGATGTCATCCAACCATCTCATCCTCTGTTGCCCTCTTCAATCTTTCCCAGCATCAGGGTCTTTTACAAAGAGTTGGCTCTTTACTTTAGGTGGCCAAAATATTGGAGCTTCACCTTTGGCATCAGTCCATCCAATGAATATTCAGGGTTGATTTCCTTTATGATTGACTGCTTTGATCTCCCTGCAGTCCAAGGGACTCTCGAGAGTCTTCTCCAGCACCATGATTTAAAAGCATGAAATCTTCGGTGCTCAGCCTTCTTTATGGTCCAACTCTCATATCCGTACATGACTACTAGAAGAACCATAGCTTAAACAATATGGACCTTTGTCAGCAAAGTGATGTCTTTGCTTTTTAATATGCTGTCTGTGTTTGTCATAGCTTTCCTTCCAAGGAGCAAGTGGCTTTTAATTTCATGGCTGCCATCACCATCTGCAGTGATTTTGGAGTCCAAGAAAATAAACTGTCACTGCTTCTACTTTTTCCCCTTCTATTTGCCATGAAGTGATGGGAAGAGATGCCATGCTTAGTTTTTTCAATGTTGAGTTTTAAACCAGCTTTTTCACTCTCCTCTCTTTTTTTTTTAATTTAATTTTTTTTTTCCTTTACAATACTGTATTGGTTTTGCCATACATCAACATGAATCCACCACGGGTGTACATAAGTTCCCACTCCTGAACCCCCCTCCCACCTCCCTCCCCATACCATCCCTCTGGGTTATCCCAGTGCACCAGCCCCAAGCATCCTGTATCCTGCATCGAACCTAGACTGGCGATTCATTTCTTATATGATATTATACATGTTTCAGTGTCATTCTCCCAAATCATCCCACCCTCTCCCTCTCCCACAGTCACTCTCTTCTTTCATCCCCATCAAGAGGCTCTTCTCCTCTTCTCTTTTTGTCATTAGAGTGGTATCATCTGCATATCTGAGGTTGTTATTTCTCCTGGAAATCTCGATTCCAGCTTGTGATTCATCCAGCCTGGCATTTTGCATGATGTACTCTGCACAGAGGTTAAATAAGCAGAGTAACAATATATAACCTTTTCATACTCTTTTTCCAATTTTGAACCAGTCAGTTGTTCCATGTAAGGTTCTAACTGTTGCTTCTTGATCCACATACAGATTTCTTAGGAGACAGGTAAGGTGGTCTGATATTCCCATCTCTTTAAGAGTTTTCCAAAGTTTGTTGTGATCCACACAGTCGAAGACTTTGGCATAGTCAATGAAACAGAAGTAGATGTTTTTCTGGAATTCCCTTTCTTCCTCTATGATATAAAGAACACTGGCAATTTGATCTTTGGTTCCTCTGCCTTTTGTAAATCCAACTTGTACATCTGGAAGTTCTCAGTTCACATACTGTTGAAACCTAGCTTGGAGGATTTTGAGCATTACTTTACTAGCATGGGAGATGAGAGCAATTGTATGGTAGGTTTGAACATTCCTTGCCATTGCTTTTCTTTGGGACTGGAATGATAACTGACCTTTTCCAGTCCTGTGGTCACTGCTGAGTTTTCCAAATTTGCTGACATATCGAGTGGAGCACTTTAACAGCATCATCTTTTAGGATTTTAAATAGCTCAGCTGCAATTCGATCACGTCCAGTAGCTTTGTTTGTAGTAATGCTTTCTAAGGCCCACTTGACTTCACACTCCTGGATGTCTGGCTCTATGTGAGTGATCACACCATCATGGTTTTCTGGGTCATTAAGACCTTTTTTGCATAGTTCTTCTGTGTATTCTTGCCACTTCTTTTTAGTATCTTCTGCCTATGTTAGGTCCTTACTGTTTCTGTCTTTTATTGTGTCCATCCTTGCATGAAATGTTCCCTTGATATCTCCAATTTTCTTAAGAGATCTCTAGTCTTTCCCATTCTACTGTTTTCCTCTATTTCTTTTCATGTGAACTGTACATTAAAAAACAAATATCAGGGAATCCTTTTTCACTGGTCTCTGCTATTTCCACATCTGTCACTATTTTATGCCTCTGCTGGACTACAAGACTTAACTAATTTCTGATACAATAATTGTAGACTTGTCATTCTCTCTCAGAACTTATTCAGAGTTCAGACTTCATATTTCTTAAAGGTCTTTTCCTCTTAGCCAGTTCCTTTAAAACTGCACATGGTAGAAGCCAGAATTAAAAGTTTATTCCTTGCAATATCAATAAAAAATAATCTATTTTGCTGAGTTTTTCCCACTCAGTTACTTCATGCCTTTGGCCTGTGAGTTACAAATATAATTCTCTGTTCCTGTCTTTCTATTCAGTTGCTTAACTACCTGTAAAAATCCTTTACTACCTTCAACACCTGAATAATCATTACTACTTGACCAAGAAATGACTACTGGGGGAAAATGAAACTGTATGGGAAAGAAAATAGATAAGTGATCTAATTCTAATACTGCAGTATACCAGTACTATCCTTGTGAACATTTTTAACAGTATTCCTTTTAATATTTTCCTGAAAAATAGATTATGTATGTCTGTTCACAACAACACAATTTTTCCTCTGGCTTATATATATTTTTTAATTAGAGGTATATTCCAGAGACTGAACAACAACTATTCCAGAGGGTTTATTTGGCAGAAAAAGGAGAAAAATATCATTTTTAAAATGTGTAAGCAATTTAAAACCACACTTTTAAGGAAGTATTAAACTATTTCATTAATGAAAATACCCAAAAACATGAATAATTATTACCAGGGACTTGTACACTGCTGGTGATCAAAATGAATTTGTTGAATAATAAAATATCACCATGTAATCTGGCATAATCTCAATGGAAAATACATCCATTAAGGCACTCAATTAACATGAAATTATATATACACTCTGAAATATCAAAGGTCTGTATAAAGCAGATAGAGAAAAACAGGCCTGTCTCATTTTTAACAGTTCAATAGATTCATTGTGTGCCAACTAAATATTCCTTTTTTCTATATTTACTATTGAGTTGGTAAGCTACAACCAAGAGTTTCTTATAATCTCTTAATAGCTCCATTTATTAATGTTTCTAACTGGGGTTGTTAACTTCTTAAAGAATATGGGAATAAAGAGGAATTACTTCTATTTCACTTGAAATAAACGCCTCAACTAGAAGGCACTGCCCTCCTTAGCAGATATGTCTCCATGTATTAGAAGAACTAATTCTCCATTAGTTTCATAAAAATGATTATTTCATCTCCTTTGGAATCACTTTAAGTAAAGTGTATAATGTCTTATATATGCTGCCCCTCACCCCTAAAAAAGGGGGCTGCACTTTTGGTTTGTTGATTAATACCTCCATCACACATAGCAATTTCTGTCAATGCTCTTTATAGTTTCACCTTGTAATAAACAATTGTAGACTTCATTTATTTTACATCATTATATCGTTCAGTAAAGGACTAATTGTTCTATACAAAAGTCACAACATGTAAGTGGAGCAAATGCCCTATTTATTTAATGTTGTTTTAAAGTTTTTCAACAGTGCTGAATTAGAAAAGCAACATAAACGCAGAAAACAATCAAAATCATCAACAGCGGATCAAAAAATAATGTGAATAACCCCACCCTAAATCACTGTCACACAGAACCACTAGTCTGCAAAGGAAACAAACACTAAGGGGAATTCAAGGGAAGGAAAATTCCAAGATTTAACCAAAGAGTACAGAGGATTTAACTACAGATATTTTTTTCCTTACAAGAGTGACAAAGAAGGAAAAGATTTTGAGTTTACTTACTTCACCCTGTGCACCCAGCGGTAGAAATAATGAGATTAAATAGCTATAGTCCTGAAGAGCAAGAGAAACAAAACAGCACTTGGATCACCAATTGGGAACATCTGATGGTGAATGGTGCTAGAAAAAGATTTCTTCGTTTGTCTTGTGTTAGTAATCATGCTTCACTTTGTACTTATGCTTTTTTCCCAGTTGTCTTTTAGAAATATAAAGTATTTTGAAATATTGATTGCTAGATTCCTGATACTAGAATTGGGTCATGAAATAAGTGTGAATTACCCTACACTACCTGCCAAGATAAATCAATCTTCACTTGAAACTTTGACTTGGTTAAAGTTCATGGACAGTTTTTCATCAGGTGATTTTTCACATAATTGCAAAGCCAGTGTAAAAGCATTTGGCAGATTATCACATAATTCATTACTAGCTAGTATTCTGGTCAAATAAGAGAGTCAATTGTTTGTTCCTAGGATATGTACCTGTAATCAAAGCCTTGCAGCCACTAATACAGCTGTTCTTTCACATGTACATAGAACATCTGCACAATTCAGTTACATGATCAGTTTTAGTAAAAGAAAAAGATGAGAGAGAAGACTGAGGTAAGAAGGAGAGAAGAGGAAACGGAAGTGAAAAGAGAGAGAGGAAAAAGAAGAAATTATAATGTGCTACCAAATCAAACTTGGGTCCACTCACCCATCATGAAACAAAGCCAATCTACTAACACAGAATGTAGTGAAAGTATAGCACTTATCACAAGCTGGAATAAAGACTGCCAGGAGAAATATCAACAACCTCAGATATGCAGATGATACCACCCTCATGGGAGAAAGTGAAGAACTAAAGAGCCTCTTGATGGGGGCGACAAAGGAGAGCAAAAAAGCTGGCTTAAAATTCAACATTCAAAAAACTAAGATCCTGGCATCTGATTCCATCACTTCATGGCAAACAGGTTGGGGAGAAGTGGAAACAATGACAGAGTTTATTTTCTTGGGCTCCAAAATCACTGCAGATAGTGACTGCAGCCACAAAATCAAAAGATGCTTGTTCCTTGGAAGAAAAGCTATGACAAACCTAGAGAGCATATTAAAAAGCAGAGACATCACTTACAAGGGTCCATTATAGTCAAAGCTATGGTTTTTCCAGAGGTCATGTGAGAATTGGACCAAGAGAAGGCTGAGGGCCAAAGAATCAAGGCTTTTGAACCATGATGCTGGAGAAGACTCTTGAGAGTCCCTTGAACAGCAGGGAGATAAAAGCAGTTAATCTTAAAAGAAAACAACCCTGAACACTCATTGGAAGGACTGATGTCCAAGCTGAAGCTCCAATACTTTGGCCACCTGATGCAAAGAGCTGATTCACTGGAAAAGACCCTGATGTTGGGAAAGATTGAGAGCAGGAGGAGAAGGGGGTGACAGAGGATAAGATGGTTGGATGGCATCACTGACTCAATGGACATGAGTTTGAGCAAACTCTGAGAGACAGTGAAGGAGAAGGAAGCCTGGCGTGTGCAGTCCACGGGGGTCACAAATAGTCAGACATGACTTACTGACTGAACAACAACAAACATGGAGAACAGTCAGCTCTTGCTTAAAAGACCCCCAAAATTCCTCAGTGGCTTTCAGGGAAGGGTTTTTAAAGGCAACATTTCGGGTTAGGATTATGTACTTTCTTCTTATGGATTGTAGATGAGGTAACAGGGTGTTGTTGGGGGAATCTTAATCATAAACCTCATGGTTCCAACCAGTCTGGGATCCACGGGCTTGTGGTCAGTGTGTAGTCACCGTCTGTCTAGGCAGAGGAGTCAGAGTTTCTACAGATCTCAAAGATATGGATCAAATTGTTACATATATTCCCCTCCCTTTAAGTGTAGGTGAGACTGATGACTTTCTTTTAACCAACAAAATATGTCAAAAGTAATAGGATGTCAATTCCATCACTGTGTTATATTATACAAAACTCTCCCTTACTAGCAGACTTACTCTAGGGTCTTGCTCTCCTTGCAGGCTTTGAAGAAACAAGCTGCCATGAGTCCTACAGACATAAAGAAATGAATCGTGTCAACAACCTGAGAAAGCTTGGAAGCAGACACTTACTCAAACTTTCATGTGAAAATTCAGCCTTTGATGACACCTTGATTAGAGCTTTCCTGAGGACTCAGATAAGCTGTGTGCAGATTCTTAACCAACAGAAATTGTGAGATAGTAAGTATATGTCTTTAAGCCACTAATTTTGTGGTAATTTGTTTTGTAGCATAGAATATACAACTCCTTTTGATAACATAAATATGTATCCAAAATTCACCTATCCTACTTACTGCTTTTTTCCTGAATAAATCTAAAAGTCTTGTGTAACATTTTGAAATTTTCATATTCTATCTATAATTGAGATGTGAATGCCAACTACTGATAACTTAAGTATTTATTTTCCTCAAAATAATACTATAAAATACTTGGAAAAAGAGAAAAGTCAGTTTTCTACTCCTTTTCACATGTTATCATCTCATAGTAATTAGACACTGTTTATGAAAAGAATTAAATGTTAAATTTTTAGATTATTATTAAGATTATTTAAATTAAATCACAGATTAATAAGAAATGAAAGGGACCTCTGAGATGTTTTATGAGATGTTTAAATCCTTATTATTCTTTTCAGAGATAAAGAAGTTGAAACCCAGAGATGTGAAGCGACTAAGGTAACTTAGCTAATTAGTGGCAGAACAGGAAATAGGAAACTTGGATACTACTACTTTTTACCAGTTTGTCCTTATATCTAATAATTGTGCTGTTATTTATTTTTTTGTTTTTTGTTTTTTGCAATTGTGCTGTTATTTTAAAAGAAATGCATAACTCATTCAAATGAATATTACATATTCAGAATGTAACTAAAGGTTTAATTATAAAGATAAGAATTATAGGGGCTACTGTATTTCTGGGTTTTCTTTTTTTATTACAAGAAATGGTGTGCTATTACATTCATGAAGTTATGAAATCTCTTTTTCTATCACATTGTCTCTCCACATTAGTGCAAAAGTGACAGAGGTCAATCCATCTTTGCTTTACTGATTTAAGACAGAGTTACATGTGCTTCTTGTTGAAAAACATACTATTTGAATTGTATAGTAGAATAATTCATTATATTGATTAAACATTGCAGTTTCTGTAAGTGGCTCTTGAGTTGTTGAGTCAATACGGAAACACAATTATTCTCATACTTTCAGTTGGCTCAAAACGTTTCTATATCAATCTGCCATATATTAAAGACCATCTGGTACTACGTTCTATATTATAACATTTTATTTGGGTTTTGTTAAGACAATTTTTTTCCAAATAAAAGAGTTCTTGGCCCCCTAAATGAGCTAGTTATTTTATTTTCATGCTACAGCATCATGAGGTAAATGAGTCAGCAAATACAGTTACCACTAATGAAGCAATCCAATTAGGTAAACTTTCAAACTATAATATTTGTGTCACAAATAATCCCTTTAAAGATGTTCTGGTGAAAAAAAAATGAAAGGAAAACATA